>NC_088383.1:67313125-67945000 GCF_037993035.2 Macaca fascicularis | reverse complement strand
TGTCCTTGTGTTGGACCTGCAGCATCATGCGGCAGAGAGCTCAGGTTCAGGTGATGGCCTGTCACTTACCTCTCCTGTCGCTGTGGACAGGCCATCTCACCTGCCTGTCTTCCATTTCTTTAGCTGGCCACTTGGATACCAATGGGGTTGTGCTTACTATGCTTTCACAGGGGAAGTTTGATGACTGTCTACTCCCGTACTCCTCAGATGCCAGAAACGACAGGCTCTGTTTACTCCTGTGGACCAGCTAGATTCTTGAGCTGATTTTCCTGATCTGTTTGCCAGGAAAATGGTATACCCAGCAGTTTTGGCAATTGCAGAGTCCTTGGTGGCCGGGCAGGAATGGTGTCTCTCCAGTCACCCAGATGTCCCTATGCAGCTCTCTACATCAGGGTTTGGCCATGGGCCAAATCCAGCCACCACCTGTTTTTGTAAATAAAAGTGTATTGGCACACAACCCGCATATTTGTTTATGTAATGTCTAGGGCTCCTTTTGTGCTACAACAGCAGTGTTGAGTAGTTGCAAGAGAGTCTGAATGGCCTGCAAAGCCTGAAATGCTTACTATCTGGTCCTTTACAGAAAAAGTTTGCCAACTCCTGCTCTAGATTGATGGTTACAAAGTCTGACACAGGATACAGTTACAGGGCCATGGCAAAGCTGGAAAAACAAGGACTAGGAGTCCAGTTTTCAACAAAGCCAAATCTATTCAATTTCCAGACTGCCCTTTGTATCAAGGTTAGATCCATCCTTCCTTTCCCATTAAAATATCTTGACTTTTATGAAATAAAGAGGATGGTAGACTTGTAGTTTTATTTTTAATGTCCTTACTTGACCAGTTAAAAAGTTGGCCACTCTATGTAGAGCCCCAAAATAATTTGAAAATGTTATCCACCTGTGTAATCCCCAAATCAGGAACCACTAATAGTCTACCTTGAATGGTCCTTTGGAAGCCTTCCATTCAACCCATCTCTTTCCATTTCGCTACTTGTAACCATACTTTTGCCAGCAGCATCTTGATTTATGCATTCATTCATTCATTTGTATACTCATTCATACATTTACCTAGCAAGATAAGGGCTAAAGACTGTGTCAGAGGATCTCACATTTTCTGATCTCAGGACCCATTTTATTCCTAAAAATTACTGACAGCCCAAAGAGCTTTTGCTTATGTAGGTTATATCTATCAATATGAAAAACTAATACTGAGAAACATTAAAAAGATTTATTTAATAATGCAGCTAGCAATAACAATAAAAACCCACTCTACATTAGCATAAATATTTTTTATTCAAAATGACTATTTTTTAAAACAGAAAAAAAATTAATGAGAAAGATGGTATTGACCTTTTTGCAAATCTCTTTAGCATCTAGCTTAATAAAAGACAGCTAAATTTTTATATCTGCTTCTGCATCCAATCTGTTGCAAATTGTTGTTTCAGTTGAAGTTTGTGGAAAGAATCCTGACTCATTCAGATTTGTAGTTGGAAAAGAGAGTAGTATTGCCTTTTCGGATAACTGTGGCTATTCTCTTTTGATACTACACCAAAACTCAGCATGTGGTAGTCTCTTAGTTTAGTTGTGATATGAAATCTGAAACTATATCAATGAACTTTTGGTACCTGATTTACTTTAAATTCCATGTTTCTGTCTTGTGCTTTAAATGGACCTTTTATACATGCACAATTTTGGAGTATGATGCATTGGTCATTTAGAAAATATTGGTTCACCAGCCAGAGATGTTTTGAAATGTTGACCCATTTAATTATATAACATCCAAGAAATCAAATTAATTTTTATTACCCCTGATCTCATCAGAAAATCCTGTAAGTATTGGGAAACACTCAAGCTCATGCTGCTGAATGAGTTGTCCAAAACCCTAAGTTTCCTGGGGACACTTCAGTTTTAGTTTTGGTAACCACACCATCAGTTGTTTTTCTTGAAACGAGAGACTCTCTGCATTCAATTTTGAGAAAGTGTCATCTACCAGATACTGAATAATCAGAGTAATCTTAATTTGCCTATCAGACATGTTTTCAAGTAAAAATGATGTTCCACCTGGGCATGGTGGCTCACACCTGTAATCCCAGCACTTTGAGAGGCCAAGGTGGGCAGATCACTTGAGGTCAGGAGTTGGAGAGCAGCCTGGCCAAAATGGTGAAACCCTGTCTCTACTAAAGACACAAAAATTAGCCAGGCATGGTGGTACATGCCTGTAATACCAGCTACTCGGGAGGCTGAGGCAGGGGAATCGCTTGAACCTGGGAGGCAGAGATTGTGGTGAGCCAAGATTGCACCACTGCACTTGCACTCCAACCTGGGTGACAGAGTGAGTAAGACCCCATCTCTAAATAAATAAATGATGTTTGAGGTAACCATTGTACTGCAGGAGGAGCAGAAGTGCTAGACACAGACTCCCTATTTTGTCATGCAAAATATTAAAAAGCTGTCTACCCATGAGTTGAGACTTAAATTAATTTAATGTGTTGCTCTGCTTAATCAAAGACATTGTTAAGTACCTTTTTAAAGACTGAGTGCAAAAGAGTATGATGACTACTAGTCCAGTCTAGGCCTGCTGCTTTGATTCTTGCTGAGGCACCAGCAATTTACCGCAGCCACTGTCCTTGCATCATCAATGCATTGCAGCAACACCACCAGAGCCAGCAGCAAATCGTATCTCAGTAACACTGCAGACAGGCTTTCACCTCGTGGACTTCTTGAAAGGGTCTGGGGGACCCTCGGAAGTGCCTGGACCACACTTTGAGAAGCACTGTGTTGGACACAGTGGGGGATGCTAGGTAAATCAGATTCAGTCCTTGGCACCAACTTATTCACCATCTGATGGTGCAGATTGACACTTGACAATTCAAATCTAAGTCGGAATGGAAAAACACTATAGGACATTATTTTTTATTGTGGTAGGATATGTATAACATGAAGCTTACCATTTAAGCCACTTTCGAGTGTACAATTCAGTGACATTAAGTAAATTCATGTCGTTATGTAACCATCACCACTGTCTGTCTCCAGAACATTTTTTTGTCTGCCTAATTAGAAACTCTGAACCCATGAAACAATAACTCTTCCTTCTCTCCTCTCCCCAGCCCCTGGTAACCACCATTCTATTTGCTATCTTTATGAATTTGACAACTCTGGGTACCTCATATACATAGAATCATATAAGATACGACTTTCTGTGACTGGTTTATTTCACTTAGCCTGATGTCTTCAAGGTTCATCCGTGAGGAGTTTATTTCCGTTTTCCTTTTCTTTTCTTTTCTTTTTTTTCTTTTCTCTTCTTTTCTTTCTTTCTTTTTCTTTTCTCTTCTTTTCTTTCTTTCTTTCTTTTCTTTTTTTTTTTTTGAGATAGGGTCTTGCTCGGTTGCCCAGGCTGAAGTACAGTGTCATAATCATGGCTCACTGCAGCCTGGAAAACCTGGGCTCAAGAGATCCTCTCTCCTCAGCCTCCCAACTAGCTGAGACTACAGGTACACAACACCACTCCCGGCTACTTTTTTATTTGATTTTTTGAGACAAGGTCTCACTGTGTTGCCCAGGCTGGTCTTGAACCTTGTGCCTCAAGTGAACCTCCTGCCTTCGCCTCACAAAGTGCTGAGATTACGGGCCTGAGCCACTCTGGGCAGAATGTCCTTCCTTTTAAGTCCTGGGCAACACAGCAAGACCCCATCTCAAAAAAAAAAACAAAAAGAAAAAGAAAAGAAAAAGTGAAGAAAAGAAAAGAAAGAAAAAAGGAAAAGAAAAGAAAGAAAGAAAACAAAGAAAAAAAAGAAAAAAGAAAAGAAAAGAAAAGGAAAATGGAAGGAAATTCCTCATGGATGAACCTTGAAGACACCAGGCTAGGTGAAATAAACCAGTCACAGAAAGCCATATCTTATATGATTCTACATATATGAGGTACCCAGAGTAGTCACATTGGATGAATATACCACGTGTTATTCATTCATTTATGAATATTTGTGTTGTTTCCACCTTTTGACTATTATGAATCAAGATGTTAATTTTTGCAAACCTGGCTTAGTCCTCCAGTCAGCTCCTGATCATTCTTTCTTTTCTTGACAAGAAGTCACGGGGTGACTCCAAGCAGGGCCCCCTTTGCCTTCAGCCTGACTGTCTCTCAGCCCATGTAGGTCCATGTTAGTCAAAAATTCCAGCATTTTCTCTCTAACACATGCTGCTCGGACCTGACACCCCTGCATTGCGTTTCCTTGTGGTTTGGTCTGCATACTATCTACCCCAGAGTAGATTCAGCAAACAGCTGCTCTCCTTTCGTTTCATTTCGACAAGTCTTTATTGATCGCGCATTATTTGCTCATCAAACAGATCTGCAGTTTCAAACACTTACAGTCCTGGAGTCAGCTCCACGTTTGCCTGTTAAATCTGTATTTGCACACGTTGGAGTTGGCAGCTCAGCTCAATAAAGACAAAAAGGTCTACGTGCTGGATGTAGGTGTCTTGGGGAGAGTTTACAAAGCACAGGGATTTTTTTAGACTAGCTGAGTGTGGCCTTACCTACCAAAGCCTCCCTAAACCATGTTTATCCATCATTTAGATATTTTATTACTAGATTTATCATTTCATCCAGGATTTGGGCTATTGTGCTGCAGCATCCTGTAAATTGAGCACTAAATGAGAATTGGGTAAATTAGACTTTCAGCAAGGAGAGTTAGTTGTATGTTCTGTGAAACATGCAGGAAGAGAAATTATATTGTGTTCTGTCCTCCTTGTATGTCTCACCGAAGCTCCAGGAAAGAAGCTGCCAGCCGGCACTCACCTTTTAATTTTGAAACAGCCCGTGACTCACCATCATTCATTGGTACGTGTGTCTCATTCACACACACTTGCCCTTCTGACTGGAAAAGTCCCTCCTGTTTTCACAGTGGAAAACAAGCACTTGAGACCTACTAATAATAGGGAAAATGAAATATCTGCCTCATGTTTCACTGTTTATAAGCCCTTCCAAGTAGGTTATTTCATGCCATCCTCACAATAGACTTGCCATTAATGATGTAAAGTGATATGTAAATGCTCGGTCCAGTGTCTGGTATCCAGAGGGAATTCTGAGTGGGTGGTTGTTAGGGAGGCATTATCATCCCCATTTATAGATGTGGCTCAGAGAGGGTAGGCCCATTAACCACAGCCACACAGCTTATAAAGAGTCATTTCCTAAACTGTAAATTTATCTCGTGGGTGTCACGTTTTTGTGTGTGTGTATGTATATAAAACGTTTTGTATATCTATGTGTGTGTGTGTATTGCTGTGAACAGTAGATACATAATCATATCTTCCCCATATACATATATATATATGTCACGTTTTTTGTGTGTGTGTGTATATATTGCTGTGAACAGTAGATACATAATCATACCTTCCCCATATATATGTCACATTTTGTATATGTGAGTGTGTGTGTGTGTGTGTGTATTGCTGTGAACAGTAGGTACATAATCATACCTTCCCCAGGACCTGCCCAGACATCAAAATAATCTGATATACTAACTGCTTTTCTTCCTGTTTTAATACGAGCCTAACACCAATGAAAGGACAAGGGGGAGGAGGAAAGGGTAGGAAAGCAGACATGAATGAAGAATTCTCTAGGTGTGTGGTGGTCACACACTTTACATAAGTTAATGCTTAGAACGAACTACAGGAGTATTATTTCACTGTTTTATAAGCAAAGCAAATGAGGATTGGGAAGGTTAGAAAACTTAATATCACAGAGCTAATAAGAGAAGGAGCTGGGATCCCAAAGCAGATGTGTTTGATTTCAAAATTCATGTCCTGTCCGCCATCACACAAGCTAAACTGATGGGCTTGAGTTACCAAAGTTGGGTCAAGAAAGCAGCAGCTCTTCAAGGACATTTGGTCCAACGGCCTTACCCTGGACTGTGTGGATGTGAGAGACTCCGGGCATCTTCATGTGTTTTATGAAATTATGCATCCATAGGAGTGTGCCCAAGTGCACATACTCCATGGGAGGGTTCAAAGTAATTATAATAAACCAAAGTAAATTTTGAGACTCACTGATTTATTCCAACACTAGTTTGTAAAGGGAGAAACAGGTGCCCAGGGAGGGGAAAGGTGTTGCCAAGTTGTGGCTGTTAGTGATAGATCTGGGACCCCATCTTCAGTGTCCTGACTCCCAGGCCACACTCAATGCCCTCCCTTCCTCTGCCTGAGAGCTGGAAGAGCACAGAGGGCAAAGGTCGGGATTTTAAGAGTTACCTATTTGGAACTGGACCGGCCAGATGTCCTTGGTGGACCTGCACCTGAGTGGCCTCAGAAAGTTCCAAGGTGAGCAACCGGGGCCTGAGAAGGGGAGAACAAAGCATCCACTGGCATCTTATCCAGGCTCAAAGAGGCTTCCATTTGAAGTGTGAGAAAGGAGCTTTGCTTTGTCTGAAAGGGCAGCCTCTGAGCTCCGTATCTCCAAGGTTTATAATTTCAGCTTGTTTCTCCTCCCGCTCCGCCATGCTGGTCATTATGGCAGAAAGAGCACTTGATGGAAGAAAGACAGGTTTGTCTTTGCAAGAACAATTTCTCTGTTGTCTGTTGAACGCCACCCAATATGATAAGTGAAATGTCGATACTTCAGACAGACTCCACTGGTCTGGGTGTTTATTCACTTGCCTTAGTTATCAGCAAGTTCAGCCAGCTGGCCAAGAAGCAGGTTTTGACTTCTTTGACAAGTAAGGACTCGCTGGGACATGGTAATGGATCTTCCAGTGTCATCGTTGTGCAGTCCTTTGGATTTCTCCCAGCTTGTCTCCACTCTGGCTCAGGTTTGGTCCTGGGAAGAAGGTAGAGCAAGTGGGGAGGGCAAAGTGAAGGAAAGGTCCAGGCAAGGTGACCCCAGGTCCCCCAAATGCTGACTCAACGCCTTATACCAAGTGATGTGCACTCAGCTACCAAGTCCATCTAGGGATGCTGGTTTTCAACCACTAAATCAGTCTATGGCAGTGGTTTTACCTCCACGGGGACAGTTTTGCTGTGTGTGGAGACATTTGTCACAAGTAGGGGGTGCAGCTGTCATCTGGTGCAGCAGTACCCAATCTTTTTGGCACCAGGGCCAGGTTTTGTGGAAGACAATTTTTCCACGGGGTCAGGGTTGCAGGGATGGTTTCAGGATGAAACTGTTCCACCTCAGATCATCAGGCATTAGATTCTCATAAGGCACTTGCAACCTGTACCCTCACATGCACAGTTCACAGTAGGGTTTGCGTTCCTGTGTGAATCTGACGGGAGTTGGAGCTCAGGCGGTAATGCTCTCCTGCTGCTCACCTCCTGCTGTCAAGCCCGGTTCCTAACAGGCCACGGACCAGTACCAGTCTGCAACCCCAGGGGTTAGGGACCCTTGATCTAGCAGATAGAGAGCAGGTATACTGATAAACATCCTACAATGTGTAGAACAGTGCCCACAGTAAAGAATTATCTAGTCCAAAATATTGATAGTGCCAAGGTTTGGCATGGGAGCACTGGCTGCACCAAGGCATCAAGGAAATCCAGCATCCACTGGTCATCTGCCATGTTGGTTACCAATGAGATACCCACAGCAAAGGACTATCCAGTGAAAATGCCAATAGTGTCAAGGTGAACTGAACTTAGGGTGAAATCCCAAGGTGAAATCTGAACTTAGGATGTTTGGATTCTAAGCACCCAGCTCCAGTGAACTTAAGTATCAAAGGGAACGTATTAGAAGGAGAGAATAGAGGGAAGAACTGATGTGGCAGACTTCTCAGAGAGCAGGAGAGGGGCAGCTCCAGTGTGGGGTGTGCAGAGACCTAAGGGCAATCTCCTCCAAGTGCCACTGCCAGGTCAGTTTCTGCCTGTTTACCATCAGCAAAGGGATGTGAATGTCTTGGGAGAATGCTGGGATTGGCTGGGTTGAGGCTTGGGTGCTGGAGAGGTCAGGGAACCTTCAGATCTGCATGCCAGGGGTAGGGGGCTGGCCCCAGAGAGGAGCCAGAGGTGCTCAGATCAGAAGGGGACTGGATGCTGGCTATGTAGAACCAACACAGGCCCCTGCAGCTACCGTGTGCTATTAGCACAGCATAGGAAAGGCCTTGGGCTCTGTGTCACGTGACTCTACTCAGAGGAGCCAGGCAGGTCAGAGATTGTCAGGAAACACTTGAAGAATTGAAGCAGAGACACCTGAAGTGGCAAAATGTGCTAGGATCAATCTTGAAGAACACGCAGGCACGTGGTAGGGTGGCCTTTCATTTCCTGTTTTTCAACAAACTGTGTTTTCCAGTTCATGTTTTAATCTGACAGACATTTACTGGCTTCTTCTGGTATCAAGGAGTTGTGCCAGAACACCGAGCCTCATCAGGGGCTGGCCTTGCCTGTGAAGAACTTACAGTCTAATGAGGGAGGGAGAGAAAGAGAGAAGCAGGAAAGAAAAAAAACGAGCGGCAAAAATGGGAGTGAGATGAAAGATAGCAAAGGGGGTAGTGCCAAGGGAGCATGTGTGCTGGGTGCATGGGAGAGCTGATGAGGCTGGTCAGCTGGTCATGGAATGCTGGGATTCCGCTTGGAGCATGGTGATTCTTCTTGCTGTGGACTCACCCACTTAGCAGCAAAAGAGGAAGACAGCCACGAGGACCTGTGAAGAAAGTGCTGCTGTTGCCAAAGATGTTTCAGTGTCTCTAGAGCAGCATTCTGGGGCAGGTGTTGTCCTGCTCTTCCCACGTGTCCAGTGTGGGGAGGCTGCTCCCCTGTGACCCTCCAGGCCCTGAGGAGAGGCCACAGCAGTGTTGGTGGGAGAGTCCCTGCATCTGTTCCTTTTATTTGTTCTGTTAAAGAAAAAGGCCCGTTGAGGGTGTGCAGGAGATCCAATCCACCAGTCACAGGGCAATTATTTATTATGAGCCTTGAATACTTTCCTGATTGTATAAGGTTTTATTGTGTTTTTATATGGAGGACAGACTTGGGGAGTCATTTTGGCAGCTGAGGGAGGAGGGAAAAGAGCTTTCTGGGATCATTCTGGGAGTTAAAAGTTCACCTCTAGCTGGAGGTTCAGGGGCTGAGATTCTGGGGGCTTGACCAGAAACCTTGAATTCCATTAGTGCTTAACCCTCTATGGGAAGTTACAAGGAAAGGTATTTTCCCTTTTCTCCCATCATGAATGAGATTTCCCCTCTAAATAGCTCAATTGTTGAGCTCCAAGAGAAAAGGGGTGCAATGTGATCTGGCTGGGGCAAGGACGTTGGCTCCCTCTGTGTGAGCCACTCCCTCCCCCTCCACTGCACCCTTGGTGGTTTGGCTACCTCCAGCACGTCACGGTCCCACTTGGTGGAAAGCAGAGGTCTGGCTTGACCAGCTCTGAGTGCCTCAGTCCTGCAGGTCTGAAACATGGTGGCTCCTCGGCCAGCCTATGAACCCACCACCAGAAACACTGCCATCAGATGCATTTCGCTTTTGAATTGGTTTTGAGTTACATCAAGGACCCAATTCAGAGAAGAGCCCTTTTCCTAATACACAAACACACACATGTGCATGCTAGTGTGAATTCCACCCATCCTTCAAGGCTCAGACCTCCCCTTTCCCATGAAGCTGACAATCACCACCCCCAGCTTCTGCTCCTTCTCCCCTTGTTCCCCCCTCCTCCTCCTCTGTCTTCTCCTCCTCTTCTTCCTTCATCACCACTATTTACTGAGTGCAAACCATGTAGCAGGCAATAGGCTAAGTACTTTAAAAATACTATTAATGTCTTCATTAATCCCCACAAAAACCTTATTATTGCCTGTACTTTATGCATAAACAGCATAGGGCTCAGAGAGGTTTTGCTGCTCATCCAGGGTCACACAGGTGGCAAGTAATAGCACCAACCCTTGAACCCAGGTAAGAGTGATGCACAAGCCATCTGGGCCTCCAGGCTAGACTCCAGTGACCTGCACCTGCGCTGGTTCCCACTCCCTAGAACCCTCTCTGGATGTCTTGCACGTAGTCTGGTGCTGCTAGAGGCCACACTCTCCCCTGAGCAGGCTGCTTGGCCTCAGCAGAAAGTACATGGGAATCCCTGTTTCTTCATCTGGCTCTAGGGTTACTTTATGTGTGACCTTGGGCAAATTATGCTCTGCTTCAGCTTTCTGGACTGGAAAATGGAAATAAAAATTTACCTTGCAGGGTTGCCTGTGGTGCTCAATGACCTATTACATTTGAAAGTTCTTGATAAATGAGAGATATAAAATATCATTATTTTTACTATGTCCTGTCTCCAGCGCCACTAGGCAGGGTCACAAGCTCCTTGGGGGCAGGCCCTGTGCAAGTGCCTCATTATTCCCACAGAGCTTCTGGCCAGTGCTGAATACATAAATGACACTCAAAACAAAGGGATTGACCTAATAAAAGCACCTTGTTTATAAATGTGCTTTCTCTATAATATTGCCAAATTGCCCTCCATAGGGCCTGTGCCACTTTTTACCTGGAGCAGGGGCAATGAATGAGCTCTACTGTTTCTGTACACTTCCCCAGCACCATGTGATAACCAACATTGGGATTTTTGCCAATACTATAGGTAAAAATGAGCATCTCAGCGTGATTTAAATGTGCATTTATCTTATTATGAATTAGGTGAAGCAGAGTTTCATACATTTAACAGCCACTGGTATATCCCTTCATATAAATGGCTGTCAACTGTATTGCACTGTTGGTCTTGTTTCTTCCTCATTGATCTATAGGATACGTATTTGAGGGATCAAGGACATATCATTTGCAAATATTCTTTCCTAGTTTGTCATTTGTTTTTAACTTTATGTATGCTGTAACTCATTCGAGAACATCAGCAAAGAGAAGCCAGCCCACAAGACCTGGTGGAAATTTAGGAGAGTCCGTGTGAGCTCACAATGTGCTTCCCGCGCTGAGTATGTGTCTGTGTGCCAAGAGAAATACAGAGATGCAGGATAAATGAGGTGAAAACTTTTTTTTACAGATATATATGTTAATTAACTTACACTATAGTAAAACAACTATGGATATAATATGGTATAGAATTCAACATTTGTATAAACTTTTTAAGTAAAGCATTGAAATGTCAAAGAAATGTCATACTTGCATCTGGCTGCTTTGGGCCCTCCCTGAGACACTCTTTTAGGGGTTTTTCAGTGAGAAAGTTTGAAAAGTGCTGCCCTTATGGGAACCAGTAAGCCCAAGTTTTTATCTCAGTTCTGCACTAAATTAGCTATGTGACTTGGATAATCCTGGTGGGTGCCATAAACATTATAAACTTCAGTGGTGTCATAAACATCCTAAGCCAGAATAGCAGGTCTGTGGGCAGGGGTTGCTATTTACTGCTGAATCCTCAGTGCCTGGGACACTTACCTGGCACATAGTAGCGGCTCAATAAATAGATGTCAAATACAAATAAAGCAACATGCTCAAAGTGCACTTTGTAACTGTCCCCAAAGGGACAGTTTTCAGTTCTGTCAGCATCTAAAGGGCTGGCCTACTCTATGTAGGACTCTGGGATACCAAGGTGAGTGAGGCAGGTCCCTGTCCTTCCCCTTGTCCAGAGGAAGCAGACACATGCACTCTGGTGTGAAGATGCTGCAGGGACTTCCTGGCTCCATGCCCCTCCCCACTCCATTCTTGCCTGGGTGTTGTAGGACACCGAGGCCGAGGCCAAGACTGTCAACTTTGCCATGTGTATCGAAGATCACCTTATTCATTCCTCTGCTATCTCAAACCCCTACTCTCATTTTGTGGGGGATCTGGGGTGGTCCAGGCCCTGTGAGACTATCAGCAAAGGCGGTCTTCTCACATCGTGGTGGTCCTGACCCCTCTCATGTACCCTGCCCTAAAGACACATGATCTGGGCTGTTTATGGGGTGTGGGCTGTGAGATGTGGGTGGCAGCTCCTGGGCCATCGGCAGGCAGTAAAGTCTGCAGTGCAGGCCTGTTTCCCAGCTACAGCTGCCACATCAAAAGGCCAAACTCCCTGCAAACTTTGCCTTAATTAAAAAGTTACGGTAATCCTCAGGATAGAGGCTGGTTGGACACCCCTGGAGACAAAAGTGCTCTCTGTGGCCACAGACCAGGCCCTTCCACCCACCCCAGGCACTATTAAAAGTAAGGCCACATTGTGGGCAACACAGGCTCTGGTGAAATAGGAACGGAAAGACCCTCTTCTTTCTCCACACTCCTAATTTGCTTTGGAGGGCTCTAGAGCCAAACATTTGAAAAGGGGCGCTAGCTTCTTGGACAGATTTCTTATTCTCACGTGCCCCTGTATGCTTTGGGGTCTTTCTCAGCTGTGTTTTCAAATGCCTCAAGCCCACGGAGGCAAGTGTTAGAGAGCTAGGGCTTGTGGAACACCCAAGTCCTATTCCCTATCTGTAGTCAGTGTGGTAATTCACACTTTCATTTTTCCCGTGGACAAAATGGGCCCTGGCAATGGACAGGGGCTTGCCCACAGCTACCCAGTATACTGAAGGCCAGCACCCTGCTCATGGTCCTAACTGAATCAGCCCACTGTTATGAAAGTTGCAGAGATAGCGATGTTCACTGGACTATCCATTTGCTCCTCCACATTCCCCAGACCCCTTATACATAGGCGGTCATGTGACTGGCCAGTGAAATGTCAACCAGAGTGAAATGCATCCCTTCTGCTGCTGCAGGGAAAAGCAGATATTGGATTCTCCAGCCTCTCTCTCTCACTGCCAGGACCGATGATGACAGTGTCCACACAGTGAAGTCTTCGTGGGTTTGGGGCCTGCGTAAGTGCCCCTCTCTGCTACTTGTAGTGAACTCACATTACACATTTTTGCTGTGCTAAGCCACAGAGCTTTATTTCTTGCAGCACAGCAACCAACCTAACCTAACCTAAGCAATATGCTATTTAATAAATTAGCCAATGAGCACTTGGTATTTACTGACTCACTTGTTCATGAGGGCCCCAAAGAGTCCATAGATAACCAAAGAGAAGTTGAATAAAGGAAGATTTCAGCTCAAACATAAAACAATACTTTTCACAGAGTCATGTGGAGATGAATGTGCTGCTTCAGGACATGGTGCCATCTCTGCTTTTGTACAGATTTGTAGCTGAGGCTGTATGGCTTTTTGCAGGAGGATGGTGGAGTCCAATCCAATGGAGTGGGTTGAAGATTTATCTCCTTGTGCTCAGGGACCCCTCTCCCAGCAATTCACATACATGTTCCAAATATTCTCCCCTGGGCAGACTTTTTTTTTTTTTTTTTTTTTTTCTAAGTGTCCTGTATGGCAGACCAGCAAGTTAGAAAAGCAAGGCAGGGTGTCAGCTCCGTATGCCCCTTGGCTGACATCTTTGTTCAGTGCAGAAACCATGCAACTGTATAGAGCAGCACCAGATACTGGGCACTACCTCAGCACTTTATATATGCCACTTCATTTTTAAACTTTCTACAATAGTCCAGCACAATGGGCACTATTATCCCCATTTAACAAAATGAGAAAATCAAGGCTCAGAAAATTTAAGTAAATTGCCTGAAGTCACATAGCTAGTCAACAGCAGAATTGTAGTTCAAATCTGTTCTATTTGCTTCCATGCCCAATGCCCTTTCTATTACTCTACAGCTGCCCGCATTCAAGCTGGGAGTCTAAGTCCAAGTTCACACTATGGCCAAAGACAGAGCTCAGGCCAAGGGTACTGGAATCCTAAGCTCAGAACACCTGGTCCACAGTCCTACCGAGAAAAGTGAAATTTCCACAATTGTGATAAACAGGGACTATTTACAATGCTCTGAATCTTGCCTTAGCGGAAATATTTAAGGTAGTGTCAAAACAAAATCTATTATTTCATTTACGAAGACATTCATAGGGGCTGGGGAGGGATGCAATGAAATATTTGCTTCTGTAACCAACTGGCATTCTCGTATTTCAGTCCCCAAGTGTCTCTGAGGATCTGGGCCCTGAATGTAAAATAAAACATACTTAATTTTCTCAAATACCACTAGTTAGGAAAAAAGCAAAAGAAAAGCAGAGTAATTTCCTTTCTCATCTCCTGCCGCAGGTGATTGGATTGCAGGATTGCATGGAGGGAGAAGTGATTTTGTTTCTTGGATAGTGAAATTAAGTGAGCACTTCCCAATTTAATCCTAAAAACACGGAGACACTGCGTTTATGTTCCTGAAATGAGAAATCAGTAGAAACACAACCGGGTAAAGAAAGGGAAATTAAAAAGAAAATCACCAATCATTTGATTATATGACAACACGTGAACACTCACATACTTGATTGTACTCTGCAAGTCTGTAGAAAGGAGGATCATTTAAGGAAAAAAAAAAAAAGACGCTGGTTTCAGCATGTTTTTTGTAAGGATGGGCTATGGCAGCTGGAAAGCTAAGTGTCCTGAAACAATGGATGGCCCTCACATTCGTGCAAGGTCTTCAGAGTTTACAAAGCACTTTCAGACGTGTTGTATTTCTCCTCCATGTCCTGGCTCATGCCAGGCTCTCCAGCTCCCCTTTCAACCCAGCTTCCCTGTTCCTGCTCCATGCTTTCTGTACCTGGAAGGCCAAACTGCCAGACGTCTCATCCCCTAGCTATGCCATGTGCACAGGCGCCTACCTACACAGGAATCTGCACTGCTGCTTCTCAGCCCCATGCCTGGGTTGCCCCCATCATGCCTTCCTCACCTTTAAGACTTCCATCACCTCTGGTGCCACCTCCTGCAGCTTTCCCTGAGTGCTCCCAGCCTTGCCTGGCCATCCTTCTTCCCTGTTCTCCCATGCCCTCTGTTTCTCTCAGTCCATGCAGTCACCAGGATCTGAATGTTGACCTTGCTCCTCTCTCAGCTGTGTCCCCTGTAGAGCACGGAACAGCCTCTTTCTAGGTGGACACTGGACCCAACACAGAGCATGGCTTAGTCTGTACCCAAGAATTACTGGGCAAATGAATCCCCTGAGGGTGTCATTGTCCCTATTATATTGACCAAGAAGCTGAGGGTCCTGAGGGCTGGGTGATATGTTCTATGTCCCCAGCGAGTTAGAGGTGGTGCCTAGGCTAAAGTCCAAGTTGGGTAATTCCTGGCATTCCTGTTTGCTATGGAACGTTGGGTCCCTCATGTAACACAGAGACTGGGGTGTATTTGAGGTTATGCCTCTTGGTGCTGGGGCTTCCTTCCTCCCTTAGAAGCAGAGTTTTCTTGAAGTTAAAAAGCCATGTGATGTGGCCCCACTGCCCAGTGTTCTCTGTATTGGCGGGGAAGTACAGGGTAAGAGTCTCCACTTTATCAATGCTTATGGACTTCAGAGTGAAGAGATTAATCAGGACCAGATTAAAGGAAACACAGTTAAAGGAATAAAGTTATGTCAACTCCTTTAATTAATGTGTGCTTTTTTAGTCTCAAGTATACAGACACTTTCTATTTAAAAAATAAGATGAAATTATGAAAGGGGATAAAATAAAAGTCAAAAGATATGCTTTAAGGAGGAACTAAATAAAATAGTAAGAGCTGCCTGTGGTGGCAAAAGGAAACACAAAAGAGTGAAAAAAAATATACAACTCGAATGAGGATTTGACTATTTACAGCTGCCAGAGGCTGCCGCTGAATGGCTGGTCAGCAGCATGGCTGGCCTTCCTCCCTGCAGGACATTCTTGTATAAATCCAACAAAGTCTTGGTGCAACTCACTTGCCCTGAATGCCTACTGTCTGCATGCCCCTGAAGACACAAACGGCCCCAGAAAAATGACAATAAAACATAATTAAGAAACACCAGGACAATCTTCACTGCACAGTGGGAGTCCATAAGGAATGATCATCTCTGTCTAGAGGAACTTGTTCCCAGAGCAAACAGACACCTGAGCAACCCAAATGGGTGAGGGTGACAGGTGGAGAGGTGGGGGAAAGGTCTCCAGCAGAAGCAGCTGCACAGGAACAGGCAGCCAAGCCCAGAGCTAGGAAAAGGTGTGAGTCATACATTTGCAGATCTGTAAGAAGTTTGTTATAGCTGGAAGGAAAGGCTTTAAAAAATGGTGTTGATGCTTAGTCCTGTTTATTGAACACTTTACGTCCTGGGACCAGAACTAATGCACCATTCACTGGCCTCATCATCACAACAACAAATGAGGTTGCCACTGTTACTAACCCCATTTTAAGAATGAGAAGATTAAGTCACTGAGGTGAAGTAACTTGCCCAAGATCACAAGGTTGGTGTGGACCCAGGCCCATGTCCATCTCTGTAAACCCATGTTCTAGATAGTAAAATGTCTCCCATGGTGTATCAGTCACCCATGGCTGTGTAACAAATTACCCCAAAACTCAGCAGCTTAAAACAGCAGTTTTAAGGTCAGAAAACAGTTTGAGGTCAGAGTCTGGAATCTGGGAAGGGCCTTGCTGGGTGATTCTGGGTCAGGCTCTCCCACAAAGTTGCAGTCAAGAAGTTGGCTGAGGCTGCAGGGATTCAAAAGCTTAATGCGGCTGGGGCACTGTACATCCTAGTTCACTTGGTGGCTGTTGGTAGAAGGCACCTATTCTGCATGATGTGGGCTCTCCATCATGCTTCTGACCTGGAAGTGTGCTCCTCCAGAACAAATGGCCAAAGACAGCAAGCACGACCAAGACACCAATGTCTTTTATACCTCACCCTTGGAGTGACATGCCACACTTCTGCTGGATGCAATCAGTCACACCAACCAACTGTGGTACAGATCCGGGGCTGAATGCTAAAAGGCAGGGATCCTGAGGGCCCCTAAGAGGCTGCTTCCCATGCCTGGGCACCTAAACTATTTAGACTTTCTGTTCCTGCAAGAAATGGGTAAGGGGGGATTGGGATCTGAAGTTTCGGTTCCTCTAGCGGGAATTCCAGGGGCAGAATGTATTATGAAATGCATGTAGAGAGGCTCCGCTCAGTGAGAAGTTCGGCTGGTCTTTCCATCCGAACACCATGTGCAGCAAAATGGCCCTTCCCCTCCCTGACGGCCCTTTGCCTGTGCAGCAAGGCCGTCAAAAGATCTCTTTGCACACAGTAGGTGCTCTGTGTTGTGCTGACTGAGTTGAATCTGGCTTCAGCTGCAGCTCTGGGGACCCTGGGCTTTGCAGTCATGTTCAGAATTCCCTCAGACCCACGTGCCCACTTCCTCCAGAGCAGCTCATATTTACCCTCTGAGATGGTCACTGACACAGCCACTGACTGCCCTTCTGCAGGGGCTCCCTGCAGATCCACAGCAAGCTGGGTGGGCATGAGCAGGCTGCTCTGAAAAGCTTGGCTTCCCTTTCTGAGGATTTTATCAGTATATAAAAATAAACAGAGTTGGCTGACTCCTTGATGTCTCAGGGTTGCATTTTAATTGCTGCTTCTTCTGAGAAGACAGGCCAGTCCCACTTCCTGGTAGACACCCGCACTCACAGGAACAGAGCTGAACTCCGGGTGTTGGGGCCAGAGCATCCCAGAGTGTGACTGACTGGTTTGCAATTAGCACTTCATTAGAGGGACACCTCTGGTTCACAGGACCAAGACTGGCTCCCAGAGCCTGCACAGGGATGAACATCTCCCGCCTGCCCACTGAGTGATCTTTCTAGAACCTGCCTCTAGCCACACTACTTCTTTTAAAGTTCTTCTTACCCTTCCCCGCCTTAAGGACCAAGTTCAGACTCTCAGCCCGGCTTACAAAGACTGCCACAATCTGGCCTCTGCCTGCTCCTCAGCCTCATCCATGCCCCCACCCCAACTCCCCAGCCCTGCTTCCTTCATTTTCTACCGCAGTCAGATTCAACTACTCGTAGTCGGTAGATGATCAATGTTGTTTTTCACCTCATCTCTGCCTTGAATGCCCTTCCCTTCCTAAATAACATCTATTCCTGCTTCAGAATTAATCTTTCCCCTCCTGTCCGTCATCTGGGAAGCTGTCCATTAGCCACCCTGAGCTGAATTATAGTCTTCTCTTCTTGCTTCCCCAGCAGTGGGATGGTGGTGCTGAGCCCCTGAACCCTGGCTGCTTCCTGGAAGTCCTCAGCAGCATCCCCACCCCCAAGGAACCCCCTCACCCATGTTCGGGAAAGCTGCCCTGTGAAGCTGGTCATGTGGGATGTCACTCCAGGAGGGAGGAGGGGCCTGCCCAGCACAGCCTGCAGCAGCTCAGGCAAACACCGTGAACCTCACTTGTCTGCATCACCATGGCCCCTAGGAGTGAGCATGAACTTCCACAACCTTTGCTGACAAACAGGGGTTCTGCCCAACACAGCCAGGATGCCTCAACATCCAGGGAGATCCTGCCTTGTATCAGCACAGGACTCCTGGATTTAATGATGCTTGGCCCTGGCTTCTTTCAAGACTTCGGTCTTCATTTGTGCATCTGTAGGGAGCAGGGAGCATGGAGGGAACAGCAAGGGCTGGGGATTGGGTTCTGAGTCAAATTCCAGCGTCGCAACAGGAAGCCTGGTCTTCAGCCAGTTCATTCAACTCAGGGGACTTCAGCGTCCTCACTGGTCCAATACAGGCAACATTCCCCCTGGGCTGCTGTGGGGTAACAGGGAAAAAAAACATGGGGTGCCGCCCATGACTTTGGGAGATGTATCTGGGGGTGAGATTCTGGAGAGCTTTAAGCCCTGGGAGATTTGGGTCTTGAAGGCATGCTGTGGACCTGGAGCAGCACTAGTCCTGCATGGCACCGGGACCCTGCCCCTCACCATGAACCTGAACCATCTCCCCGGGAGATGAGTTCTCACCAGCCAGGGCTGCAGGGGCGGGGGCAGAAAGCAGGAGCAGCCCCTAACAGCTCAGTAGACGACGGCTTCTGGGAGCCTTTTTCACCAGGATCTGAGGCCTGTTTACATGGGTCCCCCCTGTGGTCTCTACTGCTTAATATGCCTTTTGAAAATGATGCTCAGTGGGATGGTGTGTGCACATTTGTAATTCCAAAGAGCCGACTGGTTTTTCACAATCTGTGCCTGCTAATTTCTCAGTCACAGGAAAGGAAATAGCAAAAAGTCCCCAATACTGCTTGTTGAGTGGATTCCCCAATAGCATTATGTAGTGCTTCCTATTTACAAAGCACTTTTATCCCTCTCAATGAGGAAGACAGATCTATTGCTATAAGCCCAGGGGAAATCTGACATCCACAGAGGAGAAATGACTTGTCCAAGGTGGCACAGTGGCAGTGAGAAAGAACGGCATGCACAGCTGCTCCCCGTTTCTCCTGCCGGCTAAGCGCATGCTCCTTCATAGCAACCTCTGGCATAGAAAGAAGGAGAGATGAAGCAAGAAGTTCCCAGAATGAAGGCTGTTTCCCCTAAGAGGTGGGCGTCCTGCCACAAGAAATGGCTCATCGGGAAACACTGAGTGAAAACCCACATTCAGAGCAAGGCTTCCCAGTAACTGAGATCCAGCCTGAGGTTTCCAGGAGCTGAGCCTCAGACGGAATGAGGGCGGGTTCAGAGCTGAGCCAACCCTTTGAAACTGAGCCTGCGGGTGAAGTCAGGTCAATACATTCACAGGCGTTTCGGGCCCTATCGACGTCTGGGGTGGGAAACCCACCCGAAAGCTGTTGAAATACAGGGGCCAGCACTGGTTTTGCAGAACAGTGGCTCTTTGAGTGGAAGGTGTTCTAGAATTAAGTTTCCCCAGTGTTCCCAGGGCTCAGACTATAAGCCAAGGGGGGCTGGGGCCCCCAGTGCCTGATGGAGCCGCTGATAGGTCTCTGCTGGCTAAAAGTGATGACATTGGCAAGAAACTGATCTTTCTGGGGAGCAGAAACTCAAGAGCACTCAAGTGCAGAACACAAGGCAAGTTGTGTTACCTGCCACAAAGCCCCAGCTTTCAGGACCAGGGGAGGGGGAGAGAGGGACCACTTGGTATTGGGTATCAGGAGACCCAGACCAGACCCTGAAGGAGGAAACGGCTGAAGCGAGACCTCTTATCTTGTCTTGCCTCCTTCTTCTTCATATAGTAGGAACATGCTCAGGCCAGAGGCAAGAGAGCGTGTAATCCACTACCTCCCTCTGTGTCATAGACAGGAAAATTGAGATCCTATGGCATCAGGAGCCTTGTTCTTGGGTAACAGAGTGTCAGACATGGGACTAGGAAGCAGGCCTCCAGATTCCCCATCCACTGCTGGTCTGGACTTGGAAAACAAACAAAACTCAAAGCCTCCAGCCCTTTGTCACCATGCAGCAGTCCACAGCAACAGCACACCTCCGTCTGGCCTCCTTCATACTTTTTGTGAGCCCACAGAGTGCTGTTCCCTGCTGTAAGCTGATGCTTGCACACAAATTTCTGGCCAAAGCATCTCAGGTGCAAAATGCAGCTTAGATCCAACAGGGCTGAGATAGACACAAAGAGACGCAATCCTGAAGCATGGTGGTATTTTAACCAATACGCTGCACTCTGGATGGCTTATAAATAGCAGAAATGTATTTCTTATAGTCTTGGAGCTAGAACTCTGAGATGAGCATGCCACCACCATCAGGTTATGGTGAGGGCCCTCTTCCTGGTTGCAGACAACTGACTTCTAGTCATATCCTCACATGGGGTCCCTTTTATAAGGGCACTGATTTTATTCATGGAGGCTCCACCTTCATGACCAAATTACCTCCCAAAGGCCCTGCCTCCTAATCCCATTACACTGAGTGGTAAGTTTCAATATACGAATTTTGGAAGGACACCAGCATTCAGTCCATAACAGGTGGTCCACGGGGAGGCTTGAGTTGGCTAAGGGTGGGCAGGAAGCTGCTGGAATTGCAGGGAAGACTTTACCCACATTCATGCATGGGCATTTGTCTAGGAAGGGCGTCCCTGGCATTTGTCTGGGAAGGATGGCCTGTCTGCATCCTCCTTAGGTGTCTCACAGTGACCTGGTCCCACATAGCCCAGTCTGAGCTCAAACACCTTCTTCTGACTTCAAAAATGTCAGTGTTAAGAGTTTTTGTCATGCCTAGGTGACCTTGGCTGCTAAAAACTCAGTATTATTGTTTTCTAGCAACTGTGTACTTTTCATAGGATGTCATTTCTGTTTTGTGCTACAGCAATGAAGATGATGGGCTGCAGTGGAACCGTGAGGGCAGGGGTTACAGAAAATAGGTTTAAATTCTCTTGGCTTTTTTTTTTTTTTTAAAGCTTTTCTTATTGAAGTACAACCTAAAAAACAAGTCCCCATTGGAGAGTGCCATGAAACTTCCTGTGTAATGCACTCAAACGTCCCTTGGCAACTGGGAGCTGGGGAACCCGATAAGGTACAAGCTACAGATATGCCTGGGAGGTTGTGAGAGTATCAACATTTTGTCCTCACTCCAAGTCTCAGTCCTTTAAGAAAGGACTTAGAATTTTAAAATAAAATAATGATTAGATTGGAATCATTGAATACCAGATCTAAGAAAAAAACTTCAGTTTTCTCCATATGAAATGAGACTTTAAGACTTGCCCACAGAGGTGATGTGGAAACCCAATCCTTTTGACTCCAAGTCAAATGCCTACAAAGCATCCCTGAGAATTGGGCCTTGAAAATTGTAACTACTCATATTCTTGTTGGGATAATCACTCTTTGGGAATGGCATCATGGAATCAATCCCATAACTGAAATATTAAAACTTCCCATTTTCTTGGCTAGATTTTGTTGTTATTTCACCAGAGGAAAGCCCCAAATGCAACCTCTTTGTATAAATGTCTTTCCCAGGGACCAGGGTAAAGGTATTTTTTTCTAAAGCACTTGACTGCAAAGCACCTTAGAGGCATAGAGAATCAGTACTTTGGAGTACCTGAAAGACCACCTAGGCAAGTCTTTCCATTTTGTTGCAGGGCTTTCTGAGGCCCAGAGAAGAAAAGAGGCTCAAACAGATCAACCGTATCCATCTGATTGTCCCTTTCAGAAAGTTGAAATAAGGGTGAAAAAGAGAAGTTTCTAGCTATGATGGGCACTGGGGTTTGAAGTTCACATAGCCTTGGGGAGCTGGGTGGCAGTTATTTTATTTTATCTTTAATTTTTTTGCTAGGATATAACCTGATAAGTAAGTCGGTCCTCAGAGGGTGGGGAGTGGAGCAGGTGAGCAGATGGCATTTCTTGCCCTGGCTTTCCTGCGATGCTTTAGACCCTGTTTTATTCAAGGGAACTAAGTTAGTTCATAGAAATCTAAAAGAGCCCCCAACCAGAACAAGGGGATTCAGGTATGCATAGGAGCTGAAGTGTACGACCTCTGAGAATCCTTTAATCAGAACAGCTCTGATCTTAGGAGTCTTAGGTTTCAGGGCCAATTGCAGTTAGTGAGACCCAAGCTAAGGCACCTCATGCCAATTCCACTGGAGTTAAAGGTGGCCTCTGGGAAAGAGTCTTTTGAGCTCCTTGCTGTGCATAAGATGGTCCATAGACCAGCAGCATTGGCATCAGCTGGGAGCTTGCTAGAGATGTAGAACCTCAGCCCTACCCAGATCCCCTGAATCAGAATCTGCATTTTTGCAAGTTCCCCAGTAATTCCTATGGGCATTAAATTTAAGAAATGCTGGTTAGGAAATAGCATTTTTTGGACAATACGTAAAAGATGGAGTGGAGCCATGGGGAGCTGGTGGTAATACCACCTCACCTCCAGAACAAACTCTTCACTTGGCCTTGGGAAAACCACGGCCATACTCAGAATGACTGCTTTCTCATCTGAAAATGAGGGGCTTGGACTGGATGATCTTTATTCTCTACCCTCGCAGGCATTTCTCCTATGAGCTGAAAGGGGGGGTCCTGCTCAGCCGAAGATCAGAGAGCTTCTTGCTGTGTAAAACACTCCCTAATCAGCCTTATGTCAAGTCCCCCGCCCCCCGACTAACCACAGTGACAAGTCTCAAGAGTGCACCTTGTCAGGCTGTGAATAAAGTTCAGGCAGTTTGGTTAATTACCCTGACACCGACTAGAGTTAGCTACCCAGCAGCTCAGGAACTCGTCTTAATGATTATAGGAACACACACGCCGCAGCTTCGGGCATAACCTCCCCCTTTGCAGCCTACAGCCTGGTTTTGGAACCACAAGTTCAAGCAGAACATTCCCAAGGGCATCAGGGGTCTAGGGAGGCATCAGGAGGTCCCCCTTTCCCATTCCAACATGCGTGTGAAGTCTTGTTCCCAATGTGCCATAGTGAAGCCTGGTAAGCATAATAGCCATCTCAGTTTCTCTCTCATGCCCCTGCTTGGAACCTGCCTGTGGTACTCCACTGCTGTCAAGAAAAAGCCATGCAGGATGTGTACCTCCTAATTCTCCACCCACATCTCCATTAATCCCTACCTCAAACCTTCTGCCCTGGCCCCAGACGGCTATTCTTGGGTCTCCACATGAGCCATGTGCTTTCTTCTTTTGCACATGTTGCCTCTGCTCAAAGCACCCTTCTCTGCTCTTGATCATTATCCTTATCCATCTTTCAGATTTTAATATCTATATCACTTCCCCCAGGAAGTTTTCATGACCCTCATGACCAGGTTGAGTGCCTATCTTTCTATAGAGTCCTATGCTACATCATTCATACCAGATATAACTTTTAAGACAGCTTCCTCCAGCAGTAGTGAGCTGTGGGCTGGCAGTTTTCATGCCCGACTTATGTAACATCTAAGCCTCATGAGGACAGGGATTGTTTTCTCTGTCATTGACAACTGTATCCAGAGTGCTCAGTACATTGCCTGGGACATATAAGATGCTCAGTAAATGCCTAAGGAAGGGAGGAGGGAAGAAAGGAAGAAGGAATGGATGGAAAGAGGAAAGAGGAAGGGGGGAAGAAAGAAAGAAAGGAAAGGAAAAACTGAAGGACGGGAAGAAAGGAAGCAAGGAGGGAACAAAAGAAGGAAGGAGGAAAGAAGGGAAGAAAGAAAGAAAGAAAGAAAAAGAAAGAAAGAAAGAAGAAAGAAAGAAGAAAAGAAAGAAAGGGAGAGAAGGGAGGGAAGGAAGGGAAGGAAGGAAAGGAAAGAAGGGAAGAAAGGGAAGGAAAGGAAGAAAGCAAAGCAAGGGAAGGAAGAGAAGGAAGGGAAGAAAAGAGGAAGGGAAGAAAGGAAGGATGGAGGGAAAAAAGAAGGAAGGAGGAAAGAAAGGCAGGAAGAAAGAAAGAAAGAAAGAGAGAAAGAGAGAGAGAAAGAAAGAAAAAGAAAGAAAGAAACAAAGGAAGAAACAAAGACGGAGGGAGGAAGGGAGGGAGGGAGGGAGGCAGGAAGGAAGGAAGGAGAAGGGAAGGGAAGAGAAGGGAGGAAGGAAGGGAGGGAAGGAAGGAAAGGAAAGAGGATGGGAAGAAAGGAAGGAAGAAGGGGAGGAACCCTATGCTTAGCATGCCTCATGTACGATGAGTACTCAATAGTTGGTCTGGGAGTGACTGCATGCATGAATGGAAGCCTTTCTTCTTCTAGCATAAAGTCTGGAGAGTAAGAGCTCATTAGGAGGGATTGCTTGACAGGCTGAGACATAAAAGTGTCCACAAGGCCCATCAGCTCTGCAGAGGTCTGACATCCGATGAGGAGATAAGACTGGTCCCCTGACTGTGGGACGTGGAATGAGAGGTACAGAGTTGGGACTTCCATGAGAGGGTGCCTTTGAGTTAATTATCAGGGGGAAGTGTGAGGACCCCTGTCCCTCCACCCAGAGCACACATCACCTCTCTCCTGTGGGCTGCCTGTCTGAAGATCTAGAAGGCCAGTTCCAGGTCTAGGCTCTCATCTGGACTGAGAGGTAGAAGGGAAGAAGGAGTTTCTCTAGGCAGGGTCTTCAGAGAGAACACTTTCTCAGTTCCCGTAACCAGTCAATGACAGAGCTGAGATTGGAAGCCACCTCCAAATGGGCCTCAAGCCCACGGCTCTTTCTAAGCATGATGCTGTGTAACAAGCTTGGGAGTTTTATATTTTTAAAGCAAAGCCCATTTTAAAATATCTGTTTCTTTACATGTGGTGGCAGCAGTGGGATAATAGTCAAATGTCGATAAGCAGAAATCAGGGGGAAAAGAATTGGAGCATTTCTGGAAGAACTTCCTCTTTCTCTGAGCCATTTTGGTTCCAGTTTCTCAGCTGTTTCCTCAGGGTCAGGGGTTGTAGAGGAGGGGTTATATTTTTTTAATTTAGTAAAAGGATGGAAAGAGGGAGAGAAATGTTCCCTCCTTCCCTCCCTCCCTTTCTTCTTTCTTCTTTTTTCTTCTGTAAGAACCTGTTAGCCTACCCAGGTAGCTTCCCAAGGAGCTGTGCTGGAAGGAGCTTTGTTCTCCTGTGACCAGTGGCACAGAACAGAGGAGGCAGGATAGAGTGAAAGTCGAGCATGCAGGTTTGGACGTCAGACACACCTGGGCTTAAAGCCAGCATTACCTTTTATGAGCCATTTGATCTCTGCCATGTAGCTTCATGTCTCTGAGTCTTCATTTTCTCATCTGTGCATTGGGAACAATAATAGCATTAATCACTGGGGATTTTATGAAATAGTGAGATAAATAGAAGCAAGGCATTTAGTATGGGATCATAAACCCTAGCCACCGCTGCAAAATTAGAATGTTCTAAAACCTTAAGGCATTTAAAATAATTCATTTGGCAGTAAAATCTGACACCATGTAAACTCACTTGGCAACAAAATCAGAACTGAACTGATGTAAAACTATTTAGAGTTCTTATTGTGACTACTCATATGTTTTGCTATAGATATATTGATGTGTTTGATTATAGGGTGATACCTCAGTACTTCCTGGGAAGTTAGGTAACGTGAGTTCTATGTACCATATCACCTTTCTAAAATCTAGAATGATTTGATTTTCAAACTACAGATGGTTCCAAGATTTTATACAAGGGGTGTGGACCTGTAGAACACCTGGCCATGGTGACTGCTCAGTATTTAAGAGCCACCATCCTTTCTGCTTCTGGGATTTGCCAAGGGCACACAGAGATTTGTTTGCATATAAGACTGTCCTTGGGTAGTATTTATTCCACAACCATGCCCTTGATCAAAAATATCTCTCCAACTATCTAACTTAAACTTTCTCCATTAGAAATGTATTTCTTTAAATTGTCCTGGCTCTCTGGTTATTGAGAGACCATTTGTAAAAATGAAAGTTGGTTAAGTGAGGGTTGAAAATGAGAGGTACTCATGAACCACAACCAAAGAGAAGATTGGCGACAAGGCATGGAATCATGGTAGGAAAAGATGACATCCCTGGTTCTGCACCCAGGTCCAGCTCTGGAAGTTAAATAGAACTTTGACAAATAAGAAATGTAAGATATGTAAAGAGAGTGGATAAAGCAAGAAAATTTCTAACATTCCCTCCTTTCTTAATTTTTCTCTCAAAAGTATTTGGGAGAGTTTTTGTGATTAAAAGACACAAATTTAATATAATTAACATAGGGTTAAAAGATCAAGTTTATATACATGAAGCAAGGAGTAAGAGAAGTTGCTACAATTGAGTCAGAAACCCAGTTTTGAGCTTCCTGGCAGCCAAGGACAAAAGGGAAACATAATGGTTGTGTGTTCTCATAGCATGTGTCTGGGGTACTTGTCATTGCCTCAAAAACTGACCCAAAACAAAGTAGCTTAAAATAATTATTTTACTTTGATCATGATTTTATGGATTAGGAATTTAGGGAAGGTTTGGCGGGGAAGTTCCTTTCTGATATGCATGGCATCAGCGGGGATTGCTGAAACTGAAGGATCAACTTCCAAGACAGATTATTTAGTCACGTGTCTGGTGCATCACTGCTCCTTGGCTTCTCTTTCTCTATGCAGTATTTCATCCTTCAGGGCTTTTCTGTAGAATCTGGACTTCTCACTATGTAATGGTCTTAGGGTATTTGTACTTCCAACTTGATGACTGGTTTCTCAGAGCAGGAAGTGGGAGCAAGACCAGTGAAGGGCCATCCCCACAACTCTTGTAGCATCACTTCCACCAGATTCTCTTGGTGAAAGTAGTCAGAAGACCCACCCAAATTCAAGGGACTGGAGAAATAGATTCCTCCTTCTGACTGGGGTGGAAGACAAGGTCACATTGTAGAAGAGCATGTGGGATGGTAGATACAGCTGTCACCATCTTTGGAAAACTAAACTGCCACAACACAATAAAAGGAAGCATATATATTTGTTAGGAGAAATGATATTTTTTTCTAGCATTGAGCCTGTAAGATGAATTATGTGGGATCTCTCTTTTTTTTTTTTTTTTTTTGAGATGGAGTCTCGCTCTGTCGCCCAGGCTGGAGTGCAGTGGCGCGATCTTGGCTCACTGCAAGCTCTGCCTCTCGGGTTCACGCCATTCTCCTGCCTCAGCCTCCTGAGTAGCTGGGACTACAGGCACTGGCCACCACGCCTTGTTAATTTTTTGTATTTTTAGTAGAGACAGGGTTTCACCATGTTAACCAGGATGGTCTCGATCTCCTGACCCCGTGATCCCCCCACCTTGGCCTCCCAAAATGCTGGGATTATAGGCGTGAGCCACCATGCCCAGCCCATGTGGGATCTCTTATAGACAATCATTGTACACTAACTAAAACAATGTCATTAAGAGCCAGTTTGCAGAAGACACAGGAACAGCTCAGGATCTTATGCTTAGTGATTCTGAGAACTGAAAACTTTATTTCCAATAATTTTGGTCCTCAGAAATGGTTATAGTCCCTAGAATGGAATTTTCCATTTTAATTAATTAAAGGCTATGAAATGCAGCCTCTTCAGTGTGCCAGGCCCTGGTGCAGCTCTGTGGAAACCAGGGAGCCACATATCTGACACCTGCCCTCCTGGCCTTCCAACTTGCTAGGAAGGCATCAGATCTAACAATCCAAGGTACAGGGGTGTGAACCTGAGTTTTTAGGCGTGATCAGAAAGCTGCTTACATAAAGCTTGTGCTAGACACAAGGTATCTGGACACCTGGACACAGGTGTTTGTTAATCCAGATGCTTGGTCTCAACCTTCCCCGATTGAACTAACTTCTCTGGCAGCTGGAACCCAGCACTTCGTACGTGCACCCCAGGCAACTCGGAGAGTTCCTTCTGCAGCCCATTATGAAAGTTCAGAGCACGATGACTACTAGCAGCCAATACTAACTGAGAACTTTCTCTTGTCCAGGGACTGTTCTAGGATATAACATTAGTCCATCTTCACAAGCTCAGTGAAACATTGTTCTCCATTTTCAGATAAGAGACTGGAGACACAGAGAGGCTCCAGAACTTGCCCAAGGTCACACAGCTTCTAAATGGGTGATGTCAGAACCTACTTTCAGAGACCTGATTCCAAAACCCTCACTGATACTTTCCATGAGTCCAGATGAACAGAGAGGGCTTCAAGGAAAATCCATTCAGTGCCAGGATGCTACCAGCTCCCCGGGGCATGGGACTGCCATCCTTTCCTCGGGGTCCATCCTGATACTTCCGATGTAAATGTGGAAAAACTCAAGTTCATAAGTTTTGCTCATGTGCTCTGCCCTGGAGAGGGCAGGAAGTAGAATAGACACTGGCCTCATATTTCGGTGTTGGTTACCTCTCAGGCATGTGATCCATGTACCAGAGGTTTCACATCACGTAGCCCCTGCACAGCTGATCCATGAATGGGAAATTGGGTTGGGCCATCACCAGGTCCCCTTCCAGTTAAATATTTGTCCCAAGTCCCTGATGATTTGATATGAGAGTCCCATGCCTAATGCTGTTTGTGGATTCATTGAATCAATTATTGTTTCGTTCGTTCAATTCATTCAACAAATAGCTTCTCTGTGTCTACTACTATTTGCACTCAATTCTCAGAGAAGTAAATGTCTAAAGTACCCACTTAATAACTTAAAAGCTGATTTTACCAATTTCATTTCACTGTAAGGCCTCCCAAAGGATTAACATGTTAGTGTGCGCCCCCTCTCGCACCAGCGCACTTGTCCACAAAACCGCCTCCCATTGTTTGAAGGGAACCTACAAGTGGATCCCTGCCCCCACCCCCACAGCACTTTCTAATTCAAATCAGCTGCCATTCACTGGCTTTCTGCCCTGGGGCAAATCCTCCACCTTCAGTCCTACTTTGATCCTCCAGCCTAGGCCGCTTTCATTTCACAGTTGAAGTAACAAAGGTTCAAACAGATGACAACTATTTCTAGAGAGCTGGGTTTTTTGCACCCCAACTACGCACCGTGGTGAGGCGCCGAGGAGGCCACGTTACAAGGCTGGAGAACCCTGGGAGCTTGGCAGCGTTGGTGAACAAGGGCTCGTTCTTCTCTAGCCCACTGTCCTAAACGCTGACTTCCTTCCAAGCACGGAAGCTCAAAATTTACAATGCAGGGCCCAGGGGCTGCGGTGGGGAAGGGTCTCTCACTCTTGCTGACAGCTCCTAGGACATTTTCCTGGACTTGGGGTCAGAGTACTATGGAACTCCAATCTCATCCTGCAGGTTGGGAAACTAAAGGGAAGTTCTTTGTCCAGGGTCAGAGAATGTGCATGGGCAGCAGGGAAGGTGGGAGAAGCCGGAAGTCAGTAAAGGAAAAACAAACGAAAACCCAGCAAAACAGAGTCCAGGGCAGCATTCCTCCTGGGGGTAGCCCTTTGATGCATCCCTGGTACCTAAGAAGCCAGCTCCAGCCAGGCCTCACCTACTAGCCCCGAGGACCATTCTCCCCAGACAAGGTCTCTGCTCACCGGGCCATGCCGTTTTTGTCTCGTCCTCCTACCGAAACTCCACCTACTTCCTTAGCGATTATCTTTTCCTGAATTACCAAACACAGCAGCCTGAGCTTCACCGGGGAGCTGGGAGCTGGGGACATGTTCCTGGGAGTCCCTAGATGGATGGCTTTGAGTTTTTCCAGCAGAAGAGGAGGCAGCCAAACCCAGATGTGAGGGCCCTCCGGCTCCGAGCTCAGCCTGTCCTGGTGGCTTCCTTCCCAGAGTCAGGTCTTCTAAGGAGTGCTTAGCAAGTATGTCAGCTTCCAGACCAAGGCCTGCTGTTCTTGGCTCCGGGAGATGTTTTTCAGCACAGAATGCTCGCTGTAGACTGCTCTGCAGGGGTGGGGTGGGAGGGTGAGGGCAGACCTCTCAACTCATCAGAATTCAGAGTATGACTCCTCCACTCTGTCCCCTTGGTGACTTTACATGTTCTCAGGACAGCTTTCAGAAAGCCTCCTGCCTGCTACTTGCTCTTGGGAATGTGGGGGATGGGGCGGCAGTCGTGTGGGGACTATATGTGGAATTTGTTGAGATCAGGCAGAAGGAAGTGAAGACACCCTCTTCTGATTCGTGACATGTGAGAACATTCTCCTGACAGAAGCAGCTCCCGGTAATAGTAACAGCTTCCGGGCCCTCGACAGGCCGCAGCCCATCACCTTCAGCGTCCTGCCAAGCTCAGCAGCAGCAGCGTGGCAGGAGGGGGCGGAGAGCTGGAGGCAGCATCTGCCTGGGGATGGGGACTAGAGGTAGACACCGGGAGAGGCAGAGCTAGAAGGAGACTGAGAGAGCAGAGACAGGGGCACGAGAGAGAGAAAGGGAAATTGAGGAAAGAAGAGATCAGATCAGGGAGATACAGGGGCCTGGGAAGGCAGAGAGTAGGAAGCAGAAATAGTGCTGAAGATGGAGACAGGTGGAGAAGGAACTGCAGAGATTCGGCAGTGGGCTGGCTACCACCCCTATACTCCCTGAAGACCTCCCTGAATCCTGCAGACACACTCCCTGCTTGGAAGCCTAGCAGCTGGCCCAGCTGGGAAGAAGGTTGAGAAGGTGCCTCAGGCCAGCCCACCAGCAACTAAAATTTCTGGACCTCTGGGGCTTACAGAGGGGTTCAGGACCTAGGATTCCTAGGTGTGTAGCTCTGTAGGAAACAGCCTTCTCCCTCATGTCAAGATTTAGGAACTTGGCGTGGTGCTATTTCTCTCAAAAATAATATCTTTTTAAAAATAAAATGTTGCTTTCTCCCATTTAAAAATAATCTTTTCCCACCCCTGCTACCTTATTACAAAAAAAAACAACGCAAGCTCATCATGGAGAACCTGGAAAATATGAAAAGATACAGGAAAAAAATAAAACGTGAATTGTAATCACATCACCTAATGATAACCACTGCTAGCAATTTGATGGTCTTCCTTTCAGTCTTTTGTCAATGCATAGAGCTCTATAATTAGCAGTAATATGCCATAAGCATTTTACTAAATATTATTTGACATTACCACCTTTATTAGTGTATATATTCTAATATGGACAAGGCTTTCTTTATTGAGGTAATCTACAGTTGAATATTTAGGTTGCATGTAACTTTGCCACTGTGAACAATGCTTTAATAAATATCTTACTGCCTACATCTCTACCTCAGTTTCTGAATATTTCTTCAGAATATATTTAAAGAAGGAGACTTACTGTATCAAAACTATGAACATTTTTAGGGCATACATACACACACATATGAATACACACACATACACACACACACAAACACACACACATACACACACAGTTATGGTTTGGATCTATGTCTCCACCCAAATCTCATGTTGAATTGTAATCCCCAATGTTGGAAGTGGGGCCTGGTGGGAGGTAATTGGATCATGAGGCAGATTTCTCCTTTGGCACTATCCTCAGGATAGTGAGTGAGTTCTTGTGAGATCTGGTTGTTTTAGAGTGGGTGGCACCTCCTTCCTGCTTGGGCCACGTAAGATGTGCCTTCTTCCCCTTTCTTTTCCAACATGATTGTAAGTTTCCTGAGGCCTCTCCAGAAGTTGTTGGTGCTGTGCTTCCTGTACCACCTGCAGAACCATGAGCCAATCAAATTTTTTTCTTTGTAAATTTCCCAGCCTCAGGTATTTCTTTATAGCAATGTGAGAATGAACTAATACACACGCGCGCGTGCACACACACACACACACATCTTCAAATTGACCCCCAGGAATAATGTACAATTAAACTTCTAGTGCAATTTAGAACCAAATGCTGATGACAGAGGATTTGCTAGTTAATGACAGTCCTCTGCAGCTTGTAAGGTAAGTTGAGATAGGTGGGAGGTAAGTATAATTATCTCCATTTTTGAAAGGAAGAAACTGAGGCCCAGAGAGGTTAAGTGACTTGACCAACATCTGAAATGGAACTAAGTGGTCTTCTGTACTGGTTTCCCCATTCTAGTCATACCATCAGCACCCAGGGTCAGACCTTCATGGGCTCTGGCTTGGATTACCCCAGAACCACCTTGCCATTGTGGCAGCTACTAGCCACATATGGCTATTTACATTTATATTTATTAAAATAAACCACAATTTTAAAAATTAGCTCCTCTGCCTCTTTGACCCTATTTCAAGTGCTTAAGAACTATAGGTGGCTACTGTGTTGAATAGTACAGATACGAAGCATTTCCATCATAGAAAGTTCTATTGAAAATACAAAAAAACTAGCCTGGCGAGGTGACGGGCACCTGTAGTCCCAGCTACTCGGGAGGCTGAGGCAGGAGAATGGCGTGAACCCGGGAGGCGGAGCTTGCAGTGAGCTGAGATCCGGCCACTGCACTCCAGCCTGGGCGACAGAGTGAGACTCCGTCTCAAAAAAAAAAAAAAAAAAAAAAAAAAAAAAAAAAGAAAGTTCTATTGATGAGCATTGCTCTGGAAGGTTGGCATTCTGTCTTCTAGTATAGCTTCTCCCACCCCCACTGCCACACACCAACTATCACTCATTCTATACACCATGGATGTATCATACATCCTGAAAACATAAATTTGATCATATCACTCACCTGTCCAAAACCTTTATTGATCTTGTTACCTGTTATCTGCCATATTAAGAGGAAGCACAAATCCACAACTACCTTTGCTCTTCATCTCGATGCTTTTCTGAAAAATTGTTACACACTGTCTGTGCCTGGACTGAAGTCCTATAGGCACAGAGATGGACAAAGCATGGACTCTATTCTCAATGAGTGCACGAATTGATGGGTTAAAATAATACACATTTCCTGGCCTCCTGCCCTGCTTTATTATTCCTTATAGCACTTAACCATGGCTGGCATTTATTTATTGCCTGTTGCTTCCACTAGAATGCATGCTTCATGAGGGCAGTGGCTTTTTATGATTTGTTGACTTCTATATACACAGAGCCTACTGAAGTGCTTGGTGCTCAGGAGTTGCAAAACAAATATCTGTGAATGAATAACTACATTCCAGGATATTAAGCTTCCAATTCTTTCTGATGGGCTAGAAAAATTGGAAATGAAGCAATGCTCCACCACAGGAGTTTGCACCTCAAGCCTATAATGTTTGAAATCTGACCTGTATTCCCTCTTGATACTCAAATGCCAGGATATTGCATTTCTGCAAACAACCACCATTCCCTGCATTTTTGGGATAGAGAAAAAGAAATAATATAAGGTACATTTTATGGCAACTGTTTGGTCCAAAGGAGGCTCCCAGTTGGGACTATCTCCCACTTGAAAAGGTAAATCAAGCACTCAATCCTTGCAGGTTACCCAGCAGGGAAGTTCAAGGAGAATATTCACCAAACTCTCAGAAGCTGGGGTCAAAAGAAATGAAATAAGCAACTCTCTGCAACTCTTCTGTTTTAATTTTTGAGAAGTTTTTTAAATAATAGGGAGCGTTCAGTTTAAGCAGTTAGAATCCTTTTTTGTTTGCCTGTTCATTTTTGGCACTAACGGCAGTAATGGGGCAAGGAACTGTTTAAGGAACAGTTTAAGGAAGAGTACTGACAATGGTGGTGGCAGAACTTAGATCTTCAAACATACCATACATAATCCCCCCATCTTTGCCCCATTTTCCTTCATCTTTACCTTTATTCAGAATCTTCTCATCAAATAGAAAACATTTTCATCTCCTTCTGTCAATTTTTTTTTAAAAACCAGTTGAAAAGCCTCTATCTTTTAATAGGAACATTTAGTCCATTCACTTTTAGTGTAACATTTTTACACATTTTTTTCCTGACTGTTGGATTTATGTTTACTATTTATTTTATTTCATTTCCTCTATTTTATTTTCTTGATTTTTACTGCACTTTTCTATTCCATTGATGGTTTCCTTCTATTTTTTCACACTTGTAATTGAATACATGCTTTTCCATTATGTAAAAACAAAATGCCATTATTTCTCCTACTGTTTCCTTCTTCACTCCAAGATCATATGGCCTTTAAAATCTTTTTAATTCCCCACTCTTTCTTTCTACAGATGAGAACTTTAAAACTCATTTACCTGTACCTTCTTTCCCCATGCCCCTCAAAGTTCTAGTTTTTCCCAAAAGAGTTTTATTATAATTAGTTCCAGACTGTTATTAGATTTTCCCAGTACTGTGTCATTTCTATTTCAAGATCTTTATTTAGTACTTTCCTTACACATTCCAAGAAACTCTATAATTATCCATTTAAATTTAACCATATATACATTAATTATCCACTGCTCTTTCTCTCTCTTCCTTAAACTATTTAAGGAATTCTCTTCCCCTTGCCCCAATCTCCCACAGCCTCTGTTCTGATCCCCCTTTTAGTTCTCGTCAGAATCCTTTCTTTATTATTGTCCTTAGATGGTATCGTGGTTTTAAAATAAGTCCAAAACTTCTTTGATACTCCTTCCTTCACGAGGCAGAGCTTAGTTCCCTCCTCTTGTGTGTGGGTTGGACTAGCTTCTAATGTGTAGAATGGAGAAGTAATGTGACTTCCCAGAGTAGGCCATAAAAAGCATTGTGGTTTCCTCTTTGCTGTCTCTTTTGGATCATGAGCTGTGGAGGAAGTCAGTCACCATATTCTGGAGGAGTTGTGATTGAATTCAATGGGGAGGGAAGGCATTTCCTTCCCAGAGTGCCATCCCTCCACTGGCATAACCCATTGCTCCCTTTTGAGACTTACTCCCCTGTCCTCAAAACACTCAATTCATGGTCTCGGATGCAGCCGACCTTGACATAGACTATGTAGCCTGGTGGATGCCAAGGATCATATTTCACTCATCTCACTCTCCCTTGTTCTCCCAGCACCTACCTAGTGCCACCAGAGACTTGTGAAATAGAGTTTACTGTTTTCCCTGGTGGCTTGAGTAAAACACTGCTCCTCCCCTTTCACAGAGAAGGGTACTGGTGTGCCTACCTGGGGTCCCAAAGACATACGCTCTTGGGGTAGTTGGAATTTGGGATGAGGTTGCACTCGATCATCCCTATTATCTTGCCTGGCTTCTCCTGCAATAGAGTATTCGCTTCAGGAGTTTACAAAAGGTATAAAGTATGATCCATTGGACTGCAGAAGAGGGGCTGAGTCTCTGTTTTGTGCAATCCATATTTGTTCTAACCCACTTCTCGGAGTCTATCTGGAGGCCTCCAAGGCCTCCCCATACTGGGCATGGTGAGCATTGACCTGGTGGGTGGTTCTCCAGCAGTATTCTGGCAGCATCGTTCTCCCTGGGCTACAGTGTGGATGTCTCCATAGGGCTGCCTGAGTGTCTTCAAAATATGGGGACTGGCTTCCTCCATAGCTATTGATCCAAAAGAGACAGCAAAGAGGAAACCACTTTTCACGGCCTACTCTGAGAAGTCACACTACTTCTCCATTGTACTCATTAGAAGGCAATTGACATCAAATATGTTTAGAAAACTTGCCAAACTATGTCATAGAGTACTTGTGGATATTACGTAAACAAACACAAAGCAGGTAACCAGTAAAGAAACCTATTTAAATATATTAAACCAAAATGTCCCAAACATAGATGACCATCGATTTCATTCCCCTTTTCAGCATATAATGCCCACCAGCAACCTGTGGGAGTATTTTTTGTGAATAATACTTTGGGAAACACAGAGATCCTGAAGCTCCAAGGGACCTTGGATTTCACATGGAGTCCAGTTTCTCCCTTTAACTCAGAGGCAGCGTGGTCTAAAGCAGTAGCTCTAAAAGTGTGGTCCCCAGACCAATGTCACCTGGGAGCCTTTTGAAAATTCAAATTCTCAGGCCCCACTCAGGCCTAGTGAATCAGAAACTCTGGGGGTGGGGTCCTACAGGCTGCATTATTATATCCCACTAGGTTATTTCAGTCTGAGAACCACTGTCCCGGTGGATTGAGAAACAAGCTCAAGCCCCATTGTCTGGGCTTAATTTCTACCCCTGCTACTTAGTACCTTTGTGGCCTTGGGTGAACTTTCTAAATTCCTCTGTGAAATAGTATCCATCTCATGGGGTGGTCATAAGCTTTCAGTGAATTAAAATAAAATATATTCACTTGGAGCAGTATCTGCAATGTGTTAATTGCCATTGTGTTCATGATTATTGCCATTATTGAACAGTTCCTCTGAATTTCCAATAAAAGGAAAAGTAGAGTGTTATTGAGACCTACTATGTGATAGGAACTAAGGTATGGGTTGGCAAGGGAGGGTTGCAAGTTGGCATCTTAAAATTCTGATATCAGATTACTGACCTTACAGAACACAAGACATTCCTGTGCTAGGAAATGTTTTGCACTCTGACATTCTAGGAAATATCTTTTCATTACAAGTCATGGTGCTTCATTATAAACTACTGGTTTTGTGAGATGAGGAACTCAGAGGGAGTAGGATCACTTCCAGCTGTATTTTCTGCATCAGCTTCTGGTAGTGGTTGGAATCCCAGATTCAGCTTCAGCAAATGGCTTTTGAGTCCACAGAGAAGGACCTCCTCTAGGCACTAGCACAGAGAATCTCCTTTTGGTTTGTGTTACAATAAATCCAATGACATAGTAAACTCTGGAATTTGACCAAGGTTGCTCTGTGGCAGAGTTGGAATTCGAACCCAAAGCCTCCAACTCTCTGCCTAGTGCTCCCACCACAACACTAGAGTATGTTCCATCTGGAGGAACCTTAGAGAGAGAGCATCAAGTTCAACCAGCTCAATTTGCAGAGAGAAGATTGAAGTAAAAGGGAGCCTGTAGCTGGCTTAAGGCTGTACGGCACTGGAGTGGATGAGCTACAGCAGAAGCTGAGCTCCACTCCTCTAAACTCTGCCCTTCACTTCAAGATGCCATGAGTCCCCAGCCTGACTCCTGCAGTTAGGCATAGTGTGCAGGCTGGCTCTTGTGGATTTTCCTATTCTTTTCCAAGCATCACGCCATGAGTAAGAAGGACTAGTCACCTGAGTTGGGGTGGGTGTGGATTTGCTGTCAATGGCCTTGTCCTACCGCAGATGTCCCTCTCTGGGACATGCTTGGTTGCAAATCTGCAGGAAGCTCTGGGAAAGCCAAACAAAAGGTAACTAGAATGGGCCACAGGGGGCCCATTAGTTTCCTGGAGCCTCACGGAGCATTCCCAGGAGAGATCAATGCTGGGAGTGTGTGATCAGCGCAGGCACCATCACAGGCAGCTGCTGGCATATTAATATTCCAGATAAATGGCTTTTGGCTCAGGCAAAAGATCCTGCTTTGGAGCAGGTTTCTTTTTGAAGCTCCTAAGAGGGGCAACTTGCAAAAGAAGGCGAAGGAAAAAGGCAGCTTTGCAGAATGATTCCACTCGAAACCCTCTGCTCCCATCCATCTCTGTTTATTTTGTTCCTCTGCCTCTCCTGATTCATGGCAGGCTCACAAAAAAGGAGAGAGAGAGCTCAGCTGCACACATCCTCAGGGAGGAAGGCAGTCGGCAATTACCTAGGACACTAAAGCGGCCGTCTGCACAACCCATCAGCTTTGGAGCCTCAACACATTGTGCTTGAATCCTAGCTTTGCCATTTCCCAGCTATGTGACCTTGGCTGGATCTCTCAACCTTGTTGAGCCTCAGTTTTCTTGACTGTAAAATGAGAGAGGATAACATTTTCCCTAAAGGATGGCTGAGGATTAAATGCAGCCAGGTACTTAGCACAATGCCTGCTGGTGGGTGAAACTAGGTGCCATTATCACAAAGGTGGCAGCTCAGAGCAAACAGAGCTAGCAGAGTGTCCTGAGCAGGGCTGGTGACATTCATTCCCTGCAGTGAACCTGCTTACTGGCTGCTGAGGGCCCTACTTGTTGTGCTGCATCATGTGGAGTATATCCAGATGTTTCAAGCTTAGGGAAACTCCAGCCTAAAGTCCTTTAAATCTAATTTTATAGGTTCAGAATCTGAGACCCAGAGAGTGACTTGCTCAAGCTCACACAGCAAATTAGATGCTAGAGTGGAACAAAGCCTTGTTTCCTGTCTTTCTGAGCATATAAGATACATTCTCCAAAGGAGCCTTATTACTTGAGGCCTTTCTCTCTTTCCCTGAAGCCTTGCACTTAGAAAGGGCCATATTTGTCACTGCAAGTCTATGTCTAACAGACCAGACCAGGCTAGACTGGCAAAGGGGGCATATGGTGTAGATGTTCCCAGACCTTGTCTGCATCGGGGCCACCTGGTGAGCTGTTCAGAAATGGGTCTCCAGTCCGGCCCCTAGAGTAACCAGGGAGGGGAGTAGTGTAGGCTGGGTCCCAGGAATCTCAGTGTCCACAGTGCTCCCCTGAGAGCTCTGTGAAGAACAAGTGGGAGGCCTCCTGGCCTGGGAAGACCTCATCCCCCACCACAGGGAGGGGCATGGCTCCTGATTCTTGGGTGACCCTGAGCAAGTTACCTGTCTTAGACTCAGTTTCCTCATCTGTGCCGTGGAAGGCAAATGCTCCTTTTCTCAGGGATTGTGGGAGCCAAACAGAAAAATATGTGACAGTGTGTCTACCCCAGCACCTGGTTGGGGTAGACACATGAAATGCTTGCTCAGGCAAGTCCAGGAGTGCTCAGCACAGCACCCAAGCCAGCATGTCCCATGGAGGGACATCACCCCATCCTCCATGCTGACCCGAGGCAGGCTTTCAGTGCAGATCTAGGCCTGGACTAGGCCCCCAGCAGGCCTGGCCAAGGTACTGAGCCTCAGGATGTGGGATGCAAGGCATGATAGACATGCAGAACAATGACAGCAACAATAGGGCAGTTATGTGTGCTTACCATGAGCCACACATGCACCAGGCACGCTGAATAGTCAGTCATTTCTCCTTCACCTGGGACACAGGAGGGAGCCCCATCTGACAGTGGAGGACAGCTACCTAAGGGCCATGCCCATGGTCTCACAGGAGCATAATGCCTGGTCCCTGTAGCCCTGGTGGCTCCTGCCTCCAGCTATGGAGGAAAGGGCTGCTGGGGCATTGGGGAGGATGTTCTCCCAGGTGGCCACCTGCCTTCTGGGCTGCAGAATCAGGGACACAAGAGCTCAAGGCTCGGCACTGGGCCAGAGTTTGAGTAGGCAAGTCTCACACCTCTTATACCCTCGAGCCCCAGATGTGTTCATGACCAGAAAAAGATGCTGCTCCAGGCCTGGCTCCCTCAGAACCAGTGAGAGGGCCTCAGGAGAGTGAGAACTTGACAGCCCCTGAGAAACACAAAGGCATTTTCAATGTGAGGAAGATGCTGAGGATACAAAAGGAGTGGGAGGAGAGAAACGCATTGCTCCAGGTCCAAGAAAATGATCATTATCAAAAGCCCAATTTGAGCTCTTCCATGTACCCAGCATGTCCAGGGCTGGTGACATGGTCCATTCACCAACAATATCCCATCCCCCTCTGCAAACACACAGTGCTGTCTCTGCCCTTCCCCCTGAGGACAGTCCAGTGTCTTGGGCACCTACGCATCACTGCTCCTCAGCCACTGGGGACCACAGTGCATCCTGAGAGTTTCTCACTGGGACCAGGCAGAGCTCAGGAGGGATGTCCTGACTTTTGCGGGTGAACGGCCATCAGACTAGGACTGATGCCTCATTTCCAGGAGACGTGCAGGAAATACCAAGGCCGCTGAGGAGTGAATCACCATCTAAGTCTCCTGGAACTGTCAGGAGGAAGGAGCCTCAAAAAGATCAACGTGAGATCAGGCCAGGGCATATGCTTCCCCTACTGCCACATGGTTTGCCAGAGCTTCATCCATGAGGTCATATTACTGTGCCTCTGAGTTCGATAGCAATCATTTAATTCTAAGAGTCTATGACCCTCCGTCATTCAGTTCCACCATCCATCCACTGCTTACTGGCATTCAGAGCATCCTTGGGAAGCAGACTTCAAACCCTAATTGCACACCTTTCATCACAGGGAATCATTCTCTCCCTTGCCAGCCATTTCATCTCCCAATGGCTCTGGTTTTCCTAGAAAATTGTTTCTAGTGTGAGCTAGTATGTCTGTCTCTCTGGGGACCCACCCTTTAGAGATCTTGGAAGTGAAGTCTTCCCCCTCTCCGCATCCTCATGAGACAGGAAGTGACCAGAGTTTGACATCATCTGTATCAAACTCCTAAGGAGCATTAGACAATTTTGTTTTCACTCTTTTCTCTAGAACTTTCCCATCTCTTAGCAAATGAAGGCAGGTCTGATGCTGTTATTCCTATTTTATTGATGAAAACGATGGAACACAGAGCAGGTAACTGAACATCAAAGGCCACATGTTGATAAGTTGAAGAAGTAGACCTGAGATTCAGGTCATCATCCTCCAAGTCTGAGGCTATCTGGGACGTATTGTGTGAGGTTCAGGGTCTGAATCATGATGGTTCTGGGGTGTCCCATGGTCCTTCAGGGAACTTGGCCTCGTCACACCTTTTCTGACCAGCACACAGCCCCCTGCCCTGTGTGACCTTAGGAGCAGGGAACATTTTATTTCTTAGAATAGGGCCAGACAGCCCAGGCTGCTGGCTTTCCTCCAGCAATTCTTGGGGCTGCTTCAAGCAGAAATGTCTGGAAACTTGTGGAGTTCATGAGTAAATGGCTTCATGGAAGTGCCTGTTAAAATTTCCTCTGCTGGAGACTAAAGTAGACAGAGCCAAAGCCAGTGGGCCTCCCACCTCCCTCACAGTACCCCTGGGTCTCAATCCTCTTTCACTCCAGCCCAGCCCTGGAAAACCCACACCCTTGTCTAAACACCAGCACCAAGCCGACCCAAGCAGGGCCATATGTGTTAGATTATATTATTGCTTAAAATATTTGCTGGTCTTTTCCACGGAAGATTATTCCTCTCTACCCCATGAGGCTTGGCCATTTGATTCGATTTAGCCAATGAAATGGGAGCAGAAGTGAATTGTGCTACTTCTGAACAGAAACATTAAGAGTTGTGGAGTTCTACTCTGTTTTTCCTCAGTCATGAGACTAGCTATGCCCCAGATAGAGGCCACTCCCTCTGCCCAGTACTGGAATGACAATGGCATAGAACAGAGCTGCAGATGGTCAGAAAGGATATAGAATTCAAATAAGAACTAAGCCTTTGCTGCTGTAGGTCACTGAGAGTTGAGAGTTATTTGTTACTACAGCATAACTTAAACAAGCCTGACTGATACACTAGACATGGCAGGAGGTTATGTGTTGTGAAGACAGATGGGCCCTAGGGTCCCTCCAGAACAAATCTCCTATGACAAAAAAAAAAAAAAAAAAAAAAAAAAAAAAAAAAAAAACCTTCCCATGTGGGAAGAGAGAGAAAATACCTGCAGGTAGACCCAGAGGTGGGGAGCTTTATTCCCCCAGCTACCCTCTGCAGACTTCACTGACTCAGAATGTAAAAGGCAGATTTTGCATTTGCCTCCATCTCCCCACACTTCCCCCAGCCAGAAAGCTTATTTGGGGCCTCTGATAAGAACGATGTGATGCCCAATTTGTACTCAATTATTGATTTTTATCCTCAGGAGAAAATAGTTTGTGATCTTTAAATAAGGAAGGAAAACAGCTCCTGGAATTGATTCCTGAGTAATTTAATCACCTTTTGTCCAGACAACTCAGAGCTGGCTCAAGGATTAGCCACATATTGATGCATGTACTGCATTTCCAGCGATATCCACATGCAGAGGGACCTGGGGAGCTTCACTTGCCACCCCTTCCCCACCCCTCTGTCTCCTGGGAGAAGCACTGTGCAGAGAACTGCTTTGGACCTTACTACCTTCCAAAGCACCCAGACAGAGGAGTGGGAGGGCCACTGAGACCACACCCATGCCTTTAAATACAGAAGGGAAGCTGATGCTCAGAAAAAGCACACACCAAAAAATCTTGAGGAGCTGGAACGTGTTATGTAACAGTTTTCCTCATCTATGGAAGATAAAATGATAGTCTGAGTGGAGGTCAGGAGGCTGGCGTCTGACTCCTGCTTTCTCCCTGCCAGTTGCAGCAACACCTTGGCAAACCATCATGTCTTGGAGTCTCAACTTTATTAACAGGAGGCTGGTTTCTGTCATTCATTTACTCATTCATTCACTTAATAACCACTTTCTAAACACCTGTTATCTACCAGACACAGCATATAGATGACAAAAACTAATGAAAGTAAAATGAGGTGTGGTATGTTGGAAAAGTGACCACAGAGTCCTCCCATCTCTATGCCATTTTTTCATCAAGAGGTAGAGTGTAGTTAGACTTGGCCATGGGTCTTTCTTGGCTATGTGAATTTCTTTGGCCAATAGGATGATAGTAAATGTAACATAGCAGAGACTTATAAAGCCCTTGCATATTGGGTCTTCCTTCTTTCCTGTGCTTGCATCCCTGAGACCACCATGAGAATAAACCCAAGCTAGTCTGTTGGAGGATGAGAGTCATGTGTCCCAATTCTTCCTATGTCTCCTGCTGACAGCCTGCCAACCACCGGCCTGTGTGCACAGCATACCCAGACTGTCCAGCCACCAGCCTACCCATCAACTGATCACAAATGCATAATGGTGCCCAGAAAGAGTCAGCTGAACCAGGAAAAAACACACCCAGATGACCCACATAATTGTGAGCAAGATAAAATGATTGTTATTTTAAGCCATTAATTTTGGGGATGATTTGTTACAGGCAAAAGCTAACTGATACAGAAAGGAAGACATCCATTTAGCATCTTTTCATGGTAGATAAAGGCCCTTTACACAGATTTCCTTATTACATCTTTACTATAACCCTGATGAGGTAGATAATATGCACCCCACTTTACAGTTGAGAAAACCAAGGCTGAGAGAAGTCAACCCACTAGTCAGACCAAAGCAGGAGAGCCAGAATTAGAACTCGAAGCTAAGATGGGGATAACCTGCCAAGGAGGTACCTGCCAAGGGAAGGGTTTGTGCAGCCAACTCTGAGTAGACTCTGCTTTGCAGGCTCAGAATTTTTGGTCTGTAGGCTGTACAACCCACCCTGAGGCTTCACTCTTGGCACCCTGCAGAGCTGCATGCTGTGCAGGGAAAAAGTATGATGAGTCCAGAAAGCCTGAAAAAAGATGGGGTCATGATGACAGATATGAGGAGAAGAGGTCAAGGCAGTGCTTTACAGCTGAAATGCCTCATAAGACTAGCTATGGGAGCCTGCTTCTAAATGATCAATTCCAATCTCATTATGACCGCAGCTGCCATTAACTCAGGAGCTAATTGCTATTAGCTTACAGAAACTCAAGAGGGTTTAGCTGCAAAAATTCCACGACACGGGGCCATCTCACTGCTTAAATGGCCACATTCCTGTTATTAATTCCATTTGACTATTAGCTTATTACTGTTAAGTTATTATAACTTTGTATAAAGTCCTTGAACCGGATGTATGTCCTCCATGTACATTTCATTATGGGGCGCAGAGTGCACCCAGAGGTTCGATATTTTAATTTTCATTTTTCTTTAAAGTATAGGCTTATTTAAAAGCATCAGAAAGGCTCTTGATTTGGAAGACAGCTCTGTAAGCAAAAGCCCTAACAAAAACCAGACTTTACTCAGCGTTTTGATGCAATTAAGGTCTTGGCAAATGTAGAGTGAGTCTGAAGAGCAGAGCTGAGCCCTGGAAGGGCGCTGGGAGAGTCTAGTCCATTCTCATGTTACAGTGGGGAAACTGAGGACTAGAGAGGAGGCAGGACTCAGGTAAGAAAACATGCCATGTCGGTATCAGGCAGACAGCACTATCTGAAACAACCAGCTCTCTGTTTTCGATGAATTAAAAGTCTGCTGAAGATGCCAAGTATGTAAGATTACCCACACCAGACCATTTCAGTAGGGTCTGCAATCTTGCCTGTGAAAAATACCTACGTGCTAAGAAACGGCCAAGATGCAATCATTCGCTCCTTTCCAGTGGACAGGCAGCTGGATGGAGAACTACATGACAGTGTGTAAAATTACACATATTTAACGGGTGACGACAAGGTTCTCTCTGTCTGCGTTCAGAAGCCTCCCTTAACAAGATCCAGTTGGTTAGTTAAGAAAATAGGAGTGTGTATAATTACCAAGTTCACCGTTTGTTTTTGTTTAACTTTGTAGCTTCTTCCCAAGATGCCTCCAGGCATGTCTGAAAAAATATCAGCACTTGTTGCTAAGCAGAGTCTGGGCCTGGGAGGTGTTCTCTAAATGCTCCATGGAGTCCCTCTGTGGCCAGGTCCAGGAGGCAGCTGGTGAGGAGGGGTTGGTGGGGCCAGGGCTCTGACACCAGCTCTGTCTCTCACTGGATGCGTGGCTGTGGAGTGTCACGGTGTCTCCTTGGAATCTCAGTTTTCTCATCTGCACAACTGAAGAAGCAAAATGGAATGTCCTCAGTCCTTTCCTCTTCCACATGTCTACTCTAAATCTCTTTTATTGGATTTTTGCTCTTAAAAGCATGGAGGAGGGAGGTGATAAGATAGAGCAAAGGAAATTGGCAGCTCTCGAGTGCAGGGCTTTCTCTGGGGTCAGGGTTTCTGAAAGGATCCTAATTAAAGCCAAGTGAGCTCTTTTGAGTGAAGATCTTGGCAGAGTTGCTTGTTGACCTTGAGAGGTAGGGATTGCTGAGTGACAGAGAGAGAGAAAGAAGAGAAAAGAGAGAGGCGAGGAGAAAAAGGAGTCAGAAAGGAAAAAAGAAGAAGGAGAAAAGGAGGTGAAGGGGTCAGCAGGGCGGAGAAGACAAGCAGCCTCAGACGAGGGAGAGATTTAAAGCAAAGAAACAAGTTGGTGAAAATCAGGCGGGAGGAGCAGAGAGCAGAAAAGAATAAAAGGTAAGGAGGGACACAAACGGAGAAGTGGGGGATAGAAATGCACGCATCTATCAGTTAATTTCTAGAGCATACAAAATAGAAATAATCCTCCTTCAGAGCACGCATTTGAGGGTGAAGTGGGAGACAGTAGAAGCCAGAAGCATTTTTCAATGCGGACATATAAGCAAGGCTTTAATTATTAACTGATTGCTTGTGTATGTGCGTGCATGTGCACACACACACATGTGCAAGTAACAGGCCATTGTGTCCAGGCATTGTGAAATATGCCACAGAATCCACTGGTCAGAGTCAATATTTCCTCAAAATGGCAATAATTTAACCATCGTGCCTGTCTCCGCTCTCAGAATGTAACTAACATCTTAAGTCAATAGCTTTATGGAATCCCTGCAAATCCCTTCTCTCTTGCTGCCACCCTGGAGAGACACAGTTATGTGTTTTACCTGGAAATAAAACAGCTGCACCCCTAGGGCAGGCGGGTGAAGACAGAGTGATGATCTCATCGCCTGCCCAGCCCATTTTCCTCATGACCCACCTTGCAGCTGGCGTGCAGTCTGCAGCCCTCTGGTTTAGCCAGCTTGGGGTCCCCTTGCTCAACTGCAAGAGGACAGGAGCTCTGGGGGGCTGAGGAGGGAATCTGGCTCAGTGGCTGTGCCCCTTCTTGTTCTCTTGCTTCTGGGTCAGGTGATTTGGCTTCAAATACCACATAAAGATGAAATATTTTGTTCCCTCCCTGCTCAGTAACTCTTCTTCTAGGTCCCCAGAGTCTCTGAGCTGTGAGAAAAAACAAAACAAAGCCCACTTCAGGACACCTGAGGCCTTTGACCCTCTTGGTTTGCCTTGATTTTGGTAGTTCCACCTAGAGGACAGGACTAGATACCGTGGTCCAAGTTGGGAAGATAAAATGTTGTCTGTTTCTGAAGCAAAAAAGCTGAAGCTGAGATAACAATTAGCATTGATAAGGTCCCTATTGGGGCTTGAAAGAGAACCCTGGCTTGTTTGTCAGTTTCTGTGTGAGGCTGTGAGCCCACTGGACATGGTTAGCACTTGAGCTATCCCCTGGTTTGTGGGTAAACCAGAACTCCAAGAGAAAAGCAACTCTGATTTGTAGCATTCACCAATTTCGACAGTGTAAATACTCCCACTACGGCTGATTTCAACTGGTAAGTGGTGACGTCACTGAAGGAAGCGCTGGAAAGAGAGGAAGATGTTCAGCTCTTGCTCTTCTGGGAGGAAGTGGCCCCAGCGCACCACTGTTTGGAACCATTTTGTCACGGCTTCCTTCCCCGATCATAACTTTCTTCAATACAGGGCCCATCCTGCTGCCCATGAGTTCTTCTAAAACGTGGGAATGATTGTGGTGCTTCCCGGGTTATAAACCATCAATGACTCACCATTGCCTATGAGATAAAACCCAAAGTTATTAGCCCAGCATTCAAGGCCATTTTAATTTGGCCTCACTCTATTTTTTTTTTTCAGCCAAATACATGACCCATGTAATATGCACCATATTTGAACTCTGATGATTGCTCTCCTGTTCTCACTCCCCTGGATTATAAGTTCCTCATGGACAGACAGTCTGTGTTCTTCCTTTTTGCATTTCCAGCTCCTCACACGTTGTATGTGTTCCCCAGATGTTGCAGGAAGGAGGCGAGGGAAGACCCTGAGTAATATTGGTTAATGCTGGACCACTGGCCTTTCCCTATAGGGCCTGTGCTCACCAGTTCCTCCATGGCTCCTGGCTCTTGCCCACCATCTGCCTAGTGTGCCCCCTCCTACCACTTCCTCCACTGTCAAACTCCAAACCCATGTCTCCTGGCTCTAGCATCAGCTAGAGGATGTCTTCTCCACTGCCGATCCATCCGTTCCACAGCAGACAGAAGTCGAGCTTCCCCTATATGCCAGAGGCAGCTCCTGGCATGTGCCGGGGAAACAGCTATGGATGAGACAAATGACATCCCTGCCCTCCTGGAACTGGCACATGGGGGAGATCGATGATCAAAAGAACAGCAGCAAAGCCCCAAAGCTAAAGAGTACAGGAACAAACTGGAGCAGAGAGGGTATCACAGGGGCTCTGGTTTGATAAGAACAGCAGGGCAGGCGTCTCGAGGAGGAACTCTGTGAGGGGAGGCATCATGTCTTTGTCTCCCCCATGGAGTCTGGCCCCTTGTGCCTCCTCCAGGCTTATCTTGTGGATTCTCTCATTCATCCTGCATAGTTGGAACATCCCTTATGAGGCTTCTTCCCCTGAAGAAGCGTGCTTCAGTCTGTTTCATCCTGAGAATGTGCCCTTCCTTTACCTTAGCTCTCTCTTGAGATGATGCACTCTCGCTCTCATCTTGTCTCCACAGCTTTCCTGATGCCCCTTTGCTCTGACATTCGCTCCCAACCACCACAAAATCCAGTCCCAACCACAGTCAGTGACCCTGAAGCCCCATCCAGGCACTTCTCAGTCCTTCCCTTGCAGGGCCTCTGTGGGGTTGTACCCACTGAGCATTGCCTCCTCTGGAGACTCTTCCCATTCCTGGACTCTCCTTTGCTCCCTCAGGATCTTTCTTCTGACTCCTCTACAACACTCCCAGGACATCAGCCTCCACCTCCATCTATAAGCAGGTGCACACCCAGCCCACACCTACAGCCAATGCCCCTGTCCCAAGCAATGGGCTACAGAACCAGCCCCTTCATGGCCATCCCCTGCCTTGAGTGGCCCACAGGCCTTGGACATCAGTGGGTGTGATCATCTCTCAGATCAGCCACTCTCCTCAGGTCCCTGCTCGTGAATGGGTCCACTGCTCAGCCAGGATCCCAGCAAAGAATCAAGGAGTCACCCTAGACTCCTCTCTCTCCTATACTTGCCTCAATAATTCAGCAATTCCTGCTGCTTTTATACCCTAACTTATTTCCAAGTTTATTTCTCCATTTCTGTCTCTGTCCCCATATTTGCTATTCAGGCCCGCACTACCTCTCACCTTCTAACAGATTTCTCTGACCCAGGCTGGCCTCTGATTCACACAAAACCTCTAGAATAATCCTTCAGAAACAGAAATTTGCCCATACCCCTCCCTGTGTAGACCCATCCTGTGGCTCCCTGTAGCCCACAGTGGAGGCCCACACTCCCAGGCCCATCCCGCAGGCCCTCCAGAGTCTGGCACCTGCCTATCTTCCTGCCTGCCTCTCACCACACCATGCTCACTCTGCCTGGCCCTCAGTATTCCAGGCACACCCAGCTCCTTGTCATTCCATGCACTCAGCAGGCTGTTTCATGGCTCAGATCCTGCGCTTACTCAGGGTCCTCTGCCTGGAATAGCCCGACTTTCTCCCCGAGCCAGTCCACCTGGCTCACCCTTCCTGACTCTGCACCTCTCAGCTCAGACATTCCCTGCTGCCAGAAACTTCTCTCACTGCCAACACATCCCTGAAGAGATCCCATAGGAGGGACTGCTCTCTCTGTTCTGTGTATCCCCCAGCACACACACACCATATTGTAATTCCCTGTTTGCAGGCATCCCCCAGGTTGTGAGGGGAGCACACAGCCATGTCACATCCATCTTTCACCCTCCATGCACAACCTATATTGTTCACTTGAAAAATCATTTACTCAACTAGTTCAGTGCTAGGCACCTGGTTAAAAGAAGGGAAAGAAATGTACACTTGGCAGGGAAGCAGGAGAGCATCATGGTTCCTCCCTTTCTGTTTAAGAGCTATGCACCCTTGGTAGGTCCTCAACCTGTCTGGGCCTCTGTTCCATCACCTGTAAAATGAGCTGATAGCAAATCAGCTCATCAGCGGGTTGCAGGAGGATTCACTGAGATGCGCACCGCTGAGCTCTTTGAACAGTCAGCTCCTCTTGTTATTCCCGGCACACCGCGGGACCTGCTCATGGACATATGTTATTCCACTCACTTTTCACAAGGCTCCAGTGAAATAGGTGTTGTTAACCTGACTTTCCCAGTTGGGGAACTGTTGGCAGAGGCTGAGTGGTCTCCCAGGTCTCCCATGCAGTCAGAGATGGAGCAAAGTGTCACCGGCTCTGTCTCCCTGCTCAGAACACCTTGGGGTTGCTCCTTTGCTGACCTAACTTCAAGGGAAAGGGAGACCCTCCATAGAATCTGAAGGAGACCATTTCCTGCAAGCCAGAGAAAACCCGGTGGTGAGCAGCCACCTGAGGACACAGGGCATTCATTGTCCCTTGGGTAACTTCTCCAGTGCCCACAGAGCTGATGGGAGAGTTTCTGGACCATCATGGTTCAGACAGGAAAGCCGGATTGTGTGTCTTTAGGGGAACCTCACCACCCCTTGGGGTGATGTCTGAGCTGACAGCCTGGCCAGGTGCCTCTCACACAAAGCTGCTTCTTCCCCATCAGAGGGACTCCTGGGCAGGGAGGGGGTGGTGGGGCGCAAGTGGGGCTTACCCAACAGGGCCTTTCCAGCAGGGCCCCCTTGGGGTCTTACTGGCCTCTGCCCTATGCTTGCTGTGTTGGCAGGATGCTTGTTTGGATTTCAGCACCTGGTCCCTCGCTCAGCATGCCTGCCCTCAGAGTTCGTGTGCAGGGATAAATGCCCCTCTATTTGGGATCTAGAGGTACATGGCAGGGATTCAGCCCCTGTGGGGTTTCCTGTTCTTCCAGGAGCTATGTGCAGTGGAGGCTCTGGCCTCACACAATGCTGACCTCCCAGCTTGCCATCCTCAGCACAGCCAAGTCCCCAGGAACTGTTCCCATGGGATGCCCAAGTAGTGGGGCCCCCAACACCTTTGGGAAATCCACCCTGTGGGGAGTCACTTTCCTCCATAAACAGCCAAGGTCAAATGATACATGTGTTTCTAATTGGGAGGACTGGGCACCAGTGTTGGGGAGGATGCAGATCAAAGGGTCAGGGAGCTGGGAGGAAGCCTGTTTACAGAATGGGGGGTGGAAGACCTTTTTTTATTTCCTAATCAGTCAGCAGAAGAGATTTTCTGAGGGGGTGCCTCTGATCCCAGAGGGAGTAGAGGGACTGGTGCCAAGAAAAAGGCCCAGCCCACAGTCCTGGGAACAGATTCCTGGCCTTGTCCTCATTCATTCCATGGCCTTATGCACATCTTGTTTCCCTCATGAGACTTTGTTTCCACATCAGCATGCTGGGAGACACACCCAATTCATCAATTTCCTCATTTGTTATTTATGAGTGTCTGTGGGCCAGGCCCAGTGCCAGGTACTGGGGGTAGAGAAAGGAAAGTCTCAGCACACAGTCTCAATGCACTGGGGAACCAGGCCATCAGCTCCACTCTGAGTGAGGGAAAGGCCAAGAGAAGCTTTGCCCAGGTATGTGGAAACACAGAGGAGGGGTTTTTTGATGGGTTGGAAGGTGGCCCCCAAAAGATAGATCAAGATCCATGGACTCCCAGTACCATGAATGTGACCTTCAGATAGAGGGTTTTTGCAGATGTAATTAACTTACTGAAGTCACCCTGAATTATCTAGATGAGTCTTAAATTTGATGACACATGTCCTAATAAGAGATAGAAAGGGAGAAGACACAGACACAGGGAGAAGACAGCCACGTGAAGGCAGAGGCAGAGACTGGAGTGAGGCATTTATAAGCCAAGGACTGCCGGCAACCACCAGAAGTCAGGAGAGAGGCCTGCAGTGGGTTGTTCCTCATACCCCTCAGGAAAAGCCGGCAGGCCAACACCTTGATTTAGGACTCCTGGACTTCAGAACTGTGAGAAAACGAGTTGCCACTATTTCAAGCCTCCTGGGCAGTGGTGCTCTGGTGCGGCAACCTACGGGCAACAGAGTGTCTAACCCACATCCAGGAAGGTTGTCTTGGGAGGTTTCTGAAGCAGCGGCATTGGAAATGAGTCCTGATGTTGGAGTAGAAGGTCATCAGGTTGCAGGGACAGGGTGGGAGGTCTTCAGGAGGCCTTACCAGAGTGTGCATAGGCACGAGGCAAAAACAAGCACGGCAGGGGCTGAGGACAATGATCCAGCAGGATTGGAGCCTGGAAACCTGCAGAGGACCATGAATGATCCGGTAGGACCGGAGCCTGGGAGCCAGCGGAAGACAGCGTCAAAGATAGCCTACTCTAAAGATGGTACTCTGTTGACCCAGAGTCTGGATGTCATCGTGAGGGTAACGGGCCCATTAAAAGCATTCAACGGGGGAGTGCTCCAGTCAGGGTGTGCTTTGGAAAGGTTTCACAGGAACCCAAAGGGAAGAATGGATCCAGAGCTGACTCAACCGAGACCAGGAGGTCTGTTTGGCAGCAATGCCAGCCTGGAATGGTGGGAGCTGGAGCGGCAGAGGCGAAGCAGGCACAGAGCCCAGGGAATGGGAGGACACAGGGGGAGGAGGCACCATCAGCAGAGCCCGGACCGCCTATTGTGGGGCACTCTAGGAGGCCACCCAGGTAGGGGTCTGGGCGATGGCACCATTCCGCTTACTGAACCATGGAGACAGAGTGGTCTCAAGAGTCCACAATGAGTTAGGTTGGGGGACATGTTGCATGGGATTGCTAAGAGGATCAATGGACTATAACGCGTGCAAAGTGCCCAGCACAGTGGCTGACCAGTGGTGCTCAATATTTGTCAGAAGACTGCAGAAAGAGGCCTGAGGGAGGGACTAGGCGCTTGTCTCCCTCTCCATGCCTGGCACCATCTGCAGTGCTGGGCACAATAGGTGCTCAATGAATGCCCACAGAATTGAAATATGGGCTGGACCTCGAACACCATCTGCCAGGCCATAATAAGCCCAACACACTTTGCAGCAAGAGATTCATCCCACAGACCATATCGACATCCACACAGTCGCAGGGAAATCAATCGGTCCGGCTCCAGCTGTCGAAACTGGGAGCTGAGAGGAACCTTGGACAAATAGTCCTCGGCTCAGCACTTTCTCCGTCTGGAAAGAAAACCAGGTGGGGGCAGGGGAGGAACACCAGGCCATCAGAAGGTTATGAGGCCATAAATAAGAGATTTGTGGTAAATAAGCTGGTGAACATATCCGCTGGCTGCTCTTTTTTATCACTCACCTAGAGAGCAAAATTCCCCCGCATCTTTTCTGCAGGCCAATAAATATCCTTCAAGGAGCCTGTATTTACATAGAGAGCAAGGCGGGTGCCGCTGCTCCACAGGCCCCATGTCAAGAAGGAACAATGTATGGCCCTAAAGAGAATGGCTGTGTGGGGAATCGATGCAAATGCAGTTTCTGTTCCCAGGATGATGTTCCCGAGCAGGGTTCAGCCCGAGTTCAAGGATTGTGCTCAGGCGGGTGCTGCGGGGACCTTTACATGGAGGAGGTGAGTCTCTCCCCTAGACGGGGTCCCCAGCTCCCTCAAGCCCGCTCTGGGGCTCTGCACCCATGACCCGTTCTCCAAAATGAAAGAGGACTAAAGGTTATACTGTGGGACCTCTAGATCAACCACCGGGTGTTATGCCACAAAAGGATTCATTAAGGACCTACTCTGTGCCAGGCACAGTAGGTAAATGGAAACAAGGACAGCCAAGGCTCCTGCCCTCCAATCAGAGAACTGGGATTGAGTGGCTTCACCCAGTAGTGGGGGAGGCTGGTCAGAGGGGCTGGCATATAAGCTAACACACCCAGTGGGATCTGAACATGAGCAGAGGGGAGAGGGTCCTGAGTAGAGGCCATGGCCTGCTCAGAGCACCCCAGGTGAGAGACATGGAAGCAAGGTGCCAGGAGGAGGTGGAAGAACACCTGATAGCTGGAGCGCAGTGGGTGAGAAGAGGAACTGGAGAGAAGGCAGGTGGCTTTCTGGGATGTGGCTCCTGCAGACTCCTCCAGCCCTCAGGGACTTTTTTCGTATGGGCAGTGGGTGGCCACTTCAGGTTCTTAGTCAGGAGAATGACATTCCCAGGGAGCTCTCATTTCTGAAAAAAGCAATTGACAATTTTTTCATGACCACAATGCTTTGGGTATTGTCCCCTTCATCTTGGAATAATGCCCAGCACAAATAAGTGCTTAATAAATGTCAGCAGAACCACTGAGTCAATGTCTGAAATCCCCCACAGAGCAGACCTTGTAAGCACATTCTCTATTTGAGTGACCCAGAGAAGCGGTGCTATGGGCAGTGTTTTGCTTTTTGACTGGGAGATGAAGGGGGGCAATGTAGTGGCAGTTGAATGACTTGCCCAAGGTCATCCTCAGACTTAATGGCTGAGCTGAGATTGGATTTCAAGTGTTCTGCTTGTTAAAAAGAGTCCAGCATGATGCAGCTTAAAGAGAGAGCTAGAAATAGAAGTGGAACCAAGACATAGAAGACAAGGAGAGAGGAAAGAAGAGCAAGAAGGTGAAACAGTGTTGGCTGACAGGCAGATGTCTCGTCTTCCTGTACCTGTACCACTTGGGGCTTTATTTACAGTCCTTGGTGTAATCATATAGGACGTAACATCTTTTAACCATTTACCAAACCAAGAGCATAAGCTTTTAAACCTACACATGCATTCACATTTGACCATGGTACACTGTTTTACTTTATGAAGAATGGCGAACATTGCTTTGTGAACAGCTGGCTGGTCTTTATTCAAAGCCAGACGTGGTAAACAAAAAAAGACAAGTCAATAGGCTACACTTGCCAGGAGCAATGACCAGGATTTCTTAAACCATGTACGTTTTATTCCTTTTGGACTCAGCTGAAGATACTTGTTCCTGCCCCAGAAAGTCTTAGAGTTTCTAGAAGGCTGACAAGCAGGAAAGAGAGAAGCTCCTGCTTTTCAGTCCATAGCAATGCAGGAAAGTCAGATGGGGTGACAAGTCGCAGATGCACCCACCTCGAGTTCAAGGGGAAGGAAGAAGGAGGCCTTGCTGTGGCCTTCTCACCTGTGCAATATTTGCAGCCAGGCTGTTAGAGAAGAGCCACGTGGGAGCCTATTGGAAAGGCGGGCAGCGGCGTGCTTGTTCCGTTGTTGATAAGGGCAGTGTTCCCTAAACCCGCCACTGGCCCTCTAGCTCCTTGCATGTGTACAGGTTGAGCATCCCTAATCCAAAAATCCAAAATCCACAATGTCCCAAAATCCAAAACTTTTAAGCACCAACACGACCCCACAAGTGGAAACTTCTACACCTGACCTCATGTGACAGGTCCCATATATTACTAAAAGTATTGTATAAATTACGTTCAGGCTGTACATGTGTGGTATATATGAAAACATACATGAGTTCTGTGATGAGACTTGGGTCTCGTCCCCAAGATATCTTATTATGTATATGCAAATATTCCAAAATCCCAAAACACTTAAAATCCAAAACACTTCTGGTCCCAAGCTTTTCAGATAAAGGATACACATCTGGTACAACCTGTCAGAGCTCCTGGGGAAGAGGAGCTGGCAGGAGGATTTGGATGTAAAGCACACACCATATTAACAAAGCAGAAACCTCGTGGGCAGCTTCTGGGCTCTCTCCTGGTGATCATAGCTGGCTAGTAATGTTGGTAAATAGATGACTACTGAATAGAGGGGCGGTCAGGGAGGCAGCTGGCAAAATCTAAAGTGTGACTGGCTGTGGACACAGGATAAGACCTGGCTGCTTGAGCCCTGACTCTATCTGTGATTGCTTTGAGACTTCAGGCAGGTCATTTGCCCCAGTAGGAATTGGAATCCCCATCCTGTTGCTTCATAAGGCAATTGTGTGGTTGCAGAATGAGTGCCAGTGTGAATATTTGGAAAACTGTGATGCGCACTCTACATACGGAAGAGAGAAGTGGTGTGTTATTAGGCCACTGGCAAACACTTACCACTGTATAAGACCTGCTAAACTCCCTTTCAGAGACAGGCTTCCCAAGGGACAGAAACCAGTCAGCACCCTGAGCCCAACCCAGGCTTTAGGCTGAGTTGGAAGCCTGGGCAAGGAGAGAAGGGAACCACCCCGTCTCCGGTGCTAGAAGCCTTGGAGAGTGTTCATATATACACAAAGCCTACACACACCAGCCTCCTTGCCTCCCTGGGCACTGAGGGTGGGGCTGGGCTGGGCACAATCATTTCTTGTTCCCCCTAATGTTCCCTAAGGCTGCCCTCTGCTCCTGCCCTTCTCTCAGTCATTGATCACTTGGACAGATATTTGGTGGGAGGATGATTTGCAGAGAGAGTCCTGGATGCAGAAATTCTCTTGGTTCCTTCAGTAACTCCCTGATCAGCAACAAGCTGAGACAGCCAGGTGGGAGGGTGTCCCTGGTGAAACGCCAACCAGCTTGTCCACTGAGGTGGAGCCTTGGGAAGTTTATGAGACGTTTGCAACAGGGAGGAGCCTGGCCCCTCCTCTTCCTGTGTGGTACGTGGATTCAAACAACCGATGGGAAGTCCTCCAGCAGGGTACTCTGGCCTTGCCGAGGATTGCTCTTTCCCCTTTTTTTGTTCCCCTTTCCACCCAATATAACCCTGCTTTACTCACCCTTTAAACCATCTGCAAACCTAAATTTTGTGGCCGTGGGACAGAGAAGAACGCTGTCTTTAGCTGAACTAAGGAAAAGTCCTGCAACAAAGCTGTTTACTCTTTCTGCACCATTGTGTGTAGAATCCATACCCTGACTAATGCCCAGGGTTACCTTAAGAATCAAAAGAGGCATGGGTATGAAAATGGTTCATAGGCTTGAAATATCCTTACATATGTTTATAGGTTTAGGGCTATCCCATCATAGTCCCTAAACACAGGCCTGGGCCAGAGAGCTAGAAGTTGCTTAACTTGGTTCTTAGATCCAACTCATGCCTCATTAAATACCAATCAAGGTGGTATGGAATAAAAAATTTCACGTTAAATTCAATATGAGTTGAAAGATAAACATTGGCTAGATATCCAGACAAAGCCAAGTTCCCGCCTCCCCGAGACATTCACGCTGAAATCAGCCATCTCAGGTTTATAAAGATCCTCAGGAGCCTCTCCACAGAGCTGAGACCCCTGTAAGCTTCTGTAGAGGTGGGCTCTGGATTTTAGAAATGAGACTAGGATTTGTTTACGGGCACAGATATCTGAGTGGTCCTTCAACTTCTGGCCCCACTTATTCTGCAAGGCAGCAGCAGAAGCCCCAGTATGACTTGGAGTTCTCCTTTCTGGGAGGACATTCCTGGAGTCCTTCAATCCCTGCAACTCTTTGGTCCCTCAAGTTGGATGGGGACATCTTCTCTTAGGGGATGATTTTCACAACATTGTCACTCGCTGGTGGGCCCAGTAACACCTTTGCAGTCAGGGCTGATCATTATGTACTCATTTAAGATTCGCTGCAGCAACATTGTTTGTAACGTATTTGGGGTATTTGGGTGAGAAAGGGTGTTAAAGAGGCTGTCACAAAGTCTCCCTCTGGTAAAACGCAGGCAGTTTGAACATGCAAATGTCCCCTCATGGCAGCCTTCCCCTTTCCATTCAGTGCTTCTTCAGAGGCCCACTTGTTCCAGACATGGCTCTGTGATGACAGGTAGGAGCCACGAGGATGGCTGCATGGGGAGCCTTGGTCCTGTCACTTCCTCTCTGCATCTGTGGACAAGTTTTTCCCCTCTAGGTAACTCAGATTCAACATCATACAAATGTCATTCTCAGAGACCTGAGATGATGATTCCCTGAGAGAAAGGACATGAAAGTGCTTGCAGGATGTTAATTGGCTATAATCATTGTTAGCATTGCTGCTGGCACTCATGGACTTCCTGCAGCAGGCCTTGTTCTGAGCACTTGACATGTGCTAAGTTACATAGTCCTCGTGACAACTCCTATACATGGGCCATCATTTGTCCCCATGACGTGGATGAGGAACCCGCTCTAATGGACCAGCACGGTTGCCCTTGGCCAACAGATATGGGATGTGCTGTGGGCCTCCTAGGTGGGAATACCCCAGAAGGCTTCCAAGAGCAAGTCGTATTTGAGAGGAGTATTGAAAGGTGAAAGGAATGTCATGTGCTTAAAACCAGTGGAAGCTGCATCATATTCCAAGGGATGATGTGGGCATATAGGGAGTGCCTGAGTTGGAGCACGAGATGAGTATAAATTGAGGAGGGGAAGAAGGATGTTGCTGAGTCCAGAAAGGTATTTTGTGCCATGATGCAGGCACTTTTCTGCTTTGTCGCCAATATCATCCAATGTTCTAGAAAGGACCAAAAGCAGCATTCTTATACTGTCTAATTTTGCTCAGAAAGAGTGGCAGAAAATTTGTATCACATCCAAACTGCTCTGTTTTTGGCAGCTGCAGGTCCCACATCCAGGAGGAGAGCTAGCAATTCTCTCATCAAGAAAATCTCCCCAGGGACCTGGAAGCAGCTTTACCCGCTTCTCTGGCAGGGATACCAGAAGCCATTGCTGCTGGAAAGGTCGTGGTCCCTCTGAGGCATGGCTCTCCGCGGCCGAGGCCCATGATGACGAGGTACTCCTGCTCTGGAAGGGGCTTCCTCGTGCCCGCAGCTCATGAGAACCCTCCAAAACTGCTTCTTGAGCATGTTGGTGACATCAGATGGTTAGGCCCATGACCGGACTCCCTGAGAAGGTGGTGAAAGGGAGATTGTCTAAACCGCTTTCCCATTGAGATCCAAACTATGTGGACTGTCCGTCAATGAAAAAGAGGCTATCCGTACTCCAAGCTCTTGCCAGAGAGCTCAGCCTGGAGCCAACTGCTGGCAGGAAGCCCAGCTGAGACAGTGGAGAACAATGACTGCGCTTTTGCACCACTGCACACTGAAAGGCTGTTTCCACACATGGCATCTCAGGGCTATCTCCGCAGCCACCCCTCTAAGTGGCTCTTAGTTTTCAGTTCATAGATGCCTGGCAGGTTAATAGATTAATAAATGAGATTTAGGGATCAGCAAACCCCCTAGAGCTGTATGCAAAATGTTGAATGCCGGTATGTTTTTCTTAGGAGAGAGGCTTTAGTTATTGTATTTATTTATTTATTTATAAAATCAGATTCTCTAAAGAGGTCTCTGATTCTAAAATGGGTTAAGAACCTCCACTCTGAGGATGGATGAGTTTGGTCCTTATATTATGAAAGTGGCCAAAGAAGCCACCTGTCCTGACCTTATTTATTTAGGTCTTACTCTGAGATGTTCCTTAATATTGTGGTCCAGTTGTCACCCAAAGACAGATGAAGAAATTTCTGCATCTTCTAGTTAACTCCTATTGAAGACACGATCCATTAGATCCATTAAAGTATTTGGCACCAACCTGAGACCCAAGTGATACATTCTTTTTGTAAACCAGCACTAGGAAAAACTTTGTATCTTTTGATGATGGGATGTGTGTCTTTCTTTTTATCAATAGTTGAGAACAGTATGACTCAAGATGTTTCCCTCCTTTCCCTGGCTGCTGGGTTGCTGTGAAGTTCTGAGTTATATTTGATGTTCACTTAGGCAATGGTTACATTTGATGTGCATTTATTCAGGATTTTTGCTGGTCTCCTATGTTCTAACATCAGACAAGCACAGGGGACAAGAGGATCGAACAAAATAGAGGTGGTCCCTGCTATTACACGTGATGTTTGGTCCCAGGTTTTTGTGCATATACTTTTCTATTCCACTGCAGATTGTGAATAGTGGTGATCACCAACACCCAGTGTCCGCTGTGTCAAGGCATGATCTAACTGTTTACATATATGAATTAATTCAGTGTTCCTGGGACACAATGACCTTAAGAGGTAAGTTCTATTAGGACCGTAGTCTAAATATGAAGAAACTGAGGAAGAAAAAACTTAAGTTTCTGAAGTTCACAGTGCTAGCAAGTGGCAAAGTCAACATTCAAAGCCCTTGGCCCCAGGCTCTGCACTTAGATGTGGAACTCACACTTCCATCCTCACCTTGCCAGCTGCTTTGTTGGGGCAATATTGTGTGTTTGTAAGATGTAATCCACTCTATGGAGCATTTTACCCCCATTGCTGACTATCGTCCCTGATTTGCTTTTGGTTAGTAAATATTACTATTCCCATTGCTGAGATAGCAATGTCGATGTTCAGAAAGCTGATTCTGTGCCTTTAAGGCCAACCTAGCCCCACAAAACTCAAGCCCTCTGAGCCCAAGCACAGAAGGCCTTCTTCCCACTAGCCTCACTCCTTTTCTCCTAATGCACATTTATGTGTCATTATAAGTGGCCCCAGGCCTGTGCAGGGATGCAAAAAGAAACAATACTTGGTGAATTTCATTTGAATACTAAGTGGAGAAGTGTCCATTTGGCCTATGTTGGTTTCGTGACTTTGAAGATCCTCCAGTGCTGGTTAAATGTAAGATTACACCTGGTTAACACCAAGAGGAACCTGGAAGATCATTGATCTAGAAACTTCTGAAAGTTTTTTGGGAAGATAAAGTCTCCTTAGAGAATCTTACGCAAGTTATGGATACTCTTTTTCCAACCCAGTTCCCTGATCCTCATTCTTGTTTTGACAATTTTAACGATACTGTGACATTTCAGGATAAATTCTCATTGTTTTCAGAACGAGCTTTCAGAAAGAGGCTCACTGCTTGTTTTCTGCGACTCTGAGTACCTTTCTCCTTGTCATTGAGTGGAGGAATATTTTCTTTTTTTCTGCAAAGGGGAAAAAGGGAAGTGTAATTTTCAACTCTCAGCGTAACGTGTCTTTGATTAATGTATATTGTAATCATCACAGAATACACAGCTGTCTATTAACGATGGAACCAAATGAGTTGAATAGATTATCAAAGAGCAGCAGCCCCAATTCCACTCGGAGGTACATGCTTGTCTTTAGAACATTAATCTCGTTACAGGTTTAAGTCTGATTCCAATTTCCCTGACAGTCGGCAAGAAAGGGAGGAAGATTGATCAAATACGCCAGGAGCAGAGAGAGCTCAGATCTCAATGGGGCTGAGGAAAGAGAGCAGCGTGGTTTCTTTTTTAAATGATTATTCCAAAGGGATGAGAAAGGCGGAGAAGAGATTCAAGGAGCATTGAGGACAGACGGCAGGGTCCTGGGGTGAGCAGGCAGGTGACAGGAACAGGCGGAAGGGGCTGCCAGGGAAGCGGATATCTCTGGGGCAGTGCTGGTGAGGAGGAAGCAAGCTGGTGGGAGGCAGGAGAGCGATGAGGGATTGTGGCAAAGTCACCAGAGCCAGACCTTCAGCCACACATCCCTCAGAGGCCCTTGCATGCAGCACAGAGTGGAGCTCTGGACTTGAATTACTGACAACTCAATCCCACCCCTGGAAGAAGGCCCAGGCTCTGCCACAAAGCTGGCCTGGAACTCTAGGGACAGAGGCCATAAAGCTGGTCTTATTCTAATTCCCTTGAGAGTGACCCTGAGAGCCTTGACCTCAACAGTCTCATTGATCATGCTTATGCCCAAGCCACACAAGCCCAAGGAACTCCATCACTCCCAGATACAATCCATAGCTCTTTTTCCATATCATGCCAGACCAAATTCTTAACACAGTCAAACTATTTAGTGTCCCAAACAACCTCCACACCATGTGCGCAGCCAGCCACATTTATACCCAACCTGAGTGCAAATTTTGAAAAAGAAAGTTGTACATTTCATTCCCTATCTTCAGCTACTCCTGAACCAGCCTGGGCATTCATCTTCATTCTTCTCCCCCAAATACTTCACTTTCTAGCTAAACCTACTCACTGTTCCTCAAAACCACAGATTTTTTTTGTATCTCCATTCTTTTCTGTATGTTGGTCCCTCTACAGGAGCACTCTTTTTCTCCTCATCCATCAGAAAACCTTCCTCTTAAAGTTCAATGTCCATTCAGCAGTCACTGAAGCAGGGTAATGGCCTTAATTTAGCCCCCTTGTAACAGTGATCTTCCTCTTACAGTCAGATTTCAGTGCACACTCTCTCTTGGCCACTTGTACACCCGTATTAATGCCCCCACTATGTAGGGTGAGAGTCAAAGGTCCACCTGTCTACCTCACCTCCTTGTCTGCGAATACCTCAAGGATGAGGAGTCTGGCTTGCTAAACTTTGGTACCCTAAAGTATATCATGGGGCCATAGTAAGTTATTGGAATAAATCAAGGGCCACACTCAGTTTTAAAATCTTTCCAGGTCCCCTCTCACCTGTCCCTACCTGCCAGACTCAGTGCCAGATTTGTTCACTTTCTGGCTCTTGATGAGATGAGAGGGTTGTGTTTCTATCCCAAGGGACAGAAAGGACAAGAAACTAAAACTTAGAAGGACTGAGCAAGGAATCCAAATCCCAGAGCTCATAGGTGGCAGAGCATTGAGCTTGGTCTTCCTGAATCCAAACTCTGTCCACAGTCCAATATCACCTCCAAGAGAGTTAAAGTTCATAGGCTGAAGGTGTGTGGTTCAAGTTTTGTTTTAGACAACACTCCAGGAGCTAGGTCAGGACTAGTGTGAGGTGAGAGACACAACATGTAAGGAAGTGCTCATTCTCAGGTGCCGACCCTGCATTTCCAGCAGGGTGACTGCCTCCTAAAGTTCATGCCCTAGGCTCATCATTTACCTCACCCTAGCCTCTGCCCTGCCAGGGACACTCATCAGCTGTGTAGAGAGGAAGAGTCTTTTGTTTTGCCAAACATTTGGGTTTCTGGGTTGACTACTGTTTCACAAGTTCATGGATGATCCTTCCTGAGCACCAACTCTGTGCCAGATACTGGGGACAGAAAGGAGAAGAAATCAAGGTGAAATAGACACAGAGCCTTGCTGTTGTGCCAGAGGTCAACACACACACACATACACACACACACACAGACACACACACACACACACAGAGCAGTCCCTTCTGCAGCTATTCAAAGCTAGGCTTCACAATCATGAATGATAAGTGGTCAGACTTCCAGGATATGTTGTTAGCCAAGAAGAAGGCTCTTTCAGGCACAAGAGATAGCCAGGAGAAAGACACACAGGCAGGAATGCAAGAGCATGTTCTAGGAGCCCCGTTTGTAAGGCAGGGAGGTGGACTGGCTCCTGGAATGTTTCCAAGCTGAGACATTGGCATCACACTTTGAGAGACAGCAAAGTCAGGGCCTCAGAGTCACAGCACTGGGTTTTCCACAATGAGGGGCTCTGCTCAAGGGCAGACAGTGCCAGCGACGAGTGTCTAAAGCAACCACCATCTTTAAGAACTGTCACCCTGACTGCAGCCAGCCCCAGTCCCTCGGAGTTGGGAAGGTCTCACAGGGGCCCCTGTGCTCACCCTCCCTGGTTTGTTGGACGTGTGCAGCCAGCCCCAGTACCTGCCAGGCATCCTGTTCTGCTGAAAGTTCACAGAACATGTCAGGCAGCAGCAGGGGATTCTGGCCCAGCACCCCTGCTCACAGGGCAAGAACGGGCTCTGCAAGGCCACGGCTGGGAAAATCATCATGGTAGGGTGGGGGCAGGATTGGCTGCAATTTCCCCCTTCCAGTTCCCCTGCTCCATCCTCTGCTGTGACCCATAAATTCACCGAGATGAAGTCATTCCCCAGTCCAGGCTGTAAAAAATCAGCTGCGTAGCTAGGGAGTTTGCAGCCGAGTTAGATTATAAAATAAAACCAGGGGTTCTGGAAGAGGAGGGTCAAACCCTCTGAGCACTGGGGGAGGGGAGAACTCTGTTCTGTTCTTTTAACAAGAACCAGCAGGTTTTCAACTTTGTAAGATTCCTCACCCCACTCTCCCATTTCTCTCTTAACTCCTTTGAGTAGGAGGGTCATTCCTGCAACCACTATGGTGCTTCCTTAGTGTTAAAAAATAAAACTAAAATCAAAAATGGTAAAACTGGCCTGAAAGTTCTCTCCTCCCTGCTGAGTTTGAAACATACCTCATTATTCTGAAGTCTTCTGAAATTTGAGCAGAATTTGAGCACTAAGAGAAGCTCCAGATCCAGCAGCCTTCTGCTCTGAGACTGAAGCAAACTATGATGCTGGGGAGACTGGCTCCCGATGAGCGATGGAAAGACCCAGTCTTCTCATCTCTAAAAAGGACACATAGGAGTTGTTGGGATATCACATTGCCTAAGATCTCCTCCAGCTTAGTCTTCAATCCTTTCATTAACCCCAAAATCTATTTATTGAGCACTTACTGTGTTCCAGACATTGGGATATGCCCTAGGGATATAACAATGGGCAAAGCAGTTGAAGCCTTGCTTTTGTCCTTTTCACCTGGCAAGGTTTGAGTATCTGGTACACTAAAAAATGAAGCTGCTAATGTCCTTGTCACCTTGATAGTGAGACTGTCCATCAAAGTGAGGCTGGTGATATCTCACACATGCAAGGGCCTCACAGCTCAATGAATGCTTCTCCAGTCTCATTTACAGGGCCTCCTACATCAGCATAGAAGAAATTTTCTCAGAGAGGACCATGCAAGATGCAGATCATTATGTTGGCATTCGTTGGCTGGATGTGGGCTTTGCACCCTCTTCCCATTCCATCACCCCAAACCTAGTTCTCTCTTCCAGTAGGAGGAGATGGGAAGAAGTTTTAAAGTGTGTGCTGAATACTTTCTGTGTGCCAGGCACAGTGCTAGGCACTTGTACATACATTTTATCTTTACAGTGACTCCCCAGAGGTGTGCAACAGTCTTGTTTCGCAGGTGAGGAAACTATCATATTCCAAAGACAAGGTTCTTAGTTGCATCTGAGTTCTGTAAATTTTATAGCATGGGGAATATAGACCTAGGAAGACTTTGACCTCATAGCCAGCAGCTTATGTCTCAATCCTTTTGTCTTTTCCAGGTAGAAAAGATCTTTTTTCTTTTGAGTTTTCCTGGAGTTCTTAGAATAAGGACTTCTAAGGATTAACTTCAGTTGTATGCTAACAAATATTTGACATTGCTATTAAGAAAAAAAACAAACCTTGATTTGAAGCATTTGCTGATTTCCATGGCATTATACTCCATCTGTAGCTAATTTCTAGCTATTAATGTGAAAATGGAGTTATTCAGTATTTCCACCGTACAGATACAAGCATGAAGAAATGTGTTGATATCTTTGTGTCTCATCTAGAGAACCTGCAGTACTTTATATGTGATAGGATTGCAATAAATTCTATCTTTTCACAGACCACAGTTCTCCCTGGGCATCTCTATGTGTCTTAGAAATAGAATGAGTTTGGAATCACCTTAGAAAAACAGTATATTGGAACTGGAAGAAGCCTACAATAATTACTTAATGCTGTGTGACAAATTTCTTCAAATATGTATTATCTCACAGTTTCTGTGAGTCAGGAATCCAGGCCTGGCTTACTGGGGTCCTCTGGCTCAGGGCCTCCCACAGCCTGCACTTGATGTGGAGACTGGGGTTCTGGTCTCATCTGAAGACTCAACTGAGGAGGATCGTCTCCTTAGTGCACTTAAGTGTTTGTTGGAAGGGCCATTTCCATGTGGGCTATTGGACTGAAGGGCTCAGTCTCTAACTGGCTGTTGCCTGGAGGTTTTTCTCAGTTTCTCACTGCATGGATCTCTCCATAGGAAGGCCTCAGAGCAAGCAAATAACAGAGCAAGAGAATACACACAAGATAAAATGCAGAGAATTTTTTAGCCTAGTTTTGGATATGACACCTCTTTACATCTACTGTATTCCATTCATCTGAAGTAAGCCACTAGGTTCAGCCCATCCTCAAGAAGAAGCAGTATACGAGGGTACAAATACTAGGAGGCCAGGATCACTGGTAATTATTTTTGAAGCTACCTAAAATAGAACCTGAGGACAACAGTAATAACTACAAATACTTACTGAGCACTTATTATGCTCCAGGAACTGTTGCAACTGCTTCGTATATAAAGTCTTATTTCATTATTACAATTCAGGAGGTTGGTTCTGTAAACCCCATTTTACAGAGAAGAAAACTGAGACTTTGACACTTTGTGTAATTACCTGCAAACCATTCACCTAGGAACTTGAGAGAGCTGTGAGGCTGGCAGCTGGCCTCCTCTGGAGCCCACAATCTCATGACCTGGGCTACCTCTTCTGAGAGGTCACTTAGTGACTTTGGTATTCTTCCCTTTTTGCACATAACAAGTCTGAGAGCCAGAAAGCTTAAGTAACTGTCTCAGGTCACACAGCAAGCTAGGAGCAGAGGCAGAACTCAGATCTTAATGTCTCCTGAGTGCCCTGGTTTTTGAAGAAAGACTAAAGAAGTAGACGATAAATCCAGAAAGGAGTATTAAACTTTCTCTCTCCTTGGCCTTTCAGCTCTCTAGAAGTGTACAGGGGACTGACACTTGGCCCAACTCTAAGTGTTATCTGAAAGTCAAGCTTCCCTGTACCCCAAGTTCTGACATGAAGGTGATGGCCCTCAGTGGTACCTATGATTAATCCATGTCATTTTTCTGTAATACTGAAGCTTGCTTTCACTGGGGAAAAAAAAAATCAGGCTCGTCTCAGACGTCAGAGTAATGGGCTGGTTTTAAGTTCTCCTGGGGGCTTAATAAAAGGTGGTAGTTTGGGTAACATTTCTGTGATAGGCCCTTCTGTTAATACTTATCTAGCTAATGCATCTTCCAAATGGCCTGGTGCAGCTTTCAGGACATTAAGGAGATTTCGTAATGTTGTTCTACATATGGTATTTCTGCACTGGATTTTTTTTCTTCCTTTCCACTTGTATAAATTATTTTATGATGAAGGTGGCAATGCTAAGGGAATAGGGGTGGGAGGAAAGGTTAAGATTTCACAGGACCCAGCCTGAGGCGTTTTTGGATCCCAGAGGGAGCCAGTTTCCACATTCTTGAACACAGGAGGAATAGGAGGAATGGAAGCTTAGTGGAGCGGCGGGGCCTGTGGCTGACAAACACCAGCTGTGTTGAGTACATATCACATCGTGGCCTGGCAGACATCTCCTCCTTCAGAATGACACAGGCTATTAGCAGACTCACCCCAAAAGGATATGCCAGGAGTGGATGCATGGAATTCCTGCTGATATACTGGAATCCCAAGACTAAAGCAGTCTTCCCTGCCCTTATCAGACCAGCCAAGATAACTGGAGCAAGGGTGGAATCTGCACACAAGAAAGAAATTCCACCTTACAAACACCAGGCCCCAGATCCAGACCCTGTGTTTGATGAATTTATTGATTCCACATAGATGAAGGCCTGTTCTGTGCCAAGTGTACTGCTTGGAGTTGTAAACACAGGATGATAAAATATAGTCCGTGCTGTAAGGGGACTCCTGGACCAATGGGAAATTCAAATGACATCTAAACCAACCACAAACATGCAGTGTGATGAGTGCATAGACAGTTCGAAGCCAGGAGTGGGATGGAGGCATGGAGGACAGGCACAGAGTCAATTCGTAGGGTGGAGACGACTGTTGGAGGATCATGCTTGAGCTGCATCTCTCAGGAGAGGGAGGAGAGGCCAGACAAAGAAAGACAGTCACACAGTGTCACAGAACATAGTTCTTTTTGGACCTTCTCTGAGAGGTATATTGTGGACCAGAATTGCAGGACTACAGGGTCCTTTATTTCACTAACTATTTCTGTATGATTCTCCTGAACAACTGCAACTGTGCACAAGGGTACCTATTTTCTTCATATTCTCACCCAGAGTTAATGTTTTCCAGTTTTCTAATATTTGCCAATCAGATGGGGTATAAAGCGCTTCCTCATCCTAATTTGCATGTCGTGCTTTCTTGATAGTTTGCCTTAGCCACTTGGATTTCTCCTATGAATTGCTTATTCATATTTTTTCCCTGTTTTTCTATTTCTTTTTCTTCTTGTTGATTTGCAGGAATTACTTGAGCAACCTACTTATTAATCATTTGCTGGTTTTAGGCCTTATCAAAGTCTTCTTCATACTGTCACGCATCTGTTAAGGTTTTGAATGGTGCACTTTGATGATTATAATTCTGCCTTTAAATTCTGATGTAAATCCACTTGTTTTTCCCCTATGGCTTGTGTTTTTGGAGTCCTATTTAAGAAAAAATTCAGGACTCCAAAGTTAAAAAAAAAACCTACATGGTTTTTCTATTAGTTTTAGTCTTAATTTTGACAACCAGATTTTTAAACCACTTGGTGTTTATTTTTATAGAAAGAATGAGATAAGGACTCAACTTTATTTTTCTCTGCATAGGAAGTTACTAAGCTACTATTCTTAACATAATTTACTAGCTAATTTATTCTTTCTTCAATGATTTGTGATGCTAGCTCTACCATATACCTGTTGGGAGACAATTCTTCATATGTATCTTGCATTTCTGCATATCTTATAAGCAGAGACTGTGACAGACTGTTTGCAACTATCTTTTCAAGGATGTTTGTATAGCAAACACCCTTGGAAATAGAGATAGTGTCTCCATGCAGAGCAAAGGGCAGGTTTGTTTACTGCCAAGTATAATAAAATAACACCTCCCTCTGGAGCAAAGTTCAGGCAAGCTTACCGCCCATTACAAAAGGTTTGGGTTTAAGTTAAGTGTTTCTCTCCTGACAATTAACCCACTGTGTGTGGAGGCATCACCCAGACCTCTTCATGTCATCCTGTGGGAACTGGGATGCGAGGAACCAACACAAATGCTGATATTCTGACCACTGCCATTGCTACGAGTAATAAGCTGCCCATTGTCTCCGAACCAAGGGTCTTGTGTCTTCTTCTAACAACCATGAAATCGTGGCAAGTTCAGACTCTTAACAGCTCATGACCATACCAAGTTCTCAAATAATTGGGACTCTATACTTTTTTATTGGTATATTTGTCTCTCTCTCTTTTTTTCTTTTACACCAATATCAACTATTTTAATTACCATTACTTTGTAGTAAGTCTTAATGTCTGATAGGGCAAGCTCCCAACTTTGTTCTCTGTCCATATTGGCTTAATTATTTCTTAGTATTCATTCTCTTATAAAAACAATTTTGGAATCAGTTTGTTAAGCTCTGTAAAATCTTGTCTGGATTTTTATTGGAATTATTTTGAGTGTACAGATTAATATAGGAAAAATGGCATCTTTATAATGCTCTCTATTCATGAATATGGATTTTATCTCACTTCCTTAGGTTTAAATTTTCTTCCATAAATGTTTTGTACATTCCTTAATAAGTTAATTGCTACTTTGGAGTGTTTGTTTCTATTGTAAATCGTATCTTATTTTTTATTGCAATTTCTTGTTGTTAATGGAGGTATAGAAGAACATTATTACTTCTCACATATTCATTTTGTATGTTACTGTTTTGATTTTTGTGTGTAAATGATCATATCGTCTGTTAATGATGGGGAAAAAGTCTCTTTCTTTTCACTCTACTACTATTTTCTTTCTTTGTTAACAAGAACCTCTAGAATTACATGGCACAGTAGTTGTGACAACAGCCCTGCTCGTTATATTCCTGACCTAAAAGGAAATTTCTCTTAAGTATGATGTTTTCTCTACATGTTTAGTATGTAACCTTTGTTGAATTAAGGATGCTATCGCCTATTCATTTTTGTAAAAGCATTTTTAAAAATTAGAATTTCATATTAAACTTTATGCTATTTCAGCACTCACTGATATGATGGTTTTTCCCATTTCCATCATTAATATGGTGAATCACGTGAATAGATATCCTTTGCATTTCTGGGACAAATCCTACTTAGTCACGATGTATTTTTTAAAATATACCATTATATTCTGTTGCCTAATCATATATTTAGGAGTTTTACATTCATGTGGATCATTGTATAGATTTTTGTGTTTACTCTGAATGAAATGGAGAGTCATCTAACTCTTTCCAGGGAAGGGGTGATAAGATTAGATAAATGTTTTTAGAAGGACCACCCTGGCTGCAGTTGTGAAACTAGATTGCAGTGAACAAAGATGGAAACCGGCAGAAAAGTTAATTTGCCAATTTGCTTTGTAAATTCAGATATGAAATGATGGTTTCTAGCAGGGTGGAGGCAATGAAGAAAATGAAGAGGCTGGAGGCTGGGTATACTTTAAAGGTTGAGCCAACAGGATGTTTGCTAGGTTGAATGTTACATAGGAGAGAAAACAAGGGGTCAGGTTTTTGAGCAAGTGGAAGAACAAAGTTGCCATTTGGTGAAATGAAGAATAATGCAGGTATGGCAGATTGTGGTAGAGGCAGATGAGATAGAGGTTGGTGGCTGAAATGAAGAGTTTGCTTTGGGACAAGGAAAGGATATTGGGTATCTAATGAACTTATTGCCAGGACCAGAGGACCTGTCTTCAGGTGAAGTTTCCAAAAGTACTGCCTGAAACTTTGCCCTAGAAATGGTCTGAGGAGGGACCTTCCAGGCCACCAATGTCCCTATCATCACCACATATGAATATAACAGAATTTCAGATTTCTCACTATCACAATTGCTATCAGCTCCACGCCACTTCTGCATCCAACCACAACTGTGCATCACTACTGCTGCTAGACCTACTAAGTAAGACCTCTTAATCTCCAATCTCACCAGCAAATCCAGATTCGGTGCTGAGTTCTTTCTTCCAGTTATTCAGCTCTCTGGCAGGTACATCTAATTTTACATGTACAGGTTACTCGACACTATGTGATTGAGCATATATTTGTGCCACGCTGCAAAGGAAGCTGGGTAAGTAAGTGTTCTGACTATGCTGCAGGAAGACAGAACTCATAAAGCAATGTACTTACAAGACATCATAGGGGTATTTAAAGGGTTTGGGGCAGGCAGAAACCTTGATAAGTATCTATTAGAGTTCCTAGCTCACCTTTACTTCCCAAATTGTACTGCTTTCATCTCTTACTTTTGGCTTCTTTTGCGCAAGTGATGGTTTGGTTTGGGGTGTGTGTGTGTGTGTGTGTGTGTGTGTGTGTGTGAGTGTTTTTATTCGTCCATATTTTGCATGGGTCCAAGGATTGTCCCTTTTTATTGTTGACTATTATTCCATTGCATGAATGTACCACAACTTCTTTTCTGTTTGTGGACATTTGGGTGGTTTCCAGTGTAGAGTGATTATGAATAAAGTTGCTTCAAACATCTTACTATAAATAGTGTGTGGACATGTTTTTATTTCTGTTGGATAAATACCTGACAGTGGAATGCCTGAGTCATTGAATGGGTGTATGTTTCCTTTTGTAAGAAACTGCTAGGCTTGTTTCCAAACTGGTTGTACCATTTTATACCCCCATAAGGAGTATATGATAGTCCCAGTTACTCCACTTCCTCATAAACACTTGATGTTCCCAGGATCCAACCTCAAGATCCGTCTCACTCCAGAACACGTCTGTCTGGTGCTCCTTCATGCCCTTTGGCATAAAGGGACCTGTCCACTTCTGAACACGGGGAATCTGCCTTTCCCTGGGCTCCTTTCAGCCAACAAGAGACAGTTTCCTATAATGCTTATTCTTGGGCTGACCTCGGCCAAGTCCTTTTCATTCCCCTGGACCTCAGTTTCCTTGTGGCTGACCAGAAGCTTTGGAGAAGGTAACTGCTTCACTTCCTTCCAGCAGTGACATTTTCTCCTGAGCCTTTCCAATCTATGTTCTTTCCTCATTTCCTTTTCCATCTGTCACTTGACACTGTGCGATTGACTATATTTCCTTTAACTGCCTTGGAAAACAGCTTGTATTTTTTTTGCAAAAAGAGACTTTAAACAAAATAAAACTCCATTTTGCTAACAAATTTGAGAAGAAAAGTGGAAGGGAATGTGGCATTTATTGAACACCTACTATGAACCATGTTTTTACAGATGCAATCTCTTGTTGAATTCTTGCAAGCACCCTATAATGCAGTATTTCTGAGTAGCATTTTTTACCTATTTTTAACTTTCCCTCCACCTCTGTATTAAAGTTCTTTAGAGAAACAGAACCAATAGGATATATTTAGCTAGATAAGAGGAGATTTGTTATGGGAATTGGCTCACTTAATTATGGAGGCTGAGAGAAGTCCCCACTCTGCCATCTGCAAGCTGCAGAAGGGTGGAGGAGAAGGTTGGTGTAAGTCCTAGAATCTGAAGACCTCAGAACCTGGAGCTTCGATGTCCAAGGGCAGATGGGTGTCCTAGCTCAAGAAGCGAAAAGGAATGCACCCTTCCTCCACCTTTTTTTTAAAGAGTCGATGTCTTGCTATGTTCCCCAGGCTGAAGTGCAGTGGCATGATCATGGCTCACTGCAGCCTCAAATGCCTGGGCTCCTACCTCAGCCGCCCAAGTAGCTGGAACTACAAGCACATGCCACAATGCCTGGCTAATTTTTTTTTTTTTTTTTTTGGTAGAGCCAAGATCTTGCTATGTTGCCCAAAATGGCCTCAAGTGATCCTCCCACCTGGGCCTCCTAAAGTCCTAGAATTACAGGAGTGAGCCATTGCACCTGGCCTCTTCAGCCTTCTTATTCTGTTTAGGCCAGCAACAGGATGATGCTTACATTGGTGAGGGCGGGTCTTCTTTATTCACTCTATAGATTGATATGCTAATTTTTTTCTGGAAACGTCTTCACAGACACACCCAGAAATCAGGTTTTATCAGCTGTCTTAGCCCAGTCAAGTTGACACTTAAAATTAACTATCACAGCCTCAACTGCTCTTCCTTGAGCCATCCTGTGACCACTCCCTGGCCTCATTCTTGTCTTGCTCACATCGTCACCTCCCCAGAATGTCCCCAGCCAGTATGTTTGAAACATCAGCCTCTCCCACTCCTTCCAATGGTTCCCCTCCACTCCTTCTGCTTCACTGTTTTCCATATCATCACCAGCTGACTAAAATGTATTTTTATTATTTTTTTTTAATTTTTAGTTCTGGAGTACATGTGCAGGGTGTGTAAGATGTATTTTTCTTATTTTTATTCTCTTCCTCCCCAAATAGAATTTAAGCTTCGTGAGGTCAGAAATTTTGCTTCTTTTGTTCACTGCTGTATCACATCTACTAGGCACTAGTAAGCAAGCAAGCAATGTTGAATGCATGATGATATATGAATGAATGCACGCATGAGTGAAAAGAAGAAACAGAAGCTCTGACTGTGACTAGCTTACCCATGGTGACCCTGCCAGTGAATCATGCACCTGGGGATGCAAAGATAGATGAGGTCTGCTCTCCTCCTGGGAGATACTTCCACTTACCCTATCTAAAGAAGTCCTCCATTCATCCTTTTTCCATGCATCCTGACTTATGTTCACTATTTCATCAGGTAATATAGATGCAATTGTTCACTAGCTTTCTACCCCACTAGAGGGTGGGGACTTGTTCTCTGCCGTATCTGTAGGGCTAGAACAGAACCTATATGCTGCTGGCCCTCAATAAACATGTGCTGAATAAATAAACACACAAATGAAAAAAAATGAATAGCTTAGGCCCCCGTTATATATTTTTATAGCACAAGGAAGTTCTCTTTTGATGTACTATTAAACTCGTGTTTATAATTGTTTGTTTAAAGTATATATCCTGCAGGATTCCAAGTTCCCCAAGGGGCAGAAACTCTCTCCTATATTCCCAAGGGCTAGCACTGTCTGACCTATAGTAGACCCTTAATAAGCATAATAAGCATGTGTTGAATCAATAAATGACGGGTAAATGATGAGCATGTGATTGTTGGCTAACCAAGTGCATCAGGCCCTCTTGAGCATGACGGCAGATCCTCTGCACCTGCTGTTACTCCAGGCACAGCCCAGGTCATCCATTCCATGCAGTCTCTGACCACATGGGGCAGGGGTGGCCTGGTGCCTTCCCCACAGGCTTGCCCTGTTCAACTCTCCTTGCTCTTAGGTCTTCTTGTCCTCCATAGTGTGGCAAGCCCTTGGCACCTCTCTTTACTTACACATCCTCAGCCAGAGGTGTCAGCAGTTTGTAGCCAGCTTTGACTGATGGAGGGTGGGAGCTGATGGATAAATGTGTCTCCAATTGATCCCAGGTAGACAGTCCTGAGGATCAGTTCATCATGCTTCCAGCCACCTATAGAGGTGGCCAACTCAGGTTTTCGCTCCTTCCCTGGTTTACTCCCTGCCTCTCACTCCTGTGCATTTCTCAATATACTCCCTGCACACAAGCCTTTTGGAGGGCTCAGCTTTCAGGGGAATGCAGGTCAGGATGCCAAGTGAAGTGCTGATGGGCAAGCCATTTTTCCTGTACTAAGTTTCCCAATAGCCTGTGATTTAGAGACATCCTCCTCAAAAGCATCCTTGTCTTTGACAGGCAGGAAGCAGAGGGGTTCACGGGATGGTTGATCATGAGACTGCTCTCACTCTGTGGATTCCGAGGCCCAGACCTGGAAGGAAGTGTTAGGAAGCCTCGTGGCCACATCCTCCAGTCCAGCTTTGTTAGTGTTAAGGCTGGAACGTGGTTGCCATCTGACTACAATGTCTACTTCTCAACTGGTTGAAACAGGGAGAAAAGATATTTATGACTAATTAGCAGTCCCAAACCCCAAAAGGGCCATAAATGGGGTGTACATAAAGTGCCATAGTGATACCAGTTGATGATCACATCCTAGGGCAGGGAATAAGGAGTGGTCAAAGAAAGCCACAGAGAAGAGGTGATACCTGACGTGGCTTTGAGGGAGGAGGAGAGTGCTCAAGGGAGAAGTTGGAGATGGGCATTCTGAGCAAAGCATCCATGTAGGGACTCAGGTAGAGCACACTATTAGTTAAGGGATGAGTTAGTTAAGGAGTGATGCCCTGAGTTCTTTCCTCTCCTTAGCAATTCATTTATTATCTCTGGATATAGATCAGTTAGGAATGATTTAGGTTGCAAACAACGGAAAGCCTAATTTTAGTTGCTTCGCCAAAAAGGATTTCTTTTTCTCACATGCCAAGCTATCTGGAGAAAAGTGAATGCTGAGGTGTCAGTGCTTTAATAGTGCCAACACTTTGTGGGTCTCTTGGTTGATCTTTGACCAAGACTTGGTTGCCCCTTGATCTCAGGATGGCCACTGTAACTCCAGACATCGTGTCTACAGGCAAGGCTGGATGGAAGTGAGTGAAGTGAGCTGCTACTTCTCTTCATTTATCATAAAAGCAAAAGGTTTCCCAGAGACTTCCAGAAGACTATTTCCAGCTCATTAGCCAGAGATTGATCACATGACCACCCCTAGCTACAGCACAAGAAGACGGGCAGTAGGTATGTAGTTGGACATATCACGGCACCTAAACAGAATCAAGGTTCTATTAGCAGAGAAGAGGGGAGACTATCTGCCTTGGAGTTTCAAGTTCCATTTATGGAATAAAGGGCATGATGATATCAAGGGTGAATGGCTCTCCCCGGGACCACCTCCATGGGAGCCTCTTCCTCCATCACGTCCAACCTCTGTTATCTTTGCACACATGAGAACAGGTCAGCAGGTCAGCTGAGGGACTTGAGGAGCCTCCAGCAGGGGCTGGGTTTAGTTCTCTTTGAGGAAGCTCTGGGCCCAGGCCAGAACTTTTCACACAGCTGGAGATCTCCTGGCAGGAGGCTCATGGCATTGTTCCTGCTGTGCTGGTACCCCCTCCCCCCCACAAAATTCATATGTTGATTACTATTCTCCAGTGCAATATTATTAAGAGGTGGGCCTTTGGAGGCAGTTAGTTCCTGAGGGCTCTGTTCTAATGAATGAGATTAGTGCCCTTATAAGGGAACTTGTTTTCCTCTTTCACCACGTGAGGACACACAGGAGGTGACGTCTATGAACTGGAAAGCGGGCCTTCGCCAGATACTGGATCTGCTGGCACCTTGATCTGGGACTCTTCAGTCTCCACAACTGTAAGCAACAAATCACTGTTGTTTATAAATTACTCAGTCCATGGCATCTTGTTATAGCATCCCAAAGGGGCTAAAGTAGGGAGGGTGAGTGATGAGCACTAACACTCTGGCTTTGAAACTCAGTTGACAGGTGCAGAAAAGGCCATCTTACCCCAACCTCCAAGCCCCATCCTCCATTTATTTTGGGCAGAAAAATGTAGTCTGGGCTTGGGGAAACTCTGTGTTCTGACTTCACTCTTCCCCTGATGGGCTCAGGCAGGTCCTTTCTCATCACTGGGTCTCAGTTTCCCCACCTCTAAAATTAGGAACTATGTTATCCCTTTTGATTCCCTGGAAAGATTCTTGCTGGACTGGACAGATCCCTGATTTTAGAGTCCTGTGTTGTTTTTGTACCCTGTGTTCTCTTGCTTTCCCTCTGTCTGGCTGGATGGTCATGGGTCATAGTTGTCTTCTCTGTGCCTCACATTGCCTGTTTGTTAAATCAGAGGGCAATTGCCAAGAAATCCTGCTGCAATAAACACATCTGGGCACTGAGGCAGACTATCCTGAGTGCACAAAACAAGGTGTGCAGAGGACACAGAGATGAAAACAAGAGAGCTGTTGGGGCACCCAGGTGTCGGGGTAGGGCTCAGCACATGGGAGCTCCATTTGTTTGGGACAGTGGTCAAGAGTACAGTCTGCTGGCCTCACCTGTGAAACATTCTGGGCCCACAAGGCACTTTACGTATCCTCTCCTGCCTGTGGAAGGTCTGGGGAGGGGCCCCATGCAGATGGCCTCCCTACACACACGGACTGCCACCTTGCCTGGCCTCTCTCTGGACCCCATGACCCACCCCCCGGGCACGGCAGGATCAGTGGCTGATGGCACTGCCAAGGGGTGGGAAGCATGGGGGGAACAGGCCCAGAATCCTGAGCTCTGTGTTCAGTTAGGCCACTGTGTCCCTGGAATGGGGACCAGCTGCCCAAGAGGACCAGGCACGTATGCCTGCTGTACAGGAAGTAAGCCACCCAGGGTCATCTGGCGTGTGTTTTCAAGAAAATCTTGAAAACTGCAGCTCCAGCCAGAGGTAAACAGGGTTTCATTAAATCATGCCTGGCCTGAAGTGCAGAGAGTTGGTCTGTTTCACAAAGCAGGCACCCTCCCTGCGCAATGGTCCTGGCAGCTGTGTTGGTGAAGGACACACCTCCACAGAAAAGAGAAACAAAGACAGCGTAGCCGTATGGCTCTGGCTGGCCTCCCCATTATCCCCCTGCCCTGCTCCCTCTGGCACCTTGTGGATGTGCTGGTGTGTCTGCCTGCCTACCTCCTGACATCCAGCCAGTCATCCAGGTAACGTGTCCCAAACACCTACGACCAGCCGCTAAGTGAAGCATTTTCACTGGCTGGACTGGAGTTAAGGCTCATGGCACTTATTTTAGGTGGACATTATCATCCCCTTTTTGCTCTTTTCCAATTAAGAAAACAGAAACTTTTGGAGGTGGATACGTGATCCAGAACTGCACCACCAGGAAGGAACAGACGGGAGATTCAAATCCAGATCTTGTCATCCAAGGTCTGGTTCCAAGTCTTCCTCTCAGAACCTGAGCCTCCTGGTTGGTCCTCCAAATTATCTCATCACAGAGAATTCCAGCCATTCAATTCTACCCATTCTGAGGTGAGCTGCCATGACTCCACTTGGCTCTCACGACGGGCCCGGGAGATCACTGGAGGGTCAGGATGATGCCCATTCTGTGGAGTAAAAACAATGGTCAACAGAGCTCAGTGACTAACTCAAGGTCCCTTCTCCAATCCAAGACCAATCTAGTTGCAGATCTTAGAAGTATTCCTTCTCTTTTAAAGTGTCAGACAAACAGAGCAACACACTTGCCAGGATAAAGTTCTAATTAACTTTCCAGGCTTTAATTCTGGTGTGCAAATATTTATTTCCAGGCTTGTTGGCAAATGTGTGGAACATGATCTCTCTCTCAGTTCTTCCTTTTGTGTTTGAACCTGTATGCTCTTCAGGTGGGGTTCAAAAAGGCTTCATGCTTCAGGGGACGAGGTCCCTCAGGTCCATGGAACAGACCCCCTTAGCAATGGACATGGGATTGGGGCACTTGAGCTGGAAGACAGCCAATCCTAAGTGATTCTCCATACCACCTGTGGGCAGCATCTGCACATAGGATTTCTTCTCTGTGTGCTTGTGATAAAACTCTTGCTAGCTGGGTGAAGGTGGAGGTGGCTTCCACCTTCACCCAGAGTAATCACAAATTCTACAGAAGGCTCAAGTCTATGGAAAGGGCAACTTCCCCTGCCATGCAGAAAGGGAAGCACCCTCCGTGAATGTCCCTGAGTTTGGTCTATTATGTGATATGCATTACTTTGAGGAACCCCCAAATAACCTTATGATGAAGATGTCATCTTTCTTATTTTGAAAACAGGAATTGTGGTTGAAAGAGGTATAGCAACTTGCTCAAGGTCATGTGGCTCAGAAGGAGTACAGCAGGATTTTAAACTTGGTCTGTGACATCTGTGTCCCTGGGCACTCCCCTGGCCTTCAGGTGACCACTGAAGAGAAATGATTTGACTTCCTGTCCTGTGAACAACAGAGGAAGGAGAGGATCCCAGGAGTCCTCTCTTCTCCTAGCAATTCAGCCCTGGAAAGACATGAGATGCAATTGCTGAGCCTCACCCTTTTATCCTGGGGATGGGAAACTGAAGCCCAGGATGAAAAAGGGTTGTTCAATGTCATAGCCCAAGCTGGCTCTGCCAAAACCATTCTCTAAGAGCTCACTGGAAGCTGAGTCCTCTCCAAGGCACAGCTGGGGGAGACTGCAGACAGCTGGACACTTGTGCCTTGTCTTCCAGAGCTCTAGAAGGAGCATGTTCACAGAATGACAGGTGGCACAGAGCTCAGGACACTTGGGTCTTCTTCCTTAGTGGATTCTGTGCCTGGGGCCATTCTGTCTCTCTCCTGCCTGGTGCCTTTGCCTCCACCTTGCTTATAAGTTCTTTTCTTCCAACTACATTCAGAAACTCCCTGAACCTTTCATGCCTGTTCTTCCAGGGGTAAATGGCCTATTCCTCACCCCTACCTCTGTTTACATGCCATAAAGGGAAAAGCAGTTTAAGGCATGCAGGGGAGGTGAGTTCACCGATGGCTGAAAAAGGCATCTGACTTCAAAGCTGGGAGCTTGGCCCCAGCTCTGATACTTCAGTGATGGTTGGTCTCCCACAGCAAACCCAACCCAAGCCCTGGGCTCCTTCCTCTGCCACCCCAGGCATGCTGGGACTCAGCCAGAGCAGGAGCTTTGAGCTCTGGAGCAAAGCTTCATGTGGACGTCTGAGTGCCCTGGGAGTCCTGGTGTTATATTATTCCCCTGATGAACACCACCCCAAGACTATGAAAACTCTAGGACAAAGCACTTAAAACCCCAAGCAAATTCCCAGCCTCGTTTCCTGTGCATTCCTTCCCACCACCCTGGGCAGCTCAATGGGCTGCCCCATCGTCAGAGTCTAGTGAAAAACAGGAAACGTCAACCAAATGCGTTGCGAACAACGGCCACGTGGAAAGCGTGGGAGTGTGGAGGCACGCGTGTGCTGGTGTGGAAGCTTGAAAATGGATGGAGGTGACTAGAGGCACCTGTTAGCTATGCAGGAACACAAGTAGAACACAGGAAAACCATCATCTCTGACGGGTCATAAATTCATTCAATAACATCTTCATTCAATTCCTACCACGTGCTAGGTAGTGCCAGAGGCTGGGATAAATGGTGAGTCAAGCAGACATACCCTTGTGTTCTCAGCCCATACAGCCTGGGAGGGAGGCAGACAGCAACCACATGGGCAAGTATATAATCACAAGCTAAGAAAATGCTAGGAAGGAAAATACAGGCTAATGTGAGATAAGCATGAAGGAGAAGCTGAATTAATCAGGAGAAGAGAGAATCCTATGAGAAAGTGGCCTATGAACAAGAATCTGCTGGATGAGTAGATGGTACATTGGGGAAGAACAAGAGAAACAGTAAAAACTTTCTTGGCAAAGAATATAGTTTGTGCAAAGCCCCTGGGACAGGGAGGATCATGGCCCATTGGATGCTGAGCATGGAGAGGCAGGTGGAGCAAACTCTGGAAGACACTGGGCCAGATTAGAGACTTATCCTTCCTCCTGAGAGCAACAGGAAGCCATCAGATGGGCAGCAGGGGGAAACATCCTCAGAGTTGTGTCTTAGGAAGGTCATTCTGACAGCTTTGACAGAGGTATAGGGTAGGGGCAGGCAGATGAAGAAAAAATTACAGTCATTGAGGAAGACGTTGCATCCCCCATACAGGTGAGACGGGGTGCATAAGAGTGGTGATGAAAGAGCCAGAGAGCACGGCACGCATGCAAGGGACGTTTATGAGGTTACATCGCATGACCTGGGGACAATCTGTATTGGGAAGGGATGAGGAAATAGGAAATACCCAGGCCAAAGGGACAGCAGTGCCATTTGCAGAAACAAGCAACAGTGGATGTGGTTGAGCTTGGCGTGTTCTTCTAAAGGCGGGTGCTACACCCTGGGAGATGACACAAAGACAAAAGTGCACCTCTGGCCGAGGAAGAGAGGAGAACAGAATCATATCTAAACAGGGGCCAGGGGAGGGGCCTTGGGCAGGGCAATGGTGAGAGGCAAGCAGCACTGTAGATATCCTGGTCCATGTTCCTTCTTTCTTCCTGACCCCATCTGGTCTGGGTCCATCCTGGTGAAGCCAGAGGGAGGAGAAGTACTGACTGTGCACTCTTCAGCCTCAGGCTGGGCCACCCCCTGCAGTCCCTGCCTTCCTCTCCTGGCACTGCTCAACCTGCAGCCATTCCTATGGGACCTCTCTCCACCGCACCCCCTCCACTGGCTCCAATAGTAATAATGGCAGCTCACTATTCACATTGGCCATATTGCTTAGTCCTCCCAATAACTCTCTGAAGAAAGTACTCCATATGTATCCATTTTACAGATAAAGATAATTGATGCTCAGAGAGGTGACTTAATTCACTCAAGGCCACACCACTAGCAGGGGGAAGATAGGAATTAGAGCTCAGGTCAGTCTGAATTCAAAGGCATAGCTTCACATCTAATCCTACCCACTTTCCCCTGCCAGCTCCTCTGCCTGACAGCCAGGCTGGGCCCCAGTGCTTGGTGCTCCCCATGTCCCCACCTTCCCCAGCCCCCTCCTCGGGTCTGAGGGTCTCAGCACCTCCCTCAGCCCACAGAAGGGGAATCATGTCCAGCAGGAGAAATGCCTATGGCTCTAAGCCACTCTTAGGAATCAGACGGAAATGTCGCCCTCACTTTTTCCCTTTCCACCCCTGTCCCCAGAAGAGTCCCAGGCAGTGAGTGCCTCATGTAGAGTTGGGGGCACCCGTGTGCTATACAAAAGCCTCCTTGTTGTTTCCACAACCCCCTCAAGTCACGGCACCACTGTAGTCTCTAAAGTTGGGTCCCAGAAAACCCCATCCTGGAGTTTCCCCAATCCATGATTCATGTGGACCTCATCCCCAGCCCAGACACCCGAGCACCCAGAGCATGGGCGGTGGTGACACCACACAGACTCAAGGAGCCAGCCTGTACCCAGTCTCTCTACTTAAGTTCCCTTGCTGAGGACATGATTAATTTGGACTAGAGAAATTCTGAAGGCCCTTCCAGCTCTGAAATTTGCTATTTCTGCTGAGAAAATGGCCCAAAAGATAGCACATTCCATTCCACATAAAACAGGAAGACTACAAATATTATCTTCCTAATCAAAACTTTTTGACAAATTCCTTGTTCCCTCAGGACAATCATCAATAAAATTTCCACAAACAAAAGGCCTTTTATTCGTGTGATTTACTGCTCTATCTAGGATCTAGGCCAGTGCCTGTCACACAGTAGGTGCCCAATAAATATGTAAGGACTGATTGGGTGTATCTGTTTCCTAGGGGTGTTGCAACCAAGTACCACAAACTGGGGGCTTCAAACAGAAATTTATTATCTGACAGTTCTAGAGACTAGAAGTCCCAAGACAAGGTGTCCATGTCCCCGCTCGTGAAAACCACAGAGGAAAGTCCTTTCCTGCCTCTAATAGCTTGTGGTGTGGCCATCCGCTCTTGGCATTCCATGGCTTCTAGATGCATGGCCCCAGCCTTTGCCTCTGCTGTCTTCAACCTGTGTCTCTGTCTTGTTCGTTCTTTGTTTATTTTATTTTATTTCAGATGGAGTCTCGCTCTGTCGACCAGGCTGGAGTACATGGCACAATCTCGGCTCACTGCAACCTCCGCCTCCCAGGTTCAAGCAATTATCTTGCCTCAGCCTCCCGAGCAGCTGGGACTGCAGGTGTGTGCCACCATGCCCAGCTAACTCTTGTATTTTTAGTAGAGATTGGGTTTCACAATGTTGGCCAGGCTCACCTTAAAACTCCTAACTTCAGGAGATCCACCTGCCTCAGCCTCCCAAAGTACTGGGATTACAGGCATGAGCCACCATACCCTGCCTTGTCTGTTCTTATAAGGACACCAGAGATATTGGATGAGGGCACATCCTCAGGACCTTTTCCTAACTTGACGACATCTGCAAAGACCCTATTTCTAGATAAGGTCACATTCACAGGTCCTGGGAGTCAAGATTCCCATGTATCTTTTGGGGAGACAGAATTCAACCTGTAACAGTGAATGAACATCCCAAATGCCCTGGACTATTTCACTTCCGACTTCTGTTTCCAGAGATCCCTGATGGACTGGGCTCACTGTCACTTTTCTGCAGAGCAGGTGTCTGCTTTTCAGGAGCCAGGTGGTGGGGATGCTGAGGAGGTGCCTCTTCTATTTCTAGATCCCTAAGGCTGGAAGGAACATGGGGAACATCTGGCTCATCCTCTGTTACAACAGAGGAAACTGAGCCAGGGAAGGGAAGGGGCTGGCTCATGGTCACAGAGGAAGTATCACACTTTGCCTGGTCACCCTGCTTCTGCCTGGTCATCATTTATATTTGGCCTGGATTCCAGAGAGGCCTTAAATGAGGCTGACAAGAAGCCTAAGTTTGAAGCAGTAAACCCTGCAGTGTCTGTGAGGGCTTGTGAAAAAGGAGCCAAAATGTATTTATTCAAATTAATAATTATTGGACTCTATGAGGCACTTCCATGGCTGATTCAGTGAGGCATCTATCAGCCAGTCCTCGAGTGCTGGGGAAAAGGACTGTGGCATGGGAGGCCAGGAGGCTAGGAGAGCAGACAAGCAGACATCGGGAGGCTCCAGGCTGACGCCAGGACAGTGACCCTGGGCCTCCTCAGAGCCCACTCAACTTAAGAGCAGGCTTCTGTGGCTGGAGGGAAGGCAAAGTCTGGGCACCGCATGGCGTCTTCCACTGAAGCTTGTCTCCCAGTTCAGCCCCATGTCTTGAGGCTGTGAGCTCAGCTCCGTGTCATGAGGCAGGGTGTGACGGAAATGGGGGCAGGTGCTCGGCTGCAAATAAAAACAAAACTGCATGGACTGCTTTTCCAGACATTTTCATAGGCCAGGAAACAAGTCAGGAGTGTTTTGCAACATCTCTATGAAAGTGTAATGCAGGAGAGGGAACACCTGTGTGTTCCCCTTGAGCACAGGATACTCATGGCTTTGGTGTGCAGTGGCTTGGAAGGGTACAGCCTAATGTAACCCCTTGGTGCTGGTGGGCTTGCCTGCTGGCTGCGGTGCTTGGCGGTGGTGGTGGCAGCTCTAGGGCAGTTATGGGGGGTAGCACCAAGGGCAGGATGTGGTGCCAGGTTCTTGGGGAGCATAGAAAGGCTGGCCCCCTGGCAGCTTTGATGGGCAGGCACTGGAAACAGTGGCTGTGCTGAGAGGCTTCCGTGGAGCTTCTGGGACAAGGGACAAGGATTCCTGTGGAAAGGGACACGATGGGAAAGGCTGGAAAAAGATAGAACTAATGCGACTGTCACAGACTGGTAGAGAAGACTGCTGGTTTTGTTTGTGTGTGTGTACGCTCATGCATAACAACACCTCAGTCAATGACGGACCACATACACAACTGTTTCTATAAGACTACAATGCAGCTGGAAAATTCCTATGGTCTAGGGACAACCTAGCCGTCGTAACATCATAGCACAATGCATTACTCAAGTGTTTGTGCTGATGCTGATGTAAACAAACCTATTGCACTGCCAGTCATATCACAGTACAGCTCATACAGTTATGTACAGTACATAATACTTCATAGTGATAATAAATGACTACATTACTGGTCTATGTATTTCCTATACTACACTTTTAATTATTTTAGATTGTGTGTGTGTGTGTATGTGTGTGTGTGTGTGTGTGTGTGTGTGTGTGTGTGTGTGTGTGTGTGTGTGTAAACTGTGAAACAGCCTCAGGCTTGTCCTTCAGGTGTTCCGAACGAAAGTATTGCTATCATAGAAGATGACAAGTCCATGAGTATTACTGCCCTGAAACCCTTCCAGTGGAACAAGACGTGTCAGGGGAAGACAGTGACATTAATGATTGTGATGCTCTGTAGACCTAGGCTAATGTGTGTATTTGTGTCTTAGTTTTTAACAAAAACTTTTAAAAAGTAAAAACCCAAAATAATAAAAATGTTTTTAAATTAAAACAGCTTATAGAGTAAGGATATAAAGAAAATACTTTTGTACAGCTGAACAATGTTTGAGTTTTGAGCTAAGTGTTATTACAAAAGAGTCAAAAAGTTTTAAAAAGGTTATATAGTTAAAAAGTTACAATAAGATAAGGTTAATTTATTATTACAGAAAGAAAATTTTAAAATAAAATAAATGTATTTAAATAAATTTTTAAAAAATTTTAAATCAAAAAAATTAAATAAATTTATATAAATAAATTTTAAACAAATGTGCAGTTTTATAAAGACCACAGTAGTGTACAGTCGTGTCCTAGGCCCTCACCTTCATTCATCACTCACTCTCTGACTCTCCCAGAGCAACTGCCAGTGCCGTGAGCTCCATTCATGGGAAGTGCCCTCTACAGGTGGACCGACCATTTTCTAAATCTTTTATTCCATGTTTTTACTGTACCTTTTCTATGTTTAGAAACACAAATACTTGACATTAGGTTACAATTGCCTACAGTATTCAGTACAGTAACCTGCTGTCCAGGTCTGTAGCCTGGGAGCAATAGGCTCTACCATATAGCCTAGGTGTGCAGTAGGTTGTACTATCCAAGTTTGTGTAAATGCACTCTGTGATGTTCAGATAACGACGAAATCACCTAAGGACACATTTCTCAGAACATATTCCTGTCCTTAAGCAATGCTTGCCTGTAACTATATGAGTATAGATTTATGTAACACCACCTCCACAATCAAGATACAGAACAATTTCATCACACCCTGACCCTCCATAGACCTAGGCTAATATTAACATATAAATATAAATATATATATAAATATATATATAGTGTGTGTTAACATATGTATGTGTGTGTATATATGTTTACATATATATGATATATATCTATTTTATATATATAGCCATTCTAATAGATTCTAATGGCATCCTTGGGGCTTTATTTTATTTTGAATTTCGTGAACTTATTTGCCACCTGTGTATCTTCTCTGGGGAGGAGTCTGTTCAAATTGCTTGCCCACTTTTTCTTTATTATGTTGTATTCCTTCTTCTGTTGAGTTTTGGGAGTTGTTTGTATATTCTGGATACAAGCCCTTTATAGAATATGTGGTTTATAAGTATTTTCTCCCAGGCTGTAGTTTGTTTTTTCATTTTCTTAACAGTCTTTTTCAAAAGGAAAACCTTTTTAATTTTGATGAAGCACAATTTACCAGTTTTTTTTCTTTTATGAATTATGCTTTTTGTGTCACATCTAAGAACTCTTTTTGCCTAACTCAAGGTCAAGAAAGTTTTCTCTTATGTTTTATTTTTTATCATTTTACATGTAGACCTATGATCCATTTTGTAATAAGGGGTGAGATTTTTCTTGTTTTGTGTTTGTAATGGATGTCCAATTGTCCCAAATTGTTATTTGTTGAAAAGATAATCCCATTTCCATTGAATTTGTCAAAAATCACTCAGTCATATCTGTGTCTGTCTATTTCTGGGTTGTCAATTCTTTGACAGCCCAATACAATTTGAAAATTGAATTTTTCAAAACTATTATGGCTATTTTAGTTCTGTTTTCATTTCCTATTAAATTTTAGAATCAGTTTATCTATATCAACAAAAAAAAAAATCCACTGTGATTTTGATCAGAAGTACATTTTATCTGTAGGACAACTTAGAGACAACTGATCTCTTAATTATATTAAGTCTTCCAATCCAGGAACACAGTTTATCTCTCCATGATTTTAAGCTATTATTTATTTTGTTGGTGTTTTATAGTTTTCTTTATACAGGTCATGCACATGTTCTCTTACATGTATAGCTAAGTATTTCATTTGGGGAAAATTTTATAAATGGTATTGGTTTTTAAAATTCTAGTTTCTAACTGCTTATTGCTAGCATATAAAATATGTTTTTTTATGTTTACCTTATATACTGCAACTTTGCTAAAATCACTTATGCATTCCAGGAGTTTTTTAAATGTAGATTCTTTGGGATGTTCTATGGTCATGTTGTCTACAAATAGGGACAGTTCTATTTATTCCTTTACAATCTGTGTGCCTTTTATTTATTTATATTTGTCTTGCCTTATTTCATTAGGACTTCCCGTATGCTGCTGAATAGCACCAGTTAGGTGGAAAACTTTGCCCACTATATAACAGCACTACTGTGTTTGACGTTAGGTATGGATTTCTTTGTGGACACCCTTAATCAAGTTAAGAAAATTCTATTTAGAGTTCGGTGAAGATTTTTATCTTGAATGTATGTTGAAACGTGTTAAGTTCTTTTTCTGCATCAATTAATATGCTTGTGTGTCATTTATTCTTTCATTTGTTAATACAGTATGATGGCTTGTGTTGGTCGATTTTCAACTATTGAACCAGCCTTGCATTCCTGAGATAAACCTCATTTTGTTATGATATATTATTCCTTTTATATATTGCTAGATTTCATTTGCTAACATTTTGCTGAGTATATTTGTATGCTCATCAAAGTTATTGGCCTATATTTTCTCTTCTTATAATATTTTTGTAGGTTTTGATTTCAGGCTAATTCTAGCACTATAACTTGAGTTGTGAAATGTTCCCTCTTATTCTACTTTCTGAAAGTGATTATATAGAATAGGTGTTTCTTCTCCTTTAAATGTTTGGTAGGTTGTAGCAGTAATACTGTCTTTGCCTAAAGTTTTTCTTTATCAGAGATTTTGTAAACTATCAATTTTATTTCTTTAATAAATATAGAACTATTGAGGTTATCCATGTTTTCCTAGCTGAGTTAGTAATTTATTGCTTTCAAATAATTGATTCCTTTTATTTATTAGATTTATATGTATAGGATCATTAGTAGCATTCTTCTTATCCTTTTAATGCCTATGGGTTTTCTGACATTTGGGTTTTCAGAAGTCTTGAATGCAAATGCCCCCTCTCATTTCCCTCTGCCCAGGATGGAATCAGGCAGTAGCCTTTGATCTTGATAAAGCCATATTGGAGGACATTGTTTAATTCTGGACAGCAGGTTTGCACACACCCTGAATTGTGCTTATTCACCTAATCATAGCAGTCCTGAAAAACACAGTCTCCCTTATACAAGCCAGCCTCTGCAGGGCATGTGGCTTGGAGGAGAAGATGTGCTCTCCATGTATAGGAGATGTCAAGGCAGCAAGAAAAAAAGGGAAGTAAGAGGAGAGTCCCTGCATGCCCATTTCCTTCTCACTCACTCATAAGATGAAGAGATGATAGGCTTATTATGCTAGTGGAGGTCCCTCTGCATGGAAGCAGGGGTCAGAGAAAGGAGACACCTCTCCAATAAGGGTTTTTGGTGAATGCACATGAACTATACTCTAATGGCTTCAGAAATTACTAGGGAAGTATTGGAGGGAGGGTGGCCTGATGGTTCTTCAATAACAGGTGGGAATGAGAGCCCAATAAATCTAATTTATTAGGCCAATGTCCTACATAGGTTATTATCTAACACAGATTAGAAAAATCACAATGAAATACATTAAACACTAGATTAGACATTTGTGACAATGTTGTGACAATATGAAGGAAGCGGTGATGAAGTGCTGGAGGCAGGGGCCAAATTAGAGTGGGGTCAGGCCAGGCTTCATGGAAGCAGCTGACTTGTACAGATAATGAATAGGAGACCTATGTGGCTGAACTCAGGGGTATGGGCATGGGAAGAAACTGAGGGAGAAGAGGTGGGAGAGACAATTTGGAGGGAGTTGGAGATGGATTTTAAATGTCATGTACAAATTTGGATGTACTCTTTGGGGGATGGGAGGCCAGTAGGGAGTTCATCAAAAACTACACTGGGATAGGCATACTAGTTTGAAAATATTGAAATATTTCCATACCAATTAGGAGAAAGACACTGTTCAAGCCCCTCTGAGTCATTGCCCATCTTCCTCACACATTTCAGCACTGTGGTTGCCCGACCTGGGGTTCTGGCAAGTAAAGGTTAGTGCCTGACCCAGCAGGTCCTGGTGTTGGCCTGTAGCTGGTGTTCGTTCTGATGTTCTGGCTAGTTGGTGCCTGTGTATCCTGGTTCTTAAATATTTTGTCTCTCTCCATGGAGCTGAGGTTTAGAAAGTGCCCTTAGGCATCAGGGAGGAAGACACGGGGGGAAAAGCAAGAACTCAGGGTGGATAAGACCTTGTACTTCAGCTCTCTGTCCCCAAGTTCTTCATCTGAATGAGGGCAGGCAGATGAAGATGAGGACTTCAGACCTCAGAGAACTGTCTTTGTTTGGCTTTAAAAACAAAACCATAGAATTTTCTATTTACAATGAAAGTTCCAGGAGGGAGAAATAGTTCCTTGGACCTTGCACCCCCTTTAAGTCAAACAAACATCTGTCAAGAAGGAACAAGACAGAATTTCTTGTGATCAGATGCTCCTGGTTCTACAGCAATTTATCAAAGGCCCACTCATCAATTAGAGAAATATTTGAAAAAGCATTGCAGCTCCCGCAAGTGCCTCATGTATAATTCAAAGCAATGGCTCCGGATGCAGTGAGGAGGCTGCGGAAGCCAGGGTTGGCTTTTGAAGGCAAACCTACCTATTGTTTCTTTAATCCTAAACCAGGGAACACTCTCTGGGACCCTCAAAAATTGCACTTAGCCTTGAGTGTAGGAGGTGTTGAAATCTTGAGCCTGAAGTGTAGAAACTTCCTTTGCTTCCCTTTGAACTCCTTATGAGGGACATCTTTTCTCAGTTCTTCAAAATTGGGTCTGCCTATGATTTAGAGTCAACAGGAAGTAACCCCTCATATCTGGGCAACATTCTGCTTTAATTAGAGCCTCCAATACTGAGTGGTTCGAAGAAGGCTAAAAATAAAGAAAACAAACAAACAAGGGAACAAATGATACCATGTAAAAACCACACTCCCTCACTTTTCTTACTTCCTTCGCCACACCCCACAATGCAGGTGGCATCACCCCTATTTTGTACACAAGGAGACCGGAGCTGAAGGTGGGCTGACTTGCTCAGGATCACACAACAAATTCACAGTGGATAATATTGGCACTTCACATACAGATACTGCCTCTCGGGGTCTGAAACCCAAGTTTTAATTTTGATTCTGTCTTTCTATTTGAACAACATGGAAGCTGATAAGCACAAATTTGGTAATTTTTTGTTTTTTTCCCCATTGAAATTTGGTTTCAAATAATAATGTCTTATTTTAAAAGATCATAATGCTAAGCACAGTGGCCATATTGCTTGTATTATTTAAACGACCCCACACCTGAATTTTACTTGAATAGCAGGTTCGTTGATTTCCCTTCTGTGTTGCACTAATGGTATGCAGAACCCATATGATTTAGAATCCCAATACTGCCCAGTTCAGGGCACTTTAACAAAGGTGGGAACAGGGATGGCTGCAGGGAAGACCTCTGTACAGTAGAAAATGTTTCCCTTGGACTCAACCCAGAAGTTACTCTTCCTCCTCGAAGTAGGTCTCCAACTGCCCTTGAAATATGGTGGACACAGTGGTGGCTCTGAGAGGAAGAGGGAGTATCCCTGCAGGGCTCTCTGGGCAGTGGATTACTGAGGACAAGCCCTCTGCAAGGCATGTGCAGGGGCAGGCTCACAGTCATTCTTGGCTCTGCACTCTCAGCAGAACACAAGACATGTGGAAGGTGAAGACTGAACTCTTCACTCTGAATTCTGAGCAGTGCTAGGAACAGACGATGAGTGCCCTCTCCCATTAATAAAGAAGACCACTGAAGAAGATGAGATGGCCCAGCCCAGACCAAGAAGGGCAAGAGAGGCCAGGGGCCCAGAGAGGAGGCTCCAAGAGCCTGGACAATGTGAGTGGAAACATCCAACTGGGACCAGGCAGATCCAGGAAAGCCCCCAGGCAGAAAGGTCCCTGTCGGGGGGTGGGGGATCTAGCCTGTCCTCGCTGCTCCATGCCAGGGCCCCAGCATGGCATCTGGAACATGACAGGTGCTCAGCCAGCAGGAAGAAGGAGCCTGGCATCACCTCTCTGCAGAAGCTGACCCTGATGTCCCAGTGTGGGGTGAAGCCCCCTTTTCTGAGTTCCCTTAATGCCTAGGAACCCTCACTTGGTAGAGTGATGATCTGAATTCTAGTTGGCTTCCTTCCTGGGCCTCGTTTTGCATCCTCAGTGTCTTCCCTAGGAATCAGCATCTAAGAAGCCCCATAGGAAGGAGGGAAAGAGGGAAGGTGGAAGGGAGCAAGGGATGAAGTAAGGAAAGGGAAGGAAGGAAGGAAGGAAGGAAGGAAGGAAGGAAGGAAGGAAGGAAGGAAGGAAGGAAAGAGAGGTAGGTAGTGAGGAAGGAAAGGGAGGGAGGGAGGAAGGAAAGGGAGGGAGGGAGGAAGGAAAGGGAGGGATGGAGTGTGGGAGGGAGGGAGGAGGAGACAGGAAAGGGAGAGAAGGAAGCAGGAAAGGAGGGATGAAAGGAAGGAATGAGGGAAGGAGGGGGAAGGAAGATGGGAGGATGGAAGGAGGGAGAGAAGGAAGAAAGGAAAGAGGGAGGGAGGAAAGGATGGAGGGAGAAGGGAAGGGAAAGGAAAGGAAGGGGAGGGGAAGGAAAGGGAGGGGAGGGGGAATAGGGAAGGGGGAAGAGGAAAGGAGGAAGGGGGAAGTGGGAAGGGGAAGAGTTTCTTTAGCTACACTGGGCTAAGGGTTTCACCAATAACTGAGGGATGAGAAGAAACTGGAAGCGTATAGCAGGTCCCACTGCGCATCCTCTGTTCACCGTGGAATGTGATGATGCTGCTGTAAATTGTATAGGGAACAAGACACAGTCCTCCTCCTGCAGTAGAGCTCAATTTGCTGCTGTTCTGTGAGAATGTGAGCCTCGTGCCTCCAGGGCCTATCTTGGTCATGTTGTTGTTACTAGCCCCTGGAGTATAACAACTTAATAAATATTGGTCATCTAATAAATGAGTAGGGGAGTGAATAAACGATGGATCCTTTTCTGTTCTCTGCCAAGTCCTGGATCCTCAAGCCCCTCCGTGTGTGGTTACACATGGTTACCTGGCCTGGCTGCACTCCTGACGGCAGGAGCCCACAGCCTGTGGCTCACAAGAGAGACTCAGACCAGCAGCCCATCCAGCATGCTGGCTCCTGCTTCGAAATGCCCAGCCTCACAGTGAAAACTACCACGTGGGGACTTCCGGTGGAGGAAGACGCTCTGCCTGAATCTGAAGCCTGCTTTATTTTCCTAATAATGTTCTGCCTTTAGTACAGAGGTAAATGAGAGAATGCTCCTTCCCTATTTTCCCCTCTATAAGATAAGATGGTTACCCCAGAAGATCCCCAAGTTTTCTAGCATTTTAGGCAAAAACAAAGGCGGGGTGTAAGTGGCAATGGCACTCTGGCGCCTTCCCACAGCCACTGCACGGAGAGTGCCCAGTGTTCTGGGGGGCATGTGTGGGATGGGCTTGGGAGGAAATGTGAGCAAGCATGAGTTAGCATCCTTGCTTGGGCCTGGGAAAATGTGTCAGAGACACAGAGGGGCCCTGCTCTCACTCCTGCCGCCTCCTCTCCAGACTGTGAAGACAGTTGACTTCCAGACTGGAAACACGACCCGCTTGCCGACTGCAAGCTGGGTGGTGGGGCTTCCTGCCTCCAGGCTGAGGGATGGAGAATGGTTGAACACAGCAATGCACTGCTGGCTTATAATTTTATTTTCTGAAGACATTTCAGGGAACACGGATACAAACCATCAAAAAACCTAATGAAAGCTGTAGATCCTCTCTCCAGAGAAATGCACAGACACCTGACATTTGCATCCGACATAAGGGAGATGAAGATCTAGAAGTCCATTTCTGAGCTCTGGGACCCAAATACAGCCTCTTACTCTAAAGCCTTCTAAAGTAGAAAGGTCTAGGAGACGAGATCCCTGCGTTCTAGCTGTAATCTGGGCTCTGCTCCATCCAGCACTGCTTTCCTCATTCTGGTTGGTCTCAACCTTACCATCTGTAAAACAGACAGCCAGGGAGAGGATGAGGGCTAGAGTTCGGTGATTACAATCACAAACCCTGAGAGCAACTGCTGTGTGCTGTGGGTCCAAATGCTAAGCTGAGAAGCAGGCACTTGGGACCTGGGAGAGGAGTGCAGGGATTGAGGGGGACATGCTCTTCTCCACAAACTGGGTTCTTGGGACCTTCAGAATATATTTCTTTTTCTCCAGCATTAGAACCTGACCTGTTCTGATGGAGGACCCACTAGTTGTACTGAGACTGCAATGGCTTTCTTATTTGAGGATGAAAAGAATTTAGACTCTCTACTTCTCTTCCCCAGCTCTGTCTAAAACAGGGGCATAACAGCAGTTGGGTTTCCTTTGGCAATGGAGGCTCTATTACTGGCTTCCTTCCAAGTCATCCTAAAATGGGCCTTACAGAGAGCTGGGAGTGGGGTCACAGCCACATTTTCAAGAGTAGAAACCAAGACACCTGTGACTTGCTCAAGTCCACCTAGCCAGGACGGGTCCCAGCCTTTCCAAGCCTGGTCTGAGTGTTGGGTGAACCCACAGCACCATATGAGTGAGAACAAAGAGGTTTCTTCCTCCCTCGCAGAGCCTCTTCATTCCTGGTCTCCATCCTCCTCCACAACCTTGCTCTTCCTCCCCCTAATAATTCCCAGACCAAGAGGTAAGGGGCCTTTTTGCTCAGGAGTCTGGACTGAGAAAGAACCAGCCTCTCCTATGGTGATCATCAGACAGAAGTGCTCTGCTTGGGAAAGCTCACTCCTTGCAGCTGCAAGCTCTGTCTAGTTGATGTTCCATCTTGTCTGTGGTCAGCACTCCCTGGGCCTTCCTTCTCCCACCATCCCCATAGTCCCCTATCCACTCCCTTTGAGCCCCTATCCCCATTTCTTCATGGACAGGAGGCATAGTGGAGCTTCTGTTGAGGTTTGCTTTTTGACTTAGATCATATCACATTCTTCAGATGAAAGCCATTAATCCCATTCCAAATTATGATCAACTCACAAGAATAATCAGCAAAAACCTATGGAGCAAAGGCTCTGTCAGCCAACATCTTCAAGACCCTGCTCCCTCATTCAAAGACCATTGCCCTGCCCCATGGCCTGCAGTTTCCTTCTGTGGCCTCATACACCCATCCTTCCACCTCTGTGCCTTCCTCGGGGCTGTTTCCTCGCCTTCTCCACCACTCAAAACCCCTCCCACCCTTCAAGACAGCTCCACCCCACCTCCTCCATGAAGACTACCCAAACCTGAGTGGAAAAAACTGTTTAACCCCAGGCTAGCTGCATGTCTTTAAGAGGGGGTCACATGGTGCCAAGCCCCATGCCAGCTGCTTCAACAGGGCAATGCCTCAGTTAGTCCCCATGACAACCCCTTGAGATAAATGTTAACAGATAGGGAACCAAATCTGCCAGGTTGGGGTGGGGTGGAAATGGGAAAAATGCCTGACCCCAAGCTTGTGTTTTGTTCCACTGCTCTGCCCAGCCTCCTATCCCTGCACTGAGCATTTCTTTCGTTCTGACTTATTTACCCCAGGTTGTTTGTGTGACTTCTCCCACGGATCTGGGGTCCCCTCCTGAGAACAGAGGCTGCTGTAACAGAGGCTGCTGTATTCCTCTGTGTCTCCCTCCTGGTGCTGTGTGCAGAGGGACTACTCAGCCAATGTTTGAAGGATTGAATTAAATCTTGCTACATAGTGGTTGGCATTTTCCCCACACCTAGAGTTGAAGTAATGAAATTTCCACCATATGCCTTAAAGGATTAAAAGGTTGAAAATGCCACAACCTGGAGGAAACCAGAGCTCTTGAAATTTACCAATAAAACAATAGCTGCTGTGTATGGAGCAGAGCGTCTGCCGTGTGATCTGCTGTGCACTTTCTCTCTGATTCTTGACAATCACACCAGGAACGGTTGGATATTCAGTTGACTCCAGAATAGCTGCATCAGAGTTTATGGCTGGCATTGGTTCTGATTGGTGGGGGCCCCTACTAACCACTTGTTATGTATTAATATTTTCATACAGCACCTGCTTGTAAGTCACATGCTGCTATGGATGCCCCATTTTATGGATGAAAAAAACCAAAGCTAAGAGGGGAGAAGAAAATTCCCAAAGCCACACAGCTAGACGTTGCAGCCCAAGCAGCCTGAGGCACACACAGTGTAAACAGCACACCATTCCACCTCAAACCCGGCTTCCATCCCTCCCTGTCCCAGGCTAGATTGGGCCTTCTCCCACCCTCCATGAGATTATAGTCAGTGATCACTATGAGGTGGGTAGGGGCTGGCTCACTCACAAACCACACCTCCGGGCAGTGCAGTCCATTTGCTCACAAGAGAAACACTGCTGTGGGACACCAGCTTTGCCAGCCGAGGGCAAAGAGCTGCATTAGCGCAGGTGTGCAACAGAACTCGGGGCCACCTGGACCCGAGAGCTTGGTGGGATCGGTGGTCCCACTGTTTACATGGAGATGGAGTGAAGGCAAAATGGGTTACTTGGAGAAATGGATTGCAAGAGCTGATCTTTAGTGGCTCATATTTTGTTAACTCCACAGGGTGTAAGCCATGAATCTGGGGACATGCAGTCTGGTGCCCATCACTGTATGAAACTGACCCTTGCCCTTGCTGTCTGAGCCTCACTTCCCCACCTGTAAAGCCACGTGGGCTGGATGGGCCCTGAGGCCCCCTCCAGTTCTCCTACTCTGTGAAGGTTGAGGCTGAGCTCTGGGGCCCAATGGCCTGTGCTGGAATGCCAGCACTGGGGCCGGGGAAGTGTCCACTCAGCTTCCCTGGGCTTTGGCTTCTGCATTTGTCAAATAAGGGCAATAAAAGCAGTAGCTACCTCAACCAAACATTACACCTAAATTGGTAATGTGCTTAGAATAGCCTGGTCACATGGCACCGGCACACGAACCCCTCGTAGTATTACCTCAAGCTGATATGGTCACTCTGGCTCCGAATCTTGCCCAGCAAGTACCATTTTCATGATGCAAGTGGGAAATGAAGACCCAGAGAGTTTAGGTTACTTGTTCAAGGTCACACAGCTAACACAGGGCCCGGACCAGTCCCCTGTCTCCCCTATGTCCCTGAGTTGCACTTCTCTCCTCCTGCACCCTCACCCACCCCAGGAAGGAGAGCAGTGGCTTGGGCAGCAGGTGAGAGCAGGTCTTCTCCAAGGTGGGAGAAGAAACAGCCTCTGTGCTTCTCCATCCCTGTATCTAACTGTCCACCACAGCCAGCTGGCAGGAATGGGAGCGATCTGGAGCCTATGTTCAGCAGCCTGGGGCTTCAGGCCTAGTTTCTTTGCTTACTAGCTGTGTGACTTTGAGCAGGGCAGGCAACCTCTCTGGGCCTCGGTGTCCCCATCAGTAACATAAGGGAAAGCAGCCCTGCCCGGTCAGCTTACAGAACTGTTACCAGCATTAACCACAATGTCAGATTTAAAAGTGCTTCTCAGGCTGGGTGCGGTGACTCACACCTGTAATCCCAGCACTTTGGGAGGCCAAGACGGGCAGATTGCCTGAGGTCAGGATTTCGAGACCAACCTGGGCAACATGGCGAAACCCCATCTCTACTGAAATACAAAAAATTAGCCGGGCGTGGCAGCGTGCACATGTAGTCCCAGCTACTTGGGAGGCTGAGGCAAGAGAATTTCTTGAATCCGGGAGGCAGAGGTTGCAGTGAGCTGAGATCACACCACTGCACTCCAGCCTGGGCGACAGAGAGAGACTCTGTCAAAAAAAAAAAAAAAAAAAGTGCTTCCCTTTGTGTGGGTGGCAAGGGCCCACACAAGGAAGGCCCTAATGAAGGTTCTGTGTCCATCAGGGACCCTGTGCCGGCTGGCTGGAGGCAGCAGGCTGGCTGAAAGGAGCTGTGCCCATTGGTGGAGGGGCATGCCAGTCCATAGTGACCCCAAAGGGAGGGAGCCAGAGGGCTCCCTACTCTGACTCATCTTCTTTCACTCCCTGGGGTCTCCTACCCTAGCTGCCCACTGGCTGGACTCTATGGGAAGGCAGAGAACACATGGCCACCCAGGCAGGCCAAAGGGTGCAGAGAATACAGAGAACAGACCGGTGTGACAGGCAGGAGACATCCAGGGCCCTGTACAGGGGCCTCTCTGGGGACCATGCCCCTCCCTCCCTAGTCCTGCTTCTGCACCCCTGGGAGCTGACTAGACAATAATGGGACACACACTGGAGATAGCACCATCTTCAACCTGTCAGGGGGTTTATTGTAAAAGGAGATTTAGTCTCTTTTTTGCAAGTAAAACAATGAAACCTCCATAATTGTTCCAGGAGAAATAAACATGCCAAAATATTTAAGTACTAATAAAACTTAAGAATTATCTCAGCATATTTAAATATAGATGTATTTTTATGGCAGGCAATGAAGGCAATTGCTAGCAGAAAGCCTTTCATCCAGGCCATTTAGTACCCACCCTCCTCCTTCGAGGCTTGGGTGGGGAGGGAACGAGAAGGGGGCCAGGGGTGGAGCCTGCACAGTGATGGGAAGAGGCTCCCCTTGCAGGCAAGTGGGTCACATGCAGTCACTGAACAGGGACACCAGATGTTGGGCTGGACCCTCTTTATGCTGCTTGTGACTCCCTCCACCCCTGCCACAGCCCTAGCTTGTTCTAGTATCATCTCTATTTGACAGCAGGAAAATCCAAGGCACATAAAGGTGAAATAACTTGCCCTAGGCCTCACAGCTGGTAACTGCTAGAGCTGGAATGAGACAGCCTGACTGCAGAACCCACACTTGCTCATTACTGCCTGGCCCTGTATGAGGAACAAGGGATATAGGCGTACAGTGAACTGAGGTCAGGGCCCTCTCAGCCTTTGCCAGGACTATTCAAAAACTTCTGAACCAGTGTCACAGACTCTGTTCCTACGTGTCTGTCCAACACTCCCCACATCCATTCTCAGGGCTGCCATAGAGGCTTCTCTCTCACTCCATGTGTGTGCACATATGTATTATCTGTGTGTGTGCATGGGGGACTTTGTCATCTTCTGCTGAATCGTGCTTCCTTTCTTGAGACTGCAGTTGAAGCCATTAACAGATACCAGGTGCTGCATGCAAAGATGAAGAATATACAGTCCCTGCATTTGAGGCAACTTCAGGAAGAAACTTTCAGAGTTTTTTTCTTAAAACTCTGCACCCACTTAAAACTCATTTCTCATTTCAGTCCCTGGCAACCCAGCCCCTGGCAACCACCATTCTACTTTCTATTTCTATTTCTTTTCTTTTCTTTTCTTTTCTTTTCTTTTTTTTTTTTTTTGAGATGGAGTTTCATTCATGTTGCCCAGGCTGGAATGCAATGGTACAATCTCAGCTCACTGCAACCCCCGCCTCCTGGGTTCAAGCAATTCTCCTGCCTCAGCCTCCCAAGTAGCTGCTATTACAAGGGTATACCACCATGCCTGGCTAATTTTGTATTTTTAGTAGAGACGGGGTTTTGCCTTGTAGATCAGGCTGGTCTGGAACTCCTGACCTCAAATGATCCACCTGCCTCAGCTTCCCAAAGTGCTAGGATTAGAGGTATGAGCCACCACTCCCAGCATCTACTTTCTATTTCTAAATTTGATAGTCTAAGTCCCTCATATAAGTGGACTTGTATAATATTTGTGTTTTTGGACTTATGCCACTTAGCATAATGTCTTCAAGGTTCATCTATGTTACAGCACATGTTGGAATTTCCATCCCTTTTAAGGCTGAATAGTGTTTCATTGGATGTGTATAGACCACATTTTGTTTATTGATTCATCTGTCAGGGGACACATGGGTTACTTCCATCTTTTGGCTGTTGTGACTAATGCTGCTATAAACATGGGTGCACAAATAGACGTTCAAGTCCCTGCTTTCCTCTCTTTTGGCTGTATACCCAGAAGGGGCATTGCTGGGTCATAGGGGACTCTATGTTTTTGTGTTTGAGGGATCCCCATACCGTTTTTAACAGCAGCTGCACCATTTTACATTCCCACCAGCAGTCTGCAATGGTCCCAGTTTCTCCACATCCTCACCAACGCTTATTTTCCATTTGTTTCTTGTTGTTTTTAGTCACCATTCAATGGGTGTGAAGTGGTATCTCATTGTGGTTTCAATTTTCACTTCCCTAACAATTAGTGATGTTGAGTATTTTTGCATGTTCTTATTGGCCATTGCTATATCTTCTTCAGAGAAATGCCTATTCAAGCCCTTTGCTGATTTTTTAGTGGTTGTGGTTTTGTTATTGCTGTTGTTTAGTTGTTACCCATGTCCTATTTGAACATCAGACGAACCACTCAACCATCTTCCCACTGGTAACAGAAATGTGTGAATGAGTATGTATAGCAATGGGTAGAAAACAAGCATTTATGAAACACTTCATTTAATCCTCACAATAATTTCATGAAGAGCTATGATGCTTACACATGGGAAAGCTGAGGTTCAAAGAGATTAGGCAGCTTGCCCAAGGTCCTGCAGCTGGTACTCAGGAGAGAGGTGTTTGAATCTTATCTCAGCCCTCACCATAGCCTATCTCCAAGGTGATGCCACTCTGTCTCCCAAGCTGCCTCTCTGCAGAAGCCCAGGCTCTTAAAGCAGAGCAGGAGGACAGCCACAGCAACGTCCAATCCATTATTGTAATCCGCACCAAAGAGACGTCCCTAGGTGAATGATGTCACCAGAAGGTTCGGACCAAGGCCCACCATTAATCTCATGGTTACAAACAATATAGGAAGATTATGCTGGCCTCCAGCCCAGTTAAGTGGACATTTGGATTTTTTCCAAAGCAAATGTGGATACTGTAAATACAGGTCAGCTGGTTTGCAGGAAATCAGCATCCAGATGAAGACGCGTCTAGCAAGATTTTCCAAAAGTCCTACTGCAAAGAGCCTGGGTCATGGGGTGGCCACTTGGAGTACGTTTGTCACGTATAAACTGATGTTTTTCACGCATTCATTCATAACATACTTGCTGAGGGACTCCTGGGTGCCTGGCTGTTTGCTGGGCTTGGGTTGCGGTGTGAATCGTGGAGGTAGAGAGGGGCAGGGAATTATGACCCTGGCAACCATCCACCTTCTCTTCTCCAGAACAGTCCACCTTCAAACAGAAAATTTGAATTAAACCCAGAGAGGTGGGATCCTTACCTGCAGTCACACAGCAAGCGGAAAAGCTGGGAAGACATCCCAAGTCACTATTAAGTCACTTGACTGCTCTACATCCCAATATTGTTGTTTAAACTATTGAATTTTCTAAATCACTTCCCTTTCTCGGAAAGGGTACAGCAATCCTTTGCCACAATGTATATCCTAATTTCGGTTTCTAGACATAAAGTAAACATAGATATGACTCTATTTATTTCCCTGGGGAGCACATAGTTAGAGGTTAACCCTTCTGCCCAGGGAAAATTAGAGAACAACACAAGAAGGAAATAAATGTGAGTGCTCACAGCACGATTTGATGAAGTATCTCACGAGTGGGACAGACAATGAGTCCTTTTAATCGACTTCTGCTCAGGGTCTAGGAGAAGAATTGTCCTCCTTCATTAAAGCAAACCCACAAGGGCTGCAACTTCACTCCAGGTACTTTACAGGGGCTGGATCAAGTGGTCCTGGAGTGGGGCCCCAAGTTTCCCCTTCTCCTTGGGGGAGGGTTTTTCCATACCAAGCTGGTTCTAGGGGTGCTGCTCTCCTGATAGAATTGGCCAGGGATAGATTTCATATTTACTTGTTGATCTGCTTAGCAGAGTTGACAGAGGATTCACTTGCTTAAACACCAACGGAATAGGGGAGTAAACATAGAACTAGAAGCAGCGTCTCAGGCCAGGGGCTTTGCCCACCATTGCTGGGTCACCCCCAGAGCTCTGCTCAAACTTCATGCCAGAATAGTTGGCTGCTGACCCAGGGCTCCTGGACTAGGATTTGGGAATCCTGGCTTTGGGGCTTCTTGGTAAGAGATGTCATTTGGCCACTCTATACAGATGATAAATTCCTCATTTCTTTAGCATAGAAACTAAATCTTAATCAAATAAGCAGCAAGCATAAATGCTTGGGAAATTTGGGGGAAGGAAAGAAGAAGGGGAGAAAGAAGGAAGGAAGGAAGGGAGGAAAAAGGGAGGGAGAAAGAGAGGAAAGTATATTAGTGCATTCTCACATTGCTATAAAGAAATGCCTGAGATTGGGTAATTTATAAAGAAAAGAGGTTTAATTGGCTCGTGATTCCACAGGCTGTACAGAAAGCATGATGCTGGTATATGCTCAGCTTCCTGAGGAAAAGCCTAGGGAAACTTACAATCATGGTAGAAAGCAAAGAAAAAGCAGGCACATCTTACATGGTGGTAGCAGGAGCAAGCGAGAGAGGGAGAGTGGGGATGTGTCCCACACTTTTAAACAACCAGATCTCAATATCACAGGAATAGCACCAAGGGGATGGTACTAAACCAGTCATGAGAAATCCGCCTCCATGATCCAATCATCTCCCATCAGGCCCCATGCACAACACTGGAGACTATGATTCGACATGAGATTTGGGTGGGGACACAGATCCAAACCATATCTGAAGGAAAGAGGGAACAAAAGAAAGAAAAAGAAGGAAAGGAAGTAAGGAAGGTAGGTAGTGAGGGAAAGAGGAAGGAAGGGATGAACACAGAGGAAAAGAAAAATGAAGGAAAGAAAGAAGGAAGGAAGCAAAAAAGAAAGGGAGTATAAATAGAAAATTTTCTTTTTAACAAAAGCCATGAGATTCATCTGGTTTTTCTGCATTTGTTGGGAATGGCAGATACTTTTGTCAGTAAAGCCTGGTATATATAACTGGTAGTCACTTAATGTTTGCTGAGAGAATGAATGACTGTTATGGAGATTTCTGATTTGTTTACTTAAGGGGAGTTCTCCTTACGGAATCATAATGGCCACAATTAGTAAGATCAAGAGGAATATGCAGACTAAGGCTTTGATTTTAAATCACAAGGAAATACACAAGCACATGATAAAATTTTCATATTAGCAGGCCAGTTTGAACTAAATGTACTGAAGCTATTCTCAGTGCCACCTGTGTTTAGTGTGACTTCGAGGTCACAGCCAGTCCAAGATCATCTCTCTGAGTCAAGCTCTTATATCACCAGTGAAAGGGCTCTTGTCTGAACACAGCTCATGACTCACCTCTTTACTTTCAAACCAAGAGCATGAAAATTCTCAAATGAGCTAGAGGAGGTGATCTAGGGATAGTCAGAGACAGGGAGGAAAAGGAGTGCCTATCTAGTTGCTGATGGAAACAGACTGATTAATCCAGACACAAAAAAGACATTTCCTTAAACATTTCTGAATTCAGAATTGTTTGTTATCAGCTAAAATGTTGAGATGATCTCTTTCTTCTAAGTGGTGGCTTTACCCCCTCCTGAACCATTTCCCTTCCAGAAAATCAAGACCTTCTACCACCTTCACTCTGCCTCCCGGTTCATGATTCAGAAAATGAAGTTTGAAGAAGGTACCTAAAAATAGAAGAGGAGTGAGGAGCTCCAGCAGGGTGAGGCCCAACATCTTGCCACATTAACCCTGCGAACTCGGCCCCAGTAAACGAGGCTGGGAGCCATTAATGCCTAATGATGTTGCGTTGTCTTCCAATAACAAACCATCTCACCAGTTGGTTTTATAGAGGACCAGCTGTTGTTAATTGGGGAAGATGAGCATGAAATGGCAGCTTTCACACCTGACCAAGAGAGAGCTGCAGCTTCAGGGGGCAGGCTCAGCCTTGCCTGCACGCAGGGGAAACTGCTTAGATCTACCTTGGTGAAGGTGAGATGTAGACAGTAACCTGGGGTTCCTGCTCCTCTCACATTTCTAGGGGGCAGAAAGAACAGGAGGGCTCAAGTTCCTTTAGCATCCCACCATCTCCTTCCCAAGCCCAGTGACATCCACATACCATGCTGTGGCATCTCTGCGTACCTGTGGGAGTCCCTCTAGCAAGGTGAGGGGCAACTCAAAGCTAGGGGCCCAACATTGTACCCCAAGAGCCAAGCTCAGAATCTGACATAGTTCAGACTCTGCAGAGGTGGCACAGCCAGGTTCTTTACCACTGACCCTGGTCTCTGCTCCCTGGACACAGGTGACTGGCCCAGAAATAGACAGCAGTTTACAGGTTGCCAACAACCAGTGACATGAGGGCCTGGCTCTCACATAGAAACTGGCTTGATCATATTTTCTCCCTTGGCATTTCATCAAGGAGACACAAAAAGAGGTGGTCACTTAGCAGTAGGCTCAAATCAAAGGGAGTAGGGACCACAACTGTGATATAGAGAGGTTAGGGCAGCCATGGAAGGAGTCAGGATTAAGCCAGCTGGTCCATAGGGACAGGAAACTGGTGTGTGCATTTGAGAAGGGACAGAGGTGCCAGAGGGAGACTTCAAGAAAGTTCCTGATCAGGATATGATTTAAAGCATGTTGGATCTGGGAGCCACAGACTGCCTCGCTCGGGTCACATCCTTGGTCTTCCAGGAGCACTCACTTTGCCATATGATAAATCCACCAAAGGAATCAGCCCCTGTTCTTTGCATTCCAGAGCTCCAGATTCACTCAAAGGAGTCAGCCCCTGTTCTTTGCATTCCAGAGCTCCACGTCTAGAAAAATTGCTCCAAAGAGCCATCCCTCAAGACTGGCAAAGAGACATAAGCACTGTCTGGTGAAAGGCAGTTCCTGAGGTTTTGCAATGAAGGCCGAAGGAGCTGGGCACTCTCACGTGTGCAATAGCAATGGTGTGCACTTAAACTTGGAGTCACGGGTGGACTTCCTAACACACCTGGAAGCATGTTACATTATCCCCATTTCTCAGGTGGGGAAACTGAGGCTCTGTAATGTCGAGCATCCTGCTCATCTTCAGTGAATGGCAGACTTGAAGCAAGACTGTGTGACTCCCCTCCAGTTCTCTTTTGATAGCACTGCACTGTTGCTGCTGGCATTTGAGAACCACTGCAGGCCCTCCACTGGCGCGCAGAGCCAGGGAGCTCAGTTAAGCGGCCTTGACTCTTGCAGACTAAGAAAAGCACAGGCCTCCCTACTTGCCTGTTTGCCTTTATTCTCAGCATTGCTGCGAAAGACGGGAATGCGGAGCATTAAAACATGTACTGTAAATAAACCAAATTAAAGTAAAATTGACTCATTTAGCAACCAGCCTCCGATCTTGCATTAGAGGCAATTGAAGAGATTTCACAGATTTTAGTAACCAGATAAGATTATTATATAAACAGACTTCTGCATTGAATGATGAGCCATATCTTGAGGAGAATATTTGAAATCAATAGCAATACAGGCTGAGAATTAAGTAATGTGGTTAAGCACTTTTGAATGATGCCATTTTTAAGAGCTGATTAGAAATAAATATGCCAATTGCAGCAGAGCTGATAGCTGGAATCAAGTGATGATTAATCAATTTGGGCCTGAGAGCCAGGGAGGCCATCTTGGGGAGAAAGTTGCCAGCCCCGCACTCCGGCTTGCTGGAGAGGGGTTGAGAATGCTCTGGGGCCTGATGCAGCAGGCTCGGGGCCATGCAGAGGCCAATGGTGGCCCAGAGAAGGGCTGAGAAAGATGTTAGAGTCCTCGTGCAGAAGCCTAGCTCTGCCCACCTGGTGCTGGCCACCTCAGTGTTTGGGGAGGTGCCTAAGAGCCGGCACAGGATTAGCTGTAAGCTGCTTAAGCTGCTCACGCAGGGTGAGCCTGCAGCAGGGAGGAAGTTATGGTTGGGGACACTGGTGACCCTGCGATTGCATTTGGAATGCCCAATTACCACTCAACTGGGAAATGATTGGTCTTTTGGCGGCCCTGTAATCATCTCTCACCTGGACAAATGCGCCAGCTTCCTGATGGGAACCCACAGGAACCGTGAGCCGAGCCGGGCGGATGCATTCCACACGCAGTCACCATGGTGATCTTTCTAAAGCATTGCTCAGATCTTGTCACTTACCTTGTAGAAACCCACTGCTGCATCCCCTGCACCTTAGGTCAATTCCAGATACCTTAGCTTAGAGTTCAAGACCCCCTCATGGCCCAGTCACCTCTGGTTGCCTCATTTTTTCCTTTCTCCCATTCCTGCCCTATGATTGCATCAAGCAGAAGGTTTTATCAGTGCCCAGGAATCCCCTGTTCTTTGAGTGTTGTCTCTGCTCCTGCTGGGCCCTCCCTACCTCCCTGTCTACAGAAGCCCCAGTCCCTCTCCCACCTAATTCAAAGGCCACCTCCTTGGAAAAGCCCACTTTGACTGTTTCTTTCCCCAACCCAAACACAAGCACAACTAGCTGGTCTCTCTTTATTACCACCCTTTTCCTGTTTCATATCACTATCATTCATTATATCTTTTTATTCTGTAAATACTGATTGGCACTTTTGCAGTGCTACTCACTCTGGCTAACCCTAGAGATACAGGGAGATAACACAGACATAGCCCCTCCCCTCCAGGAGCTCAGTATTTCACATCAGGCATTTAATACTTTGTGCAACTGTCTCAGCTCCGGGAGGCAAGACATTCTTATTTAATTCTCCTGGCACAAGTGAATGAATGAATGAATCAATGAGAGATAACACAAATGAATAAGAGGCAAAGGTGGATCCGTGGATAGAGGTTGCAATAAAACAAATTTTTGCTTGGTAGAAGAAGCTGGGGTTTTGCCCAGCACTACATAAACTGCCTTCCACAGGGTTGAGCTCTCAGGAACTTGAGGCATTCATGCAGAGGTAAACCATCTGTCAAAAAGAGTCCCAAAAAGACAGAATTGACTGGGGATTGAAGTTGCGGGGCTGGGGGCTCTAGACTCAGCCCTATCACTGACTCACTATGTGAATTCAGGTAGATCTCAGCAAGAGCATATCCTCTCTTTGAGCCTCAGCTTCCCTGTCTGTAAAATGAAGACACTGGACTGTAAGTGGTAGAAGAAAATGGGATGCTGCTTCTTGAATGTTGGTGACCTTCAAACAACCTCTTCAACAGTGTACCATAAATAAGGTTCTATACGTCATATTAGACACAGAGAAAAATTTTAACAGGTATGAGATGATGGAAGAAAAGTTAAGTGCAAGATTTTATAACAGGAGTCTGATAAATGCCAGAGACACTTGTGTGAACTAGTGTGGCCTGGGGAGGTTTCTTGGAGGAGGTATGGCATGATTGACCTAAAGGGTAAATAGGACATAATTATTTGAAAAAAGGAGACATGAATTTCAGGTTGAAGGGAGAGCAAGACAGCGTCTTAATCAGCAAGACAATGTCCCCAGTGCCCCTGTGACACATCCACATGCCATGCCCTCATTGCTAACCTGGGATATTGCTGAGGAGGGGGCCCTGTTAGAAAGAAGGCTAAGCTTCTTGCTCCAAAGGAGCAGATGTGGGCTCTCCTTTGCAATGGGTTTGTTGTTCTCTGCTTTCAGCAGGCCTGTGTCCTCCAGCCCCAAGAGGCTGTGGGCTGGCCCCACCTCTGTAGGCTGGATGTGGGATGGGAGGCTGACCTGGCCCTCATGGAGGACCCCGGCTCCAATCCTCATGACTCTGCAGGCTGTGAGCTCTTCTGCTCAGGAGATGGAGGTGTTGAATTCCCTAACGGTTCCCTAGAAAGGGACTGTTGCATACAGGTGAGCCAAGAACAGGCAGAGGACCCCTTTCCCCAAGTGATCAGCCAGGCTTGGGGTCTCTCAGTGGAAGCCTGAAGCTGGGACTGCTGGGAATGGCTGTTTCTGCTTGAGTTGCTCACCTGTGAGGGCCATCTGTCTGCCAGACTGCTCCTCATACTTCTGTCTGACCACTCATCTCTGGCATTCCCAGCTCTGTGAACTCAGGGCTCTGTTGGAGCACTGGGTGATGGGACCCACACGGGGGCCTTCCCTATTGGCTGCCAAACTGGCACTGAGGTCAGAGAAGGAGGCTCTGTGTGGCCGTGCAAGGCTCCCCACTTCTCTCTCTTAACTCGCTTTCCCACCCTGACTTCCTTCCTCTCCAGAACTACAGCCTGAGGCAGCAAGAAGGACTCCTAAAGTTCACTAAGAGCACATAGAGAAGGAGAAACTGAGGCTGAGAGAAGCGAGGAGACTCTTCCAAGACCCCAGGATGCATCAGCCAAGGAGCAAAGACCAGTGCCCTGATGTCCGACCCGTTTTCTGTCCACTACAGCATGGGGTCCTGGCCTCACTATCTGTCCATGGGTTATTTCTCTCCACTAGAGGTGAAGCCCTGGGGACAGGGTCTGCACTTTCTACAGAACCCACAGAAGCCATGCAGAAGCCAGGCCTTTCTCCCCTCTTCCCCTTCCTCTGCCTCTGCCTCTGCTCTCCCTGGCTCCTAGTGCCACGGGCCATCCTGACCCTCCTGCCTTCTGCTCGCTGGCCTGGCCTGGCTCTCCCAGACCCTCTTATTCAGCACCTACACCCCTGCAGCTTTCAACTGTTAGACAAGTGTTGTGCTGTCACCAAGTTCTAAATGTGGCTACACTCTTTTCTCTGGTTCTTTCTCTTTGGGCTAAGCCAAACATAAAAAGCAGCCACACCCAAAAAGAGGGTATGCTGTTGCTGTGGTCTACCTGAGTTCACCTAGTGAGTCAAGGTTCCAGTTAAACACATTTATTTACTTTCCAGTTTCCTTCTCGTTGACATACATAAGATGAGGAAGAGGACCAGGGTGCACCCCAATCTCACCCACCCTGCAGGAGCCCACACAAGCCAACTGAGGGGGCCTGCCACCCAGGTAGAATTGCAGGACAGCTTCTTCTGGCCCAGGAAGAGCCGCTTGCTCTGTCATCGGGCCCAGCAACAGGAGAAGTACAGTTGGCTGACTTCCCACATGCCCAGGATAGGAGACATGCTCTTCCTCTTCTTATGAGCTAACCAGACTCAATGTAGCTGCAGTTTCTGTTGATGCCACCAGATATATTCAGCTACTTTCTCTCCACCTCTTCCCAAGTATTCGTACTCACTCGAGTTTTAGCCAAGAGAGCCATTATCGTAACACACATATTTTAGAATGATAAGCCTAGAAAGTTCTACTAATCATTTTGACAATGGGTGCCCATATGAAGAGATTCTCGTTATGTGACACATTGAGTCTGGAATCCCTGGCCCAATAAGGTGAGGCCTGGGCCTTTCCCCGGCTGACTACTATCCAAAGTCCAACTTCCACAGTTTGGCGTTGCTCCGATGGACGGTAGGGTGGAGAGGGTGGACTGAAAATTTCATGCAGAGCAACAGACGGGAAAACATACTTAGTGTCTCTTTTTTTTCGTGGTGGTGGCTACAGATGTGCCAGAAAGTGCTGGAAACATTCTTCCCTTTCTCTGTCTTCACCAAGGAGGAAATTGTGCAGTGTTTCTTAAAACTGGAGAACTTCTCCCCAGGGGATTTAATTTTTTTTTTTTTAATGTTTCAGAGCAAGATAGTATAATTTTCTAGCTCCTAAAGGCTTTTGAGTTTACAGGAGGAGGACTCTTAGGAAGGTGAGTCCAGGTGATGCGGGGGAAGATGTAGGTGGAGCTTTTGAGGCTGAAGACAGGAAGAGTGGGGACCCTAGGCTGAGCTGGGCAAACGCCACCAGCACTAGAGGTTGGGGTGGGGTGAGTGGCTCCTCAGTATCTGAGGCTGTGGACACACCTTGCGTCCTAAAGACATTAGCAAAGGGGCAAGCGCCACCAGCAAGGAGCATCTCCCCAGTATCTGAAGCTGTTGGCACACCTTGCACCCCAAAGAGGTTAGCAATGGGGAAATGCCACCAGCAAAGGTGTCTCCCCAGTATCTGAGGCTGTTGGCACATCTTGCACCCCAAAGACATTAGCAACATGGGCTATGTGCACCTGGGCTTTGTGAGAGGGGATGTTTGTTTAAAGGCCGAGGAAAGACCAGTGTTTGGAAACTAGAAGTACACAGATGGAAAAAGGGTGGTAGCCATGGGCTGGGTGGATGTTGGGGGAACTGAACCACTTTCACAGAAGCCAAAGAGCAAGCCCACAGGGACCCTGTGAGCCTTCCCAGGCTTCTGGTTGCCCCAGTGATGCTAGCACAAAGCCAGCTGGGCTGTCCTGGGAGTGCCTGATATTCCATTCCAGTCTTTCAGTTAGGGCTCTTTCTCTTTCAATTTTAAAAAAAATTACCTACTTTTATAAACATCAACTATTACTGAATTCACTCAGTTTTAGGCCACATGTTTGACACCCAGAGTATGGAAATGAATCAGACACAGGCCCATGGGCCCCAACGAGGTTCGAGCTCTATCAGGGGTGGTAGTTCAGAAAGAAAAGCTGGCAGCAGACTGTGACACAGACGGCAGGAGTGAGGGAGGGTTTGGGGAGCCCAAACAGGGGCGGCCCATTCTCGGTGGGGTGGAGTCAGGCATGGGTTTAGGAAAAGGTGTCTCCCAGACCAAGGGCCTCTCTGACTAGAGGCTGGAATGGGGTGAGTGGCTTCAACACACCCTGCATTCTCAGCACTTGGCTTTTTAAAAAGACTTTCTCATCTATTTCCCCAAGTGATTCTCACAATAACTGTGGTTTCTGATCTTATTCGCCAACACTCGCATCCTCCCCAGCTGTATAAACATTTGGGCAAAGTGACTGGGTATAAGCAATTATTCTGGAAGCCCAGTGCACGGCCCACAGAGGGGCATGTGTGTGCATTTGAATGATGTGTACCCCCTCACGTGAGAGCTGGGCCCCAAGCAAGCAGCTCAGGGAAGCACCCAGGCTCCTGGAGGACCCATTGCTCAGTAACAGTATCAGCCTCACAAACAAACAACATCACCCTAAGTGATCCCTCCAGATGCACTCAAAGCAATCTCACAGTAAATAACTGTGTCCAGCCCAACAGGGTGGGGACGGATTTAGCAGGAAAACGCTGCTCAGAAGAGAGAGGCTTTCTCCCTTCGAGAAGTTTCTGTTATCTCCTGCTAGCTAACCCATTGGCATGAGATGGAAGAGGGGCCGGCCGGGCCTGGAACAGTAGGCTAGGGGATACTGAGGATGATGCAAGGCTCTGTGAGCCTGGGTCCCGCTCACAAATCCAGGTGTAGGGCTGGGGCTGTTGGGAGCCTCCTGTTACTAATCAGTGCGGATAAAGACTTCAAGCACAGGGAAACCAACGTTCTTTGAGCATTTGCATTAGGCTCTTTGGCACCTGTTCACTGAGTGTGACGTGGGTGTTATGATTCCTCACTTACCTGAGAGAAAACTGAGGCCCAGGGCAAACTGAGGCTAACGACACCACACAGCTATAAGGAATCAGAGTTGGTAATTGAACCTGGATGTGTTTGAGCCCCGGGTCAGCTCCTTCTGCACTTGATCATACTTCCTGTCATGAATGGGTTCGGTCCAAGGACTTGGATGGTGCAAGGGAGGTCCTGTCTGAGGGTGCAAACATTAATTCAGCACTCACTTTGGGGGTCATGTAAGTGCAGGGTCTGCATCTCAGGGAGGGGCCTCCTTCCGTGAAGTTCCTGGGCCTCTCCTTGCCTCAGCTTGGGAGGCAGCTCTGGGCCTCCCTCTGCCCGGGCTTCCCCTCCATGGGTTCTCCTTCTATCCTTTGACTGTTGCAGCCTCTTTTCCAGAGACCATGAAAAGGGATTGTGAAAGTGACCATGACACTGAGAACACAAGATGATTCATCTGTATCTTTTTCTACATCAGATGAAGTCCAGTTGACATCCCTGCCCACCTGGGTTCATGAAGAGTTAGTGTCTGTCCCCTTGGAGCTCCCCCAACAACTCTCTGATTCATGGAAGACCCCCATGGTTATGCAGTGCAATAAAGCAAATTCAGTCCCATTTCCTCCTCTTTATTAATTTATTATTGCATCTGCTAGGACTCTTTCCCAAGCCTGCACAGTTCTTTCAGAAAAGGCCAAATCTGCTCGTACCCGCCATCTCACTTCCACCCCTGTGTCTCCTGATTCCCTGGGTGAAGCGAATATTGAAGGGCCTCCCTTCAGCTCCATTTCTTTGTTTCTACACCAAACTGAGCTTGTTTGAGAAGAAGGGATGGAACTGTGGTCTTCACGCAGGTGTCCATGACTCCCTCCTCGAGTCACTAAAGACTTCAGCTCCCCGATGGTGGCCAGGGATAACAACTTCCATCTGCTGAGTGCACACCGTGTCCTGGCCTTGCACAGACACTGTTCCAGCCTGAAAAGGCTGCACAAAATCTCAGGCATGGCCACAGAGTGCTTGGTTGGAGGGCCTTCTCCTTCCTGACAACCACCTTGTGTGCAATGTTTGCGTGACATTTCTTGGTTCTTCACGGCTTCACAGGATAGGGTGTAGCATCCTGGTGGATGAAAAAAGCAAGTTGCAGAATGATACATAAAATAAGATGCAATCATGTTAAGCACACATGCAATAGGTCTGTATTTTTTTCTGGATACATATTTATATATGTAAATACTAGGGAAATATCTAGAAGGACACACCCCAATCAATACTTACAATTATCTCCCAGGTGGCCATTGGATGGGAGGGACAGTGGTCAAATACTACTTTAGTCTTATCTATAATATTTTATAAGGAGCAGTTATCTTAATTTTATTTATGCAATAAAAATTAATTTTACAACGAAAGGAAATGGCAAAAAATGGCACAGGTGCTGTGACAATCTTAGTGACTGCAAGTCTGAGAGTAAAGCCTCTTCCTACCATTTTGTGAGCTGGCTTTGTTACAAAAAAAGTGCTGGGGGAATTAAATGCTAGTTGTGATAGATAATTTCTCTGGAAGCCTAAGGTTCCACAGCACAGGGGCTAGAGGAATTTTTTAAAAACATATATTTGTTTTTTACCGGCAAAAGTGACATATATTCACAGTAGATGATTTTCAAGCTATTGAAAAGTGTTTTTTTTTGTTGTTGTTGTTTTTTGAGACTAAGTCTTGCTCTGTCACCCAGTCTGGAGTTGCAATGGTGCGATCTCTGCTCACTGCAACCTCCGCCTCCTGGGTTCAAGAGATTCTCTTGCCTCAGCCTCTCAAGTAGCTGGGATTACAGGCGCACACCACCATGCCTGGCTAATTTTTTGTATTTTTAGTAGAGACAGGGTTTCACCATGTTGGTCAGGCTGGCCTTGAACTCCTGACCACGTGATCTGCCTGCCTCGGCCTCCCAAAGTGCTGGGATTACAGGCATGAGCCACCGCGCCCAGCTGAAAAGTTTTAAAAGGTACATGGAAACCTCTTGTAATCCATCCATAGAGGCATAATCACGGTCAACATTTCAGCACAGGGGCTACTGTGGATTTTGACACACCTGGAGTCACACCACACCTCTGCCAGTCACCTGAGCCATATAAAACTTAGTCCTGGAGCTGTGAGTGGGGAAGAAAATACTCAGTCATAGGGTGAGAGCTAATTAACTGAGGGTGCTCTGCAGTGAGCACCAGGAGTGCTCAGTAAATACAAGTACTCACTGTGTGTTGGTTGGCAGCATCGCACCTTCATATATGTTTTTCCATCCAATTGGGATCATACAATATATGTTGTATTTATCCCTTTTATCTGATATTTTAACACGCACACTTTTAACATGGGCACTCTTGAGTCCTTAGGGACACGAGTTGAGTTGTGCCAGGCCAACTTGCAGAATCAGTGGTGAGAGCCGTGTCCTGCACCTGCTCTGAAGCCATTCATGGCTCCCTGCTGCTGCCAGAGTAAATCTAATCTACTTGGAGTCTGTCTGGGTTCTTCAGACTCTGGCCCTATGCTGGCTGCCCTGCCTTTTCCCCATCTGCTTAGCCTGCTCCCTTTGCATCCAGATTCCCCTGAGTGAGTCATCCTGACACCTCCCAGCCTCCAGCCCCATGCCCGGAACTCCACCTTTCTCCCTGTATCCATTCAAACCCAGTCTCTCCACTGGGGCTCTTGTCCTCACTGTTCAGGTACAATAATCCCCTCAATTTCTCACTTCCACACTTTCCAGAACACTAGTGTGACCCAAACACTTTCGACCTCAATCAGTCAGCTTCATTCACTGTTTGGTACTCATTTTTCTCTCCTCAGCTACATTGCGTGTCCCTAAAGACCAAGATGTTGCAATTTGCCACTTTTCTTTTTTTAATTCTAAAAGTTACCTAGGACGGTGCTGAGCACATAGGAAACACCCAGATACGTGTTAGCTGGTGTTTTTGCACCAGATAATGAGTGACTGGGTGTTTTTTGTTTGTTGCTTTTCCTAGCCTCAGGAATGTCTCCTGGCTGGGTCAGCTGTCAGCTAAGAAACACAGACCTTGTTTTCGTGCCATGGATATCTGCAGTTGTTATCTTTCCAGCAGTCATACCCCTGTTTTTTCATAACCCTTTTCTCATTCTCTGTCCACGTGTTTAGCAATGAAATGGGGTCAACCCTGGCCTAGGGATTGAGTCTCATTCCCAGTCACAGTGGTTGGTTTAGGATGGACAGAGGACCTATGCAGTCCAACACCACCTATGCAGTCCAACACCACCCTGGAACTTTTGCTAGACAAAAAGGGAGAAATATAAAGGTCTCTCCCTCCTGGTCTTTGTTTTAGAAGATAAGGAATTCTGGAGCTGCCGGCAGCCACCATATGGAGGAATTTTACCTGAGAGCAGAGTCACTACTTGGGAAAACAGTCAAGATATGAACGGAGTGTTGGATCGGTTACTATTAAATATAATGATACTATTAAGTATCAATAAATATGATCCAAAATGTTTTTGGTTTTATTAAATCAGTTTGGCTTAGCTTTTCTGTCACTTATAACTCAAAGACTCTAGACTTGCCTCAGCCACTAGTTCTAAGACTTCTTCTATCTGAACTCCTTTTCTACAGAAACTGAACATCTTAGAGCAGCCACAACAGACCCCAGAGCCCAAGTCCATCCTCCTGGTTCTTACGTCGCGAGACCACACGAGGAGCTGCAGATCTGGAGCTGGGACTGAGTGTCTCCAGGACAGGGCTGTGCTGCTCTCCTGAGCCTTTGAGAGGACTTTGGGCACCCACACAACCCATCACAGCTGTAGGTCTCAGGGAAAGAGAGTGGTAATCATGTTACAAGGGCTTCCATGGGAAGTTGCAAGGGACTTGAAGTGAGCAATGCACACAGCCTGCTTCCCAGGTACCTTCCAAGAAGCCCAAGGAAACCACATTCTTCTTGCTTTTGTGATGACTGTAAAATAGCAGAGGATCTGCTCCTGGGTGTCAGGTGTGCTGAAACTGGGCAGAAAACTCTCAGTGCCAGGAGCAGCCAAAAGCATCTGCCTCAACTCCACAGGGATACCTGTTAAACAGGCAACCCACAAGCATGATGGTCACATACACTGCACGCACCTGTCCCAGTGGACAGCAGTTACCTCAGGGGAACAAATCACAGTGCCCCCACTCCCTAAGCCCTGGGGCCATCAACCACGGCACTTGTTCTTGCCAAGCTTGGACATAGCCTTTGTCTCTTTCTCAAGGCAGCTCTAGATGACCACAACCAATGTTTGAGAGTTTGAAAGTGAGGTTAAACATTTTTATCAGCTATAGGAAAGGAATTCTGATGTGAAACACTGCAATACCTAATATAGTCATTCAATAAACTCGAGCTTCCAATATCTGAACTGGGAGGCAGTTAAACCAGGAGGCATTTAGTGTGACCACCATGTTTCATAGGTTATGGAACTGAGGCCCAGAGAGGGAAAGTGATCAGCCAAACATCACTTAGAGTATTCATGACAGATCTGAGTCTGCAACTTGGGTCTCCTGACTCCCAGTAGAGTGTTCTTTCTACTCCCCTTCAGCTTCTCAAACCTCACCCCTAGCTCTGGTCCACAGCTGAACAGATTCTTCCCATGGATCCAGGAGTTCTTGAGTCATCACAGACCATAAGCACTATGGGAGAATGCACCAAGTTGATGGAGGCAGCCACACTCTCTTAATACGAAGGACAAGATGCATTAGTCAGTAATGGCCACAACAGTGCTATGTAACAAACCATCCTGGAACTCAGGGGCTTACAATAGCAAGGATATAACCTCATGTTCATGGGTCTGCAGATGAACAGAGAATTGGGTGACCCAGGCTGGACTTGGCTGCACAAGCCTCCTTTGGAATGCTGGTTAGCTGAACTTGGCTCCAGGCTGAGGGTTGGAATGCAAGTGGCTCAAGTGCTCAATCTGTAACTCAGGCTAGAGCCTAGAAGACTCTTATTGCAAATCAAGGAAGCACACAATAATGAGTGGAAATATGAAGCCTTTTGAGGCCTTGGCTCAGAACTAGCATGTTATCACTTCTACCTACACTCTGTTGGTCAAAGAAAGTCATCCCAATGATAATGGATCAGAGGAATAGATTCCGTCTCTAGTAGGAACAGCAGAAGTCTCATGACAAAGAGCATGGATATGTGTTCTCGTACAGAGAAGCGAGGAAGACTTGAGAGCAAGCATCTAATCTACCATGTGAAGTTTCAATCTCCCCACATTGTCCCATCTCCATTCTTGAGTTAATGTGCTGCCATTATCCTACATCTTTGCCTCCACCTCCCTTCATCAGAGATGCACAAAGCTGTTTCTTGTAAGTGAGTCTCAGTTAAACTCCTGCACGCGGCATTTAATGCTCCTTCTAGAACAGAACCAATGAAAGGGCTCCTCCCTGCTTTCAGTTTTTCTTAACTCCAGCCCATCATGGCTAAAGAGCCAGATGAATCTTTCTGAGGTCTAGATTTTTATCAGTCCATACCAGTGTGAAAGCCTTTAATGGCTTCCACTACCCACGATATTGAGCTTTAATGCCCCAGCCTGGCATTCTAATCCTAAAGATTTACACTGCTCTGTCCAACTATTACCTACTGTTAGGTACTGACTGTCCTGGCCTAACTGGACTGAGCGTCCTGCATTTTTTGTCTCTGTGACCCACCCCATAATATGTCATGCCTTTCTCCCCAGCCCCTTTCACCGGCTGAGCTCCATATATTGTGTAAGAGTGGGGTTCAACCAGAGAAACAAAATCAGTAGGAGAGACATATTAAAACATTTATTGCAAAGAAATGGCTAATCCAATTCTGGAGGTTGGCTAGACAAGTCTAAAATCTGTAGGAGAGGCTATCCAGGAATTCTGTCTCTGGACTGCAGCCCCAGACTGCGCCTGGTGTCTCCAGGCACAGGCTGAGGCTGTAGTCCAGAGACAGAATTTCTTCTTCTGGGAAGCCTTAGCTCTCTTCTTAAGGTCTTTAAACTGATTGAATCATGCCCACCCAGACTGCCTAACATAATCTCCTTTACTTAAAGTCAACTGACTATGGACCTCAATCACATCTATGAGGCCTTTCACAGCAGCACCTGGATTAGTATTTGATTGAATAACTGGGGACAGTAACCTAGCCAAGCTGACACATAAAACTGACCATCACATAAAACAGTCTACTCTTTGTCAACTTGGAATCTAAATACTTTTCCTCAACCCATGCTTAATCTCCCAATAAAGATAATAACAAAGTCATATTCCCATCCAACATAACACAACTGTCCTGCATACAACTGAAAATGTGCTAACCGTTCTGTAGACAAGAATGTGATATACTTGGGTGATGCCCACTCTTCTCTCGTGATATCCTGTAACTTAAATACTATGACATAAACCTAACTACTATTAATATATATGTGTGATGATAAGAGAGAAGAAAACAAAATCATTTAATTAATACATGTATATACACGTATATACAAAGATATATTCATAACAAAATAAGAAAGAAATACTCATAATTATAGTCCCCATTTCTACAACTGGTTACATGATCTTAGCTGCTATTTATAACTTATCCCATCACCCATTTCCTTTGTCCTCAGCAAGCACCCCAGCTGGTCATGGTTCTTTGCCTGGTGAAGTGACCCAAATATTTATTCCTGAAGGATCTGGGCTGCTGGAAGTCCTGCCTGAATTGAGCGTTGTAGTTTTCCATTGACTTTGATTCCAGGACATGGTAATACTAAGAGACGTCCCAAGGGGTCTCCTGTGTTCCAGCCATACTCTTCCCAACCCCCATTGTGTGGTAGCAATCCAGTTGCCCCTTGGCAGTCAGGGCCCATCTCCTAGCCAGCCCTGTAACTCCCTTTCTGCCTGTTGATTCAGAGACATGAGGAGCCCAAAGTGGCTGGGAGACCATCTTAACTTCCAGTTCAATGGGATCATTGTTATGTCTCCTGATGGAAGCATTACTCCCTCTGGAACTAAGACTTCTAGGTCAACAGAGTATAAAGGGGCAGAGATAGAAAGAAAAACTATGCTAGAGAATCACTAAGGATCAAGGAGAATCTCTTAGAGGATCCGGAGATCAAGGAGTTGGGGTTGCACCCTTCACTCCCACTATAGTCCCATTTCCTAGTACTACCATTTCCACTCCTTGATCCCTGGACCCATGAATCTCAGCAATGGAAGAAACAGCACAATGTATTGGATGCTAATTTAGAGTAACTTTGCCATTACTTTTAATTGCAAAAACCTCAATTACTTTTTGGCAATAACCGCAATTACCATTGCACCAACCTAATTTTAAGCCAGCTGCTTCAAAACGACAGGAACATGGCAAGACCAGTGAATTCTGCAAGTGAGGGCTCATGTTTGTACTTCACTTGCTGTGAGGTGAATTCCTTGACCAGTAGCAACTGTGTGGAATACCATGATAAAGGATAAGGTTGTCTTTAAGTCCACGCATGGTGATTTTGGCGGAAGCACTGAGAGCAAGGAAAGCAAGTATATATCCAAAGTAATTGATCATCAAGGATTTCAGTCTCACCCATCACAGCCCGGGTCACGTTTCTTCTCCTCCACAGAGACTTCAGTAACCTCTCAGACCAATCCAATGCTCATTCATTTGACCAACATTTATTGAGTGCTTTTGTGTGCTGGACACCCTGCTAGATGCTGGGGGAAAAAAAACATGGTCTCTGCTTTGAAAGAACTTAGGAAATTGTGAAATTGAACGAGTTGCTTTTCTGTGTCCTTGCAACCCAAGAGCCATTGATTTGACCTCAAGACTGGGCAGTTTTCTGTGCCCTGGCAGACTGTGTGTGTCCTGAAGACAAGTTGGGGATGAGAATGCTCCACATTGCATAACACTCAGGACATGGGATGTGCTGGAGAATCACCAGAAAGGCCTGGAAAACGTGCAACGAATAGTTTCACAGAAGCCACTTCTTGGGATGTGGCCAGTGGGGATTCTGCCCTCTCTACGGAGGTAGCAAATGTAAGTGGTGCTGTGGGCAAGGCCCTTCCTACTGCCTGCTTGTTGGGTTAGGCTGCACTGGCACTCAGCTCATCAGTCCTTCCACTCAGGCAAAATCCGCCTCATCTTGTTTAGGACCACATTGTTTCCAGCCAATGCACACAATCAGAGCCAGTCTCAAAGAGGGCAGAGAAAGCCGTGTGACCCCACAGGCTACCTACAAACCATACCCTCCTGTCCTGGCTCCTGGAGAAAGTCTTCCCAAAGCCAGTGTTGGTTCCTGCTCCCCCTACCATGCCACCTTTCCTGCCTCTGAGCAGCCACCATACTTTATTGATTAATATTGGCACTATCCATCGGACATTGCATAGCTACTATATGCCAGGTATTACAAATTTGTCATCTTCTCAAATTCTCATAACAACCAAATATGTAGGTAGTCATCTTAAGCTTCATTTACATTTGAATTCCATTCACCTTTACTCCCTGCCCTTTGTCTCAGAAGTGTAGCAAGCCCAGCTGACGTCTGGCACTGCAGGGGAGAAGAAGGAACATTGGGTTGAGAGCTGGATCTAGGCAGGGTGAGCTTGGGTGAGCATTTTCTCCTTTCTGGGCCCTAGATTTTCAGACTGTGAAATAAGATAATATTTGGGCTGAATGATGCCTGAGTCATTTCCCAGGTAAGTTATAAATTTTTAGGTACAGCATAAAAGCCAAAGACCTGACGCTGTGCCCAGCAAAGATTAACACAACCAAAACTTCTGCATTCTACAGAAAGCACTGGTTTCTTTACCAGCCTGCTTTTGAAACAATGTTGTTTCTTTGGAAGCTTCCCACTTACTCCTGTCTTTGCAAACCTATCTTGTGGATGTGTGTACCACAAAACTGACATAATAACCAAGTGGTAGACCACAGTATTGGTCCGATTTTTTGCCCTTCCTTATGTCCATGAGTGGGGCAGGCTTCCTTGTCTCTTTGGTTCAGCCATGGGACTTGCTTTGGGCAGCGGGCAGAAGTGATGGTGTCACCACAGACTGTGCACTTTTCTGCTTGCATTCTTGCCCCTCTGCCATCACAATGAGACAAATAAACCCAGGCTCATCCACTGGTCCCAGGAGGAGGATGAGGATCATATGACACAGAGCTACTCCTAGCCAATCCAGCTTGGACCAGCATCCCAGCCAACCTGCCAACGCATGAACTAAATCGGTGCTTTGTCATGGCTAAGAATTTCTGATGGTTTGTTATGCTGCCTTTTTGTGGCAGTAGCTCACTGATATGGACACCTAGAAAGGTATTTATAATCCAGCCCCTCACATCCAGATAAGCTTTAGTGTTGATCTTGGCAACACCTCCCCTACATCACCAATCCAACATGTAATTCTGTCTGTTGGCTGCACTTTGCATGCCTGCAAGGGTGAGGATCTCACCGTTTCCTGAGGCAGCTGCACATTTGGAAATACAACTGCTGAATTTCTTTATAAGAAGTCAACTCACTCTCTCTTAACTTCTGCTTGTTGGCCCCCAGGGCCACACAGAATTGAATACTCCTCTTTTCTTCCTGACAGCTGTTCAGAGGTGTGGAAAGTGCTCTCACATTCTCCCATGTCTTTTCTGTTAGTGCTAAACATCCCCTTGTTGCTGGCCATCTCTCACCCCTGTTAAAAAGCTCAGCTCTGGGTCATTCCTGCAGCTCCACCAAACTGGGTCGGCTCCGTCTTTCTCCTGCTTCACATGCCCAGAGAAAAACAGAATAGCACAGGTGCATCCATCAGAGCAGAACAGCAAAGGGCTGTTCCTGCCCTCTCCCTGGACACTGCTGATGTCCCATGCAGTGAGAGCTCTTTGGAACCACAGAACATCAATCACATTGATCCTAAGCTGGCCCCAAACAAACCGAAGGCATTCTCACACATGCTGTCACTACGCCAGGCCTCTGCACTCCTGAAATTTCAGATTCCCAAGTGTCCGAGGCATTTGGAAGAAAGAAAAGTCTACACCTTCTAACCACTCTTATCTGCCAGTGTTCCTAGGAGTGGGAAACAGTCGCAAACCATCTCCAAAGCAGGCAGCAGGGATTGAGCCATTTATGTAGGAGCCCTCCAGTCCCTGGGAAGTGGAAGCCAGGCTGGGCCCTCTCAGGTCAGTTGTATACCACTTGTCTCAGAGCCTCTCGCCCCTGAACTGATGGAGAAGGATCCTCTTAGGACCTGCTGGAGCTTGAGAGTTAAGCTGCAATGAACTCAAACCAGTTTCAGTAAGTTTTCTCAGTTTAATTCCTGACATTCAGGGCCTTGTCACCAATTACTTGTCCACTTGGCTGGAGCATGGCAGCAATGTAAATGTGTGCAGACCCTGGGCGCCTGGAGGCCCACGGATCACAAGGCACAGGCCATTTGGCCCACAAGCCAAGTGGAGCCTTATTTACAGAAGTGCCTGTGGGCAAGTGGGCATCCCGTGTCCCAGTGGCCTAGAACCAGGAACCTCATGACTGCCTGGCCAAAGATGGCCCTCTTGCCTTAGCAACAGCTTAGCTAATTTCATGCCTTTTCCATAGTGGCTGTTTAATTATTCATTATCCAACTTGGTCAGGGAGTGGGTAGCTTCTTCTGCACCCAGGCTATATCTGTGAAGTCCCAGAATCCAGGCCTGGAAAGGAAGTGAAAGATAATCTTGTCTAATTCAGGCTGGATTTTTTTCTGCAAATTGTCTCTCTTACATTCCTCCTATCAAATGAAGCTCTTGACTTGCCCCATTTCATGATGTGAAATTTCCTTCCTATGGCTTCTACCCACTGTTCCTATATCTGCCTCCTGCAACCCATAAACCAAATCCCAATCCTGTAAAAAGCCCATTGGTGAAAACGTTACCCACTCTTCTATACCTGTCTTCTTTAAGCCAAATAGCTCCGGTCCCTTCAACTATCTGCACTGTCCTCTCTGGCAGGGTTTCTGGCACACTATACCCAGGACTCTCCTCTGTGGATGTTTCAGGAGAAAATAGCATCACCCAAATGCATCATGGAGGCTGGTGTGGCAGGTAGATCATCAGACAGGGAGCAGGACAAGGCAGCTTTGGTGCCCACAATCTTTCTTATGCCATTCGTCTCTTAAGCCTGTCCCTCCACCTGGAAAATGAATGGTCCACTCACTGTCAGTGACATAATTCAAGTGAGATGACCAGCATGGGGTGAGTCTCAGCACATACCAGCGACTTTGCTGACATCAGGATCCTATGACTACCACTGAGCAAGAAAGACCATCCTTTTGTGAACAGTGCCAGGAATACAGGGCTGGCCAGTCTTGCAGACCTGCTCTTCCTAAGAGTCACAGCCCAATAGAGGGGCCAAGACCAAGAGGAGGGCTCTTTACCCAGTGCATTAGTCAGAGCACTTCAGAAAAAGAGAAGCAATAGCATGTGTGGGTATATAGAACCAGATTTATTTTAGGGAATTGGCTAATGTGATTATGAGTCCAAAATCTGGTCAGGGAGGTCAGTAGGCAGGAGACTTGGGGAAGTTTGGCAGTTTGAGTCCACAGGCAATCTGCTGGGGAAGAAGGCAGTGGCAATGTTGTAGATGAGGAACAAAGGCCTCTGCTCGTATAGTTCTCCTTGGCTCAGGGGAGATCAGTCTTCCATTCTACCCAGGCCTTCAACTGATTGGATGAGGCCCACCCACACTATGGAGGGTGGTCTGTTTTACTCAAAGTCCACCAGTTTAAATGTAAATATCATCCAAAACACCCTCACAGGAACATCCAGAATAATATGTGACCACATATCTGGATCCAACTAAGTTGACACATTAACCATCATACCCAGGAAGCCTCTTATCCAGTGACAGGGCACACAGTATGCAGGAGGGACTTGGGATGTTCTTGACAAGAAGAACAATAAAAATGCCACCAAAAGCCTTTCTCAAACCACAGTCGGTTTCTCACGTTTACATTATCTAAAGACAACACCTGATGTTCACCACACCATTGACTACAATAAAAATGGTTACAAAGTATAGCTCTGCCATTCAGTCATCAAAACTGATGTGGTGTTGTATATGAATACTTAGCCAGGTAGGAAGATGTTTATATATGTATATATATGTATATGTATATTGAAGCATCACAAGATATACGTGTAATTGATAGCCATGTGTAATAAAGGTATCGATTATATTCACCAAGATGTTAGCAGCATTTCTCTCTAGATATGTAAATGATGGGTTTCTTCCTTTTTTTCTCTTGCATGTATTATGCAATATCCCCATTAATATCCTGCACCACTTGCCAAAGAACACAATAAATACAAGTTTTTCAAGTAAACCAAATGATTTTTACGTAGTCATTTCTGTCACCTAACAATGCAGAAAACTCCAATGTATTTATATAGCATTTGTCTTAGTTATGTTCCAGCTAAATTTAACTAAACTTTTACATGCCACAGGGTTTTGTTGTTGATGTTGCTATTTTGGTTAAAAAATGTTTTCAATGTTTTTGATCAGATGTAACAAAGCACTTCATAAGGGCTATTAAGTACTGTGCACATATCAGTTATTTCTAGAAGACATTCTATCCTTAGGCAGTGGCTGTCTTGTTCCACTCCCGCTGTTATAACAAAACACCTTAGACTGAGTAATTTACAAAGAACGGAAATGTATTGCTCACATTCTAGAGGCTGGGAAGTCCTGAATCAAGACCTAGCACATTCAGTGCCTGCTGAAGGCTGCTCTCTGCTTCCAAAAGGGTGTCTTGTGGCTGCACCCTCTGAAGAGTATGCAGCTGTGTTCTCACACAGTGGAAGGGATGGAAGTACCAAGGGACAGATAGCTCCCTAGACCTCTTTTATAAGATCATTAATCTCATTCATGAGGGATCCATCCTCATGACTTAATCATCTCCTAAAGGCCCCACCTCTTAATACCACCACATTGGTGATCAAGTTTCAACGTATGAATTTAGGGGTAACACATTCAGACCACAGCACTGGCCATAGTTAATTCCTTCACAGTCATATTTACAAATAATCATCCCACATTTATTTTCTGCTCTTAGCTATCATTTCTGGCGAATCTTCAGGGCTCTTATCTTTAATATTTTTCACAACAACTGAGTGTCCATGGGAAGAAACATCTCACCTCTTATCTGGAGTCACATGCATGGGCTTTATAACTGCTGTTTCTCACCCTCTGGTCAATAAGGCCTCACTGTGTATGGGTTTCTCAACCTTGGCATTGCTGACATATTGGGTTGAAGAATTATTGTGAGGCCGTCCTGTGCACTGTAGGATGTTTAGCAGCATCTCTGGCCTCTACCCACAAGACTCCAGTAGCAAACTTCAAGTTGTGACATCTAAAAATGTCTCTAGACATTGACAAATGTCCCCTAGGGGGGGCCAAAATCACCCCTGGTTGAGATCCACTGCTGTATATTATTAATGATCCACATACCCTAGAGCAACAGGGGAGGAAAGAATGATCAGATAAGCATCCGGAAGGACACAGAAAGGCCTTTGCTCATGTAGCACCCTCACTCCTCCCTATGCCCATCTGATTGGATCTGACTGACCTGTGCTCTCTGGAGTCCAGCTTGAAGCTCTTTTAGACAGACCCACATTGTAACCAGGGCCACCTAGGCCACCTGCCTGCTAGCAGCATTGGTCTGAGCCATATCAGCACAGAAGCCAGTGGAGAGAGGGTGCTGGAAAGAAGAAACCATGAGCGCATGGGGAAGTGGGAAGATGCAGACACATTTACAGGGCATTCAAACAGCCAAAGGAAACTCAAAGTAGACAAGAAGGCCATGGGGACAGGGATGCCTCTCTTGCTGGGCCTAGATCTCAGAGGGTTTGGTCCCCTAAGTTAGCCAGATCACAGGTCCTCCTTCCCCTTGTTCCCCAAGAGCTGGGCCTGCTGGCAGAGATGCCATTTTAACCATACAGGGATTGGGGTGAAAGGAAAGGAAAATGCCATTCCAGATCTCCTTCACACCTGCCTTTGTAACTTTTGTGCTATTTTCAATTTGGCATGAAAAAAAAAAACACACCTTGATCAGAGCCTAGGGAGCAGATGAAGGGGGTCATGCTTGACATGTAATCAGTACGGCTTCATGGCTCTGAGAGGTACCCCTTGATCTGGCCTCCAGCTTTTCTTGGCTCATTCAGAGCCTGGGAGCAGTCCATCCCACATACAATCTCAGAATACAACCCCCTCAGCTTGGAGCTCAAACACCTTCAATGGCTCCCTGCTTTCCGCAAGATAAATCTCAACTGCACGGCATGGTCTTCGTGTGAGATTCCTGCAACTGCTGTAATGAATGACCACCAGCAGGGTGGCTTAAAACAACAGAAGTATATTCTCATACACTTCTGGGGGCCATAAGTCTAATATCAAGGTGTTAGCAGAGCTGGCTCCTTCTGGAGGCTCTGTGATAGAGGGCTCAAGGCCTTTCTCTTGGCTTCTGGGGGTGCTGGCCATCCTTGGTATCCTTACCTTGCAACTGCATCACCTGACCTCTGCCTCCATCCTCATTTGACCTTCTCTCCATTGTTTTGTCTTTTCTCCTCTTTTTCTTAAGAGGACATTGGACTGTCATTGCACTTGGAGCCCATCTGCATAATCCAGGATGATCTCATCCTTACCTTAGTTATATCTACAAAAACCTTTATTCCAGATAAGGTCACATTCACAGAGTCTAGCTGGGCATATTTTTGGGGGTTTGGGGGGCACTATTCAACTCAGTACAGTCTTCAAGGGTCTCCAAAGGAGGCTTCATTCATTTGTTCACTCACAGATCCATTGATTCAGTTGATGACCTATGCTTGGTACATCCCTTTCTGGGCCAAACTCCTGTCTGCTTTTCATGGATCCTGTTCCATTTCCCTTTTCTCCTATTCTCCACCCCTTCTCAAGGCCCAGCTATATTCCCATCCCCTCCAGGAAGTCTTCCTTGACTTTTAGCCCGCACTGATCCACCCTTCAGCAACATAACTCCATTCAGATCCCTGTCTGGCTTACTGCAATCTGACGACTGACTGGGGCTGTCTTTGCAGGGCCTCCTGCAAGTCACTCACCAGATATGTATTGACCTCAGCTTAGCTGGAATCAGAAATAAATCCACTCTGAAGTACAAACTGTGCCTTCCTGGGTGTGTTTGGGGAGATAAGGGACAGAGTGAGGAAGAAGGTCCCTGCCACCAGTAACTTTCAAAGCATAGGCACTGTGAGTCTCTCTTTACTCCTCACCACCCTACAATTCCCACTTCACTTATGAGGAAGCGGGATCTGCAGTTCCTCAGCTTGTTCAAATTCACGAAACGAGTCAGCAGCAGCCCTAGGACTGGAGACATGTTTACATGTAATCCCATCACCAGACCTCAGAGAGGATGGCTGGGACAGAAGTCCCTGCACACAGAATTCAGTTGTTGGCACTTGTCACACTTTCGTTTGCAAACACTCCTCCTTCCACATAGATTTCCTTCCATCTCCTGAGTCTGCTGTCACTGTTTTTTGGCAAAGGCCCCCAGTCAAATGCCAGTGACTAGAGAAGCAGCCCCCAGGTAGCCTTGAGTGGTTATGGCAGTGTGGCTCATAGGCAGGGCTTCAGATGGGACAGGCTCCTCCCACCTAGCAGCGGAGGGACCTCCCACCCCCAGAGGCTGCACAGAGGCCATAGGAAGACCTTCCCACTCCTGAACCCCTTCCCTCTCCAGCAACCTCGCGTTGCTCGCCAGGGTTCATCATTGCACCGTTCATTGCTGCCATGATATTCCTTTTGCCTAGAAAGCAACCCCTCCCTATCATCCCAACTCACTGTCAACACTCATAGCAGATGCCATCTTCACTGCCATCCCTGCCTGTCCCAGGTTCCCTCCACTCTGTGTTCTGCTTCCACTGCAGCACCAGCTCATTGTATTATAAAAGGAGATTCCCTTCTCGATCTCCTTCACACCTGCCTTTGCAATTCCGTGTTAAGGCTGACCCCTTGGCCACACCCAGCACCCAGAGAGTTGGACAATGCTCATTCATCTTTGAAACCTGGCCCCAAGAAGGGGCCAACAAGCCATAGAGGTGGCTCTCCTCACTTTCGGCAATTTACTTGTTCCAGGCTATGACTTCATAGCGATCTCTGTTTATCAGAATCATTCATGCATTTATTACAAGCACCTAGGGTCTCAAAATAAGCCTCAGCTGCAGGCTCCCTCCCTTCCACCTTCCTGTTCCTAACAGTGGCTAAAGACAGGACAGTTGAGGAAAACATGAGAGATACACATCCGCAATAATACGTCTTCCCAGACACATTATTTAACAGCAAAGTCAAGAAATCCTTCCACCAGTTTCACAAAAGGCTGAATCTGCCCCTTGATTCTAGCTCTGTGAGTAGTACCTTTACTTTATGGAGAAAAATGTGGATAGACTGGAGAGGATTCCAAGAAAAACAAAATTTCAAGAATGCAGGATGGTAATCCAAAGCATTTACTTATTTGCTTACCTATTTATTTATTTATTTTAAGTTTTTTGGGGGTATAATTGCCACACAGTAAGCTACACAGATTTAGAGTAATAATTTAATAACTTTTGACAAACGTACACACTGTGAAGCCATCAAGATAGTGAATATTTCCACTGCTCTCCCACCAAAGTTTCCTCTGGCTCTTCCATAGCCCTCCTAACCCCACCCCCACAACCACTGAAGCACTGTGACTATAGATTAGTTTGCATATCCTAGAATTGTATACAAATGGAATCATTGAGTGAATACACACTTTTTTGTCTGGCTTATTTTAATCCTCATAATTATTTTAAGATTCATCCAGGTCGTGGTGTGTATCAGTTATTCATTCCTTTTTATTACTGAGTAGTATGCCATTATAAAGATACATCACTGCAAAGATATGCCATTCATATGTTGATTGACATTTGGATTTTTCCAAGTTTGGGGTTATAGTTAATAAAGCTGCTATGAACATTAGTTTACAAGTTTTTTATAAACATGTGCTTTAATTTCTCTTGGGTGAATACCAAAGACTGAATGGTTGGGTCATATGGTGTGTGTATGATTAGCTTTCCAAGAAACTTACAAACTGTTTTCCGATGCGGTTGTGCCTTTTTACATACCTGCCGCTGTGTGTGAGGGCTCTGGTTCCCATAGTCACCGACAGTGGTTTAGTTTTACCCACTCTAATGCACAGCAGTATCTTATTATGGTTTTAATTTGCATTTCCCCAGTTACTAATGATGATGAGCATCTTTTCATGCATTTGTTTTCCATCCATACATCTTCTTTGGTAAAGCCTCTCTTCAAATATTTTCCTCAGTTTTTTATTGGGTTGTTTTCTTATTATTGATTTTTGGAAGTTCTTCAAATATTTGGATACAAGTTCTATATTTCCTCCAAGTGAGTGCCTTGTTTTCCTTTTGTTTCATTTTCTTAAGAAAAAGAGCAGAAGTTTTTAATTTTGCTGAAGTTCCATTTATCAGTTTATTACTTCATAACTGTAAGATTATTGATTTAAAACAAAGAAAGCTGAGTGGCTTAGAGTATCTAATAATTCAACGTTTACGCCAAGCCTACTATGTGCCAGGAGCTGCTTGGCCCCAAGGAGAAAAAAGTGCCAGACATGATGCCTGATTACACAGAGCTCAATGCACAGTAGGGGAGGTGAAGGGAGTACCTGATTAAATTCGATCCACATTATCGGCACCAGGAGAGAGGGACAAAGAGGGTCATGCAGTTCATGGGAGGCAATGGAAGGAAAAAGGTATGAGAAAGTAAAGTGGGCATTTTTAGCTGGGTCCCACCCTGAGCTCAGGCTTTAGGAAGAAAACTTTCCTTGGCTTTTGGGTTGTTTCTGGGAAGGCCATCCTGATCATTTGCTTTGTTCATTTCCAAGGAGGATGAAATGTTGAGCAACAGACCTCAATGAAAACAAGAGAGGTTTGGATCAAATATGGAGCAGAGCTTGATAAAGAGGATGTCAAGACGAGGGGGAAAAAAGACCAAGAAAGAAGGGGGAAAGAAGATTAGTGGCAAAGAAATATCAAGGGAAGTCTCTACTCATAAAATAGAAATTAATGGATTACAGAGCAAGGACATTAAGAAAGATCTTTAAGAGGTTGCAGGAAATGGGGGAATCAGGGCAAAGCTGAGCTGTCATGTGGAACATTTTACATAACAAACTACTGGTTAAAGCTAATATAAGCTTTATATTATAAAGGGTAAGAGACAGCATGTGCCCAAGAGAGGAGAAATGAGAGACAGGATAATAGTCAGGATCCAAGCCCTGACTCGGAGGCAGCTCACTTAGCTGTGTACTCAATACTCCTAGAGGCCAGGCTATTGTCATCTGGAACTTGGGTCACTTATGTGGGCTTGGAACAGAATCCACCGGTCCAGGATGATTTGGTGGATGGAGGGCAGATTTTTTTTTTTTTTTTACTGTAGCACCTTTGGAAGGCCTTTTCAGGTGGTATTCACCTTGGAAGTTGCTTCTTTCCCAAGGGGAAACATTAAAAACTCAGGATCTACAAACATCTTTTCTTCTGCTGTAATGTAGCTTGGAAGTACAGCAGAGTGCGAGTGGAGAAGGGAGAGGGGCTCAGCCAGAGAAATTGCTCCTCATATATACACTCAGTGAACTGTGTCGCAAAGGGTAAGTCTTCTTGGTTCCCACATCTGATGGTCATGACGCATGTTAACCAGTAGGAATGGGGATAGCCAGGGTTAGAGACATGGAGTTGGTGGAGAACTTCCACCTAATGTGTAAACTGTGTGTGATAACAGCTGAAGATGCCATCTGCAGTTGGAGTAAAAACCCAGACATGGCCATTCCAACACAAGGCATCAGGGAACATGGGACAGCGAGGGGTACAGGGGATGAGAAGATGACACCAAACCGAAGATGGGAAGCAGACAATCCCATGGCCATCCTGAGGTCTTTTGTTTTTCTATCTCTACAACATTAACCCTGGAGCTGTCAATATTTCTGTGTTTCCTCTGTGCAACTGAACACAAGGGAACACATACTCCATCTCATGTAGCACCCTCCATCATTCACAACTATTTTAGTGGGAATTAAAACTGCAGCTAACTGGAAGGTAAAATAAGAACATGGCTTAAATAAGAGAGAAGCTTGTTTATTTTTTATATAAAAGTCTGGGCAGGCAGATCAAGGGCTAATATTTGGTCCCTTTGAGTCAGGGACGCAGGAACCTTCTAGAACTCCATCTCACCATCTCTGCAGTGTGGCCTCTGCTCTCATAGTCCAAGGCATTTATGTTCCAGGAGAGAGAAAATGATGAAGAAGGAGGTAAAGGGTGCACTTCAGGTCTCTTAACGAAAGGTCCTTGAAGTTATCACAGGACAGGCACTTCCGCTAACCTACCACTGGCCATGACTTAGTCACATGGTCATGCAAGGGTGACTGGGAAGCATAGTCCTGATTCAGAGCAGCCATGCACCCTAATAAACATTCTAATCCAGTGGGACAAGGGGAAATGAATCTTGGACAACTAGTAGTCTGACATGTTGACTAATTAGTCACAAAGTCCTAAATAAGGGAAAACACAAAGCCGTCATCATATATTGACCTGCACACTAATTGGCAATTGCCATGAAGTTTCTGGCACCCAGAGTGGACACACCAAATAAATAATTGCCCATTAGAGGGGTCTGGGAGGGCAAAGCAGAAGCTAGGACTAGAAAGGGAGTTTATAGGACAGAGTTAAAAAGGAAAGGGGCAAAGCAAGGGTGGAATCGTTCTCTAGGGACTATGTTCTCCAGTGTAGCTGAGAAGCTGGGGAGCCTGGGGGAATAATGAGGAGAAAAGCAGCAATTTGAGTGTGCACATTGGGAGAAAAGTCAAGAGAGAGAAAGAACAGAAATGGAGTATGGCAGATGAGCCGAGTGATGGGTTGGAGTTTTGTCTTTTGGTGGTAGGGAAAGAACTTCACATTGAACAAGTTCTTCTTAAACACTTGCTCTGTGCAAGGTCTCATATTGGGACCACGAAATAAAGGAGGAGAAACAAGACAGAGTCCCTGCCCTCAGGGAGCTTTCAGTCTCAGCATGTAAACTTGTATACCTTACAATGCTAGATAGCACTTTTTAACCGAACTCTTCAAAAATTTCATCTTAGTTTATAAACATGGTAGCTGAAATATTCACCAAACAGATATTCAACAGATATTAATAGCGCAAGATCTGACATCAGACACTGGCTTTTAATTCATCCTCTGTCACCTACATGGTGACTTTCCCAATTTTAGCACCAAAAGTTCCATATCCTGGACAAACTGAGATGGTTGGTCACCCTTGCTATGTATAAGATTCATGTTCTTGGGCAAGTTACTTGACCTCTTCAGATCTCAGTTTCTTCAACTGGAAAATGGGAATAACAATCATTTTGAGCTTTTGTGACAGTCGTGGACATTAAATGGGAATATGTTAATCGGGCTTAGCAGAGTGCCTAGCACAAATGTTAATATTATCCTTTATGGTTACTCTTAATAGAACTGTTATGGAGCTGATGGAGTCGCATACATTTTACCCACAATCTTCTGGATGAAAACTACATGCTGCACTGGAATAAGTGAACTTGAGTATTTATGATGGTTTTATAACATATTTCTCATGAATGGCAAGGAGTTACTGTTACTAGAAAATTTTCTTTTCAAATTTAATATACATTTCCAATTTCCCTTCTTTCATCTTCTCTGTATACTAATCATTTTTCCCATTGTCATGGGATCTGAAATAAGAATATCTTGTGAACATCCATGTAAAGTAATTGTCTGAAATGTTATAATAAATTTGCTTTTAAAAGGCAATTTCAAGTAGGTTATAGGAATGATAGGAAAATCTTTTCTAAACTTCCTGTTTTTATTCACTCCTTCTTTCAATGAATATTTAATTGTGCTATTATTCATTGTCAAGCAACATGCCAGGTGCTGGGTACACAAGAATAAAAAGCCCCAATCTCTGCCCTTAAGGAACTCACCTGGAGAGATGGATCATATATTGCATATGAGCAATAAATACAGAGATGCAGGTGCTCACCAGGCTGATGAGAATCCCTCAATGTGCTTGACAGAGTCAGGTAGAGTTTCTAAAAGAAGTGTTGGATGAGCTAACTCCTGCATTCTGGGTGATCAGAGAAGGTGCATAATGGGAAAGGCACTGAAGTATAAAGCCCTAGCACCATTCAGGTGACTACTCGGGTCTAGATGATGCAGAAGAGGGTGGTGGAGAGTTTGTTGGCAAATTCATCCAACAAATATTTGCTGAGCACCTATTATATGAATGGTATCATTGAATACACAAGACACAGACGCTGTCCTTGGAAAGCTTAAGGCTTAGAAGGGGAAATAAGATGAACACACAAACAACCAATGCAACATGCCTGTTATGGACTGAATGTTCATGCTTCCCTCAAATTCATATGTTGAAGCCCTAACCCCCAGTGTGGCTGTATTTGGAGATGGAGGCTCTAAGGAAGTGAATAAAATTAATTGAGGCCATAAGGGTGGGGCTCTGATCCCATAGGATTAGTGTCCTTATAAGGAGAGGCACCAGAGCATGCTCCCTACCCTACACCCCACTGAGCATGCACTGAGGAAAGTGAGAAGGTGGCTGTCTGCAAGTCAGGAAGAGAGCCTCGCCAGACACCGAACTGGCTGGAACCTTGTTCTTGGACTACCAGCCTCCAGATGGGAGAAAATTAACCCCTGTTTTTTAACTCACCCAGTCTGTGGTATTTTGTTATAGTGGCCAGAGCTGACTAATACCAATGGCCATGATGTGACACAGGGGGAAGGAAGAAAGTAGCACTGAACTCAGAGGAGTGGAGATATCTGCTCCCTGGGGGAGCCAGAACCAACTTGCAGGTGTTTAGGTGAACTTGATAGTAGAAGAACATTCCAGCTATTGGAAGTGTCCTGGGCCAGCTGGCAGCACGAAAACTCACAGCTTTCACTTATCTGGAGGATCTAGCGTGCGTGATGCAGAAGCATGCAGGACACACTGAGGTCGTGTTGTGAAGCACTTTGAAAGTCAAGATGAAGACTCTGGGCTTCCTTGAGGAGGCATGAGGGCACATTGGTGGTTTTAAACAAGCAGAGTTTCATTTAGTACTATTCCTTGGGCAGAGTAACCTGGAGGTCCCTGGAGAGGCTCAACCCTAGAAGTGATTGCAGCAAGGCAGGTGAGGATGCAGCCTAGGACAACAGAGGTGGCACATGGCAAGAGAGATCCAGGAAGTCGGATCAACTACATTTGGCAACTTTTGGATTTGGACCAGAGAAAGGTGGAAAATAAATGTTAATAATAAGAGAGTTGGAAACAAGGTAAGCTCATAAAATCAACTTGCTGACCTGTCAATTTGTAGATCACTTACTCCTAGAATAGTCCATGTGAAACTTAGGCTGAATGGTTGGCACTAGGCAAAGACTTCACTTCCTTCTGTTATGCCTAGCTGTTGTCCAGTCTGGAACCTGAGTGACGGGGCTACTAAAAGTGAGCATGCAACCAGGAGTAGAATGAACTCTGGGGCGAGGGTAATGTTTTCCTTCTAGATTATTTGAGCCTGAAGAGGGACCAAGCAGTTGAAAAGTCCACTGCCTCTCAAAGAGATGGAAGTCAAGAGAGTGGATTTGGAAGTCCAAGTGCTTAGAGGAACACTTTTGTGATGGAGACAGAAAAAGACAGCAGAAGACCTGGGGAACAGCCTGCATTTAGAATGTTAGAGAAGGAAGGAGAAACATGAGAGGAGACTGAAGGCTTTAGAATAATTGGGCTACAAACCACGATGATATTTAGGGACCATTGGAGGAGGGACCCATTGGAGGAGGGAATTTCAGGAAAGAACCATGGTCAGTTGTGCCAATGACTGCAAATTCTAGGAAATGAGGAAAGGAAAAATATTACATTTATGATGAGACTCAACAGCCCCATTCCTGAAGAAGAGAATAAACAGCTCTCTGTACTGGACAGCTGAACTCTCCCCTTGCTGAGGGAGAGGTTCAAACAGACAAGCTCCCAGGGCCCCTCAGCTGAGCCCACAAACTTTGGTCTCTCATACTCTGATGGGACTTTTTTCTTTCCTGGAATGCAACAAAAGGTGTGCACAGGAGGTACAGTGAGAAAATCTGTACTCAGAGAAAATGCTAGAGATGTCTCAGCCCATTTCAAAGACCTTGAGGGTTCACAGCATTGCCTCCCAAACTTTAACATGAATAGGGAGAATCCAGTTTATGATTTTGGGGATCCGGGGCAAGGGCTGAGAATCCTCATGCCTCTCAAGCTTCCAGCGGCTGCTGCTATATCTGCTCACTCAACCGCACTTGAAATCACAAAAGTCTAGAGCACCGCAACTAACTGGTGGTCCTGGCACCACTTGCTTCATCCAAATGTGTTTCTTTGACCAGCATAATCTTCTAAAAAATTAGATTTACTTGAAAACATCTAAAAATGTGCAGATTTCACATTCTAATAATTCCAAATTCTGTTTTCTTTTGAAACCCTCAGGAGCTGTGGCCATCCTGCCCCTACATGCGGAAACACAGCAAGTGTTGGAGCTGACCCGTGGCTGCCCATTTTAGACAGGTTCAATGCCCTCCAGCCTGCCCGAGTCCTCATGCCCAGGCCCACTGCACACTCCCATTGACACTGTCTGCTGGTCCATGCGACCCCACAGTTTTCCACTTCTTGTCTAGAGCCAGCCCCTCACTCAACAGAGGAGAAATGAACCCTAGAGAGGGCATGGGATGAGTGGGTGCTGCCACTGTTAAAAGCAGCACTGTGTGGCTGCACCCCGGGGTTTGTGAGCTCCAAGAGGTGCTCAGTAACTGTTTACTGAACGACCAAATACCCTTGCCCAATATTGCGCTAGGGTCAACAGCAGATGCTGGTGTCCACCCACAGTGCCCACCACCCTGGCCACAGCACACCCCCCTTTATCAATCTCCTTGATTAATAAACAGTCCATGTCGGAGAACAGGAGCCTAAATCATGCATCTTTTTGTGCCCTTCTCCAGATTTCTTCTTTTGTTTCTTGGGGAGAGGCTGAGGCAAGTCAACTCACAAAAATGTGCTTCCCCTGAATGGGATCCTGGAGTTTATCTAATAGGCAGGTTGGGAAAAATGAAAACGCTAATTACTTCAGGGAAAGCATGGAAAATGAGTCAGCTGATTGGGCCACCAGGCAGCCAGTAGGAGCTGATTTTTTTTTTTTAAGAGGATAATGACTTATTCTAGGGGATTTCAGTTGTGCACACACAACAAAAATAATTCCAAGTGTCTGCTAGCAAAATCCCTTGCTGCCGAACATCACGTTTGAAAATTAATGTGACAAGCTGGAGGCCTATTTGCCCCAAGATCAGAAGACAATGAAAGCTTCCTCCCCAGGAAGTTTCTCAGGGTAGAACCAGAAATCCGGAACTGGAGAACCTAGAGGGCAACGCCCCACCGGGGCCAGTGGACGGGAATCAGCTGGGACGCCATGCTGCCCTCCTTTGTCTGGGCGATCAGGCCCAGCCTCCCGAGTTACTGATGATCCATATGGAAGCTGGTGGGGCTGCACATTAATTGCCTTGTTCATCCCATCATTAAAATGATAGGTCTCGCCATCGGGAGCGGTGCTGGCTGGCAGCGAGTTGGGCACACCTCCCGGGTAGAGAGGTCTCCCAAAAGGGCCCTACACACACTTCTTTCTAAAGAGCTGCACGGTGATTTGGGGTTCATGCGGGTACCACTGGACTCTAGGAACCAAGGACCCCAGGGCCCTTGCTCCCGCTCTCCTTTCTAGCGGGCGATGGAATTAATGAACCCCGGGCAGCCCTGGATGCAGGGCACACTCGGTCCTTTACAGCTCTTTGTCTGCAGCCAGGCTCTTGTCTTTCAGAGCTGGCTGCCGCCCCGTCTCTGGGGCTGATGCAGCAGCCAGATAATGAACAGTATATCAGCGCAGGCGGCGGAGGGGGGCGACGGGTAGAGAAGCGAGCGCCCGAGCGAGCTGGACTGACTTATTATTCCTTCACTCTCAAACAAAACAAAATCATTGGCCTGCCAGGGTCATTAAGGACCCCGGGGTTGTCATAGAAACGACCTTTGGGGCCTGGTGGTTGTTAATGCATGAGTGACTGCCTGCATTGTGTGTGTGGGGAGAGGTCAGAGTTTTGTTGGTGGCTTAAGAAAGAAAGAAAGAGAGTGAGGAAGAAAGAGAGCCAGCACAAAGCCCAGGATTGGGCGGCTGACATTCAGAAAGAAGGTTGTCCGCCGTGGCATTCATCAGATGTCTGGGATGGTGAACATCCTGTGCCCGGCACATAGTAGGTGCTCAGTAAATGTCTGCAAAGGTGAATGGACACATTTCTCTGGTTAAAAGTGCCCTCCCATGCTCAGTCTCAATTCCACCTCCCCGTATCCCGGAAGCCACTCTGCCAACGCACTCCCTGAGAGTATTTAGACAGGTAATCGCCCCATCATTGTTCCAGCCGAGAGTAACAAACTAATGCACAAGTTTCAGGAGGCACTCCTATGCCTTCAACTTGGACAGGACAATTTTCATGGTTCCAAGGGACCCAGGAGGAACTGGTTGGGGTGGGTGGGCAGGGGCTTTTACAGAGGAGAAATATAGGACAACAGGGCCTCCTCTGTCAGCCTTGGATTTACAGATGTGCCTTCAACCCACTTCCTAGCCAGGGCACTGTGTCCCCTGCCAGGAGACGCTCTGAGCCCCTCCCATGAGACAGAGCTCCCCCTACTGGCTGGTGTTCAAAGAGCTCAGTCTCCAGGGGTTGAGCCTCTCCAGCTTGTGTCCAGAATCAAGTTTGGGTTTCAGAACCCGCCCTGCTATTAACTCCCTGTGTGTCCTCTTGCAAGTCCTCCTGCCTCAGTTTCCTCACCTGGAACATTAGAGATGGTCCAGATGACGTCTACAGTCCATCCCAAGCCTGTTCTGCTGCCTCTGGGTGGGGTGGGGCGGGGGCAGGAGGGAAAGGGGGGCGGCTTCTTTTCTGAATTTAGGATTTTACTTTCCAGGTTGTCTTCCAACCTGGAAACATTCTAGCCACCTTTTGGGGGTGATTACAGAACCATTTGGTCTCTGAGATGTCTAAACCTGGTTGCCTTCTATGGTGTCACCATAGAAGTGAGGAGGCCAGGGCCTTTCAACTAACACTGTACTGCTTGTGTTAACGGTAACACCATGTCCCCTGACAGCCTCTTGAAGTCTCCTTGTCACATTTGGAGGCCAATCCCAGGACCTGCCCACCGGAGACACACTCACTTAGCATTTACTACCAGAGTAGCTTCTTCTTAAAAATAGTTTCAGGAGTCTGTCTGAAACCTTACCTGGCAGATTCTCGGCTCTTTGCTCAAGCAAACCAGACTATCACTCACAGAATCCCTTCTTCAGCTCATGGACCCCAGAACACAATGGCTGCAAAACCCAGGTCTCTGATGTGGGCCCAGAACAAACACACACTTCATCTCAGTGAATCACAAATGCCTGCACTGCACATCTGTGGTGTTTTGCAAGGACTTTGCTGGAATTCGTGATGAGCACACCTATCACAGAATCTGGAGTGAGAGTGCCCAGTATGGTGGGGTGGGCGGGGGCGGGGGGTCCCTTGTGGGCAAAGGAACATCACATTCATCTACAGCACTGAGCCTGGTTCCTGCCCTGGAGTAGCAATAAGATATTGGAGTGAATGTTTGGTTCCAGTCTTTCATTTAATTTTTATAAAAAGGCAAGCAGCTACATCCCCCACAGAGCAGATGAGGAATCAGACAGGAGGAAGTGTGACTTGTCCAAGGTCATAGGGGGAGCAGCTTTAGAAGCTGGACCCACAAGCTCCAGTCTCTTATGGCTCCACCCACAGTGCTGCCCAAGCTGTCACCTGGGTGAGTACCAGAGAGTAAGAAACGAAGAATCTTGTTATTTATGCCATGTTGCATAAAATGTTATGTTCAGATAAAGTCAGTTTACCTTTGTTTTTGTTTTTAAAATCTGCACAACTGATTTGCATAACTGTCAGGGCCATGGCCTGGCACCTGTTCCCCTGTGTGTACAACAGAAAGGAGACTTTCTCCTAGACTGGAGCATTCTCGCTTCCTTTCTTACTGACTGCAGAAAGAGAGAGGTCTGTTCCCAGCTTGGACTCCAGTTCAAACCCCACTAAAACATGTTGAATCCTGTTTGGCACAAAACACCCAGCTCAGATGGTTGACATGTATTCTCTTTTCAACAAACTGCATCTTCTCAAATAAGTGAGAAGACAAAAATCCCTCAGAGTTTCCTGGTTTCCAGAGGTAAGAGAATTCAAGAGCAAACACTTCAGCATGCTGGAGCTTAAGTTTCCAAGAAAAGAAATGAGGAGTTGCTGATCTGGAGAAAAGGGCCCAGGCTAGACATGACTAGCTTGCTTGGGGCTGCAATTGCTTCTAGCTCATGCGGTAACCTTCCACAAGTCACTTCCCCTTGTAGAGTCTATTTCTACTTTTCTAAAACATAAGGGAGCCCAAACTTTGAAATGCTCTAATTCTGAAGCTTAGGCTCCTATAAAGGATGATAAACTCCAGAGTATTTGTATTTAATGAAGTTTAACACCAGGTTATAAAAGGGAAGAGCTTCCTGGGAGAATGAAGCATCATCTAAACCAGCAGAATTGAACAGAGTGTTTTACTTTGCATTAATATGTTCCCTTAGGGACAAGGACAAAACCCATCATTATAAAAAATACCTTGAATATTTGCATATTGCATATAGAATATTTGCATACAGTATTTATATAAAGCATGATGCTTACTTTTCAGGGTGGGAAGGGGGAAATCTAGTAACTTGCTCAGTACCAGGTGCTTTTCATACAGCATTGAATCTTCCACAACCCAAAGATGCACGGTATTCATTGAACCTCTAGAGAAACTGAAGGCCAGAGTAGGGACTTGCCCATAGTTACCTGGTAAAGTGCAGGGATTTCCTTATTCCTTTACAGCACTTTTCTCTCCTACAGCTTAACAGCATTCACAGTGTAAGAGATGTGCCTGGAATAATGTCAAAGAAATGAATTTAGCTCAGTGGGCTTTTATTCATATTCCTCTCTAGGTGGAAGTTTAGACAAGGTGGCCTCTAAGATCCATTTCACCCTTTTTTTTTTTTTTTTTGAGATGGAGTCTCACTCTGTCACCCAGGCTGGAATGCAGTGGTGCGATCTTGGCTCACTGAAACCTCCACCTCCCGGGTCCAAGCAATTCTCCTGCCTCAGTCTCCTGGGTAACCGGGATTGCAGGTGTGCGCCTCCATGCCCAGCTAATTTTTGTGTTTTTAGTAGAGACGGGGTTTCACCCTGTTGGCCAGGTTGGTCTCAAACTCCTGACCTCCTGATCCACCTGCCTCGGCCTCCCGAAGTGCTGGGATTACAGGCGTGCCTGGCCTGATCCATTTGACTTTTAAACCCTAATTTTGAGTTACTCATTTAAACAGTATTTACCAAAATGAATTCTGAAGCATAACACACCCAAGAAATATTCCAGGGAAAGCATGTTTTGTGGTCAAATATGTTTGGAAAATATTGCCAGTTGTATCCTCAATTAGAGACTTACAGTGCATATTACAAAATGTCAAAGGCTCTGATAAGACCTGCAGCAAAACCTTGCATAACTGTTTAATCCATTTGCCAGATTTATTGCATTCTGAACCCACATAACACTTATTAACATTTAATGAAATGACTTTGCTATTTAACACACTTGGAAAGCACTAGAATAATTGCAAAGTTTACGAATCTGCGTCTCCCTCGTGTCTTGCCTTCTACCCTCTCTGTGAGCAGAGAAACAGTGGCCTTCCGGAAGGGTCACGGGCAGGGAGAGGGGATGAGGGGAGAGAGTCCATTTAAAGCTAACGAGGGCTCATGTCCAGCTTCTGCTTGGAAGACCGACTCACCCGCTGCTCTTAAAATGCTGGGAGAGTCCACTCACGAAAAGCAAGAACCTGGATCAACTCTGATTTCCTCCACGAGAAATAGTCATTGCTCCAGCAGTCTCGGAAACTTTGATACAATAAATATTTTGATGGTCTCTGTATATTTAAATAAGCCCATTTATCAATGAAAACAAAATGTGTCACATTTCTGTTTTGATCAGCCCTTTTAAGGAATTTCCCCACTCCTTTCCACTCTAAGCTGGAAACACCAAAATCTATACACAATGGAGTCTCACTGGACCTGTCATTTATGGAAGTTGTTCCCTTGACTTGACTTAGTTAATTCCAGTGCATCCTTTATATCACGGCTTATATGTCACTTCCTCCTGGACTGGTTCCCTGCCTACAGACTAAATCTAGTCTGCTTTTTCCGCTTCTAGGACAGCCTGGGATAGTCTGTGAGAGCAGTCATTAGGGCTGATAATTATACAGTCCTAAGTGTTTCTTATTGTAAATGTCTGATTCTCTCACTAGACTGTCAACCTCATGAGGACAAGGGCCATGACTATTTGTTCATACTGCTTGCCAAACACTTAGCATGGACTGGCTCAACAGGCACTAAATATTTGTTGGATGAGTGAATGAACGAACACATTTCCATGCGAAGAAACAGGCTTCATCTGCCTGGGCCCTACATCAATCTCTTGAGCTCATGTGCTACCAACTGTGATGCTGCTCTTCTATTTAAACTCTATTTCACCCGTCAAGTTTGATACATGATCTTATGTCTCTCGATGCCTGGCTTCAGCTCCCTTTCTTGCCGCCTCTCTTGGACACATCACTCACAAGCCGCTAGGCAACACCCACCCATCCTAAGCCTCCTCCCACCCCGCTGTGCTGACCCCAATCTTATTTCCTGCCCATAGGAAGACCACCAGAGGGGTTTATGATTTGTTACCTACAAATAAAATCATTAACTTTTCAATATCAAAGCTACCTTAAAGGCCACTTGTTCAATTTCACCTTTTGTCCAATGAAGAGAGTGGGAATCAGACAAGATAGGTGAATTGTCCTTGGATAGAGAGCAGGGGGAAAAAAGAGTCCCTGGGATCCATTCCATGTCAGCATTCATTTCAAAACAGTGTTTGTTTGTTCATTTTTTAAAGTAAAAATTTAAATTGGTACATGCATGACATTCAAGGAGCATAAAAGGATTCTAAAATGCATTGCAAAGAGTGCTTATTATACCACATGTTTATACTGTCACTTACTCTCATTTTACAGATGAGGAAACTGAGCCTTATAATTAGTAAGTAGTCCCTCTAGGACTCAAGCCTGCCACTTCAGAGTCCTTTACTTTACTGAACCCTAAACACATGTAATTGGTTCAAGCTAAAGTGGCCTTCTATAAGCTCTAGACCCTGAGCTACTTAGAAACAAGATCACAGCCTGGTGCGGTAGCTCACATCTGTAATCCCAGCACTTTGGGAGGCCAAGGCAAGTGGATCACCTGAGGTCAGGAGTTCAAGACCAGCCTAGCCAACTTCGTGAAACCCTGTCTCTACTAAAAATACAAAATTTAGCCAGGCGTGGTGGCAGGTGCTTGTAATCCCAGCTGCTCAGGAGGGTAAGACAGGAGAATCACTTGAACCTGGGAGGCAGAGGTTACAGTGAGCCAAGATTGTGCCACTATACTTCAGCCTGGGTGACAGGAGTGAAGCTCCATCAAAGAAATAAAGAAACAAACAAACAAACAAACAAAACCACATATGCCTTATTTATCTTTGGCAAAATCAGTTCCTAGCTCAATATGTTGTCACATAATAGGTCCTAAATAAACATTTAAAGGGTGAATAAATTAATGAGGAAATTTGCAAATAATTAAAAGTTTGAAGCAGCAGTTAGCACAGCATGATTTTCGTGAAAGATGGGCAGGGCAAAGACAAGGCTGTACGTTTATCTCAAAAACTCATAGCGGCTAGAGACAAACATTTACCTCCTTAAGTTGAATGAATTTGTAGAGAATAATGTGTTTTGCTGCAAATGCTTAGGATCTAAAAATCTGGATATATCTTGTTGAAGCAGCCTAGATATGAACATAATTGTAGTGATGTGTTACTCTCCAAATTAGAAACTAGAAATGGTGGTGGAAGGAAAGTAGGAATCATGGAGGGACACGTGTCCTCTTCTTACCATTAAAGTTGATATAACCATTAAACTCTACATAATCATTACACACACGTGTGTGTATGGTGTGTATGTATAGTATTAACCAACTGATTTGAGGAAATTGTATGAAAGGTTAGACCGTTGAGAATCCACATGCATGAATTTGAATATATGGGAGGAAGTGTGATTTTAATGCTTTTGGATATATATCTTAACCCTGCCTTAAAGGTATTTAAGAAGTAGTTTCAGTAAATGTAATTTGCCTTGTAATTAACACATTGAGTGCTTCCAAAGTGCCCTCTTTGTCCTTTTTATTTTTTTATAGTTTTAACCATCCTTTTTCTTGACATTTGTCACTGGCTGAAATAATCCCTCTTTTCATTTATACCACAAAGGTGAACCTCACCCAAGCCCCAGCATGGTGAAACTCAGAAATTCCAGGAGGAGAGGGTATTTCAAGTGAAGTCATGTGATATGTAGAATTGTAGCCCCTGCCCCTCAGGACTGTGAAGACTATAAATGTTAAAGCATGATATATGTCAGCTAGCACCTTGGTTGGCATGCAGGCCTTGCTTAAAACCCAGTAACTATGTATTGAAGCTGAGTGGGGTGGGGGATGAATGAGGCTGAAAGTGGGGAAGACAAGGCGGAAGAACAGGCTGTCGACCAGATAATGTTCATTTTCCCCAGGGCTCCTGGGATTGTTTTGGTAATTACTCCAGCTTCTTCAACAGCTTGTGATTTGTCCAGTGCCAGGGAACCTGAATTTGCATTGCACAATGCATAATTCATATGGCACGGACAGCAATTATGAGCTAATTGAGGGGTGTAATGTTTAAAGAAAGGATTCATTATGAGGAACATAAGGGATGTTGGGAGGGGAGAAGCTCTGGAGTCCATGGAGGCTCGTTCCATCTAATTCTGCTTTCCTTAAGATGACTCTAATTGTCTCTTGAAGGGCACTGAAGTTCTCTCCTAGAAGAGGTTCTGGAAGCTGGGCAGTGGTAGCTGCTCCTCCTACCAGAAGAAGGCTGAAAGTGGGCTAGGATGGTCTCCTCCTTCTAGTGCTTTTGTTTGCCTAGTCTTCCACCTTGTCATGTTGACACAGTTATCTGGATTAATATGATTAGAGGGGTGTGATGTTCCCATAACCACAATTTCCACTTCCTGGGGGTAGGGACAGTCTGGGAAATATAGTTTGGTGCTGAACTTACGGAATTTCCAGTAGAAAATCATCTTTTCAAGGAATTATAGGACAGAATAGAAACTTCATTGTAAAATCCAGGAGCTGGGCTATGAAATTTTAAGGAGACCTGGGCTGGTAGCAATAAACTTTGAATCTACTCATGACTAGGTTAGCCTCTCACTGAAAGGCTCTTGGGACATTACCACCCCTCTCTGGCCCTCAGTTTCTCCATCTGTACAATGAGGAAATTGAGTGAGATGGCCTTCTAGGATCCTCCCAACTCTGATATGCTGCTTCTGTGCTTCACACCTCATCCTTCTGACTCAAGGTTTTAAACTATCTTGACAGGTCAGCCTTTTTTCTTTGGAAACCAACTGTATGCTCTTTAAAACTCAGAGGACACAATGTGACTGTTACATGCAACGAAACATTTTTAAGTTGGTTGTATAAGAATATAACCAAACAAATCACTTTTCCATTGGCTTTCATTACAAAATTAGATATGGTGCATATCTCAAAATACTGAATCAAAGTTATTTTAAGAGTTTGTATCAGCATTTACTCTCTCTGGTGTGTGGCAAGTTGTGGTAAGTTGAGTCATGGTGTGCTGTTTATGTTTTGCCACTTTTTCAGAACTCCACAGACCTTAGCATATCTCTCATTTAAGGATTGCTTCAGCATAGACATTTTGGCCTTTACTTTTTATTCTCAACCAAATATTTTGATACATATGAAGTACTCCCCTTAACATGCCTGCTCTAATTACCATGACTACTTGAGCTGGGCTGCAATATCATACCTCACCAGTGGAGGCCACTTTCTGATGCGTGATACACACAGCCTGAAATCTAATCAATCATGGGCTAATACTAAGGGTAGAAGAGGTCTTTAAGATCATTTTGTCCAAATAAGCCTTATAAATAGTTTCATGCCTTATCACATCTGAAAATTAGACATTCTGTAAAACTAATGTGCTTAAACTGAAGAGTGCCTGTCATTGACTCTCATGTAGCTGGCTTGCACAGTGTCTCTTCATTTAAACAGAGCACCTGGCCAGTTTGCATGCCTTTTGAATAATGAGGACATTTAGCATATTCAAGGTGGAGACTGTGTTATTCTCTGCCTGTGGTGCTAATGCAGCTATTTATACTAGGAGCCAAAGCAGATCTTTCACCAGAAAGTTGGGCTGTCATGTCTGTTTAAGCATTCAAACCAGCTCCACAGCTTATTTGAGAAGACTTTCAAATGGGTTTTCGCCCAGGGTAATTGATCACCTGCGGGCTAAGGATTTCTTTCTTTTCTTGCCTTTTTTTTCTTCAAATAACTTTTCCAACAATTTAAGAAATTCTTCCTTAAACCTCAAGAAAGACAAAAAGACAACCTTAAGAAAGTGAGTGTCTACTTACAAGGTCTAGTTTTGGGAGTTTAAGGGTCAACGGTCAGGATACACTAGACAAAGGAAACTCTTTATTTACCTTGGAGAATGGGCAGCAGTAAGTTCACGGCTGACTTTTCAGATCATCTTTCTCCACTGCAATCATAGGCAGCAGCTCCAGAAAACAAGCTTATTCCCTTAGCAAGCAGCAGAGATGTTCTGGTTGGTCCCAGTTGTCTTCTTTGGGCAGGAGGATTGATGGCTTCTGCTGTTACATCCTGGTGAGAATAACCACTCATGAACACCTCATATTTAATCTTTATTTTCGAGTCTTCCTAAGCGAGAAATTGCAGTAAAACAAAATTGCCATGTTGCTCCAAGGGTTAATTAGACATAGCCCAGAAAAAGCGATTTCCCTCTTTCTGCCTTAAATTTTAGGCTTTTCATGCTGAGTGACTGTTGGCTTCTGCCCAATGGAATAAGATAAATGGGAGCCTGATTTGGGTTCCCCTCACTCAGTTCCCAGCTGTTATTTCTCAGTTTTCTAAAAAGGGGGAAAGTCTTTGAACCTGCTGCTGTTCACAAACCTGGGACTTGACTCTCTCCCCTTTTGGTTTAGGTCCTGGTATCTTTGGGAGGAGATGATCGGGGTTCCTCTCTCAATGGACTTCTCATGCTGATATTAAAATCATTTCCATCTCCTTTCTCCCGTCCTCAATCAGGTTGAACATTTTAATTATGAAATTGGGCGCTGTGTTCTGGCTTTTTCATTGAGCTATGAGTTGTTCAAAGTGACATCAGGATCTTTTCTCTTTTTTTTCCCTCAAAGGTTATAACTAATTCAAAATCCATTAGTTCTTGCAGACACTTTGAATTGTTCTCTTAAACCTGAAACAAATTTACAAGAAATAAACAACTCCATAAAAAAGTGGGTAAATAACATGAACAGACATTTCTCAAAATAAGACATTCATGCAGCCAACAAACATGAACAAAAGCTCATCACTGACCATTAGAGAAATGCAAATCAAAACCTCAATGAGATACTATCTCACGCCAGTCAGAATGGTGATTACTAAAATGTCAAGAAGCAACAGATGCTGGCAAGGTTGCAAAGAAAAAATAATGCTTTTACACTACTGGTGGGAGTGTAAATTAGTTCAACCATCATGGAAGACAGTGTGGCAATTCCAGAAAGATCTAGAAGCAGAAATACCATTTGACCCAGCAATCCTATCACTGGGCATATACCCAAAGAAATATAAATCAGTCTATTATAAAGATACATGCAGGCATATGTTCATTGCAGCATTGTTCACAATAGCAAAGACATAAAATCAACCCAAATGCCCATCAATGATAGGCTGGAAAAAGAAAATGTGGTACATATAGGTGGCTGGCAAGATGACTGAGTAGGAACTGTTCTGGTCTGCAGCTCCCAGTGAGATCAACACAGAAGGCGGGTGATTTCTGCATTTCCAACTGAGCCTCCACTAGTGATAACCAGGCAAACAGGACCTGGTGTGGACCTCCAGCAAACCCCAGCAGACGTGCAGCAGAGGGGATTGACTGTTAGAAGGAAAACTAACAAACAGAAAGGAATGGCATCAATGTCAACAAAAAGGATGTCCACACAGAAACCTCATCCGAAGGTTACCAACATCAAAGACCAAAGGTAGATAAATCCACGAAGATGAGGAAAAACCAGAATAAAAGGCTGAAACTTCCAAAAACCAGAATGCCTCTTCTCCTCCAAAAGACCACAACTCATTACCAGCAAGGTAACGAAACTGGATAGAGGATGAGTTTGACAAATTGATAGAAGCAGGCTTCAGAATGTGGGTAATAACAAACTCCTCCGAGCTAAAGGAGCATGTTCTGACCCAATGCAAGGAAGCTAAGAACCTTAAAAAAGATTAGAGGAATAGCTAACTAGAATAACCAGGTTAGAGAAGAACGTAAATGACCCAATGGAGCTGAAAAACACAGCATGAGAACTTCATGAAGCATGCACAAGTATCGATAGCTGAATCAATCAAGTGGAAGAAAGGATACCAGAGACTGCAGATCAACTTAATGAAATAAAGTGTGAAGACAAGATTAGAGAAAAAAGAATGAAAAGGAACAAACAAAGCCTCCAAGAAATAGGGGACTATGTGAAAAGACCAAACCTACATTTGAATGGTGTACCTGAAAGTGATGGGGAGAATGGAACCCAGTTGGAAAACACTCTTCAGGATATTATCCAGGAGAACTTCCCCAACCTTGAATGTTGGTCAAGACAGACCAACATTCAAATTCAGGAAATACAGGGAACAGCACGAAGATATTCCTCGAGAAGAGCAACCCCAAGACACATAATCGTAAGATTCACTGAGTTTGAAATGAAGGAAAAAATGTTAAGGACAGCCAGAGAGAAAGGCAGAATTACTCACAAAGGGAAGCCCATCAGACTAACAGCAGATCTCTTGGCAGAAACCCTACAAGCCAGAAGAGAATGGGGGCCAATATTCAACATTCTCAAAGAAAAGAATTTTCAACCCAGAATTTCATATCCAGCCAAACTATGCTTCATAAGTGAAGGAGAAATAAATCCTTTACAGGCAAGCAAATGCTGAGAGATTTTGTCACCACCAGGCCTGCCTTACAAGAGCTCCTGAAGGACGCACTAAACATGGAAAGGAACAACCAGTACCAGTCACTGCAAAAACATACCAAAGAGTAAAGACCATCAACACTATGAAGAAACTGCATCAACTAATGGGCAAAATAACCAGCTAGCATCATAATGACAGGATCAAATTCACACATACCAATATTAACCTTAAATGTAAATAGGCTAAATGCCCCAATTAAAAGACACAGACCAGCAAATTGGATAAAGAGTCAAGACCCATCAGTGTGCTATATTCAGGAGACCTATCTCATGTGCAAAGACACACATGGCTCAAAATAAAGGGAATGAGGAATATTTACCAAGCAAATGGAAAGCAAAAAAAAAAAAAAAAAGGCAGGGGTTGCAATCCTAGTCTCTGATAAAACAGACTTTAAACCAGCAAAAATCAAAAGAGACAAAGAAGGGCATTACATAATGGTAAAGGGATCAATGCAACAAAAAAAGCTAACTATCCTAAATATATATGCACCCAATACAGGAGCACCCAGATTCATAAAGTTCTTAGAGACCTACGAAGAGACTTAGACTTTCACATAATAATAGTGGAAGACTTTAACACCCTACTGTCAATACTAGACAGAACAACAAGACAGAAAATTAACAAGGATATTCAGGACTTGAACTCAGCTCTGGACCAAGTGGACCTAATAGATATCTGCAGAACTCTCTACCCCAAATCAACAGAATATACATTCTTCTCAGCACCACATTGTACTTATTCTAAAATTGACCACATAATTGGAAGTAAAGTACTCCTCAGCAAATGCAAAAGAACAGAAATCATAACAAACAGTCTCTCATACCACAGTGCAATAAAATTAGAACTCAGGACTAAGAAACTCACTAAAAACTGCACAACTACATGGAAACTGAACAACCCGCTCCTGAATGACTACTGGGTAAATAACAAAATTAAGGCAGAAACGAGTAAGTTCTTTGAAACCAATGAGAACAAAGACACAACGTACCAGAATCTCTGGGACACAGCTACAGCAGTGTTTAGAGGGAAATTTATAGCACTAAATGCCCACAGAAGAAAGCAGGAGAGATCTAAAATCAACACCCTAACATCACAATTAAAAGAACTAGAGAAGCAGGAGCAAACAAATTCAAAAGCTAACCGAAGACAAGAAATAACTAAGATCAGAGCAGAACTGAAGGAGATAGAGACACAAAAAACCCTTCAAAAGAAATCAATGAATCCAGGAACTGGTTTTTTGAAAAGATTAGCAAAATAGATAGACCACTAGCCAGATTAATAAGGAAGAAGAGAGACAATAATCAAATAGACACAGTAAAAAAATGATAAAGGGGATATCACCACTGATCCTACAGAAATACAAACTACCATCAGAGAATACCGTAAACACCTCTATGTAAATAAACAAGAAAATCTAGAAGACATGAATAAATTCCTGGACACATACACTCTCCCAAAACTAAACCAGGAAGAAGTCGAATCCCTGAATAGACCAATAAGAAGTTCTGAAATTGAGGCTGTAATTAATAGTCTACCAAACAAAAATGCCCGGGACCAGAGGGATTCACAGCCAAATTCTACCAGAGGTACAAAGAGGAACTGGTACCATTCCTTCTGAAACTATTCCAAATAATAGAAAAAGGGGGACTCCTCCCTAACTCATTTTATGAGGCCAGCCTCATCCTAATACCAAAACCTGGCAGAAAGACAACAAAAAAAGAAAATTTCAGGCCAATATCCCTGATGAACATCGATGTGAAAATCCTCAATAAAATACTGGCAAACTGAAATCCGGCAGCACAAAAAGGTTATCCACCAAGATCAAGTCTACTTCATTCCTGGGATGCAAGGCTGGCTCAACATATGCAAATCAATAAACATAACCCATCACATAAACAGAACCAATGGCAAAAACCACATGATCATCTCAATAGATTCAGAAAAGGCCTTTGATAAAAATTCAACACCCCTTGGTGCTAAAAACTCTCAATAAACTAGGTATTGATGGAACGTATTTCAAAATAATAAGAGTTATTTATTATTAATGAAATAAAGTGTGAAGACAAGATTAGAGAAAAAAGAATGAAAAGGAACAAACAAAGCCTCCAAGAAAGAGGGGACTATGTGAAAAGACCAAACCTACATTTGAATGGTGTACCTGAAAGTGATGGGGAGAATGGAACCCAGTTGGAAAACACTCTTCAGGATATTATCCAGGAGAACTTCCCCAACCTAGCAAGACAGGCCAACATTCAAATTCAGGAAATACAGAGAACAGCACAAAGATATTCCTCGAGAAGAGCAACCCCAAGACACATAATCGTAAGATTCACTGAGTTTGAAATGAAGGAAAAAATGTTAAGGACAGCCAGAGAGAAAGGCAGAGTTACTCACAAAGGGAAGCCCATCAGACTAACAACAGATCTCTTGGCAGAAACCCTACAAGCCAGAAGAGAGTGGGGGCCAATATTCAACATTCTCAAAGAAAAGAATTTTCAACCCAGAATTTCATATCCAGCCAAACTAAGCTTCATAAGCAAAAGATAAATAAAATCTTTTACAGACAAGCAAATGCTGAGAGATTTTGTCACCACCAGGCCTGCCTTACAAGAGCTCCTGAAGGAAGCACTAAATATGGGAAGGAACAACCAATACCAGCCACTGCAAAAACATACCAAAGAGTAAAGACCATCAACACTATGAAGAAACTGCATCAACTAATGGGCAAAATAACCAGCTAGCATCATAATGACAGGATCAAATTCACACATACCAATATTAACCTTAAATGTAAATAGGCTAAATGCCTATTTACAAACCCACAACCAATATCATACTGAATAGGCAAAAACTGGAAGCATTCCCTTTGAAAACTGGCACAAGACAAGGATGCCCTCTCTCACCACTCCTATTCAACATAGTGTTGGAAGTTCTGGTCAGGGCAATCAGGCAAGAAGGAAGAAATAAAGCGTATTGAAATATGAAGAGAGGATGTCAAATTGTCTCTGTCTGCAGATGACATGATTGTATATTTAGAAAACCCCATCATCTCAGCCCCAAATCTCCTTGAGCTGATAGGCAACTTCAGCAAAATCTCAGCATACAAAATCAATGTGCAAAAATCACGAGCATTCCTATATGCCAATAATAGTCAAACAGAGAGTCAAATCATGAGTGAACTCCCATTCACAATTGCTACAAAGAGAATAAAATACCTAGGAATACAATGAAGGACCTCTTCAAGGAGAAGTACAAACCACTGCTCAAGGAAATAAGAAAGGACACAAACAAATGGAAAAAACATTCCACGCTCATGGATAGGAAGAATCAGTATCATGAAAATGGCCATACTGCCCAAAGTAATTTATAGATTCAGTGCTATCCCCATCAAGCTACCACTGACTTTCTTTACAGAATTAGGAAAAATCACTCTAAATTTCATATGGAACCGAAAAAGAGTCCATATAGCCAAGATAGTCCTACTCAAAAAGAACAAAGCTGGAGGCATCATGCTACCTGACTTCAAACTATACTACAAGGCTGCAGTAACCAAAACAGCATGGTACTGATACCAAAACAGATATATAGACCAATAGAACAGAACAGAGGCCTTAGAAATAACATCACACATCTACAACCAACTGATCTTTGAGAAACTTGACAAAAACAAGCAATGGGGAAAGGATTCCCTATTTAATAAAAGGTGTTGGGAAAACTGGCTAGCCATATGTAGAAAGAAAACTGAAACTGGACCCCTTCCTTAAACCTTATACAAAAATTAACTCAAGATGGATTAAAGATTTAAATGTAAGACCTAAAACCATAAAAACCCTAGAAGAAAACCTAGGCAATACCATTCAGGACATAGGCATGGGCAAAGACTTCATGACTAAAACACCAAAAGCAATGGCAACAAAAGCCATAGTTGACAAATGGAATCTAATTAAACTAAAGAACTTCTGCACAGCAAAATAAACTATCATCAGAGTGAACAGGCAACCTACAGGATGGGAGAAAATGTTTGCAATCTATCCATCTGACAAAGGGCTAATATCCAGAATCTATAAGGAATTTAAACAAATTTACAAGAAAAAAAAGCAAACAACTCCATCAAAAAGTGGGCGAAGGATATGAACAGACACTTCTCAAAAGAAGACACTTGTGCAACCAACAAACTTATGAAACAAAGCTTATCATCACTGGTCTTTAGAAAAATGCAAATCAAAACCACAATGAAATACCATCTCACACCAGTCAGAATGCTGATCATTAAAAAGTCAGGAAACAACAGATGCTGGAAAGGATGTGGAGAAATAGGAATGCTTTTACACTGTTGGTGGGAGTGTAAATTAGTTCAACCATTGTGGCAGACAATGTGGCAATTCTTCAAGGATCTAGAGCCAGAAATATCATTTGACCCAGCAATCCCATTGCTGGGTATATACCCAAAGGATTATAAATCATTCTGCTGTAAAGACACATGCACATGTATGTTTATTGCAGCACTGTTCACAATAGCAAAGACTGGGAACCAACCCAAATGCCCATCAATGACAGACTGGATTAAAAAAATGTGGCACATATACACCATGGAATACTATGCAGTCATAAAAAAGGATGAGTTCATGTCCTTTGCAGGGACATGGATGAAGTCAGAAACCATCATTCTTAGCAAACTAACACAGGAACAGAAAACCAAACACCGCATATTCTCACTCATAAGTGGGAGTTGAACAGTGAGAACACATGGACACAGGGAGGGGAATATCACAAACTGGAGCCTGTCGGGGGATAGGTGGCTAGGGGAGGGATAGCATTAGGAGAAATACCTAATGTAGATGATGGGGTGATGGGTGCAGCAAACCACCATGGCACGTGTATACCTATGTAACAAACTTGCATGTTCTGCACATGTACCTAAGAACTTAAAGTATAATAAAAATAAGTAAGTAAATAAATAAATAAATAAAATATGGGAAAAAGAAAATCTGGTACATATACACCATGGAATACTATGCAGCCATAAAAAAGGACAAGATCATGTCCTTTGCAGGGACATGGATGGAACTAGAAGCTGTGATTCTCAGCAAACTAATGCAAGAACAGAAAACCAAACACCACGTGTTCTCACTTATAAATGGGAGCTGAACAATGAGACCACATGGACACATGGTGGGGGAACAACACACACTGGGGCCTGGCAAGGGGCACGGCAGGAGGGAGAGCATCAGGAAGAATAGCTAATGGATGCTGAGTTTAATATCTAGGCGATGGGTTGATCTGTGCAGCAAACCACCACGGCACATATTTACCTATGTAACAAACCTGCACATCCTGCACTGTACCCCCGGAACTCAGTTGAAGAAAAGTAAGTAATAAATTGTTCCCTTAGACCAAAATTCAAATGCTATCATGTTACTTGGTTTTCCAAGCCTCCTCTTGGTTTCCTCATACATAAAATGCCCTCCCCTTTGCTGTCTTACTAATGCTGAAGCATCAGCAAAACTGTGAGCTGTGAGTTAACTGCACTATGCAGGGATGTCTTTAAAATTTTGAATTGGTTTCCTCCATTCAAGCATTCACTCAACTTGTACTGAGCATCAGTTACAAATAAAGCACAAAACAAAGAGCTGGGCTGCGAGCGGGTGAGGCGTAGAGCTGTGTTCAAAGAGTTTGTGGTGTTGGGACAGCAAAGCTGTTACCGTTGTTATGATCCTGGCTGAGGGCTTGGATGAAGATGGACAGGGACTACAAGTGGGCAGAGAAGGGAGTGACCAACAGCTCTGTTGAGGGAGGTCTCCTTCCAGTAACTCTCTCCTTGCTTACCTTCTACTTTTCCTCATTTCTAAAAATCTTGTTTTCCCTTGACACCATGTGAGCTAACTAGAAGTTGTGTTTCCTCTGAAAGCTAGATAGTGAAGAGGAGCTCATTCCAACAGTTTCCTTTGAGAGTAAATGCTGGGAGATTAAATAGGCTTCCTTCTTTGGGTCACCTACTGGCACCCATCTTTGGGATTCATATAGTTTTCCAGCTTTGCAAACACAGGGGCTTCTCAGCAAACTGCTTGTTAGGTCTCCCTTTAGGGAAATCAACCCTAAAGGTGGAGAGAAGAGATGGATAAGTGTGGCCAGTTCCTTTCTAGCCAGGTTCACAGGTGTCTGTAACTACCTCTGAAATATGTCTTAATTTATAAAATAAGCCATTTAGTGTTTTGCAGTTTAAAAAGTGCATATATATGTGCCTCATAACAAGCCTGCCAGCTGTTATTAGCCATTTTTTCATCTTTAACATGCTAATAAGCACAGTGGCCAAAGCCACACAGTCAGCAAGCAGTGGAGCTGGAACCAAAACCCAAGCCTTTTCCCGACCTACCAATGTCTGACTTTGAATTGCACCTTACTGCATTTTCCAGGCTTATCTGCGAGATGGATGTTACACCTATCTCACTACATCAAAGACCGAGGCTCAAAGAGCGGTGAATGGTTTACCAGAGACCACATAGTTGTATAAAAGTAGAGGAGGGATTTGAGTCCTGCCAGTACATGGACATTCTTATACTGGGGTTCTCAGATGCATTCTCTGGAATCCATGAGTTCATAATGCAAATGCTTTCATTTCTGTGATAATCTGTAGCAAGTGAATATAAGCTTATTCTGATGATTTAAGTTGATGGTTCTCAAAATGTGGTCACCTGATCAGCAGCATCAGCATCACCTGGGTGCCTCTGAGAAATGCCAATTATTAGGCTCCCCCATCCCCAAAACTACACAATCAGAAATTCTGGGGCTGGGGCCCACCCCTCTGGGTTTAAACACATTCTCCATGGGTTCTGAGGCACGCTTAAGCTTGAGAAATGGATCTAGATCATTCGATCTCAACTTGGCTGCCCCTCAGAATTACCCAGGGAGTGTTTTAAAAGATTCCAGCTTAATTGGCCTGGAGTATGGCTGAGCATGGGCATTTTTAAAGTCTCTCCAAGTGATTCCACTGTACTACCGAGTGTGAGAGCCACTCATCTAGAGGACACTTTGCCCCAAAGTGTCCCCTTACACATTCATGTCCTGTTTGTGCTACAGTCATGCTGGCACCAGATAAGCTGCTGCAGACTCATGAGAAAAGAGTCAAGACAGGCTCGTTGAAGCCTCCCTCTCCAGGCATGCCAAGTGAACAGAAGTTCCAGGAGACAGAAGAGAAGGGTGACAAGAAATTTCCCTGGTCACACTGCCACAGTGACAGGCCATGAAAAACACAGAGATTGGCTCTGTGGTGATGGCATCATACCCAGGTCACAGGTGCAAATTTGGTGCAGCAAAGCAGCATTAAATATTTTGCATTAAATCGATATTAATTTGCTTCTGCTGGGTTTATGACTTATTTTTATATTTGGAATGATGTTTTTGTTTCCTATTATATATAAACTATAAGCAAAGGAAGTTTATTCCCACCTTTGGTTTGTAAAAATTTAAGTAGCATTCAAATACAATCACTAAGTCAATATTGGGGTCTGCAGGAATCTGTTTCTTTTAAGGGTCCTAGGCTGTTCTAAGTTTGGGGCATTACAGCCTAATGCCTTCTGCACAAGTTGGTTTCCTGTGCCCAGACTCGAGTCCATAGAGCCCCTCTTGGTGTGTGGGAGTTTAAGGGATCCCTGTTGGGGGCTGCTGGCAGGCCCAAGGCACCTCACCGCTCTTTAGGGCACCTGGGGACTCAGGCCTGTCCTCCATCCCCTGGACGGAATTAGAAGTTATCGTTGAAGATTTCCAGGCAATAATCAACTGTAGTTTCAGGAGAAGGAAATTTGGTCAGTTTCTATGCAGTGCAAATTGTCCTCCCCTATCTATCTTAGAGGGAGCTTTGTGTTCGGCTCTGTTATCGGCTGTTTCCTGGAAGCATTGTTTCCTGTTTCAATATAATTGCTTCAAAATAATGTGAAGAGATCAATTGCCACTTGTCAGTTGTAATTTTCTGCCACTGAAAAAAAAGAATGTGTGGAGGAAAGTAAACTATGGGCTGGCTTATTAGCCAAGATGGAGGGAGGTAAGACGCCTGCCGCTGCCTCAGAGGGCGGGTCTACCTGGGCAGGGGTGCCTGGCTCCTGCTGCCCTCCCTGCCTTGAACCCTTCCTTGCACCTTCTCTTGCTAGCCAAATTCCACCCATCCTGCCAGGGCCAGCTGTAGTCTCAGACCCAAATGAGAAGACTTCTTGGTCACTCCAGCCCACAGAGACTGCTCCTTCCTCTCATCTCATTGGTTTATCAAATCCTTAATGCATTTATTCAACAAATATTGATTGAGCACCCAAGTAAATGTGGGAAAGCTTTGGGCTGCAAGGAATCTGAAACCTCATTTACAGGGGTTCAAACAAATAAGTGTTTATTTTCCTCCTATAGCAAGAAGGTGACTTCTGGCTGGGTTAGATTCAACGTCTCAGGAACTCTCTTGAACTTGCCAGTATATTTGTTACTCTTGGTTATCTGGGAGCCAGCAGACTTCAGGCATTCTGTGAAGCTTCCTTTGATTAGGAAAACCAGTCTTCCCCAGAGACTGGGGCAGGGTTTTTTAAAACAGCGTCATTGAGATATAATCGACATAAAACAAACTGCACATATTTAAAGTATACAGTTTGATCAGTTTTGATACACATATGCACACATGAAGCCATCACCACAATCAAGATGGTGAGCAAATTCTTTACCTCCACAAAATCTTTTCCAGAATCCCACCCCCACCCTGTAGATTTTTTAAAAAATTTTTATTTATATTTCATTGGCCAACACTTGAACCTGTGACCACTTGTGACTGTAAGGGCAACTAGGAAAGTCAGGACTTTGATTTCTAGCACATGAGGGAAAAAGGGACTGAGACTGAACTTGAGCAGCTATTGAATAGTGTCTCCCAGCCCACAGCTCCAGGATTGGGGAAAGAAGTGTGAGCAGACAGCCTGGCTTCTCTCATCATGCAGTTAGCAGTCAGTACTCTCAGCCACTTAACTGGCATGACCTGGTTACATCTGGGTTCTGATGCTGTCAGTAAACAGATAGGCTGCCCTCCTCTCTCCCTGAACTTAAAAGAACTGACTCCCTCCCCTGCCCCAACTGCCCAGACAATAAGATGAAGAAAGGGAACAAAATCGTTACATTTATTGCACCCCTACTGTTTGCTGGGTGTCTCCCGTGTGTCTAGTCCTTACACAGATGCTGTGTGGTATGTGAAGTGTGCATTCTCTCAGCCTTTCTCCACATGTGGGAACTGAGACCCAGAGAGAAGTGGCCTGCCTGAAACAACACAGCTTGTAAGTCACCAAGCCAGGACTCAAGGCCAACCTGAGGCCATCCCCTGTGCTTTCTTTTAAAAGAGAGCACAGCACCAGGCTCGGGATAATGTAGGAAAAATGGATTCAAGCTCTGACTCCAACAGGCTCAGAGTGGTGCAGCCAGAAATCCACAAATCTCAGGCCAGAATCCTCTCCTGCCAGTCTCCTGATCCTTGTTCATTCCACCACGCCGAGGACAGGTCACTCTTGGGAATGCAATGTGGGAGGAATGGAAGGGAATGGACAGGAAGTAGAAAATCCTGGGGAAAGAGGACTCTACCATTTAATATAATTTGGAGGTATGAAGTAGCTGCAGGACTTTGAGGGCCCTTCAGCACTCTGACCCCACAGAGCACTCCTCACTCTCCAACATAGGAATCCCTCAGAGGCTCCTGGAGGCCATTTATGCCAAGATGGTTCCTGAAACTGCTTCTGAAGGGACAGTAGTGCAGAGAGTTGGAATCAGCGTGGATTCCCTGAATTGGAATCCTGACTAGCTCTGTGACCTTGGGCAAGCCATACAACCTCTCTGTGCCTACTTTGTCCATCCATGAAACGCGGAAGAAGTCCTGTTGCCTCGCGGGTCTGCTGTTCCATGGGAGGTAATGCATTTTTGACATGTCTGCTTTCTCAGTACAGGTGAGCCACTGCTGCGAACCCTGGTGAGTAAGAACTCCCCCGGTGAATTGGGGAGCCGTTCATTCACTGCTGGCTCTTGCTGGGGGTTAAGACACCACTGGTCTCCACAGGTGGCCAGGTCCACATATCCAGGCACCCTCAAGTGACCCTCCTGGGGCTCTTACTACTCTGCTGCCACAAAACCCTATGGCCAATACCTGCCCAGGGAGTCCCAGCCTACCTGGGTTTTCGGGTCATGACCAGCCAGCACCCTACTACCCACTTGCTTTAGCCTGAGTCTAAGGACAGCGGCCTAGGCCCTGAGGCCTTTGTGCACAAAAATCAGAAGAGTGTAGACATCCCATGAGCTTCGGAACAGGTGTATATTGCCAGGAACTATGCCTGCCCAACCACCGGGGTCTTTTCAGGAAATCCGGGATTCTTAAAGAAGACAAGCCCTTAAGAAAGGAAGGCAGGTAGAATCTCAATCTCTGAACGACCTGTGGAAGCAAGAAATTGCCCATGATGGGAATAGTCAAGATACATCAAATGGGGAAAACTTTCCAGATTGGTAAATCCCACACTTTGCACAAACTAAAATACAGAATGTTGATTCCTTGAAACAGACCAGGTGTTGAGAGAGAGAGATCCAAGGTCAAAACCAGTTTGAACAGATTCCCTGCTTTCTCAGGGTCTTTACTATGCTAACATGCCGTGACATTTCAATACTGAGGAGCTAGGGGTTGGGAGGGGGTGTGTCAGGTGCAGCAACCCCTTTAAGGGACCATCTCTCCACACTAGAGTTTGAGGGACACTGATCTCTCCTCAGCCTGTGGTCATTAGTCAACTGGTTGCTGAGTGAGACTAATGAAGGCATGTTCATTCTCTGCCTTCATTTTCCCCTCTGGATAATGGGGGTGGTCTTCCTGGTGGCCAAATTGAGCCCAGAAGCCTGAAGCAGAGCTCTTAATGAGAGCTGCTTGGTGATGAAAGGCCCCCTTAAGCTCCAGCCACCATTATTGCATGATGGAATAAATGTGACCAGCCTAGGAGACGCGTACGAATAAATTTGAATAGCAAGACACAAATGCCGCCCTTAACTCCGACGAGCAAATAGAGTTTAATAAAGAGGTAAACTGAGACCGGTTTTATTTATTGCTGTGTAAATGTATTTAAAAAGGTATTGGCTTTCTGCAGCTGCAGAGGCCAGTTCCTCTGCAGCCTGGTGCTTTAATGCCTGCCGCTGTTATTAGAGCCGTAATGAATGAGCTGCTGTGAGTGCGCTCTTCAGAAGGACTGCAGAGGTACAAGATTAATGAGATGAGAGCATTGAAAGGTACAGACGGCCCCTGTTTCCCAGCCGCCGTGCAATGTCTGCAGCAGCACCTCTGGCTTTGTTTGCACCACAGTGGCTGGGAGGCTGCGGCATGGAAACGTCCAGGGAACCCGGCACAGGGCTGGGAAGGCATACACCTCCCTCTAGCTTTCATCCCTGAGCCCTCTACCTTCTCCCTGTTGGAGGAGTCCCCTTTGCCTGCCCACCAGGGCAAGCTTTCCCTACAACTGCCTTCCCATTCTGGCTTGGATTTGGTCCCGGAGTCCCCATCTTCTGTCGGGGTTTTATTCCAACCCCATCACCACCCCACACAGCCCTCTTCGGGGATGTTGTGGAATCCCCTGATTGGATCCCCAAACCCAGTAGCACTTCCAGGGTGGGAAATCAACCGTGCTATAGGACAGCTTCTAGGGAAAAGGCGTGGCACTTTTCTTTGCCTGCTAAATCCCCGTGGGTCTGTAGTTCAGGGCGACTGCCTAGTAAAGCAAAACGAATCCTGGGGGAATATAAACGGTCAACTAGGGAGTTGGAGTTCCCTGAGTCAGGAATTTATAAATTATTTACAGAAAGATTATTTGTAGGCTGGAACAAATCAACTGTACTGTTTCACAACTACCTTGGAGGTAGGTATTAACCCCATTTTATAGATATGGATACAGAGGCTCAAAGGGTAGAACAATATGCCCCAGGTCACACGGTCAGGAAGTGTCAGATGAGAGATCCTCCTGTGAAAATCCAGTCTTCAGTGGGATTGAAGTCTCTCCTCGGGTGTCAGATGTGATGATGCTCTCTTGGCCGACAAGCAGGGCCTTTGTGCTTATGGCTTACACTTCAGACATGGCCTAGGTTGGTTGCAAAAAACTGGGTGCTTGCTAAGAAACAGAGATCACCACCCACTAGCGAGACAGGGTAGAAATAGTGCAGGTGGCGGGGTCTAGCAGAAAGGGCACAGGAAGGTAGAGGCTGTGTGACCCGGGTGAGTCACTTTACCTCTCTGAGCTTCAGTTTGCTCATCTATCAAATAAGGATAAAAATAGTACCTATTTTTACCTCTAGAAGGCCCTGTAGACTCCCCCCAATCCAGGGGTCCACAGAGGCATAAGTGGAAGGTGACCCAGCTGACACCTAGGTTGGAATCCACCCCCAGCCCTCCCGGCCCCACATGAGGCTAATTAGCACATCTTCTAACTTCATTGCAGTTTTTGTGAGCAGCAAATCAGATAATGCATGTAAAATACTTTAAGAGCACATGAGAAGTTCAACATGCCTAATAAAAAGAAATCTGGGTTTGTTATCTGGGTCAACATGCAGCAAGAACCCTCAAGACATGTTTGGAGTACAAAGGAAAAAGTGTTCAGCTACTTTTGCCAGCCTAAGATGGACTTGGGAATAGGTTGTTTTGATGGGCTGGGAAGTGGAGTAGCTTCTAAGTGCCTGGTTTCTGTCGGGTTCAGGAGATACAGCAGTGACCCAAACAGCCCCAGCATGTGCCTTCCTGAAGCTCACTCTCTAGTAGCATGCACAGTGGGTGTGGGTCAGGGTCAGGTGGTGGCAAGGGCTCCAGAGAAGGGGAATATGGAGGGCCAGGGTGCCACTTTAAATGATGTGGTCAAGCACGGCCTCATGGAAGTGACATTTCAGGGATGACATAGCAAGGTGGGAAGCGAGGCATGTGGACAGCCGGGTGGAGAACTTTCCGGGCATTAAGAAGAGCAAGTGCAAAGGCCCTGCTCTGAGGGTGTGCCTGGAGCATTTAAGGACAGCCAGTGTGGCTGGAGAAAGGGGACAAACAGGAACACCACCAGAAGCAACTCAGAGCAGCCAGGAAGCCAAAGCCACTAGGCCTTGCAGAGCCCCATCCCGCAGGTACATGGACCCCTTTCCACCGCAGTGGGAGCTAATGGAAAGGGCAGAAGCTTCTCAGATCCACTGGTGGGTAGGCCAAGGTGCAGGACCAGAGCAAGTTCAGGAAACAATGACCAGTGCTATTGGATCAGCAAAGAGGGAACAGCAGAGAACTAGTGGAAGTCGAGGCTAGACAGTCAGGCTGGCCACAGAGAATAGGCCTGAGCATCAGGCTGAGAAATTCCTGCTGAATCCTGTAGGCCATATGTTGGTCTCAAATGCTTTTGCCCATGGAAGGTTTGGGTGTTGTCAGAGGAAAAGAGAGAAGTTCGGGGTCAACATAGACTCTCTGGAGAGAGACAGGAAGGTCTGGACTGGAGGAGGCGGCAGTGCCTGAGGGGAAGAGCATGCCAGGGTTGTGGAATTGTGCCAGTTTTGTGGTCAGAGACTGGAGATGGAGGACAGGGAGAGGAGGATCCAGGGTTCACAGAGGCAGAAGTGCAAGCTGACCCAGCTGATGCCTAGACTGGAGTCCACCCCCAGCCCTCTCGGCCCCACATTAGGGCTCATTAGCACATCTCTAACTTACCAAGAAATTCAATTTCCTACAAAATAACCAGCTGAGTCCCAAGGGAGCCAGAAGCCCTATTCATCACAGCCAGGGTTTCCAAGGACCTCACTGTCTGTCCTGTAGATTTCGTCCTGTGAAGAAGCTGGCCCACCATGGGAAGAGAGACTAATTGGTATCTCCATAGCTTGGAATATTTTTTCCACTGGATCTACAGTTTCTGGGTAAACAGGCATCAAATCAGCATTCGGCATGAGCCAAAGGAAAGTTTGCACACTCGCCATGTGGCTTAAATTAAGTGAGCGGTGCAGTCAGTAAAGCATGTGTGCTAAATAATAAACATTTAAGATGTCAGGGTTGAAGATACTCTTTTGCGGCCTTTTAAGGAAGGAGATGTCAATTTCTTTTTTTATAATTCCAAATAAAAATGTCACTGACAAGATTTCTGATATCACTTCACAAGTGTCAGCCCATACAAGCAATAGTGTGTGTGCTTGTGTGTGCATACAAACAAGGGTGCGAGAGAGACAGAGAATGGAAAGGCATGCACATATGCATGCACAAGAGATATGTGCGTTTCTGTACATGTGTGCATGTGACAGTGAGTTAGTAGGTCTGTGAGTGCATATGCATGTGTGTGTATGAATGTGAATGTAAGCATTTGAGTGTGTGCCTGTGTATGTATTGTGTGTGAAGGTGTGAGTGTGTGCACGTGCACAGGGGTGTGTGTATGAGTGGGTGTAAGTGTGGACGGCAGTGCCTGGGGAGAACATGTGGCTATATTGTGTGTGTGAAGGTGTGTATGCACATGCACATGTGTATTGTGTAGATGTGTGAGGGTGTGTGAGGGCAGGGGCTGCACGCCTGTGTCCCTGAGAGTGTGTGCACGCCCATGTGTGCATGTGTGCCACTCAGGCCAGCATGCACACATGGCTGCTGTGTCTCCTAGCAGCCTGCCTGTCAGCTCCTCCCTGCATTCTTCCACGGCAGGCCCCAAGGCTGCGGCCAAGAAAGCAATCAGGGCTCCCATTTGTATCTTGCCTGTCATCCACCCAGGCGGTGGGCAGGCAGGGGTAAGGGGAAGGTGCCAGCCCTGCTGCTCAGATGCCCAGGCCTCCCCTACAATGGAGGAGGACTTGGCCAGACTGGGGGGCTGGCCCCACACTTCCACTGCTCTCCCAATTACTGGCACCTTCTGAGTGGCTTATGGAAAAGGCATTGGTTGCCATGAGGAAGATATTCCACTGGAGCATTCCCATTCCCCACAAAAAGAACCTTCCGCATATTATACACATTTCTCAATGTAATTATCCCCAGCCCACACACACAGCTTGGAGGATTAAAACATAAAATACAGTCTGCTCCCCACACATGAGACCGACACTACAACTGGCATCATAATAAATAAATGAAGTAGCCTCTCCTCTTCCTTTCCCTCTCCTCTCCTTCCTCCTCCTCCCCCTCTTCCCTGCTCCTCTCCTCTCCCTCCTCCCTGATTACCCCTCCTCCCCTCTCCTCTCCACCTCTGCCTGGTGCTGGGCTTGCTTTGCTTCTTGTCTTCTGGATCCCATCCATCCCCTCCTGCCCCTCCCCACACAGCCCACGGCAGGCAACATCACCGCAAGGGACGTCACCCCATGCTGCTGCTGCCACCATGGAATGAGGGCTTTGTTCAACAAGCCACCCAGGGTTCCGTTTGCTGCCTCTGCTGCAGAGGGTTCACTGCACTAAATGCTGGCAGAAGGGCGGGGGTGAGGGCGGGAGGAGGGAGGAAGGAAGATTTTATAAGCAAATGGCTTCGTGGATCATTGAAGGGACATTAGGAAGCATCCCGGAGCACCTAAAACCAAACGCCTCGGTGCAAATGGATGGAAGGGCGTCAGCTGTGGAAACTGGAGCTATTGCGAGCAGCTTGGGTTGCTAGGGAACAGCCCCGAGAACGTTTTGTCTTCAGGCTGCAGATCCTGGATCCTCCTGGGATTTCCAGTTCTAGAGCCACTGCCAGCCAGCGGTGCCAGCATCAGCGGGCAATGGGGCTAGGAAAACTGCAGCCCCAGGCGGCTGTGGGCCAGGCAGAGGGGCCCCAAGCTGGCTCTGAGATTGAGTGTGCATTAGGGGATAGGTTTGGGGAGGAGCCCATGCTGGTGATTTTCTTTAAACAGAAATGCTGGTGCCCAACTTGGTACAGAAAGCCTGGGTGACAGGGGTTTCAACTTCCTGATAACAGTGTTCCAGTTTTGAGCCCAGATCTGGTGAGTTCTGAGCTCAGCAACCCTGCCCTGTGCACACTGTCTCCTCACATTCCTTCCTCTGGGCTTTCTCTCCACCAGCCCAGCCCCGGGACCATTCTCTTAAGAGGTCATGTCAGCCCAACCGACTTGACCTCAGTTCTTTGGGGAGCAGGGGAGTTTTTTGTTTTTTTGAGACAGAGTCTCGCTCTTGTTACCCAGCCTGGAGTGCAGTGGCGCAATCTCGGCTCACTGCAACCTCCGCCTCCCAGGTTCAAGTGATTCTCCTGCCTCAGGCTCCCAAATATCTGGGACTACAGGCACTGGCCACCATGTCCAGCTAATTTTTGTATTTTTAGTAGAGACGGTGTTTCACCATGTTGGCCAGGCTGGTCTCGAACTCCTAACCCCAGGTGATCCTCCTGCCTCGGCCTCTCAAAGTGCTCGGATTACGGGTGTGAGCCACCATGCCCGGCTATGGTACCTTTGATAGTACTTATATGCCAGTTAAATAATAAGTGATGTGCAGTGGTTTTTGTCTGCACAGATTAATTAGGCTGTGGGGGGAGGGACAGGGGCTGGTTCTGTTCTCATTGTTTCACTAGCTACGGATTGTTCTAGGTTTTGGCTCAGAGTCCAGTTTTTGTTAAGGTGCTAATGGAACACTTGCCAATGACCTGGTTCAGTGCTGAATGGAAGAAGAGCTGACCAACTTGAGTTATTACATCTCTGCCCCTCAAGGTGATGTCAGGCAAGCTGTTGACTCCAGCTGATCCTCAGCTTTTCTATCTGTAAAATGGGCTTATGATTAGCTAAAATAGCATGCAGAAAGTGCAGAGCTCAGTAAATGTTCCCACCCCTTGCAGCCTGGGCCCCAGGGCTATTTAGAAACCCCAAGAGTGGTGCTGATATGCTCCATGCACCGCTTCCCTTCTCACCTATCTTCTGCCCCACCAGGCCCCACCCTCAAGCCTTCAAACCCAGGAACCTGCCTAGACTTTCCATTCTGAACTTGGGCCAGATCTTAACCTGCTGGTAAAGCACTGGCTGAGGGTTTAGACTTTCAAGGAATTTGAGGCTGTTTTCCCTGCCTTATTGCAACCCAGTGGCTGGCTGCTGAGACCAGAGGCGTGGGCCACCCAAGGGATTCTTGCCTGCCAGTGCTGGCCTGAGATGTTGCTATGTACGCTTGCTCTTGGGGCCGTGGCACCAAAGCTATGCTGGACACAATTTCCCCTCCAGCACTGCCCAGAAGACCAGAATGCAGGGTCATTGTCAGCTCCTTCTTGCAGTCTCTGCTGCCTTTTTTGTATGAAGGAACGGACGTAGGAAAGCAAATTATCAGCTAGGTACTTACTGTGTTCCTGGCTCAGGGCCTGGCACATAGAGCTGCCCCCAAATATTGATTAAATAAAAGAGTAGACAACTTTAGGCCATAATTTCATCTAAGACTCTTGGTAAACCAAAGAGGTGAATTCGCAGCCCCACTTTGCAGATGGGAAAACTAAGACCCAGGGAGGCGAGGTGTCTTGCCCATAGTGTATAGTCAGCTCCTGGGGCTCAAATCTAAGCCATGGTGACCCTTGAGTTCCTTTCACTCCTATGGGTGTTGTCATCACACTGGGCTGTTCCCCTGGCACCAAGGTGACACAGGGGTCAGGAAATATAGTTTTGGGACATCTGCCAAATGGCCCAGCCTATGGACCTGATCAGGACTGGGATTGCCAGGATTGGAGCTCTTCCCAGCCTTGCTTGATACTGTCAACAAATCCAGGAAGGACGGGCAGGGTGGAGTGGGTAGATGGAAGATGGAGTGGGAAGTAAGAGGCAGGGAGGAAAGGTACAGTCTCAGGTCAGCAGGCCTGATTCAAAGGCTCAGTCAGAGAGGGCAAGGCTACTCCAGCCATTCTGAGACTACAGGGAGGTTTGAAAGCCAGGCCAGCTGGACAACAGCATAGAGTTGTCCTAATGGCTATGAGGAGCCCTAAGCCCTAAGCCCTAAGCCATCCCTGGGAATGCAACAAGATAGAGGAAATACTGCTCCCTGGACTTCTCCCTGGGGCGAGTGCCCGTGGTTTGGGAAGATAACTTTGAGCACCTGTGAGCAGTGGGGAGCTGGAGCAGAGAGAACCCCCAGGGTAGGCTTGGGTAGTCACATATCCTCCCTCCCCTGTCTTCTAAGGAGGGCCAGCACAGCATTAGCAGTAGAACTTATGACTGCTAAGGAGAGTGTGCAAGTTTGGACCAGAGCTGAAAACGAGGCAAGAGAGTTCCAGAAACTAATGCAACCTCTGTCTTCTTCACCCTGTATTCTCTGCCCTGCAGAGTTCTGCCTTGCCCCCAAATTCCCATTAAGTCAATATTTGAAAAGCACTGGTGTGAAATTACACTACTTATGACCTACCTGGAGTTCTCAATTGGCTCAGGGAGGTGTTTGGGGAATCGGGCTTCCATAAGATCAGTCACCCCAACTCTTTCCCTCCCATATTCATCCTCTGCCTATGAGAGAATCATAGTTATAGTAAATAGGTGTCACGAAGGTCTGTGGCCAACCCAAAACATCTGGGGTGGCAACATACAAGGGAACAGAAAGGTAGACCTCAAACCAGGACCCAGCTTCTGCTGCTGGTAATATAGGTGACAGCCCAGCCAGGTGGTAAAGTTTGTACAACGAGCTCTCCCAGAAAAACAAAAAGGCTGGATTCGTAGCATTTGCCAATTTCTGTGGTGTAAGCACTTTCACTATTGGGCTTGATGTTGCTGACTACGGAGTTGAAAGAAGTGATCTCACAAATCTGTATGAGCCAGCCTCGTCACACACCTGCAACAGGGCCAGGTCCTGTCCCCACGACGTGGAGGGAAACCAGAGAGAAAGAGGGAGACACACACACAGAGAAAGAAGGAGAGAGAAACAGACAAGTACACTCTGCTGGCAGGATGTACATCTGAAAATGAGTTGTTAAAACAGTAAAAACAAAAACAAAAAAAAACCCACAATTTTTTAAACCCAACTTCATTAGGAGATAGAGGTGAGAGGGTGATAAAGCATTGTAGCCTTCAATTTCAACTCCAATTTCAAGCTTTATTTGCTTAAGGAAGCTTGGAGAAGAAAGACTGTGCAAGGTGCATGTGCATATTTGTGTCTGTGCACACTTGCACACATAGGTGTGGGGGCTGTGTTCTGCAGGAAAGCTTGGTATTTGACTTCTACAGAGAGGGCTTGCTTTTATTGACCTGCACGAAGGCTCCCTGCTCAGGTGTAAGAGGCATATCAGAATGGATCCATGCAGCAAGCTCTCTACCAAGCACCTGGAACCTTAGGCTACCTTTTTGCATAGGCAATTTATACAAGCATCTTCTGCACGACTACATGAGGAGGGCTGCATAGTCCATGGGTGTGTCCTCTTCGAGGAGCAGAGGTCAGCTCCCTGACCTTACCCAGACTTCTCCCCTGCCCCACTGGGTCCCCACCTGGGGACTTTGAATCAGGAAGAGAGTCCAAGCCCTTACTGCCACACTGGGGACCAGCTCAGAATTTTCTAGTGACCTGTAGCAAGACCCCCTGATTCATCCTTCACAGTTGAGGGCATAGGAGAGTTTTCAAGCCCTAGCTCCAGTGGAGTCTTCCAGGATTCTACCTCCTCAACTCTCAGACCTATTATCTGTGCCCCTTCCTTTCTCCTTGTCAAAGGCAGAGCCTATATCTGAGTCTTCACATCCATCACACTTACCAATGAAGAATGAACAAGGTTTCAGCAGGGAGATCAGCTGATTCAAACATCCCATGTGCAGATGGGAAAATTGAGGGCCATGGCTGCTCCCTTCTGCACACCCTATTTTGGACCCTACAGTTTTCCCAAGTGTTTTAACTCCTTCTGGGCCCTGGATGCTTGTCTACCTGGAATGCCCTTCTTCCTCTTGTCTATCTGGCAGGTTCCTGTACACCCAACAAAACCAATCCCAACAATCCCCTCCTCTGTGAAGCCTTCACTGATCTACTCCTCTCCCTGACCTCCTGCCAATAGAGTGATTTCTCATCCTCTGGGTCCCAAGCCACTTAGCACCCACCTTTGCAGATGACCCTGTGACATGAATTGCAAGATTGCATCTCTGTCCATGCTGAGGGATCCCTCTGGGAGGACTGTGCCTGAGCCTGGAAAGAATGGTCCTGGAGCCCTGGGATGGGGGGTCATGGGAGAAAGAGGCTGGACTTCTGAACCCTGTATTTTATGACCTGCCTGGAGGAGTTGTTCCTCTCCACCAGTCTTCCCTAAACACCACTCCTCGATACCACACACATACCTGGCAGGGCCTGAGGAAGGATGAGGGTGAGCTAGTTTAACTTGGGACCTCCTGGGTAGGACCTTCTAGCTGGGACCTGGAACTGGAATCTTCCTGATTTTACCCTTCACCTTCACAGTCTTTTCAGTTTAATTATTTAGGAGAATAAAGGTTGGAATATGAGTTTATGAAAAAAAATGGAAACATGGACCTCACAAAAATGAAAACTTCTCCTTATCAAGAGACACTACGAAAAGTCTGAAAAGCCAAGCCACAGAGCAGGAGAAAGCATTCACAATAAGCATATCTGACAAAGGCCTTCTGTCCAGAATATAGAAAGGACTCTTCCAAATCAATGAGAAATGATAGCCCACAGAAAAAAATGGGCAAAGGATTAAAATAAACACTTCAGAAAACAGTATATTTAAATGGCCAATAAACATAAGGGGCTCACTTTCAATGGTCGTTAGAGAAATGTGAATTAACTCCACAATAAGATACACCTGTTAGAATGACTAAAATTCAAATGGCTGACAATACCAAGTGTTGACAAGGATATGGAGCAACCAGCTTATACACCACTTGTGGAAGTAAAAAGCGTCCAAGAAACTTGACAAATTGTCAGTATCTACTAAAGTGGAATCCATGCATACCATATAAATCAACAGTTCCACTCGTATGAATCAACACAGCATAAATGTATACCTTGTTCACCAAAAATGTGCAAGAATGGTCACAGCTACATCATTCATAATAGCTAAAAGGAGAAAACAGCCAAAATGCACACCAATGGAGAACGGATACAGCAAAAATGGAATTCTGTATAGCAATGGAAATGAACAAACCACTTCTCTATACAGCAACACAGATGAATCTCAGAAATGTAATGTTGAGCCAAGAAATTAGATACAGGCTGGGCACGTTGGCTCATACCTGTAATCCCAGCACTTTGGGAGGCCGAGGCAGGAGGATCACTTGAGGTCAGGAGTTTGAGATCAGCCTGGCCAACATGGTGAAACTCTGTCTCTACTAAAAATACAACAATTAGCCAGGCATGGTGGTGCACACCTGTAATCCCAGCTACTCAGGAAGCTGAGGCAGGAGAATCGCTTGAACCTGGGAGGCAGAGGCTGCAGTGAGCTGAGATCGTGCCACTGCACTCCAGCCTGGGCAACAGAGGGAGATTCTGTCTCAAAAAAAAAAAAAAAGAAAGAAAGAAAGAAAGAAAGAAAGAAAGAAAGAAAGAAAGAAAGAAAGAAAGAAAGAAAGAAAGAAAGAAAAGAAAAGAAAAGAAAAAGGAAAAAAAGAAACAAGATACAAAGAATATATCCAGTGTGATCTCATTTAAATAAAGTCCAAAAACAAGCAAAACTGAAAAAGCTCAAAGAAGGAAGATAACCTTAAGAAAACAATAGCTGGGATGAAATAGCCTCTCTCTTTCTCTGTATACACACACACATACACATATATATGTTATATATGGTTCAGAGAAAATTATATATATATGGTTTGGAAAAAATTATATGTAACACACACAGAATACATATATATATTCTGAACTAAATATATGCTTTAGAAAAAAGTATATATTAATTATATATATATATATATATATATAATTATATCCCTTGATAACTGCAGGGGATTGATTCCAGGACCCTCTTTCACCCCCACATACACCAAAATCTGGGTATACTCACTCCTGCAGTCCACCCTACAAAACATCCATTTCCAAAAAGTCAGCTTCTCATGTATTCAGGTTTCACATCTGAAAGTACGGTAATTTTTATCCATGTTTGGTTATAAAAGTGAACCTGTGCAGTTCAAATCCACGTTATTCAAGTGTTAACTGTATATGTATATATATGTGTGTGTGTGTACATATATACAATTTTCTGAACTATTTGAGAATTTGAGAACTCCTGGCCCTTTACACTTAAATATTTCAGTATATATCTAAATATTTTAATGTATATTTTCTAAGACTAATGACTGTGTCTTATATAACCACAGTTCAGTGATCAAAATCAGAAAATGTAACATTAATATAATAATATGATCTAATCCACAGCCCATATTCTAATTTAATAAATTATCCCAATAATGTTGGTGATACCCATTTTTTCTCAGTTGTGGATCCAGCCCAAGTTCAGTCCAGGTTTATGCATTACATTCCATTGTCACGTCTTTTAATCTCCTATGATCTGGAACAAGAACAATTCCTTAGTCTGCTTTTTTGTTTTTTGACCTTGACATTTCTGAGGACAGGTCAGCTGCTTTGTAAACTGTGCCTCAGTTGGGTTCCTCTGGTTGTTTCTCAAGGTGGGGTTCGAGCTCCACGTCTGTGGCAGAAGGGAATCTCACTGCAGTTCTGTGTCCGTCTCAGTTATCCCATTGCAGGGCACGTCATGCAGGTCTGTCCTGATGTTGGTCCTGTTTGCTTTGACCCCTTAGTTAGGGTGGTGTCTGCTTGGTCTGTCCACTGTGAAATCACTATTTCTCCCTTTGTGCTGAGTAAGTTATTGGTAAGGAGAGACTCGTAGACTAACAACGTGTCCTCCTGAGTATCTGCTGTGTGCCTGGCTCTGTGTGGGGAACAGAGGCCAATAGTTTGCCAGGCAGGCACAGCCCCATCTCTCACAGGTTTAGCCCACAGTGGGAACCCATAGAAAACAGTGATCACAGAACCAATTCAGTGCCAGGAACTGTACTCAATAAGCCCAGTGCACAAGCTCATTTAAACCTGACTGCAACCCTGATAGGAGAAAACTGAATGAATATGTTACTTGCCTACAGTCAGATGTTTCAGAAATAGCAGTAATAATAACAACAACAATAATAATGGCTAGCATCCTTTTAGTGCTTATTTCCTGTTGCCAGGCTCTGTGTTCAGTGCTTTACATGAACTTCTATTTTATAGAAATTATTTCTACCTCCACCTCCCAGAGGAGAAATCCGAGGCACAGAGGTCAGTCATTTGCCATGCCACACAGCTGGTAATTAGGATTTGCATCTAGGTAGTCTGTCCCCAAGGCCACCTTCTAAGCCACTCCTTCATATAATCTTTCTAAGGTGATACCAGTGGAGTGGGGGGTGGAACTGGGGGTGGAGCCGGGGGTGGGGCAGGGGTACACTCACCTGAGTTAGTGTTTCTGGTCTGTTTTTTCCTTTGTTTCAAGAACATATTCCTTGGACCCATTCAAGCCTGCTGTGGCACACTGAGAAGAGTTTGTGCTTGGACCAGAGGAAAACGCAGAGGAGAGGTACATGGGAGACAGGTAGGAGGCGGCATCAGCAGGAACCAATGAGGGTGCCCCTGGAAGGAGCAGCAAGGCTGCCCCCACCACCTACAGCCCTTCCCCATAGCATACTTCCCCTGCACTGGACTCCAGGACCTCATCCCTGACCAGTGCAGAAAACAGCCTTGAGTCTAGAAGGAACTCCTTGCCCTTCATGTGGGACTCTTCTAATGAGCTCTTGAAAGCCCCTGGGTCACGGTGCCAATTCTGCGACACTCACTACTGGCCTGTTTGTACCACCCACGCCTGCAACCATCAACACCAACACCCTAATTTCTCCTGGTCACTGGCCTTTTAGCATCATGAGGCTGAACAGAGGGAAAGCTGTATTTACGGCTTGGCATGAAGGGAGAACATACCGATCTCTGTTGCCAGGCTACAAATGACTCTTTCCCCCCACCCAGAAGAAAGACACAATGATTAAAAAATACTCCGTTGCTTGGCAGGCATCTGGGTGGCTTAGCTGTGAATATTCTGGGGCCAGGAGGGACCCTGCCTTTTACAGAGCCCGCTGCTTCTCTAGGCTCCCTTGGTTTTGGACCTGTGCTTCATTCATCTTATGAAAGAGAAGGTGCTGACCTGTGATCAATGCAGAAAGCAACATGCTTTTTTTTTTTCTTTTCAGAGATACACAACCCCTTGATTATTTGATTCCTCTCCTTGAATGGAGGAGACAGAGTTCTCAAAGGACCAGAGGCAGCAGTGTTCCAAGGGGCAGAGCTAAGGTCAAGTACAGAGAAGGAAGAGGACATTCAAGGCAAGAAGGCAGAGGGTCACAAATGGAAGACAGCAGCAATTGGCTGAGAAGTGGGGACTGGGAAGCAATAGGAAAAAGACTTCAACCTTGAGGCTGGGGAGCCCTACTGAAGAGCCTGAACCTGTTCTGATTGCTGCCTCTTCTCTGAAGCTAGGCAAGGTTTTCAGGAGTAAATGCCCAGGGCCTGGTTGCACCCCAGTTTGGCTCCGCTAAAGGTAAAGGCTGGCTCACTTATGTCTGAGACGTTGGTCTGAGAGCACATGGCCACAGCATGAGAAGAGTGGTCCATGTGGTCTGGGAAGCCCTATGTGTCCTGGATCTCTGAATGTTTTGTAAAACTATTATTTTTTGATAAAAATAACATGTTCAATGTGAATTCATCTGTGTACTGCTATAAGACTTTTCCTACAAATGTATTTAGAACCATTTTCTAAAATAGTCTTTGTCAGACTACATACGCCTTTTGTTACTGCTGTTTGGGTTTGCCTGATGGGTGAAGACTTTAACATTCATTCAGACCCCAAATGGAGGAGGCATAGGCATCTTGGCATAGGATCCCATCCAACAAAAACCCTAAGAGTTGGGGTAGTTATGATTTTCCCCCTTTAACAAATGAGGAAACAAAAGCTCAGAGCATTTACAGTTCTCTGTAAGGTCACACAGCTAATAGGTGGTAGAAATGGTGTCAAGTCTGGGCCTAGGAGAGCCCAAGGATTATGCATTTGCCCTGGTATAAAATCGCCTTGACAAGAAACCTACAGAGACTTTTCCACAGGCTTCCCCAATCCCTGAGCACAGGAAATAGAATTCCTTTAGCTTTTCTTTTTCTTGCTTTCTTGTCTTTGTTCTGCAGCCATTTTCTTCTCACAAAGTGTGTTTCCCAGCACAAAAAAGCCTGGCTTCCCAGGAGCGGCACCCACTTTCTGAAGAGTTTACTTGCATTATGTGTCGGAGTTTAGGATAACTCCGTTCAAGGCAGATTTCTCTCCCAGGGAAAGCAGCCTGATGAATCAGAAGGGATTTTATGGGAAATGCCATCAGATACCCCCCCACCCCACTTCAGCAGAGGAGGAAGCCTCTGCTGTAGTCCGCACCATCCTGCAATCAATCAGGACAACCTGTGCGAACTCAAAGGCGAGGTGAGTAATCAGCACCATTGCTTTGCCCCAAAGTCCCTCCATCAGGTTTTCCAACTTAATGGGGACCTCACTGCACAAACTGTGATGCCTTCTGAGTCAGCACAAACCTAGCACGCCCATGTGTGTTGTTCAGAAAACTGTGCAAATCTCTCACACTAATCCCCCATGAGTTGATGGATGTGGTCATTGATGGTTAATTCACTCTTAGACTTGGAGAATGCATGTAAAGCGATGGTCTTAGCTGTTATTTTAAAACGTGTATGATTGCATTCCTGTGGCACTGGGTCTTAGGAACAGAAGGTTTAGCCAGACGGGTAGAAGAATCGTTGGGCACATTCGCCCATGCTGGACTCCAGGACCTCACCCCTGATTCTTTGTTGAAATGCATTTTCAAAGAGACAAGTTGGCTTTGATATTAAAGTTAAGTTTCCCTTGAGTCAAGGGTTTATTCACTCATCCTTTGAACAAATATTTAGTGAGAACCATGTACTATACCAGAGCATTGCTAGACATTGGGGAGGCAGCGATGAAGAAGACACAGCTTTCCCTCCTGTGGGGCTGGCATTGGAGACCCATTCTAAGGTACAGAGAGTCTGTTGACATCACTCTCAGGAGAAAATCAAACGCTTGAGAGCTGGTTGATTTTTGCCATGGATGAACAGGTCCCAGCACCCACGATATGAGTTTAGCACTTCCCAGAAATCAGCCTTATAACTTGTTGTTTGTCAGTGGGGTGAAAATGTCACTGTGGAAAGAAACAGATGACCATAAGAGGGGTACCCAGTGTGTGTTGTTGGGACGGCCCCAGAGAGGGAGGTGGCTGGAGGGGACAGGTGCAGCTAACTTGATGTGAGGTCCAGGTGGGTCAACTTGAATTCCAGGCCCTCCACTTCCTGGTGGTGTGACCTGGGCCATTGCCCAGCTCAATGTTATCTTCTGAGCCTCAGTTTCCTCAGCCATAAATTTGGGACAATACTGTCGTTCCCATAGGATTGTTGTGAGAACACAATAAGAGACCTTATCCCAATCACCTAGCATAAAGCACAGCCTCTGCACACACTGATCTCCTTGGACCTTCTCCTTTTAAGGTTTTTCCTTGGCTGGGGCAGTTTCACTCATGTTGCCGGTGACAACAGCTTACACGCCTCCAACTTCCTTCTCCCCAAAGAGCCTGGGGACACTCTGGAGAGCTGCTGCTTCCTTTAACCCCAATGACAGTATACGTTTTCCTCCAATCTGGTTCAGTTATGAGAGTGAAAGAGGGTACTGTTGATAATCACACCCAAAAATCAGGCGTAAACCAGGACTATGTAAGCCAGCAGGGACATATGGTCACCCTTCCGCTGCTGGTCTTGTCAGCTGTGAGGGTGGGTAGAGAACAGACAGCAAAACCCTCCTTCATGGAATTCTAGCCTCACAGCACAGCCAGAAAAAACAGCTTGATAACCCTCTGGTGCACAGAATTACAAGACGGCCGCTTCCCCCTACCCCCACCCCCCCCACCCCACCCCCACCCCACCCCCACCCCACCCCCACCCCAGTAGACAAGACCTACATGATCTCCTTTCTTTCTAAAAGAGAACCTGCGAACATGTTGGGCTCTCACTCCTACAATTAGGCTATATTTAGCAAAGGTGAATGGATTTTTTTATGTAATTAAAGTCCCAAACCAGTTTACTTTGTATTAATCAAAAGGGAGATAATCCTGGGTGGGCCTAGCTAAAGCAGGTGTAGGTGCTTGCTAGAAGGACTTGGCCCTTCCTGAAAGAGAATGTGAGTAAGAAGGAAGGAAGAGGTCGGCTGCTCTGTTGGGAGAGAGACATGAGACTAGAATCTAATGGCAGCTTCTAGTAGGTGAGAGAGATCCCTGGCCAGCTGCCAGCAAGGAAATGGAAACCTCACTTCCAGAGTTGCAAGTAGACTTTTTCCAACAACCTAAGGTAGTTGGAAGCAAATCCCTCCCAAGTTGAGCCTCCAGGGGAGAATGCAGCCTGACTGACACCTTGATTTCAGCCTTATGAGACCCTGACTGGGAAGCCCACCTGAGTCCTGTACAGACTTCTGACCTGTATGAGATTTTCCAAACAAATGTTGTTTTTAGCCACTCAGTTTCTGCGAGTTTGTTAAGCAGCAACAGCAAATGAATAGAATACAACCCCCAACTCACATGGCCACTCTCTTCCATCCTGTACCCACCGACTCACCCCGCAGAGCCACTCCTGCTTTGCCATAGCCCCATTCCCTGAGCCCGGCTCCAGACTCCCACCTCCAGGGCACACTCATTGCCCACTGCTCGAGGCCCTGGGACCTCCTGCACACACACCACCTCTGCTGTCAACACCGATTGCCTTGTGAGTATTCTTCTGCTTAGCAACTTTCACTGGATGTCACAGGGTGCCATGCCCTCTGCATAGGCTGTTTCTTGCGCCAATAAGAAAAGTATAAATAACTCCTTCTTACAGTTGTAGAAATGAAGGCTGAGAGTGAGTGACTCATCCAGGGTCAATGAGATGCTGAGTAGTGGAGCCAGAATTTGAAATAGGACCTTTTGACTCCAAAGTCAGCTATCTCTGTACCATGCCTGTTGCCTGCTGCCCTGTTCAACTGTTGGGTGTCCCTGATCCCAAGAGAGCTGCATTGCTGTGTTGCTTGACATTTTAAAACATGCTTTCATATAGTTCATCTCATGTGATCCTGCAAGGAACCATGTGAAATATTGTTCCTGCAATTTACAGGTGAGAGCACTGAGACATGAATAATATTTATTCATTTACTCGTTCCACATACATGAAATTGAATGTCTAAGAGGTGTCTTTTAGTACTAGACTCCAGGAGACAGAGAAGAATCAACCACTAGGCCCTTCCTAGGAAGCTCACGGTCCAGGGTGGGAAGCTGATGTGTAGACAGCCATGTGCTACCCAGGGTAGAATCTACTGCAGACAGTAGATTTCAGTGCTGACACAGATGGACACTCAGAGAAAGGATTTCAACCCAGGTATGGGGAGAGAATCAGAATGAGAGGGCTTCTGGGAGGAGGTAGAGAATGACATGACTTGAACCTTCAAGAATGAGTGAGTGAACTTGTGGAATCAAGGGTGAGGGTACAGAAGCCCTTGGCGGGATGCATGACTGGTTTGAGGCAGAACAAGACTTGGAGTGGTGGCTTCCAGGGCACCCACTGCTTCTCAAGGGAGGTTGAGGTAACTGGTTGAGTGGGGCATCCTGAAGGGCATTCCTGGGACCCACATCTGGCATTTAGTGGAAACAGAAACAAATGCACATGCACACACACACACATCAACATATTTAGGTAACACTCACACATACTTGTGCCCCCAACACAGACACACCCACACACTGACACACACAAACACATACATGCATACTCACACACACGCCCACAAACACATACTTACACATACCCACACATGTACATATATATACAGGCACATACATGTCTCCCCCCACACACAACCCTTTTTCAGGAAACCCAGCAGCAGCCCCAGCTCAGCAGAACAACTGAGACGCCCTGAGAACTGGTTCTTATTATGCAGAACAGAAAGGCAGGTGAGAAACTGTCAAACGCAGTCCCCAACCGCCCATTGAGAACCAAACAGACAGCACTGTGGTTTCCAGGCAAATTCCAGCTGCTTCCCTGGCGCCCAGAGTACATAAACCCAAGAATCCAAATGATGACTTTCCCCTTCAGAAGAATAACATTGTCCGGCCCTCCCTCCTCAGGCCAGACAGGTTTCCGTAGCCTCCGCCCCCCACCCCCGCAGGCCAGGCAATCCCACCAGGATGAAGTGCCAGCCAAGGGACCAGCCAGCTCCATCAATTTCTACTGAAAAGCCCAGAAGAAATTTGGTCATAGAAAATCCCTTCCCTCTTTGCTAATAAAACTTATCAGTGCAGGGCAGGAGGTGGGGAGGAGAGGGACCGCAGACACTTGCCTTGCTAAATTACTTGGAGAAATGGCCCTGATCAGCCATCCAGAAGCAAGAAAGGAAGAAAGCAATATAACATTTATCAAGCCAGGTTTTTTTACCTAGATTTTCTCACTCAGTCCTCTAAGCAGTTCTGTGATATTGCATCAGCTCCATTTCATAGGTGAAGAAACTGAGGCACAGCTATGCACCAGAAATAATGTAGATTTTGGAGAATAACCAATGTGGGTCTGAGCCCCTGGCCTGCTCCCTTGCTTGCTTGGCTCAGGCTGCTGGTTTCATCTTTCTGCATCACAGTTCCTCCTTAGGACCCCTAGGCCAGGTGGGCTGATGCAGGATCGAGTGGATAATGTAGGAAAGACACAGGCACCAATCTTGGACATGGGAAGCGCTCAGACATGCTCCTTCCTCACCTTGTCCTGTCTGGCTCTTCTCTATTCTGAGGTTCCTTCTAATTCTCCCTTGTCTTCCCTCTACAGTGACCAGGGAAGCGCCTGTGGCCCTGGGGGCTGGCTCTCCTGTGAGCTTACCAAGCAGGCACTTGGCTGGCACCTGTACCTTGCCCTTCTTGCTGGAGCCTGGGGAGAACTAGAACCCCAGCTTTCATACAACAAAAGTTGGGGCACATCATTCTTTCCTAAACTGCAGAGAGGGCTCTTCCAGTTTTTGGCCAGGAGGGCCTTGGTTCCTGGCTTTCTTTGGATCGGCCACATTTGCTCTTGGCTTCAGGAGCCTAAGAGGGCCCTATGTCAGCCTTCACCAGAGACCTCCTCTTCAAGCCCACATCCATCAAACTCAGAGTTTACCCAACAACCTGGAAAGAATATGACCTCTGGGGCGATGAAATATGGGAATCCCAAGTAGGCAGATCAGTCTGGAATGGCGTGGTCCTGAGGAAGCAGTGGACTTAAACTTAAAAGGAAATGTGGACTAAGTAACAGGGAAATTCCCTTAGGAAGATCTATTAGACTGTGAAATAGTATTCCACAGGAAATGGCAGAGGGGGTGCCCTGAGGTATTTAAAGCCTTGCTGGACTAAGTAATAGAAAACGCATGGTGTATGGAGTGGCCGAGAACTGGCCTCAGGGGAGCAGCAGCTGCTGTGCCCTAATAGGTCTTCTCCATAGACATGTCATTTCCAAGCCAGCCTTAACATTACACGGAGCTGCACTGCTCTTACCAGGCAAAGAAGGCGTTCACTTACAGCACAGAATAAGCCGCAGGATTTAAAGTAGGCACCGCCATCACCTCCTTCACAGGATGGCGATCCCCAACAAACAGATCTGCAGACTCAGTGCAATCCTTATCAAAATCCCAGCTGCCTTTTTATGAAAATTGAGAAGTCAATCCTAAAATTCACATGGAATTGCAAGGAACTCAAAATAGCCAAAAAGACCTTTAAAAAGAAGAATCAAGTTGGAGAACTCTCACTTTGATTTCAAAAATTACTACAAAGCTGCAGGATTCAAGACAGTGTGCTATTGGCACAAAGACAGATATACAGATCAATGGAATAAAGTTCAGAGTCCATAAATAAAACCCTTACATTTATGGTCAATCGATTTTTGACAAATATGTCAAGACAATTCAATTGGGAAAGAACAGTTAAATCAACTAACAGCGCTGGGACAACTGAATATCCACACGCCAAAGAATGAAGTTGGACTCCCACCTCACATTATATGCAAACGGATTATGGATGAAAACATAAGATCTGAAACCATAAAACTCTTAGAGGAAATTATATGAATAAATCTTCAACACTTTGGGTTAGGCAATTGTTTCTTATATATGACATCAAAAACACAAGCAACAAGAGGAAAAATAAATTGAGCTTCCTCAAAATTAAAAACTTAAGTGCTGTCAGCAATATTACCAAGACAGTGAGAACAAAACCTATAGAATGGAAGAAAATGTTTGCAAATATAAAAATGAGCAAAGAATTTCAATAGACATTTATCCAAACAAAATACACAAATTTTCAATAAACACATGAAAAGATGCTCAACATGGCTAGTGGTAAGGTCTTAGGAAATGCAAATCAAAACCATAATGACATACCACTTCACATCCACTGGCATGGTTAAAAAGAAAAAGGAAGATAACAAAAGAAAAAGGAAGATAACAAGTTTTGGCGACGGCGTAGACAACTTGTAACCACATTTTTCACTGGTGAGAATGTAGAATAGTGCACCCACTTTGGAAAACAGTTTGACATTTCCTCAAAGTATTAAACATAGAGTTACTAGTAATTTCTCTTCTCAGCATATGCCCAAGAGAATTTGAAAACATTGTACATCAATGTTCATATCAACAATATTCATACCAGCCAAAAAGTGGAAACAACCCAAATGTCTATCAACTTACGTATGAATAACCAAAATGTGTTATATCCATACAATGGAATATTACTCAGCCTTGAAAAGGAATGAAGTATTGATACACACTTCAACATGGATGAACCTTGAAAACATCATGCTAAGTGAAAAAAGCCCATCACAAAGAGTCACATATTGTATGATTCCATTTATATGAAATGTCCAAAACAGACGGATTTATAGAGACAGAAAATACATCAGTATTCACCAGGGGCTGAGTGTGGGAAGAATGAGAACAACTGTGACTAGATACAGGATTATGGGATCTTCCTAAAACTAGAGAGTGGTGATGATTTTACAGCTCTGTGAATATACTAAAACTCAAAGATATTACACATTAAAAGTTGGATTTTTTGGATATGTGAATTATATCTCAATTAAGCTGTTATTTTAAAAATACAGATACCATGAAGCTACCACATACAATTTTGGCCTACATCTCTCTTTCCATAAATATTATTTTACATAAATCAGTTCTAACTTATACAGACGATTGTATCTTGCCTTACTCTCCATTAGGTTTTAAGCCTCTTCAATGTTGTTACGAACACTTCATTGATATTATTGTTCACAGTTGCCTAATATTCCATCATATAGTTATAACTGTAACTTAATTCTCTATTACTGTGTTACTGGGTGTTTGAATTCTTTTCCCAGGTTTTGTTGTTATAAATAGCATCTTTGTTGAACATCTCTTCATATAAACTCTTATCTGCAGTTTTTTTTTTCTCTCTTTTGGATTGCCTTTTTTTTTTTAGGATAGATTCCTAAAATTGAGATTTCTGGGAGAAAACAGTCAGCTTTAAGATCCTGCTATCTGTGAGCTCCCTTATTTGCTCCAAATTACTCTTTTTGAGATATTTGATGAAGACACACTTAGTTTGCTGGAATAAGGAGTCACACCCACCAGGTGTGAGGGAGACAGATTGCTGCTATTGAAGTCAGACTTACCCAGCGTCATAGTTCAGCTCTGCCAGTTAACACTTTGAGAGATCCTGACGAAGTGACCCCACTGAAGCTCAGTTTCCTCTCCTGTAAATATAGGAGGTAATATAGGCACAATAATGCCTAGCTATTGTCAAGAAGATAATATGCATTAAGTGTCCAGTGTCCCTCCCTCAAAACTAGGCACTTGTCTCATGTCCATTGTTCTTCTTCCTTCTCTTCATAGCCTCCAACTCCATCACAAATATGCACCTTTGGCTTCCGAGTCCTGTATATGTCTGACTCTTAGGATGTGAGTCACTGATCTGGCAGCATGACTAGGTGACATCATGATGTTGTGGACAGCAATGGGCCTGCAACTTGAAGCTCAGGATCCGGGCCCACCCCTCATTAGCCTGTGATCTCAGGAAACCCCTCCACACATTTTGAGTCTGGCCTCTCATTAAAAATGGAGGCAAGGAGGCTATTTTACGTCAACCCAGGGGTAGGGGTCAGGCAAGAGGCTGGATGTAGCAATGCGGGATGTTCTGCCCTGGTCTCTATAAACATCAGTTAGTTTTATTGTCAGCAACTCGCTTTAAATATACTGGGACTTGCTTGTGTGAACTAACTCATTTCATTTTCTGCTACTAGATTATAGGCCCATAGACTGACTGGGTAAGCCTCGAATCACTACATACTATAGTAATTACTAATTACATGTTTCTGCCTTCTGTGGCTTATTAGTAAATTGCATGTAGCTGGATCTAAAAGTAATTGCCCTTCTTTCATAACTTCAGCAGCCTGCAGAAATCACAAGAATTACCTTATTTACTTCCTAAGTGATTCCCAGTGGTCATTTATCAAATATACAGAAGAAAAAAAATCATACAATCATCAAATATTCTTCTGCTTACTAATAATAGAGAGGGTCACAAGAAATCTTGAATGGAAAAGGCTGTTAAACAGCTGCCGACTAACTGTATGTAAATATCCCCCTGTGGGTAATAGCTTAATTTTGATCATTGTTCAAAAGAGCAAGCACTTTAAATTATTAATAGGTGTCAGCTACAAAAGAATGTTTAACTGGAAACTTACAAGAAGAGAGCTTATCCGTACAAATGACACTGTGTCTTTCACCACCCTGGTGTGTGGGAAAGAAAGAGGGGTGGAAAGAAAAGGATAAAAAGCACAATAGGCCAAAAGTCTGCCTCATTTTTTCCCAGAGTGGGGTTTTGTGGCTTGTGGGTGTATTACTTTACCACCTTGGAAACTGGGCTGGGCTGCTTTCATTTATTAGGTTGGCTATACATAAGTTTCCTCTGTTTAAGCAAAGTTGATTCCAACTAAGCCAAAAGCTGGAAGACACTGAGATAACCAGGTTGTAATACAAGCCTTTATACTTTCGCTGTGATAAAAACTTCTTCACATCCAAACACATGGCATAGACACCTTTCATTGTGAGCAGCGCTGATGTGATTCTGCTCAAATAAACTGAAGATCCCATTTCAAATGATTCATTTGGTAGACACATCAGGATCACTGATACGTGGATTGACCTCTGTGATCCTTTCCCCAAAAACACATACAGTGGATCATGGGATTGTTGAGTTAATAAGAAAGAAGAAATGGCCTGTTTTTCTGTTCCCTTTTCTTGGTTTTTATAGCAGTGTGGACTTCTGGAATTTTGCGTAAGCCATGAGTGTTAGAAATGAAAATGAAGGATGAGGTAGGGCATGAAGAATTAAGGAAAAGGCTCAGGTGGGTATATTATGATCTGCCATGATAAGAAACTCCTTCCCGGTTCTCCTTCCTTCTTCTGTATGCACACCCTCCCTGTCTAGACCTGTAGGATGAAGAGTTAACATGCCCAAGAAGCAACACCACTGAGCACTGACGAAGCTTTCAGACACAGAGGCCTCCATTCTTGCCACATTGCTGTTACATTTCTAATGTAGGACAGAAGTCGTAAGAACGTTGCTAATCAGAGATGCAAAATGCTGATGCCAGAGCCAGAACTAGAGCCCAGTAAACAAAGTCCATGGGGATTTTTAACTAGGATTTGTGCTCTGGCCCTTTGTGATGGGGTTGGGGGATATTGCAGGAATAGGCGCCTTGATTGCCCTGAGGCTGTGACAACAGTCTGGGACAGCCTCACTGGGGCACAAGGCCAAGGTTCTCACTATTCTGTGGGTCCCTCCCCTGCCCTCTCTTGGGCTGTCCTCTCTTCCTGGCTGTGCCGGCCGACTCCTATCCCATCCTAAATGCATTCATCCTTTGGCTGCCCAACTCCTCTGCCACCCAGATTGTGAGCCCCATCATCCACAGGGTACTGATGACAGAATTGAGGTCCCTTGAGCCCAGGCTGAGGTCATAAGCACCATACCACTGAAGGCTTGCTGTGGTTGTTTTGTAGGTCAATTGAGGCTCCTCCAAAGAGATGTAACGCTCATTAGGGAAGGAGGAAGACCACCAACTTTGCACTCTCCTCTGTGCTAGGCCTTGGGCTAGGCCCAGGGAGCTCATAGTCAACTGCTGAAGACAGATGGGTCAGCAACCATGGCACACAGTGCAATGAGGCTAAAGCAAGTGTCAGAACCAGGGACAGAGGAGACATTGAAGCTGAGTGACCACTCAGGACTCAGGGACAGCTTCTGGAGGGAGAGAATGTCTGGATTACATTTTGAGGGATGAAGTAGAGCTTGTCAAGCAGGCAGAAGGGGTCTCCATAGAGCAGGTGTCTTTGTTCCTTGGTGACTTGTTCCTTCTCTTCCCTAACACACACAAGAGGAGATTGCTTATAACAACTTTGGACAGCACATTGCAATTTCTTATTTGGGTCCAACTGGCTACATCAGGCAGCTTCAGAAGCCTCCGGCCACATTATGTGAGCCCTCATTATCATCTTGTGCTGATTGCCTCCTAGAAATGAGGCAACTGAAACCAGAACTGACCAAGGCACTGCACCTGTTTGTTTGCAATACTTGAACGGCTGTCAGAAACCAATAATAGTAAGAGCCAGCATTTATAGCGCCTTACTATGTGGCAAGCATGGTGCCAGTATTAGTCTGTTTTCACACTGCTGATAAAGACATACCAGAGACTGGGAAATTTACAAAAGAAAGAGGTTTAATGGACTCACAGTTCCACATGGCTGGGGAGGCCTCACAATCATGGTGGAACGTGAAAGGCATGCCTCACATGGGGCAGACAAGAGAAGAGAGCTTGCGCAAGGAACCTCCCCTTATAAAACCATCAGATCTCATGAGACTTATTCACTTTCATGAGAATAGCATGGGAAAGACCTGCTCCCATGATTCAGTTACCTCCCACCTGGCCCCTCCCACAACACATGGGAATTCAACGTGAGATTTGGGTGGGGACACAGCCAAACCATGTCAGCACCTCAACTCACATTATCATAAGACTGATTTGGGTGCTATTAATATTCCCAACTTACAGATGAGAATAGCAATACTTAGCAGAATTAGACAATTGGCCCAAGGTTGCACAGCTAGTAACCAGGCAGAGCCAGGATCAAATATTGTTTTATCTGATGTTCACAATGAAGCTCTTGGCCTTGGAATTCCTGGCATAAGTTTAGGTGTTTGGTGGCCATTCGGATGCCTTATTTAGGGCTTTTTATTCTCAGGAGGGTGAAGGGTATACAGATGAAAGACATTATTTCTAGAGGAACTTCATTCATTCAAGTAATCTCCAGTATGGTCTAGCTTAGTGTTGGGCACTGCCCTAGGAGCTGGGTTATGAGGAGAAGAACAGGTGTTTCTGCCCCCAGAAGCTGAGTCCCAGACAGAGAGACGCACCACGATGCTGCAGTGTGTGGTTTGGCCATTTAAGGTTTCACAGGAGAGGGGCAGATCCCTGGTTCCTGCCGCAGAGAGCCAGGGTGGAATTCTAACGAAAGATTCACCTTGAAGGATAAGTGGATGAACAAGATGGGCCAGAACTCTAGCAAAGGCTTACATCCATGAAATCATGGTTCTACATGGCCAGGGAAAAAGATATGCCAGGGATACGGGAGAGGCTGGAGCTAAAAGATAGGCTATGGCCAACAAAGCCTCATGAAGAAAAGTGGGGTTTTATTTTATGACTGCATAAGGGCTATTGCTGAGCTTTTCTTAGCTGAGACATATTAGCATCATCCAATTCAGGCTTTTTTGTTTGTTGGCTTGTTTGACTTTTCCAGGGCAGAGGTTCCCAAACTTTAGCCCGCACCAGAATCACCTAGAAAGCCCCAATCCCAGCAACTCTGATTCAGTGGGTCTGGGGTGGGGCCAGAGAATTATTCCTACAAAGTCCCCAGGTGCTGCTGGTAACACTGGTCTGTGGCCACTCTTGGAGAATACTACATGGAATTCCCACTCCGCTTACCAGTGATGAGATTAGGATGGGCATGTGCAATGAGGGAAGTCTGCTACAGGCTTCTGGAAAGGATCTCTCAGTATTAAAGAAGAGAACCCAGGAGGAAATGGTGCTTTCTCCCCACTGGAGATTTTCATGTCTGATATGATACCTGGAACTGCTAAAGCCGTCTTACAGCTGTGAGGGGAGCTAGCAGGACCAAGTCAGCTCACTGGGCAAAAATCTGGAAAGCACCTGGATCCTTGATGGTGGCACAGAGACATGAAATCAGCCAACCCTGCAAACCCCAGTCCACAGACTTAGCATGGGAGGCGATGATTGTGCTTTATTGTTCAAGCCCGTTCAGACTTTGTTTTCTGCTGCTTGTAGCTGAAGCCATCCTTATAGGCACAATATACACTCTATGGTTTGCTTTATTGCTGCTTAACCACTGGTGTTTTATTCTGTGTCTTCTTCTTTTCTTTCACCCCTTTGTTGGTCTTTCAAACATCTCTGCCTCCCAGTGGCTATTTACAGGCTGCTGGCACCACATCTATCTATCTGAACTGGGCCTCTCTCCTTGATATGGTGTGGCTGTGTCCCCATCCAAATCTCACCTTGAATTGTAACAATTCCCACATGTCAAGGACAGGGCAGGTGGAGATAATTGAATCATGGGGATGGCTTCCCCCCATACTGTTCTCATGATAGTGAACAAGTCTCATGAGATCTGATGGCTTTATAAATGGGAGTTCCCCTGCACAAGCTCTCTCTTGCCTGCTGCCATGTAATATGTGTCTTGCTTCCCCTTCACTTTCCACCATGATTGAGAGGCCTCCCCAGTCATGTGGAACTGTGAGTCAATTAAACCTCTTTCCTTTATAAATTACCCAGTCCTGGGTATGTCTTTATTAGCAGCATGAGAACAAACTAATACTCTCCTCCGTTTATCCAAGTGTCCACTGGACAACTCCACTGAGGTGGCTGCCAGCACCACTCATTCTAAATATACAGAGTTGAGCTCACCTCTATGGAAAGTTCTCTTCCCTCTCTGCTCCCTATTTCTATGAGCTTCTCCATTCCCCTTTACCCAAGATGGACATTTGGGGATCATCCTTGTTTCCTTTCTCAGTTTCCATAGCTAATCCTTTGACAAGCCTAACTGCCCCTGTCTCTAAGATAGAAATCTGTGTGCCCCTCAGTTCATCCCATGGCCAGTATTCCGGTTTGCTTCTCTTTCCCCTCACTTTGAACCTTGTGATGATGGCCTCTTATCTGGTTTTCCCACTTTGAGCCCTCTCTACCTTCTAGCTGTCCTCCATCCTTGCACCAGCATGGTCTCTCTGGAACATGGTTTGCAAAACATGACCCCTGTGCTGGGCAGCAATCTGTGTTATAATGAACCCTTGAGGTGTGTCTGAGATCACTGAAGCTTGAGAACCATGAGTTCAGCTCGCTCTGGTTTTCCCCAGGCATCCTCTTCCCTGATGTGCAGAGACCTTATAATACCTCATCTAAATCAGGTTTTATTTATAAGGGAGAAAGGGAGAATGGCTCTTGTGTAGACAACCATAAGCGTCAACTTTGGCACCATTGGTAAGAACATTAGCAAAAAATGGGCATGGAAGAAGCATATCATGGATGGCAGCAGTTTTTAAATAATTCACCAGAGATTTATGGAATAACTACTCTATGTCAGGCACCTTACAAGCACTGAGGTGCTCTTCTAGGTTTTGTTCTTTTTTGTTATGTTTGGTTTAGTTTTGTTTTTTGTTTGTTTGTTTTGCAACTCAGCATTTATTCTCTTTCTTTCAGTGGCAGTCCCCAAATGATCCTCTGGAAACCTGCCATACTAGGTTCAAAGTGGAGCTGGCCCTTACCCCAGCTCCAGGAGTGGACATGTGACTCTTCCTGGCCAATCAGAGCTTAGCACTGCCTTGCAAGAGTGCTTGGTTCAGGAGTAGGCATGTGACCCAAGCCAAGGCTCCAATCAGTGCTAACCCTGGAACTTTTACTTACAGGCTCTGGAAGGAGAATTTTCTTTTTGTGCTCTACAGCAGTGAAGAATATAAGCCTACGGCTTCTTGGAGGCCAAAGATGCTCTCTAAGAATAAAGCTAAGGGGAACAGAGAAATAGAATGAATGATCGGTTGCTGCTGATGATGTGTGTATCCCTGAACAAAACAATTTCTGAAGAATGGTCTGTCCTCAGACTTTTCAGTTATGAGAGCCAATTAATTACCTGTTTTGCTTTAGCTGGTTTGCATTTGGTTCTCTATAGTTGCAAATAAAAGAATCCCAATACACTAACATCAGAAGGGCCATAGCCCAGAGTAGAATGAGATCTAGAGAAAATGAATTTTATTTTATTTTATTTTATATTTTTGAGACAGAGTCTTGCTCTGTTGCCCAGGCTAGAGTGCAGTGGCAAAGTCATGGCTCATTGCAGCCTGACCGCCTGGGCTCAAGCAATCCTCTCACCTCAGCCTCCCCAGTAGCTGGGACTACAGGCGCACATCACCACACTGAGCCAATCTTTTGTACTTTTTGTAGAGATGGGAGTCTCACTATGTTGGCCAAGCTGGTCTTGAACTACTGGGCTCAAGTGATCCACCAACTTTGGCCCCTCAAATTGCTGCATTACAGGCATGACCACTGTTCCCAGCCAGAAATAATTTTTAAATTCATACTAAGAGCAAGAAGGATGAAGAAGAAATTAACCTGCTTTTCTAGATTAACAAGATAATGCAATTGTGATGGTGGAAATGACCTTTGTCTTTCCAGTCCAGATGATGCTGTTTGAACTGAAGGGAGAGCTCAGGATTCTGGAGAGGTAAGAGGAACCCAACTGACAGCCTGATGTTAATTCAAGATCTCCAACCACTGGGCAAAAGGAGAGCTTGAACATGGAGTCACTTATCCTTGGTTGGAGATGTTGAAGGAGTTGTGAAATAAGAGAGAAAGGAAGACACTGAGTATCACGATGCAGGCCCATGAATTCTCTTTCCTCTGAACCCTGGCTGCTGGCCCAGTGCCAGGCAGAGAGCAGGTCCCTGAAAAATTTCGAGGGATAAACGGAGATGAGCCAACCTATTCTAGATTTCAAAAATGACATGAGGGCAACACTTAAACAGCTATGTCAGATGTTGTTCCTGAGCAATCATACAGCAATAAAAGGAATGGTTTCTCATTGTCCATGAACTTCTATTGGTTTCTAGCAATCACGGTGTCCATGTAAAGACTAATCCTGGTGCAGAAATCTGATTTTCTCTTCCTTCCTTATTCCTTTTGTTCTTTCTTCCTTCCATCCTTTTTTTGCACGTGCACATGCACGTGTGTGTGTGTGTTGTAACTATTACACAGATCAGGAAAGTGCAATTGGGCACAGACTATTTGGATTTCTAGAAGGTATATAGTAAAGTTTTATGATATCCTTTTGGGTAACATGAAAAATTCTAGCTAAGGTAATAATACATTCAGGAAGGTGGACTTATAACCACTTCAAGAATCGTACTCGGGGCTTGCTGATTAATTCATTCCTGTTCAGCTTGTCAGTTCAGGAGCTCTCCAGGGGCCTGAGATAAGGCTTTGTCCTTGACTCTCTCCTGTTAAAACAAATTTTACGAATACTTGAATGAAGGCATAGAAAGCTCCTTATCAAATCTGTGAATGCCACTGAACTGGGAGGGGACAACAAACCAGGCAGATGAGAGAATCCCAATCCCAAAGCCCTTAGTGGGCTGTGGTGATGCAACAAAACTCATAAGGCAAAAATAATAATAATAATAAGGAAAAGTGTCTGCAATTGTGTCCAACAACCTTTATTATACAAGCACAGGGTGAGAGAGCTATGTCTTGGGAGCAGCCTGAGCAAGAGAAAAGAGTTTTGGTCATCAGCTGTTCAGTACCTACCAACATCGTTCTCTAGCTTTTCCTGGGGCGAAAGCAACTTGAGGTTGCATTAACAGAAGTAGAGAGTGTGGAACAAAGAAGGTCAAAGTTCCAATAAAGGACTTCCTAGTCAGGCCTCACCTGAGTCTTATATTCAGTTCTCAGCTCTAAGATTGAAAAGGAAAACTGACAATCTCAAACATACTCAGATATAATTACAAGAGTAGAAGGGAGATTTGCTGCTCAGCTTGAACAAAATTCAGAAGGTACACAATTCCTATTTTTAACTCTTTAAAGGACAGTCAAGTGAAAGGGAGTAAACACAGTGTCTTCTGCCCAACGGTTAAAATCAGCATCAAATCCTCCTTATTTTGTGTCTTTCCATATTTTGAGCCAAAGAACAACAGTACAGCTGCCCAGAGTTGGAACAACTGCATTGGAAGGAAATGAGGAAGTGAGTTCCCCACAAGCAGAGGTATCCCAGCAGATGTCCCACACCAGCTTATCAGAGGTTTCCTCAAGGAGGCTTGAACACTGGCCGAGTGATGAGAAGTCATGACTATGCCAAGATCCCATTTGCCTCCACACATCTGAGTCTCCATGACAAGTGCCTTCCCAGAAGACCCAAGGTGGGAGGGGGAGAGGTGACAGTAGGAGAAGGAGACTGCCACAGTGTCCTGTGCAGCATGGAAGTGCAGGAGGAAGTAGAATGAGACTGGTCCACTGGTCTGGCATCTCAGGGGTCGCTGGTGACCTTTGAGAGAGCAGCAGGGTGCTTTTCTTTTCATTTCAAGGGGTGCCACTCCCACTATCTCTCAAGTCTTCACCATGATACAGAAAACCATTTCCAAAATTAAACCTCCATTGAGAGCACACATTAATAACACACCAAAGGACACATAAATTACACCTATGAGTCATATCCCATTGCAGATGGATACAATGAATAATGTTACATTCCAGCCATATCAGAAGGCATGCCATAATTAAGCTACCACTGGTGGCTTGAAAAGCTATGTTGGAAATGCTATGGATACACACAGCAATCTAGATTAACAAAGCCTGAAAAGTCTCCCAATTTGGAGCTGCCCCATCGTAGTGTAGGATTAAAATTGTGGGTACTGGAGTCCTGGATTTTAACCCTGATCTCACCATATACCTGTTTTTAAACCTTGAGCAAGTTACCCAACCTCACTGAGCCTCAGTTTCCTGATCTATAAAATGGGAAGCTAACATGGGGTTCTCGATAGTGTTCGTTCAAAGAATGTATGCAAAATGCTTTGCACGAAATAAACACCTAGCACAAGTCCGCTATATTCTGGCTCTCACAGGCATGAGTTCACATGTCTGACCACAGCTTTATGTCAAAAATCATCCAACTGGTACTACCCGTTAGCTTCACACTTGTCACATGTTTACTTCAAGTGGGCATTCCCAGTTATTTTTAAGCTGAAATGTGATTGCTGCATTGACATCATGATCATAGTGCTTGTGGTTGATTGGGTGAAACTCTCCCACCGAAAGTGAGGGGATTGTCATCTGTTTTGATTCACGCTCTTAGCCTGAGAGGATGACTAATAATCAATGTCCTATGTTCAACAAGTCAATCACTGAGCTATGTCTGGTTCATGATTATTTAGCAAGGCAGTTGCAGCGTGAAGGAAAAACATCAGCCTGGATGTCAGCAGACTAGAATTTAAGTCTTTCATGTCCTCTTATGATGTGACTTTGGACAGTTCTCTCATCCTGACATATGATGACATCATCTGACCCTCATGACAATCCTCTAAGACAAGCATTATTAGCAGCCTACTTAGGAAAGTCACATTTGATCAAGCATTCTTTCATCCATCTCTCTGTGTATATATGCATGCAAATTCCGTAACAAACATGCTGTTTTGCTTATATGGACACCTTAATTCACTTTTCCCCTTTTACTTATTTCTGTCTCCCACTCCTCTCCTTTCCTCCTGCTTTCTGACTTTGCCTTGTAATACATCTCTCCAAAGCCCAGGCCACCAGTACTAATAACCTGAAGTCTGTCCTCCAAATGCCATCCTCAAGGCTCCTATATTGTTATATATAAATGTACCTCTACTCTTGTTTTTGCGAAATGGGATCATATTTTACACCCTTCTCTGCATTAGAAACCCCTCTCTCCAGGTCAACTGGTGCATGCTTTTTGAATGGTAGCACAGTCTTCCACACTATAGAATAGAAGTTCAGCTGGGATTACACCCACTCCCCTTCTGCTGGGCACTCACCTTTCTATCTTAGCTCTAACCTCATGACAGACAATGGTGCAATAAGCATCCCTGAACACACACACACACACACACACACACACACACACCCTTCCTTTTGGGTGCTTTGATTCCACAAGCTAGATTTCAATATCTCTATTATTCAGAGAGGAAAACCAAGAGATATAGATGTTAGGGGTTTTGTCTAGAATCACGCAGCCAATAAGTGTCAGAAACTGTTCGAATGCCTGGGCACTGTATTGCATGCAATTTATTCCACCTCACACTCTTCCTCTCCCTCCAACTGTTTACTGATAGAAATAAGTTTCTTTCTGCCAAACCGAGTCAAGTCTTGCTATGAATCCCCCCATCTCGTGGACAGAGATGACCAAGCGTGTAGGAGTCAAAGAGTATCCCAGTGACTCTGGATGGAGAGAATTCAACGCGGACAAGCAGGAATTCAGTGCAGCTTCCAGTGCTGGCATGTGGCAAGGACTTAGGGAAGTCATGCTAAAAATATTTCATTTGCTCAATAAATAAGTATCGAACACCAACAGTGCTCCAGGCTAGCAGGGAGCCAACTTTGTTTCAGCCCTCTCTGAAGGTGGCATGAGCAGCCTAGGGCCTCATTCATTTCCATGTAGGGGACCTTAACAGCAGGCTTGGGGTTTCTGAGTGTGCTGTCAAGGAACTTCAAGTCCCCTGTGATTGGTTGGACCAGACTGGCCCCAAAATTCTGTGACCTTGTTCCTGAGCCAACTGTCTTCATTGGTGGACTGGGAAAAGGAGAAGGTTCAGGATTGGGCCTAAGGGGTCTTTTATGTCAATCTACCATCTTACTAATGAGAAAACGAAGGCCGCAAAGGGACACTTGCAAAGTGTTCCAGGGAGCTGGTGAGAGGGTGGAGACATGAATCCAGGGCTCCGATTGTTCTTTGTTCTTGATTGTCGTTATTGCAGTTATGTGTGGACCTGCATTCTTTTCCTCTCTACAAATCCTTATTATCTGCTATGTTCTGAATGTTTGTCTCCCTCCAAAATTCGTATTTTGTAACTGAATTCCCAGTGTAATCATATTAAGAGGTGGGAACTTTGGGAGGTGATTAGGAGATTGGGTGAATGGGATTAGAACCCTTACAAGGAGGCCAGAGGCAGCCTGCTTCCCACTTCTGCCACGTGAGGACACATAGAAAGCACCACCTTTGGGGCGGAAAGTGAACCCTCACCACACACCAAATCTGCTGGCGGCTTGACTTAAGACTTCCCAGTTCCAGAACTGTGAGCAATGCATTTCCATTGTTTATAAATTCCCCAGTCTGAAGGATTTTGTGTAGCAGCCTAAACAGACTCAGACATGAGCTGCACACAGATTAAAATTACGGGCTACAAGGCCCACTCAGGCCTGAGTTTGATTTCAGCTCTCCTATCTGTTGGGTGGCCTCAGGAGACTTATTCACCCTCTGTGGGTTAGGAAGAGTAGCCAGTCCACTAGGCTCCTGAGGCTTCAATGAAGCAGTGACTTAAAAGGGCTTAGCAGGAAGCCTACCACATAGTATGCACTCAATTAACATTGGCTGCATGCTTTCTTTCCTATGTACTGCTTTAAATTCTTGCAAAACCTCTCTGTTTCCCAAAGCCTCCGATACAACATTTTTTCCCCAAACAATACTTCTTTTGACGTGTGTGTAGACATGGGCCCTGTCTATGAAGCGATTCCAAACCCTATTTTGCAGCCTTTCATTCACTGAACCCCTGAGGAGTTGCTGGCCTGCACTTTAACTTCTCCAGAAGCAACATTCTGCTGACCACTTTCTGGTGAGCACAGCAACGAACTTGTCAAGGAGCCAGCCAGGAGGAGTGGGAGCCAGGGAGGCAGGTGTGCGCAGGCCAGGCAGGATGGGGCCATCCGTTTCCATCCTTTCCTCCATGTCCAAGTGTAAAGGGATTGTGTCTACAACGCTGTCTCCGCCAACCTTGGGGAAGAAGCCAAGTCATTTCATCTGAAATTTTTACTTCCACCACAAGGGAAGATTCTGGGGCAATTAGAACTATTGTAATTTCTTATTAAGATTAAAAAGAAATTGTAGGTATAGCCCATGAGTCACCTTCCTTCACAGAAACAAATGAAATCTTCTAAGCAAATTGGTGAGCCTATGTGTCTCACCCTTAATAATTGGGGGAAAGGGAGGGTCCTGCCATCTCCTTCCTGCCTGTGAAATACTCACTTTTTTTGGAAACCCAATAAAATTAATTCAAAGCATAAATTAATAATTCATCTTGATATGTAAATAATTCATCGTGAAAGTAGCCGTATCACATTTTCACATTTTGAAGCCTATGCACTCCTTTACCATGGGAGAGATGGATTTCCCCAGCTGACCTGCTGGAGTGGGTAAGGCACCAGGCACTCAGCCGCCCACACCTCAAGGATGCCAGAGCCCGGATCCAAGCCCAATGCCTACTTCGAATCCCGCAGCCAAAATGTATGCGGCTGCAGTGACCTGAGGTGGCCTGCTGAAGTCAGGATGCTTCTTAATGACCAGGGGGACTTGCTTGCCAGGTCTGTGGCCGCACCAGGATGTAAAAGGAATTCCTGTCGTGATCAAGCTCGCCACTGCTGATTACATTTCAGTCCTCAAGGCGGGTCTCAGAACGATGGCCTATCAATTATGCATTCCCCAATACACCTCACAGCCTGGTTTCTCATGAAGGTCCTGTCTGAGCAGGTGTCCCCCACATCACCCTCTGGGGAAGAGGGAAGAAATGGGGCACTGTCACCTGACAACCTCCTAAGAGCTGGGTGCAAAGGCCTAAGTGGGATGAGGGAGAAGTTGAGCTGGTCTGGAGGCTTCTCTCTCAAACCCCATGGGGACGAATAAGGGGCCTGGACCACCCTCTGTTGCACATATGTGGCTCTGGGGTTCAGCAGCCTCTCAATGTGTGCTCTAACCTGAGCCTGAGCCTGAACCCTGAGGTGCAGGCAACGCCAGCAGAGCTGCCCTTGTTTGATAGGTGAGCAATCTGAGGCTCAGAGAGGCACAAGCCTGGGGAATGTTGGCCTGGTAGGCTCTGACTGGGTTTGAAATAGTCTGTAATCTGGTTGGAAAATCATTACTGTATCTACTATTCCCCCATGATGGTGGATCCCCACTGATGCTGTGCATTCATTCATGGAAGTCTAGTTCAGAGCCAGACCTGGGCTCAGGGCTGGGGGCTGGGGGATGGCACAGAACCCCTTTTTTTGCCAAAGGAGCTTCCACTCTCAAGTTGGGGGAGGACTCTTAACAAAATCTGGGTTGTGACAGGGTTGTGCCGCAGGATGGACAAGACCAACAGCCATGCTACAAGCTGGCCTCGGCATCCCTCTCTGTTCACCCCCATTACCCTCCCTCACTCACTGCCACAGGGGCCTGTGGTCAGTCACTCCCCAAAGGCCCTCCCACATGGCATGGCTCCCACAGCACTTTAGGTGGCTGGGTCACTTCACCTTTCAGGTCCTCCTAGCTCAACTCATCTGACAGAGCTCCCACCCAACTGCTTTCCCTCAGTGCACCTATCACAATTTTTCATCTAGCTATGTTCCCTCTGCCTCTGGATTGCAAGTTCCCTGAGGGCAGGCACTGTGCCCACCTTGTACACTGTTGTAGCCCGTCCCATAGCACAATTGCAGCTCAATGAATGTTGAATGAAAGAATGAACGAATGAATGCAAGGCAGACCCTGAGGCGAGTCAACAGAAAGGTAAAACTAAACAGCCCCAAGAGGGCTGAGATGAGATTCTCCACCTGGGAGATCTGAAAGAGCTTCATGGAGGAGGCCACATTGGAGCTTTGGGGATTCTCTGACTCTTTTAGAAGTCCAAGGATTATGTATTCATTCTCAGTGGGGAGCAGAAGTCCACAACTGTTCATTATTCAAGTGTCAAAAACTTGGGAAACACAGTAGTAATTGGTAGGTTTCTAGTTGAGCTTGGAATGGGGGTATGTGATTGTTGGGAGGGGGTCTTGGGTGTGGACAGGTGCAGTCTAGGGCAGAGTTTGGTGGTATAGCCCTTCTCTCTCCCTACCAGAGCATATCTCTCAGAGATCATGACATTTGTTAAGGATGTAGTCAATGTCTTTTCTCTGGGCAGACCTGATGGGGACCAACACAGGCTTGGCTTTCTACCTTCCTTTTATATACACAGGCTTATACGTGCCCACACCATACCCACATCACATCCTTCACAGCAAGAGAAAAGAGGGCAGCCTGATACTTCTTGGCCTCAATATGCATATTTACAGCTTGGGGACTTAGTAGTCCTAGCTCTGCAACCTCACAGAGAAAGGCTGGGATAATCATGAGAGACCATACATAGGGAAGGCAGATTTGGGATTTCTCATGCCCCTCTGAGATGAGGGTCATTGTCCTAACACAGCTTTTTTATGAATAGCATAGTGTGTTGGTGCTGTATTTCACCCCCCAAGCAACCTCATCATTCCTCAGAGGTGAACCATGATCTGGAGGAAGTACTAGTTTGCATCCAATCCTAGCATATGTAAGTGTTACCACTTCCCTTGCTTTGTGACGTCTCTGAACTTCAGTATCTTCATCTGCAAAATGACAACTCCCTGAAAGTACTGCTGTGCCTTCCACAAATTAGCATTAAAAAATTTTGTCAACTGCCCCATCTTAGAAACCAAATGAGATGATCAAAACCAGGGTGGGGGTGAAGGGAGTGGAGAAAATGGAAACCAACAAAATAGAAAAATAAGTACACAGTTAGCCCAGCTAAGAAAAATAATAAAACAGTACTCAAAATTAGGATTGGGAAAGGGAATATGACCATTGGTATCACATGGAGGATGTTATAAGACTAATATAAAACTATAGATACCAACAATGTAAAAAATTTGAAGTCAAAATCAAATGCACAATTTTCTATGAAAATATAAGTTGCTAAAATTAATTTTAAAAAATAAAAATTTTATCAGACAAAACCTTGGAATAATTTTGGGAAAAAAATTCACTGAATTATAGCTCTAAACAATTTTCATCTTTTTAAAAAAGCAAAAGGCTCAAATAGTTTTGTATAGTGTTTTTTTTCCTTCAAAATTTCAGGTAATAAGTAATTTTCAAGCGATATAAACTATTACAGGATATTTAAAAAAAAGATGAAACCCAATTCTTTTTTCAAATTAGAATATGATTAATAACCATTGGTATAGTTTGGACCTGTGTCCCCACTCAAATCTCATGTTGAAATGTAACCCTCAATGTTGAAGGTGAGGCTGATTGAATCACAGGGGCAGATTTCTCATGAATGGTTTAGTACCATCCCCTTGTACTGTCCTCAAGATACTGAGTTAGTTCTCAGGAGATGTGGTCGTTTAAAGGTGTGTAGCACCTCCCTCCCACCCACGGCCTCGCTCCTGCTTTCACTATGGAAAGTGCCTACTCCTGCTTTGCCATCGCCCTGAGCAAAAGCTCCCTTGGGCCTCCCTAGAAGCACACGCTGCCATGCTTTCTGTACAGCCTGTGAAACTGTGAGCCAATTACATCTCTTTTCTTGTAAATTACACAGTCTCTGCTACTTCTTTAGAGCAACGCAAGAATGACCTAATCATGTTTGAAAAAAATCATAAATAAAAGATAAATTGGCCAGGCGCAGTGACTCACACCTGTAATCCCAGCACTTTGGGGTGCTGAGGCGGATGGATCACTTGAGATCAGGAGTTCGAGACCAGCCTGGCCAACATGGTGAAACTCCTTCTCAACTAAAAATATTTTTAAAATTAACTGGGCATGGTGGTGGGTGCCTATAATCCCAGCTACTTGGGAGGCTGAGGCAGGAGAATCCCTTGAACCCGGGAAGCAAAGGTTGCAGTGAGCCGAGATCACACCATTGCGCTACAGTCTGGGCAACAAGAGTGAAGCTCTGTCAAAAAAAAAAAAAAGATAAATCTGTAGAATAATATCTTCAGTGTTACATTTAAAAATTCTAAATAAATATGTATATATTTCAGATTTCAGAAGTATATTAAAAATTATGGAGTATGATTAAGTAGGGTGTAATCTGGTAATGCTAGGTTTGAAATCTATTAACATAATTTATCAAGTTAAAAATAATAAAATAAAACATGATTGTACATTTGCAGTCCTATTAAAATATATTTACATAGGAAATTCTGAAAAGAAAAATTGTTAAACTGGACTTCACAATAAAAAACTTTTGCCCTTCTAAAGACTATTGAGAAAATAATATGATCCACAAAATAGGAGAAAATATTTGCAAGTCACATATCTGATAAAGGACACGTATAAGAAAAATTCTTACAACTTAATACGAAGATAAATAACATAGTTTTTAAAAAGGCAAAATATTTTAACAGACCCCTGATCAATGTTGATATATGAACTGTCAATAATCATATGAAAATAGGCTCCCATCGTTAGTATTAAGAATATATAAATTTAAATTAAAAGAAGATATCACTACATGCCTGGCTCTAATCAAAAGCACTGACAATGCCAAACGTTGGAAAGAACGTGGAGAAACTGGAACCCTCATCCATTGCTGTGGGAATATAAAATGGTACAGCCACTTGGGAGAACAGTTTGACAGTTTCCTAAACATGCATCTGACATGCAAACCAATAATTCTGTGCTTAGTTGTCTACCTAAGTGGGATGAAAACATATATTCACATAAAGACTCGTCCAAGAATGTTCACCACAGTATTATTCATACTAGCTCAAAACTGGAAACAACCCAAATGTCCATCAATGGATAAACTGGTACATTCATTCAGCGGAATACTTTTCAACAATGAAAAAGGAATGGATTACTGATACATGCAACAACATGGTGACCCTCAGAAACTTCAGATGCCACATACAAAAGTCTCCATGTCTTATGATTATATTTACACAGAATTTCTAGAAAAGGCACCAAAAGAGATAGAAAGCACGTCAGTGTTTTCCTGGGGCTGGGTGTGGGAGCTGAGACTGACTACAAAGGGACAAACAGAGAAAGTTCGGAGGTGATGGAAGTGTTCTAAAACTTGACTGTGGTGAGAAGTTACCAGCTGTGTAAGTTTACTGAAACTATCCAGCTGTACACTTAAAATGGGTGGATTTTATAGTATGTAAATTATACCTCCATATGCTATTTTTAAGTGTTTCTGAAAGGTTCCTGTATTAGTCTGTCTTGTGCTGCTATCAAGGCATACCTGAGCTTGGGTAATGTGTTAGGTTGGTGCAAAAGTAATTGCATGGCCCAGCATCTGCTTCTGGGCAGGATCTCAGGAAGCTTTCACTCTTGGTGGAAGATAAAGGGGAAACAGGTGTGTCACATGATGAGAGAGGGACAAGAGAGAGAAGGGAGAAGGTGCCGGGCTCCTTTTAACAATCAGATCTCGATCTCATAAGAACAAATAGAGCGAGAACTCACACATTACCTTGGGAGGGCACTGAGCCAATCATGAGGGATCCACCCTCATGACCCAAACACCCCCCACCAGGTCCCACCTCCAACACAGGAGATCACATTTCAACATGAGATCTGCAGGGCACAAATATCCAAACTATAGCAGACCTATAGCACACGGATAAGTTGTTTTCTTTAATCCTAAAATGATTTGTTTATTTTGTTCTTGGGTTGTTCATACTTTCTCCTCTCAGTAAGCATACACGATTGTAACATTTTCTTAATTCCCGCAAAGAGAACACCATTAGAATGACAGCAGATACAGTTCCTCAAACAGTTTCTGCCATAGGGTGGAGTGGGTGCTTGATAAAGAGAATGTTTCCTGTTTATACAAAAATCCCCTTTATTCCAGGCATCACTACAGCTTCCTGATCCACCCTAGACACGCGAGGGCAGCATTAGAGGCTGTAGCCTACCTGAGTGACTGACAGATTCTTGTGCCTTCAGAGGGACGCTCTTTCCTCACCACCCACCATCTCATTTGCAGGATCCTTTATGACTTCTCTTAACAGGCTAGCCTGCCAAAGACGCTCCTTCCCCAGTGATTCCTGGGCTCCTACCACAGACTCATTCCCTGGCCACAGTCATAACATGCTTCTGTGATAGCAGAATTGTTTGCCTCAGAACAAAACAAAACAAAACAAAGCTATAATGTCACAACAAACAGAAGCTCATGGGTTTGTCAGGTAGAGTGCAGGCTGTGCAGCAGCAAACTAGATGGAGGAGAGGTTGCCGGGATCTTCTGTCACTCACACCCCTGGGGATGGAGTAGAGGATCAGAACCAGGGGCACTTAAGTTTTGCTGGTAGTAAATCCTAAAATATGGGCTCTGGGATTGATTGGTCAACCTTGCCATTTACTTGAGCAGGAACTGAGCCTTTCTGAGCCTCTGTTTCTCAGTTGCCTTCCAAACCTTTTGTGAAAACAATTTTAGAAGAAGAGGAAGTCTGTTGTAGCATGCTGCTCAGATTTTTAGCATCAATCCTTGCTCTAACTCTTCCTGAGAGTGTAGCAAACTCTGGGAATCAGATTATAGCTCAGGTTGGGCATAACCCTCCAATGATGGGAATTGTCCATAAAAATAGGGTCTCCAATGATGTAGTATATTTGAACTCACTGGGGGAATGACTGGGGAGCGGCGTAGGGAAAGTCCAACAAGAGGGTTCTAGCCAGAGGGAGTATTACCAAAACCCTATCATTGCAGGAGGGTGGAATATTAGGGACTGGACTTAGTCTTCTGCTGTAAGCAACTAGGAAAATGGAACAAATATATGAAACAACACTTTCCGGGATGAGACAAGGGGCACTGATTCCTGAGAGTAGGGCAGGGAGAAGTGAACCCCATAATTATCTGGGCCTTCTGACTGTGAGCCCCTCATTTTCTGCCTAGAGATGAGTTCCAGATCAGAGGCACAGGAGGAAGTCAGACTTCACAGCCTCACTGAATTGAAGAGATGGAAACGGAAGTTCAGGAAGGCTGAAGTGGCTGGAAGTTGCAGGACGTATTTTCAGAAGAGAAGAACTAACTCAAAAAAAACCTTCAAAACTCTGCAGAGCTATCCCCTTGATGTGTACTAGGCCTGCTTACATCAAATGAAATGCCACAAAACCAGGCAAACAGCCAATGGGGAGTCGTAAACCACACAACTCCCAGAGTTCAAACAGGACAGAGAGACATTGGAAGTCTGGCGAGGAGAATGGAGAGTCCTCAATGATCACCTGGGGCATTCAGTGGGGCCTCAGAGGAATTGCACCTAAACATTCAGCCTAAACCATCCCAAGAGTGAGGGCAACTCTAGGCCTGCGCTGGCAACTCCCAGAAGCAGGCTGGAAGCAATCTAATAATCCACAAGCAGCTCAACTGCTTTCCGGAACAAAATCCAGACACTCAGCAACACACAAGTCACCATGTCCATCATCCACTACCAATTACCAGACATACCAAGAAGCAGGAAAGTGTGGACTATAACCGGAAGGAAAATCTGTCAAAAGAAAGAGATGAGAAATAGCAGAGATGGTGGAGCCGGCAGATGAGGACTCTGAAATAGCTATTGTGTTCAACAATCTAAAGGAAAATAGGGACACAACAAAGACAAAAGTAGGAGAAATCAAAAAGAAGCCTCCACAGATAAAAATCGCTCTGTCTGAAATGAGTATTTCATTAGATTAAATTAACAATGGATTAGATACTACCAGGGAAAAACTCAGTAAATTTAAAGACTTAGAGAATAAATTTATCCTGAGTGAAGCACAGATATTGAAAAACCAGCAGAGCCTCAGTGAGCTATGGGACAATATCAAACAGCCAAACATAAGCATGAAAGGGAGAGAGGCAAAAAAAAAATATGCATAAAATAATGGCTGAACATTTCCAAATTTGATGAAATGTATCAGCTCACATACCCAAAAAGGTCAATGAACCCCAGGAAGGATAAACACGAAGGAAACCAAGCCACAATGCAATATAAACAAATTGCTGAAACCAATGACAAAGAGAAAAATGGTAAAGCAGCCAAAGGGGGTGAAAAGATAATTTATAGAGAGAGGAACAAAAGCTTGAAATCATTCTGAAAGGCCTGGGAAGTAGTTTCCAGAGAAAAGATGGAAGGTTGGGCAAAACCCAATCATACTGGCCAGATGGAGGGGCCTGGACTTAATTCAAAGGGCGGTAGGGGGCAGGAGGGCTTTGGTTGGGGAGTGGGGATGCTGTCTTCGGATCTGTGTGGAGGCAGGTGCACTCCAGCCTCAGTGTGAAAAACTGTCGGAAAGCCCAGGCAAGACACCCGTGGAATGGGACAGTGACAGAGAGGACAGCACAAGTGCACCAACCAAGATATATTTAGGAAGTGGGGTCCTCTGGACTTGGGGTGGACAACAGAGAGCAAGAGGAAGCATTGCCTCAGGCTGGACCCTAAGCAATGGGTAGACATGGCACCATGGAGACAGGAACACAGGGAGGAGAGAGTTGGGGAGAGTATGAGTTCAGTGCCAGCCAGCCCCCACTGAATGTGCTGTGGTGCAGATCCTGCAGAAGTGTGAGGTGGGCTCACAGATGTGCACTTGGCAAAGATGGCAGAGACCAGGGCTTCTCCAATGGAAGTACATTCAATTCACCCTGCCAGCTGGAGACATTAGGAAACAGACTCCAGTTTAGTCCGTCTCTTGTAGGATAGGATCTGCATTTCTCTAAGGCGCTCCAGTGATGTTGATGGTTGAGATGCCAAAGTTACAGGAGCAAAGGTAGAGCACACACCCCGCAGAAGAGGTATTTTGTTGTTAATATTTCTCTTGTTCTCACCCCCACTCTGTATTTCCAGAGGCAGAGATGTTCTCTCTCTAAAGAAAGCAAAAAACAAAAACAAAATCTCTATTCTCTCTATCAGCCGCCACCCACCCTCCCCCTCCAAACAGACAAGTGTCAGGCAACTGGCTGCTTTCCAAATTTCCCTGCCTGGCTCACCCGCTCTTAAAATACCCTCAGTCGTAGATGCTTCTAGAATGTGAGCTGACCTGGAACACTGCGTCAAGGGCAGCAAAGCTTTCAAGCAGTTTCCTGGAACGAGAAAAAGAAAGAGAGAGAGAGGAGTGTTTCTGAAAATTAGACTTAGCATATCGCACAAGTGGCAAAGAATAGAGAGATTGGATTTTTTGGAAAGAATGCCAGCGGCCTGCCTAATGCACCTCACTGCATCTCAGTCTTTTCGCCCATAAAACAGAGGCCGTGGCACCCACCTCACAAAGTGCTTGTGAGGAGGAAGCGAGATTCCACATGTGAACTGCTGTCTCTTCAGAATGGCCTGGCCTCCGGGTTAGCTGCACCTGGGCTCCAACCCTGGTCCCATCGCCTATCATAGAAGCAGTTCTTGAACATCTGTATAAACTTCTCTGGGCCTCTTATCAAATAAGGATAACAAAAAAGTCACCACACAGATGTGTGACAATGACAAAATGAGTCCAGTCCACAAAGCACCGAGCACAACATCTACACATAACAGGAGCACAGTTGGTGCTAGTTGCTTCCTCCACCTTCCTCTGCTGGAGACAATTTGTTAAGAATTCACAAAGACCCCTGTTTATCCCTCCAGTTATTTGTAACATTGCATAAATTGCTTGCCATTCTCTCTTTTCTCTCTCCCATTCCGCCTTTGACAGGTTTCCCACAATCCCACCTACATGGGGCTGAGAAATTCAAAAGGAAAAATAACCCTTGGTGTAGATTAGCAGATGACAACACAATGCCAAGTCATTTTCTGATCAGGCATTCCTGATGGCATTGGTGCTGTGGCTGGCTGCCCCCTCCCATCACCCATCTCTGTGTCGAGGCACATCTCCCACCCTGGTGCCTAATTAAACTATCCAGTGTCCAGAGTCCACTCACTGGGACCCCTTGGAGCCCAAGGCAAAGAATGTGCCCAGTTTGTGAAAAAGGAAATCAAAGCGCAGCTACAAAATGCTAGATGACCTCCAGAGCCAAAGGTGACTTAAGGGCTCTGAGCTTCCAGCCAAATTAGCCACTGGATCCACAGGCAGGAAGATCGTCTTTAAAAGACTTCAAATGGGCACATCCCAAGCTAAATGCTGCCTGCCTCAGCGGCTGCATCACCGCAGAATGGGTTTCTAGTTCCCCCACAGGCCCTAGGTTACATAGGAAGAGATCCTCCTTGGACACAGCCACTCGGGTTGATTCAGATGGGTGGAAGGCAGGGAGGGCCAGGAGAAAGCCAGTTCCAGAGACCAAGGTGTGGACTGTTGAGCCCGTGCCCTGTAATATTGGCTGCTGCCCCACTATGGAGGATGGGAGAGGGGATGAGAGGTCTTGGGGATAGGGATCCCATGGATGACAAAGCTGCTTCAAACACCCCTGCAGGAAAAGGTCACCTGGGTTTAGATGCAAAGGAGGCCAGGCATGAAGGGTGACTTTAGATGAGGCGTTGAGCTGCTCTGCACCTTGGATTCCTCTTCTGAGAAAGTGGCCAGTCACCATTATGACCACTGCTGACCCGAACTTCAGAGAGAGAAAGAGGCCCCTGGGCTGGTGAGCAGTGACCAGGTTATGCTTATGTGCTTGAGTGAGCAGGAACACACAGCAGGGCACTGCCTCCCACCGGCAACCTCCACTGACATGTTGACCGAGACCTTCAACCCCTTCCCCGAGGCCAAAATGACACTTGTTCCCCAAAACCAGCCCCTCCCAGTATGGCAACCTCCCCATAGGGTCACAAGATGGGTAAACGGCACATGATTGAAACGCTTGGGTTCTTTGTACTGGGAGACAGTCGTGTCCTCCTCCTGGTTTTTGGCACTTTGCGACCTCAGTCCATAAGGCCTCTTCGGTGACTCTTCAGTGAGTCCATATGGACTGAAGCTTTACTAAAGAGCTTAGCCTCGAGTCCTTCTCCTTCATCCAGCATTAACGGGTAGAAATATCTAGAATTGTATAAACTGTACAAATTGCCAGGAAAGAGAGAAGTGGCATTTGTGGTCTTTGAGTGTCTAGCAGTCCCTCCCCTTCCCTAGCCACACCCTGATGTATTTTTATTGTTAGTGTAACTCCCACAGAGAAAAGTGAGCAAAGCCACTATTGAGCAGTGTCCTTCCTATGTAAACACCACCCAGGTCTCAACTAAAAAAAAAAAAAAAAAAACTTTATTGAAATATAATTCACAAGCTATATAATTCACCCATTTAAAGTGTAGAATTCAATGCTTTTCAGTAAATTCAGACTACTGCAATCACCACTACAATCAATTTTAGAATACTTTCATCACCCTAAAAAGAAACCCCAAACCATTTAGCTCTTACTTCCTCAATCCCCTTCATCCATCCTGGCCTAGAAAACCACTAATCCACTTTCTGTCTCATGGATTTGCCTATTCTGGATATTTTATAGAAAAGGAATCACACCATATACAGTCTTCTGTGTCTGACTTCTTTCACTTAGTGGAATGCGTTATATGTTCATCTAAGTCTTTCATCCATGTTGTAGCATGTATCAGTCGTTCATTCCTTTTTAAGGCTAAGTAGTATTCCGTCAGGTGGATGCACATTTTATTTGTCCGTTTATCAGTTAAGGGACTTCTGGGTTGCTTGCACTTTAGGGCTCTTGTGGATTATCCTGCTAGGAACATTTGTGTACAAGTTTCTGCCTGGACATATGTCTTCATTTATCTTGGGTATGTACCTAAGAATGGAGTTGCTGGGTCAGATGGCCACTTTGTGTTTAAGTTTTTGCCAAGTCAGATGATAACTTCATGTTTAAGATTTTGCCAATTTCCTTTTGAGGAACTGGTTCTTTTCTACTAGATAGAGTCTCACAGGATCTCTGATCACCCAGCCACAGGGCGGGTACTGATCCAAATCAAGCCCACCTTTCTTGGTTCTGGCCAATTTCCAAGTCTGCACCCTGGGCTTTTCTATTGATCCTGAGTCCTAAATATCCTCCCACATATTCCTCATTGGTGAGGTTAACCAGGGCTTCTTTCTGGGGCTTGCATTCAAAGCAACCTGTCCGACAAAGCTTCTCACTCAGAGCCTGCGGGCTGTCAGTGGGCAGCTCTGATTAGAGGGTGCTGTGGCAGAGCAGGCAGGCCTGACATCACACAGGGCGGGGTGGCTGTAGTACTGGATTGCTGAGGTTTAGAGGACTCCAGAGCAATTGGCCAGGTGCAACAGGGGACACCTTAGTAAAAATTCTTTTGGGGGCTGCAAGGTTGCACATCTGACACTGGAGGTCCTCTATCATATCCCCCTGGCCCACCTTGGATTTCAGCTTCTTGGACAGTTCTGTGCATGCTCAAACTCACCCTGAGCTGTGAGCATCTCCCCTCCAGCACAGCCAAGCAACTCTCCTTATTCTGTCCCTTAACCTCCCCAAGCACTGTAAGGGATCACTCATCGAGGTGTAGGGAGTTTGGGGCCCAGAATCAGTGCATAAATGTCCCAGGCTCTTAGCCTTCTCTCAGACAATTCAGAGGAGTCTCCAATGCTTCCAAGAAGTCCTAGTGAAACTGTCAATGGCAGTGGCCTCATTTGAGTACCCTGATATTGGCTTTCTCCTTTCATAACGTACTTTCCTGCTTCTCAAGATCACCTCCTAAATAAACCACTAGCACTCAAATCTTTGTGCTACCATCCACCGTTTGAAGAATCCAAAGTAAAATAATATGCGAAAGCTCTTAAAGAAACAGTATGGCTCCACAATACACATAGGAGACAAGAATGCTGGGCCAGGAGTCAGGATCCCAGGGCCCAAACTCTGGCTCCATGGGGCTCAAGCAGGCCCTAAGATACCTGTAAAACAGTCTCCTTGGATAAGTAGCCTGTGAAGGCTTCTGCACCCCATAAAGTTCCAAGTCTTAAGAGACAGTGTCCCTGACCCTGCCTTGGGCATTGCAGTCTCTTCTTGGGTCTTAGGTCTCAGCTATCTATCACTCTGCAGCCAGATACCTCTGCATCTTGCCGAGGACTCCAGCTGCCTAAACCATTTCCAGAACCTGTGACTCTGCAGGGAGACAGGGCTAAACTGTGGTGGCTTACTGTAACCGTTTCAAGTCTTCACTGAGGTCATTCTTTGCAAAGGCTATTTGCAGCCCTGAGCAGTGGCCACACTCCACAACCCAGCCTCCCAGACATTAATATCATTCTACTCGGTAAATCCCACCTCCAGACCTGGCTCATTTTCAGATAATGGGACAGGGTTGCTGCATATAATAAACTGGCCTTATCATAGTTCAAAAGTTGTGAAAGCTCTAGATTCCAAGCCTACCTCTGCCTCATTCATTCATTTGTTCATTCAACTATAGCATTTATTTAAACCTAGCCTCTTTCAGCCGCTGCATGGGGTCAGGGTACATAGCAAAGAATAACAGATTCTGCTCAAAAGGAGTTAGTCTTGGGGCAAGGCTAACTTGGGGTTTCAGTACTGGGTGGCGAGTGAAGGGAGGGCTAGGGAGAGGTGGGCAACAGAGGGGATTGAAGAGGTGCAATGTAGCAAACATTTCCACACCTTACTCCACATCTCCCTAGCCCATGGTGTGCTCTGGCTATTGCTACAAGCATCAGTTGCCCATGGATGTGGCCTGACAGCACCAAAGCCCAGCTGCACCATGTTCTGTTCCCTGTCCCAGAGCCTACCTGCCACCACTGGGTGGATGGAGCCCCTGAAGGAGCCCACTCAGCCATACTGGCACATGTGAAAGGTCAACATCCGCTGGGCAGCCAGATGCAGTTGCTCACGTCTGTAATCCCAACACTTTGGGAGGCTGTGGTAGGTGGAACACCTGAGGTCAGGAGTTCGAGACCAGCCTGACCAACAGGGTGAAACCCCATCTCTACTAAAAGTACAAAAATTAGCTGGGCATGGTGGAGGACACCTGTAATCTCAGCTACTTGGGAGGCTGAGGCAGGAGAATCACTTGAACCCAGGAGGTAGAGGTTGCAGTGAGCTGAGATCGTGCCACTGCACTCCAGCCTGGGCAACAAAGCAAGAGTCTATCTCAAAAACAAAACAAAACAAAACAAAACAAACCATCCCCTGACAGCCATGAGCCAATGAGAGGGCGTGAATGAACAGCTGGAGAAATATTCCCTTGTTTGTTATCTAGGGTGTAAAAATTCTCAGGCACATTCCAGCAGGTTCCTCAGAGCATCCCCAGTTGCTCGCAGCTGTAACTGGTTGGACAATACATTCTTGGACTGGCTTATTCTCCTCCTCTTTCTGTTTCACTTTTTTCAGTCTGCCCACCCTGGGATCACTTCCCAAAATAAACTACCTGCATGCAAGTCATTGACCTAGGATCTAGTTGTGGGGCTGGAGTGGGAAGGGGAAAGTGGAACAAGCTAAGACAGGCAATTAACCCCATCTTAAGGTGGTCAGGAAGAATTCCTGGGGGAAGTGACTCCTGAAGCCTGTGTAGGGGTTGGCTAAGTGAAGAAGGATGATGCCCAGGGCTTCCCAATCCCAGCCAAGGGTCAGACACCAAGAGCAAAGCCATAGCTGTGAGAGACAACACTGTGCCTCCTGAGACCTGTGCACGGTTCACTCAGGTGTGGGGGAGCGTGGTGAGAGGTGACGCTGGAGAAAAGGGCAAGACTAGGTCTTGAGGACCTTGAGTGCACGCTGTGGATATTACTGTGGAAGCAAAGGGGAACCATGGAAATAATCATACAAAGGCACAACTTCCCCATACGAGAATTGCACCTGTGTCTGCCTTACACAGCACTAACTAAGCTCCATGCACCATTTAAAGGACTTACAATCCTCATGAAAGCTAGCTAAGGAGCTACTAGTGTCTTCCCCATATCTAGATGAGGAAACTGAGGCACAGGCAGATGAAGTCACCTGCTTGTGGACACACTGCTAATAAGTGGTGGAGATAGGCTGCTCTCAGCCCTGCAACTGCACTGTCTCACTCAGCTGCTGAGGGACAGCAAGGTTTGTGCCTCTCCTCCTCTCACTCCGTGCTCCTTTCCTGGGTAAAGAGCTCCTCCACTCAGGGCAATTTTGCCTTCAGGGAATGGTTAACAAACTCTGAAAACATTTTTGGTCACAACTAGGGGAGGAGAGTGCTGCTGGCATCTAGTGGGTAGAGGCCAGGGATGCTGCTCAACATCCTACCATGCACAGGACAGCCCCCATGGCCAAGAATTATTCAGCTCCAAATGCCAATCATGCTGAGGCTGACAAACCCTGCTGTGGGGAATGCATTGACACCGAAGCTCCCCTTCCTGTCTGTCTCCTCCTCCACTGGCTGAGAACTGGGTGATGATGAAAGCTACTGACCATGGGAAAGAGAAGAAGAGGAGGCAGGAGGTAGCTTACTGACCAGCAGAGATGGCACCCCATGTTGTGGAACTTGATGCTTTCACAATACTGGTGGTGGTCACAGCAGATTATGTCCTCTGTTAATGAGTTAACCTCTCTTAATGAACCAACACGAGGGATGGGTTAACAAACACAAGATTTCCGTGCTGGTCCTATGTAGACAGCAGGTGGGACAGAGGTCTCGGACACCAAAACATTGAGTGGAACAGGACATTTTGAGTTTTTGGAAACAGAACTTCAGTGGAAATTCCACCATGGGGCCTTCAGAGATAGAGAACCCAGAGCCAGAAGGCTAGATCCCAGTGCAGATTTCCAGCTTGAGGAACAAAAAAACCTCCAACTGACTTTTTGTGAAGCTGACATTTTTGACATTTACAGCAAGGCAAAGACAACCGAGCCTGGGGTGGGTATTGTAGAGTGTTAGACTGGGCAAAGTGAAAAGGGGTCAGTGGGGTTTAGGTCATGCCCTCAGCAGAGAAGGAAGCTGCATGAGCCCCACCATTTCTCCTGCAAGTGCCCTGAAATTTTTCTTCTGCTAACTCTTATTACATAGGGGGGAAAATACGATGTGTTCCTGGAGAACCCATCTTGGGAGTAAGTACCTGCACCCCACTCTGTGGCTGTTCCTGGTGTGACCGGACTCTGAGATGAGCCTGCAAACCCCTGCCCCACCCACCTGCACCACTCACTTCCACGGAGGTGGAGGTTGGGGGTGGTCCTGGCAGCCATGGAGCCAGTACTCCCTGGCCCTCATAGTCACAGTCCCAGGGCCCCAGTTCTTATCAACAAATCCATGTTCCTATCGCCTGTCTTCATTGCCCATAAGCTACCCAAATATCCTGAACATCCCACCATAGCGACATCATCTCTCAGACTTCCGTGCATTCCCGGAAATGGCTCCAAGTCAGACCACACATGCTACTTTTTGTTACCACATTGACACTGGTTCCTGTAATCCCTGTGGTCCAGTGGTTTAGCCATAGGGCTTCCCAGGCCTCGAGGTTCATGCTAATGGAAAGTTTGTCTATTCAAGAACCTCTGTGAGACCTGTTAGGAGTAGCCTAGAGTTAAGCTGCTCTTATACTGGCTCTGCTCTGGGCCAAAAGAAATTCCACCTCCTTTCCATGCTAAGCCCATCTTTGCCTTTCTCCCACAACTTGCTCCAGGGGACCTGCAAATCAGTCTGGCGCACATCCAAGACGCTGACTTGGGAGTGGTCCAGGTGAGAAGGCTCGCCATGATAAAGAAGCCACATCTCTACCTAGCCTCTCTCTTGTACTTCTTGCTGCAGGCTGAAAGAGGCTGTGGCCCCTTAGGATTGGTCACTCCTTCATCTCAAGCATCCTGTTCCCTGCATCCTCAGGTCTGGCCTGAATTTGCATGTGCCTCTCCTGTGGCCATCTCTCCTCCTATAGCGATGGCACTGTGCTGATTAGCCGAGTGTCAGACATATAAATACTAGCCCCTTTTATTTCTTTCTTGTATTACAACTGGAATAAAGGAAGTCTGGAGATCTCACAGGGGGTTTCTTTCCATCAAGTCTCTTTCAATCTTTTCATTTCACCATGCATAGCCGCTACTCCTAAGACAACCTCAACGTCCCATACGGCTGCTACAGCACCAGCCATCATGCCTGAATACCAGGTTGCAGGTGGAAGGAAAACTGAAGAGGGAGCAAAGGGCACAAGTCCAGTGTCTTTTAAAGAAGGTACTAGAAGTGGTCACTTCCATTTGCATGTCGTTGACAAGAACTTAGTCAAGCATCAAAGGAAGCTGGGAAATGTGATCTTTCATTTGGGCAGGCAGATAACAATAAGGGTTATATTAGCATGGAGACAAAGGAAAAACAGTATTAGGAGACAAATAACAGCCTCTGATATAGTGGGCAGCTTGAGCCAGGGTACGCCCCCACGGTGCCTGCCAACTTTCTCCCTGTGCACAGCTGAGTGCATATTAACACCAAAATTTGACTTCCAGGGTAAGGGAAGTAGGAGGTCTCACTGAGGTCTCCTTGCCTAAGCCCCATGTTCCCAACAGCCTTTCCTTTTCTGAGGTTCCAGATGCTGCTCCATCACCCACCAGCTAGGTACTGGGGAGAAATGGTTCAACCGTTCCCAGCCCTGGTTTGCACACCTGAAGTGGAAGAGTAAGCTACTGTGTTCATCTGGTCATTGGGAGGGGCTTGGAGGTCAGCGTTTCTAACACTAGGATATGGTGGCACTTTCGCATTGTTTCCCTCCTCCTCGATGCGTCTGAGACCAGCCTTCATCCCCTTCATGACAAAGTTTCATGACTGTTTATCTAAGGGTGAAGGCCCTGCATGTGCCCAAACTATTGCTTAGAATCTAAGGCAGGGACACTGGGACCCCCTTCTCCTCCCCACCTCATGGAAGGAGGCTTTAACATGCAAGATCTGTGAAAGTATCCAGCTCTTGGTGTAAGTAAAACAAAACAGGTCATCCCACTGATGGTAGGACCTTTTGCCAACCTTGGAAATTCACACTCACCCGTCCACATTCAGCACAAATGTCCTCTCCCTCCCCTTCTCCCTTGCTTGAACTAGTTAGAACTCCCTCTTCCTCTTATGGCATTTTGTACATTCATATATTCCAGCACTTGCCTCACTGTCTGTGGACAGCTCTTCAGTTTATCTAACCACCCATTCATCCATCCATCCATCCATCCAATCAGCAAGTATTTACTAAGAACCAGATACTGCTGGGAAGATAGAGTCAAATAAGGGCACTGTTTTGACTTCCATGGACCGCCCCCCCACCCCAGCCCATAGAAAGCAATATCCATGAAGTGGAGCCATGTCAAGGAACAAGAATGGGCTTGCCAAGAGGGGCACTGACCTCAGTCTTCTGAGTGCACTGGGAAGATCCACTAGGGCAGCTGGGCTTCAGGCTCCGAGAGCCTAGACATGAGACAAGCAGGCGAAATGGGCCTGGCCTGGGAGAGAGTGGAAGGAGTGGACATGTGGGAGGACATAGGGTGTGGCACAAGGCAGCTGCTTCATACACAGTCATTATCACTGAGTGGCAGGGTGAGTTCAATAGAGTGATAACAGTAATATCACATATTATTGAGAAAGAGTATTGATTACATGCCAGGCACTGTAATACATGCCATGAACCATTGTTTCACTGAATCCTCTGAATAGTCTTGTGAGAGGAGAACTGTTATCTCTGCTTTACAGATAAGGAAACAGTTTAGCACTTTTGAGGAATGTGTCAGGGCCACAGAGTTAGTGAAAGGCAGATCTCAGCCCAGAAGCTACTGACTCTGCAGCCCTTGCCGTCACTCCTAGGCTGCACCCCCAACCACCAAGGAGTCCATCATGGAGAGGAGGGAGATTAGGGGGAAAGGGGCAGTGAGCCTTGCATTACACCAAGCCCAAGGCAAAAGGGAGCCACTGAAGGCCACTGAGCAGAAGGATGACATCTGACTCTTAACCTGGACTCGGAGCTCTTAGGTGGCACAGTCTGAGTGTCATTCGTCATTAGGCCCTCAACACCCAGCACACTGCCTAGTACACAGAATATTTGCTGCAGCATGACTGGAAAAAAAAGAAAATCAGTCCTTCAATGAATGAATAAACCAACATGGTGTTGCTAGACTTCAGAATCAAAGAATATCTGTTAGGATTCTATTTAGCAGTGTGTAACAGAAAACCCATAATCATGGCTTAAATGAGATGGCAGTTTATTTGCTCTTTTGCAAAGAGGTCCATAGGCATGCAGCCCAGGATTGGCATAGTGTTTCCATAGGCTCTGGGGCTAATTCTATGATCTCACTGCCCAATCATTTCAGGACATGGCTCCTATTATGTAGGTCACCTCAAGACCTAAAACAGGTGCTGGAGCTCCAGCAATCACATCTCCATTCCAGGTAGTAAAATAGCAGAAAAGTTAGAAAGGTAAGGAGTAAGGTCTTCACCATCCATTTTAAAAAGACTTCCCAAAGTTATCACTCAGCTTCTGCTTATATCTCATTGGCCAAAACCTAGTCACCTATTCCTCTTCTGGTCCCCAAAGAAGCTGAGAGTAATAGTCCTTTTACCATGGGCATTGCTGCCTTACATACATGTTGTTATCAAGGAGGAGAAGGAGGATGCATGTTGTGGAAAGCAACCTGCAACCTCTGCCACTAGAAGTGAGTGGCTTTGTGCAAACCTGTGCACAGATGGAATCTCTTCCTGGTGAAGGAAATGCCCCTTCACCTCCTGGGGAAACAGTTACCTTAGGGAACTCCAGGAAGAAGAGGACTTGGCAGCTCTTTGAGAAGATTACATCTGTCTGATAAAAGGTGCTGAACTCCCGTGATTGCCCGTGAGAACAGAAGATGGGAGTGCTTGGCTGGCTCCGGGCTGCTGTCCCCAGCAGTGGGGGCCCCCTTATTATTGCCAGAGGAGAGTTGGCTTGACAAGACCCATTAAAGGGACGCAGCTGGGATTCCACTGGCATTCTGGAGCTGGATGTTCAGAACCACCTGCCTTCAGACAGAGAAGCCCTGGGCCAGGGCATTCCTCCCTGGGCAACCACGTGCCCACTGGAGAGTTTTAAAGCTGATAGAGAGGGTGAGTCGATGTGCCATGCACACCAGCCAAGTTCAAAGGCACCTCCAGAGTGGAATGAAGACATTGTGAAAAAGTCACAAAGAGACGCTAATTCTCTCTTACCTCATGCCTAAAGCTGATGCAGCCTATGGAGCCGTGGCAGGAAGCCCCACAAGCCACTGAGCCACGGCCTGTAGCTGGAAGAGGCATGCAGAGAACATGAAGTGGTTGCTGCAATGTTCTCAAAGGAATGGGGAGATGGGACCAGGGTCTGGACCTGGCCCCTTGATGGTACTGACTCTGCATTTCCCTGGGGTAATGCCAAGAGAGCCATCACAGGACAGTCTCACTGCTGCTTTCTTCTTCTTCCTTGGCCCCTGGTCCCCTGCCATTTGGGCCAGTGGCCATCTTCTGTCCATCTGGCAGGAAAACCACTGTACACTTAAACAGAGTTTTGAACAGTCTTTCATTTGTTACCAATAGGGAGGCCAAGTAGGGCTTAGGATTGTGCCCATTTTGCAGATGATTGAGGTGAGAGAGAGTTAAGATATCTGTTCAAACTCACCAGGGCATGAAGCTGAAACTAGGCTCTGTCTGTCTAACATCTAAGGAGGAGGCTGTCAGTAAGACAAGTGGACTTGGGAGGAAGAGCCCCTCTCCCAGCAAGGCCCATACACATTGACCTCCATCTTCTGAAGTTGAAACTCAGCTGACATGAATAATGACATATAGTCAGCACCTGCTCCCCCCTGGTCTCAGGTGTTTCCCCAGCTTTCCTGCCTGGGGCTCGGAACTGGTGACACCCAGAGATGGACACCTGTGGAATCATGTGCATGGCCAACTTTGTGGTCAGCTGGTGTGAGCCAGCATCAGCGTCTGTCCCTAGCCTCTCTGCCAGTAGCCAGGGGAATGACGGGGTGACATCCATCTCTGTCCTGACGGGGCAGATGAGGAGCAGGGGCAGATGAGGAGCAGAGGCAGATGGCAATAAAGGTCAATGCCAATTCCCACATGCCTGCAACTGGATTGAGGAGGATGGGACCTCGCAGATCCCCACAGCCCACTGTACCAGCAGCAGCACAAACACAGCAGCCAAATCTCCACTATCAGCAACCTTGGGTTCTCAAGAGCCCTTTCAAATGCAAATATTTCTGTAAGAGGAAACCACCTGGAGTGCCAGAGTCTTCAGTTTCCACCTCTGTAAAATAGATATGAAAACCTCTCCCGCTCAAGGCGAGGAGGCTGAGAGGCTGCAGGAGAAATTGTCAGCACAAAGGCTGGACAGTCTGTAACCCTGAAATGTTTCGATTTATGAATCTGTGAAATGAGCATGGCAGTTTTGGGGTCAGGGCAAGGAAGGACGCAGGACACCTGAGGTAGGTGAGCTGCCAGTCCTCTGTGCAGGGCCATCCTGTCCACATGCCCACTCCCAGTGCCCACGTGATACCTCCCAGCCGGTCTGTCCATGTGGGGTTCTAGAGTAGAGGTCTCTTCTTTGGGGCTGTGGTTGTTGGAGTCAGGGGCTGGTGAGGAGGTGGGGGAGGGACTAGCCAAAGAGCTGGGAATGGACATGGGGGAGCAAGAAGGACGCTGCCCTGGAGAGGAGTCAGAGAGTGAGATCCAACTGGCCTGATGCAGAAACCAACAAACCAGCACCCTCCCCAAGCACCAGCCACTAGCATCATCAAGAATTCATTCTTGGGACAATGTGCTTTGGATTTTATAAAGCGTTTCCACACATTTGATCTAATTTGATTTACTCTAAGGTATATATTATAACCCATTTTGCAGATGAGGAAAGTGAGGCTCAGAGAAGACCCCATAGCTGGTGAGGGATAAAGCAAAGCCAGGTCTCCTTCCACCCTGTGCTCTTTACGTGCAAATTACAATCTCTGGTTCCAGGAAACAACAGACCACACCTGTAAAGGGATTGTGGAGAAGAAAGGAGAAAAAGTCTGCCAAAGGAGCTGGATACCGTGTGTGTGCGTGTATGTGTGTGTGTGCATGTGTGTGTGCATGTGTGTGTGCATGTGTGTGCATGCATGTGTGTATTTTATGAGGTAGGGGGCAGGGAGTGCAAGAAACAGTGATTAGCTCCAGCTACAGATTTTATTACAAATGTATTTTGTGCTTCTGTGTCTTTCACATTCTGACAATGTTACTTCTGTAAATATATATACATACACATTATATATATATAATTTTACATGAGGGAAAGCCATTGAGTTATGGAGAAATCCAGCATGGATTTGGAGTCTGGCAGTTTGGCTCCTAGCCCTGAATCTTTCCCTGCCCAGCTGTGTGACCTTGGCCCTATGGCCTCCCCCACTCTGGGCTTCCATTCCCTTGTCTACAGCTGGAGCTTTGGGATGGAAGCGCCTGTAGATCCTTTCTCCACTGGCCTAAGTGGTTTGTGAAAAGTCACTTCTAAGGAGAAAGCAGCTCAGAGATTCCCAGTCTGAAGCCCTAGATTCCAGGCGTTCAAATCTACCCCCTCTCCCTTGAGGATCTAGAGTTAGGGCATGGTCACATTCATCCCTTCCCTGCCACAGGGAAAGAGTGAGAAGAAGCAGGTCCCTGTGATTCTGAAACATTGTTTCCATCTGCTGCTAACCTGTTATTAGCAGGATTTTCCTAAACCTCACCTCCATTTTCCAAAGTCACACACCCTGGGCATAGTGACTTTCTTGTCCTCTTCCTTAGCTCTCCAGAACTCAGAACCTGGAGAGGAGAGAATGCCACTCCAGTTTCTGATCAGAGCACTGCCTCTCCTAGTTGGTTCCTCACAGGTTACAGTTAGAAGCCTCCCAGAGACGTCTGGAAGCGCTGATCCCTGCATTCGCTTTGGGGCTGTGTCTCTACTACTTCCAGATGTTTACACAGCTGGCTGGATTACTTAACTGCATTGACATCATACACCTTGATATTTCCTCTTTACAAAAACAGTTCAGATGGGAAAGAAACTGGCTATTGAGAATCTGTATACCACAGAACTAACCAAAATAACATTCCAGCTCTCCAGGAAGGCTATGGATGCTTTCACTCACATGCGCTGCTCTTGCACAATCGCATAGGTCTCAGTTTCCCTCTCTATAAAGGGAAAAGGTGGGTTTGGACAGTCTGAGAGCTCCTTTGGGTCCAGAGAATTTATCTGAAGTTGCCTTGGAGAGGCCATTTCCTTCCTTTTTACAGATTTGGAACCTGAATCCTGGAGTGGGGAACTTACTTGATTCAACTGATGGCTAATTATAGAGCACCTACCATGGTTAGGTAGGGAGGTAAGACTAGACAGACACAAAGATGGAAACAAGATCATCCTGGTACATGGCTCCCTCTGTGCCAAGCGCTGCGCTGAGTCCTTTCTGGCCAGCGTCATTTGTACTCCTCATAACAATTCCAGGAGGTCTGTATATTTCTCTCAGCTTCGTAGGTAAACAGACTGAAGCTGAGAGATGACAATGAGTTCGCCAAAGCTCACAAAATCTGCTGTATCCAGGAATTCCAACCCACATGTGACTGATTCCAGAACTTTCATCCTTACATATCACCCTGTACTACTCCCCAAACATTTGTTGCCCTCATGAACCTTCTAATCCAAAATGAGACACAGTCAAGGAGAGAACTGACATTTATACCACCAGAATTTGGCAAATGCCACCACCAAGACCTGCACCAAGAGCTAAGAGGGCCCTGGTCATGTGGGATAAGCTCCCCAGAGAAAGGGGCATTTGGGCTGGATCTTGAAGGCTGAGCAAGAGTCTGTTGGGCAGAGGGGACTTGCAGGAAGACACACAGTGTATCTAGCTGACGACAACGCTAGGTCCTGACGTTGTTCAATGCTCCTCCTTGCCATCCCTGCTTTCACAGCCTTCTCATCTTAGGAAAGGCCCAGAGCGTTCTGGGTCTAGATGTCACTCTGCAGTCAAGGGTGTCTTCCTGGCACAACCGCTCCCTGGCTATCAGCTCTGTAAGGCCAGGGTCAGGGCCTGTCTGTGTTTGTGCCCTTGCACCTGGCACAGAGCAGGGCACAGTCTGTATTTGCTGAACAAATAAACATTTAGTCTTTCAGGAACTGTTTCCCAAGCAGCAGCAGCAGCAGCAAAATAAACAAGGAACATTTGTTGAGTGTTATGCGCCAGGCAGTGTGCTAAGTCCTTTTCATGCATCATCTTATTTAATCCTCCCAAAGCCACACTCTGAGTGAAGAACTATTATGTTCCCTCCTTGACACATGAGGTTAAATAACTTGTCCAAGGTCACACAGTTAGCAAGTGGTAGAGCCCGGATTCATGCCCAGGCCTGTGGCACTTCAAAGCCCACGCTCTTAACCCCTCTGTCACCAGCGTCTCTTTGTTGTGGCCTCACCACCCCTCTTTGTTCCCCAGGGGGAAGGGCTGTTGCAAGCAGGCCTGAGATGCCACAAACCTTCCAGCACATCTTGCCCCTTTGTCCTCCGACATCTGTTTGCCATTTCCCCTGCTCCAGAGCCGGCCAGGCCCTGCCTCCTGCCTTGCCATAATTCAGATGTCAGGGAGGATGGAAGCCAGTGCCTGGTGTCTGAGCATCTGAACTGGCAGAGACTAAGGACAGCCTGGTGCACACTTGCATTTGTTTTGTCAGCCTGCGGCATGGCATTTGTCAGAGCCAGGGACACACGGATGCCATCCACGCCTCCCCAGGCTTCTCACCGCGCCCCACCAGACAGTCCCGTACTGCCTTTCCCTGGCACCCTGCAAGGTCATGGCTCTAAGGAAGGTGAGAGGAAGGGGCACCCTAGCTCCCCCTCCTCCCTCCACCTCCTGCACTCCCCAGTATCCTCTTAATATCCACTGCACACATCCACCAGGATAGAATTCCTTTCTCTTTTGAGCAAGATAGGGAAAGCTCTGAGAATTTTTGAAAACAGCATTTTTGTTTCAAAATATAGTTTCCAGAACGTTGGCCCTGAGAGATGTCCCGAAAAAAAAAAAGTGTTCCATGGTGCAATAATTTTGGGAGATGTTGCATATTCAGCCCTGGTCTTACAGGTTCCCAGTGCACACTTCAATGATGCAGACACTGAGAAGTCCTGCAGCATTTTCCAAATGTATCCTTTATCCTCAGAGCATGTATTCCATGTGTAGAAACACTTCGCAAGGCTGGAGGGGAAACAGGCTCAAGTGAGAAACACGTCCACCAAAAGGACCCCGTGCTTCTCTGCAGATTTGTGTAGCATGGAGCTGCCTCCTTACCTTACTGAATGTGCTTGGGCATCTCTCAGTGAGCGAGCCTCCGCACCCTGCCACAAATTCCCTGACTGCAGAATGGACTTTTCCTGCGAGTCCATTCTGAGAATGATGCTAGTGTGTGTGGGACACCAGGATGGACTTCGCGTATGCAGAGCTACTTGGGACCACGTGAGCTCTCTAGGACTGAAGGCCCCAAGGCCAGGTGGGCTGACTACTTGGGGAGTCGAGCCTCAGAAAAGGGGCTGGTCACTCCCCATTTTCCATTTCTAAGACACTGGGATTGCACTCAGGGAGAGCAGGCACACCCTGGTCAGGCCATCCAGGAGCAAATCCCTGTGCCAGCACCTACCACCTTTCAGCATCAGGCTCCCCAACCAGAGGAAAGCACAAGGAACACAGCTCACCCGGATGTCTGCTCCCAGCACCCTGCACATGTCTGGCCCAAAAGGAAACGAGATGCAGATTTGTGGAATGAGCAAGAGTTTGAGGTCAGCTGCTGTTGCAGGGTTGGATTCCCTGGCAAGTCAACTCTGAGCAGAAGGTCAGTGTGCAGAACATTAATGAGGGGTGTTCCCGGGACCCGCACCCGTGGGGAAAGGGAAAAAAGCAGGGAGAAGCTGAGGGAGAAATCCAGCTACAGTGCAGTCACAGCAAGACCGCAGCTGACCCTGTGGGAAGCGCTGAAGCAGGATGGCCCTTCAGAGCGGCCCTGAGTTCAGGCAAAGGGGTTGGGCCTTTCTACCTCCCAGTTGGCCAGTCACTGGATGCGGGCTTTCCCAGGGAAGAGTGTGACCTTGGCAGTGTAGCTTTCTTTAGTTCATTCCTGAAGAGGGCTGACAGCTGACATGGAGGGCTCTCCACTCACAATTCCCAGCAGCTGGGGGAGAGCGTCCTCCAGTCCTGCAGGGGAGACCTGGGTGCCCAGCCCACCTGGTGGCTGTCCCACACTGCTCCCTGTGGCATCGCCACCCACTGTTCTGGGCCTTCCTTTTCTCCTGGTCCCTCTGCCCAGGCTAGCTCTTCCTTCCCTTCTTCCAGTCTCCCTCAGTGTCAGAGACTGCTCTAAGGAACAACACTTACATGGGGGTTGGAGCAGAAACTGGTCACCCTCCATGCTCAACTCTGGCCCTCTAGGACCTCTCTGGGAGCTGAGAGGGGGTCCCTGGCTGCCCCTGCAGAAGGATGTCCCCTGAGCTTGAGGCTTCTATATGCAGGAAGGCACATTTGAGTCTGTCCCTCAACCAGGTCCTGACTCTCTAGGCTGTGGACTCTGTCTCTCAATGCATTTTCTCCTTTGCCCTCCTCCCTAGTGGACCTCCAGCCCTGCCCTGACTCTCCTGCCTCAGAATCTAGACATCGCCCAGCAGCCCTGGTAGGAATTAGTACTGGTACTAATTCCTGGTACTGCACTCTTCACAGAGAAGCAACTGGGCTGTGTGGGACCTCTGGATCGCATTTCCTGGACGTAAATGATTGTCCACCTTCATATGGGATCTTATGTCCCGGAATATCAGGTTCTTTATCTGTAAAATGAGATTAGTGAGAGGCACAGCAGAGGCACTGGGTAAATGTTTGTGGGGCAAAGGAGTAAGTGCATGGCCTGGGGGATGCAGCTGAGGGATATCGGCCAGCCAGTGTCAGACCAGGTCTGGGCTTGGAGCGTTTCCACAGCATGGTGGTTTAGAACCAGCGCAGAGTGGGGCAGGCCCTGTATCCATCACATGCCGGCATATGCCTTTGGCAAACTGATGCACCTTCTGTTGCTAGTTTCCTCTTTGTGAAGCAGGGATAATAGTACTCGCCTCCAGCGGAGTTTCGAGGGTTGAATTAGACCGAGCATACAGTGGAGTGCTGGGCACACAGTCAGACTCCAGCACAGGTATGTTTTCATTCTCACTGTTATGTCAGTTCTGCCTAACTCTGTGTCCATAGAACTTTCTATTGCCTCGCACCCGCCTGGATCCCCTCTGGGATGAATATTCTTCAAATCATCTCGCAAATAAACTCCCTGGCCCAGACCTCAAAATGCAGCCTGCCTGCTTTAACTTGGAGTCTGAGCTCGTCCCTCCTCTATCAAACCCTTTAGAGAGCCTGTGAGGCTCCCAAGAGGAAGAAATGAATTGCTCAGCCTGCAGCATCCCCCTGCTGTTCTTCTAGCTGGCTGGGGTCCCCATTAGTGAAACAGCCCAGCCTTGCCCCAGCAGGAGAGGACACTAGCTTCGCAGGGCGGCATGGAGCTGTGGGAGTGCCCAGTTCCTAATGGAGGAGGATGGCAATCCCAAACACTGCCCATTAGTAGCGGCTGCCGTGACCCCGGCCGCTCCCGCAGAGCAAACCTTCATCTCCACGTGTCCTCTCTGTGTGCCTGGTGGATGTTTTCCCCTCCCAGGATTGGTCATTAGCACTGAAGGGCATGGCTGTCAGGCTCCATGGAGCTTTCTCAGCAGGCTAGGGAGAGGGCGAGGAAGGGGCATGGAGTGAACCGTGGTCTGGTCCCCCTGAGGTTAGCTGTTGGCCAATACGCTGTGACCCAAGGACTTCCTTGGCCCAGGCCACAAGGTACCTTGCACGCAACTGCAAGGTAGACATGCAGTAGCAAGTCTTTAGTTAATGGAGCTGTATGGAGTTAGGGAGGACACAGCTCCATGGTTGGGGGGTTGGCAGAGGCTGGGAGGAGTCTGCTGAGTTCCACACTGAGTCCAGCAGTCAAGACCTAGGGATAAAGAACAAAGGCCAGGTCCCGGATAGGGGGTGCGTACAGGGCATGAGGAATTCTGGCAGGAGGGGCTGCAGGCTCAGAGCAGGGGTGAGGTAGTGGTTGGGGGCTATAGTTCCAACCAGATCCAAAGAAGGGCCCAGAAGTGATACCTGGGCAGACCCACGGGTGAAGGAGGGAAGAGGCCACACCCCCAGTACAAACAAGGCTTAGAAAACCCGTGGTAAGATCTTTCAGAATCGCTCATCAGGTGGCATCATTTCCCTGCTTCCCATCTTCCCGTGGCTGCACCCAGCCCAACCTGCCCTGGCAGGCTCTTCACCCCACCTCACCCTCCTTGCTCTTGACTCTTTGAAAACATTCCCCAGCCTTTCCCCACCCCAAGGCCTTTGCTCATGCCACTCTACCTGGCAAGAAACCTCTACCTGGCTCAGGCTCCAACACCAGCTCCCATCCTTCCCTTCTCAAAGCCTGGACTTCAGTATTTTATCCAGGGCAGGACCAGCCCTGCCCATCTCACCTAAACTTATGCCCACCATCCTGTTATCCTCTATTTCAGCATCCTGTTTTGTTTCTTTTAGGCCTCTTATCATAATTTATTCCTACAGGGTTTCTTTGGCAGTTTGTTTATTGTCTGTCTCTCCCTCCAGTTGAAAGGCTCTAGGAGGGCAGAGACCACCTCTGTCTCTCTTACCATTATTTCCAGCCCTAAACATTCCAGAAGCCCTCAGTAAGTGTCAGCTGTTATTTCTACCAGTTTATTACTGCCGTGGTGGTAGTTACTGTAGGCTAGCAATAAATACTGCTTGAACACTGAGTATCAAGACTCACTCCAGGTCCCACTCACTTGAGGGGCTGTGATAGCAGATGTGCCAGGTCCCGGGCAGGCAGGAAACTCCTGGCTGTTCACTCTGCCCCCTAGTCCTTACAGGAGGTCAACTCAGCCCCAGAGGTGAGACGACTGAGCCCTGACCCCATGATCCCTCCGCATCCACCCTGCCTCTTCCGGGCCTGCCTAGCTCCTGGAGTCACCCCAGAAACTCCCCCAGCACCATACTGTCATCTCTTCACCGTGAACTGTATTTAAAATGTAAATAAAAAAAGGCTTTTAGGAGATTTAACTGTTTCCCTTGGTATTTAAATTATTCAATTATAACTAAAGCTATTAAAATACAGTTAATTAAAATTGTTAGATTGTTTTCCTTTGCACTGATCACAGCATTGCCGACTTCTCCCTCTAGCTGTTTAATTCCTATTAAAAATGATAATGCCTCGCTTTATTCATAAATGCAGCAACCTTCCCGCACATTCTTCAAGTGATCTCCTCAACACGAACCGCGCCGTGTTCTTTTCTTCTCGCAGTGAAGCGGAAATTCTGCTGTAGCCTTTAGAGGTTTAATCAGCAGTAAAAGGCCTCAAAATTTAAACATTAGCATTACCAAGTCACAACAAATAATGCAGCCCCCTGTAAAAAAAAAAAAAGAGTCTAATTCTGATGCAACGTAATGTCATTAGAGACCAAAGGAGAACCCTGAAGTTTAATAAAAGGTGGGACCCAAATAAAGATTTCATAACTCACAACATAAAATCACCCAATCCACATGTTAAATATTTTATTTGAAAGGTTTCAAGGCATTTCCAGTGGGAATAGCTCTGCAGTGGAAGTACAGATGGGTAAGTGCTGCCGGAACAGAAAGCAAGAAAAAAAAAAAAAAGGGAAGAAAAGAAGGCTTCGAGGACCAGCTCTTAGCTTGTTGAGTTTGGCGTGTATAAGATGGCGCACCCTGAGAAACTAATTGGTTCTAGTGTTTAAACTCCTGAGCCATGTGTTCCCACAAGGATAATGGCTCTTGCAGGTAATGATGGGCAAGGTGGCAAAGGTATTTAACTTTCTCGAACGTAGCAGGTGCCACCTCCAGCATTTGGAGTGATTTGTGAGCCACATGTGGTGGAGAGGGTGAGCTTTCTAGTCCCCAGATGGAGAAACGGAGGGTATAGTGATGAAATCAGCCCAATGCCACCAAGGATGACTAGTTGATGAGGAGCCTTCTATGCTCCAAGCCAGGTGTGAGTAATAATTATCCTGCTCTCGAGGAACTCGGAGTCCAGCAGGGCCCTTGTAAACCACATACAGGGTACAAGTTCAGATAGCATTTGCTCCAATAAATTATTCTTGTGGAGAGGTGGAAGACTTCAAGAGAGAAGGAAAGATTGGTGCTTTAGCTAGCTGAGAAGATCTCTACTGGCCCAGAGAAGAAGCACAGGAGAAGATCAAGACAAAGAGGCGAGAAGGAGATGGTGAGTTGGGGCCAATGAGTCATTTGTTAGGGCCGGAGCACGGGCTGGTGGGAAGGTGGTGGTGGGAAAATCTAAAGTCTTAGGAACCCCTTCAGGAAAGGCCTTGAACCTCATGCTTAGGAGTTTTGACTTTACTCTGAAGGTTGCCTACAACTTAAAGACCAACAAAAGCCCATTAACTACTTATGCCTGTCACAGAACTGGGTCCTTGGGAGGTAGTTGGTGGTGTTGAGGGTATTAGTCTGTTCTCATCCTGCTAATAAAGACATACCTGAGAGACTGAGTAACTTATAAAGGAAAGGTTTAATTGACTCACAGTTTCAGAATGCTGGGGAGGTCTCACGATCATGGTGGAAGGGGAAGGAGGAGCAAAACCAAGTCTTACATGGCGACAGGCAAGAGAGATTGTGTAGGGGAGTTCCCCCTTATAAAATGATCAGATCTCGTGAGACTTATTCACTGTCACAAGAACAGCATGGGAAAGACCCGCCACCAGGATTCAATTACTTCCCACCGGGTCCCTCCCACAACACATGGGAATTATGGGAGCTACAATTCAAGATGAGATTTGGTTGGGGACATAGTCAAAAAATATCATTGAGTGAACCGATGAAAGACCTAATGCCTTTTGTGCACTAATTACCCGTGGGAAAGCCATAGGCTTCACCAATAAGCTGGTGGGTACCCTATCCAAAGGATGGTCTCTGCCAACCTGAGCTCTTGGACCTTGGTCTGCAAGTGTCCTGGGCTCTCACACTGGGGCTATGGTCTTCCATGTGGACTCACCCACTTTCATATTCTCTGTTGGGGACATAGGCTTTCTCCTTTGTGCAGCTGCAAAACCATAATTGCTGAGCTACTTAGGTTCACCACATGTGCCTCTTGGCCCAGAGAGGCGCAATGCCCAGGGAAGTATAGAGAGGGGATGGCTTGATGTTCACATCAATAGTGTTCTTCATAAGGAAAATGCAAGTGAAAACCACAGTGACACCCACCGTGCAGCCACTACAGTGACTGTATGCAAAAAGGCAGCATTGCCAAGTCTTGAGGTGAAGATGTGAAGAAACTGGAACCCTCACGCACCGCTGGTGGTGTGACCACCTTGGAAGACAGTTGAGAATTATCTTAATGAGTAAACATATACCTCCTGTATAATCCAACTGTTCCATATCTGGGAAGAGAAATGAAAGCCCATGTCCATACAACACCTGAATAATTGTAGCAGCTTTATTCACAGTTGCCAAAGAATGGAAACAGCTTTAGTGTCCATCAACAGAGGAATGGATGAATTAACTGTTCTATATCCATTCAATGGAATATAACTCAGCAATAAAAAGGAATGAGCTATCAATACATACTATAGCATGGATGGATCTCAGAAGAATGATCCTGGGTGAAAGAAGCCAACCACACAAGAGTGCATACTGTATGATGTCATTTATATTAGGTTGGTGCAAAAGTAATTGCTTCTTTTGCCATTAAAAGTACCTCTCCTACCCTCCAAAATACGGTTATCAAAATCAGAAATTTTAACATTGATACGATACTATTATCCATCTGGACTCCATATTCAAATGTCCCTAATTGTCCCCACACTGCCCTTTAGAGCTGTCTTCTTCACACTCTGGGATCCACTCCTCAAGCCCACTACTCATTCTACTCTCATGTCCTAGTGCCCTCTGACCTGCGTTCGAGTCCTGGCTCCATCACTTATCCCATGACCGCATGGACACTCACTCCCTGCAGCCTGAGGGAAGGCTGAAGGAGAGGACATCTGTGCAGCATCTCCAGCATGTGCTGTGCCGAGGGAGCTTTCGGGGAGTGGGCAGCAGTGTGCACAGCCCAGTGCACCCGGGGCCATTGCCCCAGACACTCTTCAAACACCTGCAGTGTACAGGCAGGCCTCATCTCAACCTGAGCCCTGTGGTCCAGCTTCTCCTGCCCAGCCTCTCCCTGCCCGCCTCTCGCGTCCTCAGTATTGTCACGCTGACCCAGAGCAATAAGCATTTCCCAGCAGCTCATCAAAGACGGCCGTCCTCTGGCAAAAGAGACAAGTGGGCTGCAATTCTGACTTTTCAAAAGCTTCAATTGGCGAAATAATTCCCTCTGGAGTTTTTTAAAATATAAAATGTTTCTTCTTATTATTTTGGAATAAAAAATGTGTCGTTCCTTTTCCTTCTCCCCTTCCTACCACATATTACTCAATTCTGCAGGAAGTTCAGCCTCAACAGTGAAGATACCCTCATCCGGGCAGGAGGTGTCCCTGGTCATCAGCCCCATCTCTCAGGGCCTCCTTCCCACACTGGAACCCATGACCTGTACCTCCATGGACACAGCTGACCCACAAGGATGGACCATGACCAGGAGGAGCAGGGCCAGGGGCTGCTGCCTGGAAGGTAGACTGTAGTGAAAGCTTTGCCCATTTGTGATAATGATAACTAAATCATCAGATCATCTATCTTGAGTAGTTTAAATGCAGTGGGAACTCAACTGCTTGGCTTGGCACATGTAATGCAAGTGAAAAGATCACCAACAGAAGGGTGCAGGGTAGCCCAACCTGCAGAGTCACAAGCAAACAGAGGCTGCGTGTGGACCTGAGACGGAGACATGCAGAGAAGATGGAGCGGTGGGCTGGAGGGAGCTCGAGGTCAGCGTGGTAACCGAGGTGCCAGTCTGGGAAGCAGAGTGCCACACGTGACAAGAGGGAGTGACATCACATCCTGGTATGCTCACCTCCCCTGAGCCCTGCACCTCCCCCAGATTCTTACGCTGCCTGGCTGTATCTGCTTCCTAAGGCTGTCAAGGAAACAAATGATCCCAAACTGATGGGGGTGAGAAGCCTGAAAAACAGGGTGTCGGCCAAGTGGGCTCCCTCTGGAAGCCCTTAGGGAGAATCTATCCACACCTCTTTCTTGGTTCCTGGTGGCTCCAGCCATGCTCAGCACTCCTTGGCTGGCGGGCACATCCTCCAACCTCTGCCTCTGCCTTCACTCGGATCATCACATGACTTCTCTCCTCTGTCTCTGTGCGTCTTTTCCTTTTCTGTCTCTTGAAAAGACACTTGCCATTGGATTTAGGCCCACCAGGGTCTAAATTCAGAATGAGTTCATCTCAAGATTTTTACATTATCTCTGTAAAGACCCTTATTTCAAATGCCCCATTCTGTGGTTCCAGGTAGATATGACTGAGGGTAAGGGTCACTGGTCCACCCAGTACACTGGTTGTGAGGGTGAAGTTTCCAGTCCTCACTATGGATCCCTTGGTCCTTGCTACAAGACTCCAAAGCATGGGCTTGCTTGGACAAGTGGCTATTCCTTGCTATCTTGAGAACCTTGTTGTTTCATGGGAGGAGTGTGGGCTTTTCTATGGGCTGAAGTGTCTCAGGTTGTCTCTGAGCCTCATTCTTCAGATCTCAACTTTCTACCAGCCCCAGCTGGTCCAAGATTATTAGGCAACTGGTGGAGAGGATGTAAGGAAGGAAGGGTTTGTTAGAAAGAAGACCTGTGTAGTGCTGGAAACAGACACAATTTGTGAGTTGTGGATGGCACAGAGATCCCAGAGCAAACAGGGAGACTGGGAGGGTGAGTGACAGCAGACAAATCCTACCTGAGCTTCTTACCAGGCAGTAGCATTGGACTCATACTTACCGCTCTGAGCCTGTGTCCTCACCACTTATTCAATTTCACAAATGCCAGTTGGACACCTGTTAGGTTCCAGAAGCAGGCTTGGTGGTGGAAGTATGGCAATAGGGAAGGCATGTCCCCCACTGGGACTTGATAAGCTCCCCGTGTGATGGAGGGAGCTTATCAATGCTGCAACAGCATTCGGTACAAGCACCCTGGGAACACTGGTGGTGAGGTAGGCATGGAAACACCCCCAAAAGAGGTGATGCCTAGCTGGGTCTTAAAGGAAACTTAAAAGTTGTTTAGGAAGACAGCAGAGACTAGGGTCCCAACCTAAGCTCATGGCAGGAGCTCACGGTATGGCCCTTGGAAGTGCTCTGTGTATTCAGAAAGGACATCATCACCTCCACGGGGTTGGAGGGCAGGGACTATGGTGGAAACTGCTAGAGAGAAGCTTGTAGAGAGAGGCAGAAACACTTGAATGCAAAGGAGTTGGGACTTTATTCTGTACCTGCTGGGCGCCATTGGAGGCTGTTAAGCCTACTGTATAGGATGAACAAATTTTCAGTGCAGAAAGATCACTCAGGCAGCAAGAAAGGACAGAGGGCACAGGCTGGGAGCAGGGAGACAGGCAGGAAGCTATTGCAACAGCCCCGTGAGAGATGACAAGGGCAGTGGCATGCGACGGAGAGGAAGGAGTGGATGCAAGAGGTATGCGAGGGGCAACCTGCACGGGGCTCGGCGACCTCACACCAGCCAGCTTTGCTGACCTGTCTGTGGGTCACAGAAGATAATGGATGTGATGCACTTTGAAAGCTGCAGAGCACCTTGTCTGGGTGCCATGGCTGGTTTTGACTGGATCATGAAGTGTAGCCTCTCTCCTCCTCCCTGGCTCATCTCTGCTGCTTGCTTTTGCCTGTAAGCGAGGGAGAGAAGGGAGGTGAAAAACAGAGACATTAAGTGCCAAAGCTTATGTTAATACAGCATTAAGGTTGAAAATGTAATCTCCTAGGAGTCAGGAAATTCCGAACAAGGGGTTTCCATGGCAACCCAGCCACACTGCTCCTCTGTCCATTCGGGCCCTGTTTTCCTTGTTAAATATGATCCTGTCGTATATTATATTTTATCGAGTTAAATGTGCTACCCACAGCATGCAGAGCTCCAGCCAGCAGCCCTCAGAGCTGCAGGAAATGAGTGTGTGTGTGTGTGTGTGTGTGTGTGTGTGTGTGTGTGTGTGTGTCTCCAGGGGTGGGAGCCTTCAGAATCCGCCTGATATAACACAGCCACATCTTAGGTCCTCGTATCTAATAAATGAGGTGTAATTCCATTAAGAGCAGCTCCTGAGTATACCAATGAGCAAGGAGGCGGCAAGTCTTGTGTTCAGAAGGGGTCGTTCAGGGTGCCTGCCCTTGCTTGGGGTGGGTAGGTAAGGAACATGGCAGATTCCATCACATCCCCCACAGGAGTGCCCAGCAGCTCCGGCAAGACCATCACTGCCACCCAGGGCTGCCTCCTGGATGCAGTTCTGAAGAGGTGAACTGGAATTACCTGGCCCAATGGTTCTTCTCACACGCCAGCCAATTGAAGATCAGCTGTCACTGTTCGTTAGCATCCCAGGGTGCGCTGGGCACCAGCAAACAGATGTGGAAAGGAAATCTGATGCTTCTCCAAACCCTGTCTCCCCACTAACACAGCACAGTGGACAAAAGACTTCCTCGGTGGCAGTGGGAGTTAGGAAGAAGGGGGAAATGACTGTCAGGGAGGGCAGCTAAGTAGTGGAGTGTGTGACGGAGAAACATCTGTAGGATAATACAGCGGAAAGAGCATGGAATGTTAGAATGAGGCTGCCTGACCTCAGCCATCTCCCAGCCATGCAGTCTTCAGCAAGTCCCTTAATTTCCCTTTGTCTTAGCTTTTTCATCTGCAAAATTGGGATAAAATTACCATTAACCTCACACAGGCTTGTTGGAGGATTAAATGGGATAATTGATGCAAAAGCTGACTGTAAACTTCTAAATCCCTATACAAATGTCACTCTTCCAGGGAGCTCTAGAAAACCATGCTGGATTCTCGACTAGTACAGTAGGCTGTAGAAATTTTGTGATCGGTTCTGGAATTCTGCATTGGGTTCCCAAATTCATGGTTGGGTCTAGAACACAGATAGACTTTTTCTGTAAAGACTCAGATCATAAATATTTTGGGATTTGAGGGTCATGCTATGACTACTCAAGTTTGCTGGAAATAAGAAATGAATGGACATGGCTGGGTTCCAATAAAACTTCATGTACAGAAACAGAAAGTGAACCAGATTTGACCTGTGTGCTGTACTTTGCCAACCTGGATCTACAGTGATCTGTGTAGGAAAGCAATTTTGTGAGAATGCTACTCCTCTGCTCAGAATTTAACTCCCTCGTTGACACCCTCCTATCCTCCCGTCTCCCACCCACTCACATCCATACGTCTTTCTTTGCCCAGTCAACTCAACCTTCCAGAAGCAGTTAGAGTCAGCTGCTCCACGAGCAAATTGCAGTCACTTTTGACCCTTGCCTGCCTCCCTCACAGACTGTGAGATCCTTCCAGCAACCAACTATGTTACCCAAGGCCCTAGCCTTTAGTCAATGTTTGGTCAATGTTTGCAGAATAGATGGTATGGAAAAAAAAAAAAATCCCAGGGATCCGGGACATTGTCATTCTCTCAGGAAATCTGTGAACTGGGATCGTTTCCAAAACCTCAGGTCTAGGCACCAATTCTCTAGTCATAGCTGCTCCATCAGGGCTTCTAGGACCATCAGTAGGCAGCATCACCTTTATAGATGCAGGCCAACCTGTGTGTCCACAACCCAAGCCTGGGGCCAGCCTGCTGTCTACATAGGCATGGTGGTGCCCTAGGGCAGCAGGCCAGATGGGCAGGAGCAGGTCAGCGGAAGGCTATAACCTTAGCGAGAAGGTGACAGCCACAGCACCCCTCCCTCTGAGGGAAGGCGCCCCGTGTGATCAAGCACATGCGTTCCTGCTCATGACAGCGCAGCAGCCTCCTCATGCTGCCCTCGGGGAGCCTGGGCCTCCTCCAGCGTGATAATGTGGAAGCTTCCAGAAGTGCAGCAGCCTCTCGGCTTTCCCATTTGCAAGCTTCTCCCATCCTCCTTCTGGGCAGAGCAGACAGGCAAAACCAAGTTGTGTAACTCACCTCTGAGTCACACTTCCCCTGTTTCCCCCAGCACGGCATCTGCTTTCTGCCTGAAAGAGCCAGGCTTCCTCAGGACAGCCAGACAGGCGGCTATTGTTCAAAAGTCAGGGCCGGGTTGATGGGCTCTCCCGTCCCCAGTAGATGAGCTAGGAAGATGTCACTTTGAATTACAATGGTGGGGGAATAGGTATAGGAGTGTGCGTGCGTGCGTGCGTATGGAGCAGGGTTCCACAGGCTTGTGAAATGCGCGTGTGTCTTCACATTGTGACGTGGATGTGTCCCTAGTGCAGGTTTGTGTATTGTGTAGGTGTGTGATGGGTACATGTGTGCTTGCACATGCAGGGCTTTGTGTGTGCACAGGCAGATGCTTTTGGGTACATGGGAGGCTGTTTTTCCTATATGTGCTGTGTTCCTGAGAATGTCTGCTGTGTGACCATGTGCTTTCATCCGGGTCTGTGAGTGTCTTTAATTTAGGACTCCTTCTCCTGGAGGATTCGATAACTTCCACCCTCTAGCCTTGGCAAATGAATATTTTATTACTTTTCTTTTGCCATAGCATTAAGCAGTTTTCCTACGAAGAGCCAGAGCATGACACACTCCAGCAGACAAGACGAGGCCTCTGATGTCAGAGCTCTGAAAAGCAAATCACCCCATGACGACGTCCCAGGAGGACTCGCAGATGCTGGGTGTTAGTGCCATTAAGAACTGATGAGTCAGCCCTTTCCCCGTTCCCCCAACAGTGTTCTCTCGAAATATAAAGCCAGCACACCCATTTCACAGGAGGCTGGAGGGAGCTCCCTGCCACTCCTCCCAAAGCCAGCTCAAAGCTGTTTAATTTTTTTCCTCACTTCCTGGTCCTCCTGTCAGACAAAAGGCTGAATCATGGGGACAGAAGATCATCGTATAACCCAGGGCTGGCAAGTGAAAAGTCCTGACTTCTCCCCAGGCTCGGGGTGAGGGCCAGGCAGCCAGGCTAAGAAGGAGCCAAGAACACAGGAGGCAGGAAGCCGTGGAGGCACTGTGGGAACACCCGTATCAAGACAGTGAACAAAGGCAAGCAAGTAAAGGATGTATTCGTAAATAGATCATCTTTATATTTCACTCCCCCTCGGGACTGTCTGCAAGGCTGGCGGAGGACAGGTCTCAGGCTCACTCACTGAGGAATGGGGTGTACACCACCAACTCTAACCTCATTGGTAGAGGGCTGGCTGCCCCATAGGCAAAACTGGCACCCTGTGCTGCAGGCCCAGGAAGCTTTAGACATAAGGCAAACTTCTGAGACGGCCAAGGAGGTAGGCTCTGCCACAGCACCTCTGAGAGGCAAGTGGCCTGTTCCACATCTCCAGAGCTGAAGAGCCATGCCAGGCCCTTGCACTCCTGTCTCTCCAGCGGCTCTCTCCATCCACAGTGCCTCAGATGGTGGTAGAAACTCCTAGCTTCCCTGTCCTTTCTCCCATCTCTCTAGAAGGTGGCTTGGAGCAAGAAGTGCTTACTCTGGGACCTCGAGTCTGGGCCAACGTGGGGCAGGGACTGCTCCCCACTGCTGGCAGTGAGTCCGCCACCCAAGTTCTCTGAACCACAGCAGCCAGGATGGGGATGAAACAGAGCCACATCTGAAACTTTGGAACACTGGAGCTGGAGATATCATTCCTTGGTTCGCTCATTCCATAGATAGTCACTGGGTGCTGACTGCATGCCCTGGAATAAGCGTAAAGGGCCGCAAACAAGAGCATGAGAAAAATAAACAGTGTAAATGGGCTGGGTGTGGGGCTCACATCTGTAATCCCAGCACTTTGGGAGGTCAAGGTGAGAGAATTGCATGAGCCTAGGAGTTCAAGACCACCCTGGGCAACATGGTGAGACCCTATCTCTACCAAAAATACAGCAATTAGCCAGGTGTGATGGTGCATGCCTATAGTCCCAGCTACTGGGGAGGCTGAGGTGGGAGGATCATTTGAGCCCAGGAGGTTGAGGCTGCAGTGAGCTATGATCTCACCACTGCAGTCCAGCCTGGGCAACAGAGCAAGACCCTTAAGACCCTGTGAAAGAAAGAGAGAAAGAGAGAGAGAGAGAGAGAGAGAGAGAGAGGAAGGAAGGGAGGGAGGAAGGAATGAAGGAAGAAAGGAAGGAAGGAGAGACAAGGAAAGAAAGAGAGAGAGAGAAAGAAAGAAAGAGAGAGAGAGAGAAAGAAAGCAAGCAAGCAAGCAAGCAAGAAAGGAAGGAAGGAAGGAAGGAAGGAAGGAAGGAAGGAAGGAGAGACAACGAAAGAAAGAGAGAAAGAAAGAAAGAAAGGAAGGAAGGATAGAAAGGAAGGAAGGAAGGAAAAGGAAAGGAAAGAAAGGAGGAAGGAAAGGAAAAGGAAAGGAAAGAAAGAGAGGAAGGAAGGAAGAAAGGAAGGGAGGGAGGGGGAAGGGAGGGAGGGAGGAAGGAAGTAAGGAAGGAGGGAGAAAGAAAGAAAAAGAAAGAGGAAAGAAAGAAAGAGAAAGAAAAAAGAAAGAAAGAAAAAGAAAGAAAGAAAGAAAGAAAAGAAAAGAAAAGAAAGAAAGAGAAAGAAAGAAAGAAAGAAAGAAAGAAAGAAAGAAAGAAAGAAAGAAAGAAAGAAAGAAAGAAAGAAAGAAAGAAAGAAAGAGAGGAAGGAAGGAAGGAAGAAAAGAAGGGAGGGAGGGAGGGAAGGAAATGATGAACAAACAGGAGCCTCTGGAGGCTTTTTCACGCTCCGCCCCTGCCCCCTTCCCACCCATGAATCCTCATAGCACGTTCTTTGTGCTTTCCTTACACCTCACATTTACCTGCTCTTCCCTGCTGCTGAACTCTGGCTGGAGCGGTAATAAGAGTCATGATTACTATTACTGCCGAGCTCCTGCTTTGTGTTGAGCCTTGTGCCTCCTACACATTGTTTTGCAACACTGTGATGAGTTAGGTTCTAGTATCTGCATTTTACAGATAAAGAAACTGAGGATCTGAGAAGTCCTGGTTCTCACCTCAGTTCATCCTGCAATGGGCGTGGCAGAGATTTGCCTGGCTCGGTGCCTGTGGAGTGGGTCTTAACACACTTGTCATCAGTTTCCCACTGGTCTGTGAGCTCCTTGGGGACAGGGCAGTGCCTGACCCACTTGCCTTCGAATGCTCCCCAGAGCTTGGCATCTGGACCTGCACGAGTGGCCGTCTAGTGGAGGCTCCTTTTGTCTTCTGTTCATCTAACCAGGAGTCCCTGAGTGGCATGTGCTTTAGCAATCATTTGAAGGGTCTGTGACCGGGCCTGCCCTCAGGCCTCAAACCACCCCAGTGACCTTCTGCAGCAGCCCTCCCAGAGAAAAAAGCGGGGTTCTTCCCCAAGAAACAAGCAAACATTGAGTTAGACAGAACAGGAATTCAAAATGTATCCCCACAAGACCCAGCTGTGTGGTCTGGAGCAGTTTACCTAGCATCTCTGAGCCTCTGTTTCCTCCAGTGAGGGATCCGGCCCCTTCCAGGAATGTTATGAGGATGGGACTTGAGTGATATATGGTAGGCCCCAGCTGCAGTGACCCTGACCTTCAGAAACCTCTCACCAAATACCAATCCCACCCTGACCAGACTGTGAGCTTTCTGAGGCCAGAGAAAGGGTTTTGCTCATCTCTGTCTCCAGCATGTCCAGCCCAGGGACTAGCACCACGCGGCGTCCTGCTAAGTGATGCTGCTGTGAAACTGTCCTCAGCCTGGTGATATTTATGAGAGCTGGCCCTAACACGCAGGCTTGTGAGGCCTCCACCAGAAAACGCACAAGTGTGTGCTTCACAGCCAGGATGCAGGCTTGCAGGCGCTGTTCTTAGAAATCACAGCCGTTCCCTTCTTTCCCTTTGTTTTTCTTTGGCCACTGTCCTTGGTCCCACACCTGCAGTCACAGTCAAAGGCTATGAGAACAAAGTGCCCTGCCTGTGCTGAGTGAATATGCAGGGCAGGGGACAAACAGAGGGACGAGGCAAGAGGGCCTGCAGATGTAAGATGCGCAGGGCAGACGTAAGATGCACAGGGTGGGTAAGGGCTCCCTGGCCTGCCATGGGGCCACCTCCACCACCCAGCCCTGGCCTCTCTGGCTGGCCTAGCTCTCTCGGGCTGAAGGTGCCACTTGCTACCACCAGAACCCCATGCCGGGGCTTCCACTGCAGCCCATCCCTGCTCTTCTCCAGCTTTCCTTTACTCCCAACCTGGCTCACAGGTGGTGCCTAGGGCTGGTCTGTCTGGTCCTGGCTGGCTCCTCTTGCTCACCAGCACTCCATGTTCCAAGATGCTCATCCCTGCTCTCAGTTGTTTGGCACCACATTGCTGTTCTCTTGCCCCATTCCCCTCTCAGTAAAATCCTTGTTTTCAGCTTTATTTGTACCATCTTTATTGCAGACAGCAAGTCTACTCCCAGGAGTCCTGCTCATCTGTGGGCTCTGGAGAAATCTGCACTTAGTACAAACCACCAGTCCATCAGAGCCCATCCTGCCTGGTGATCACTCAGGAGTGCCCACCTTCTCGCTCCTTCTCCTTGGCCATGATGCCTCTTCTGCCTTCACTAAGTCTAGGTGGTGGGGGAGCCACTGAGCCCAGCGCTTCCCTATCCGCCCACTCTTCCCGCAGCTGGGGCCTCCCATGCCAAGCCTGGCACTGACAGCAGGCGCCATGGAGGGCAGACGACTCGCTGGGGGATGAAAACCTCCATTCACGACAGTATCAAATCCCTGGCTCCAGAGAGGGAGACAGGTTTGCTCCCAGTTGGAGACATCGCGGGTGAGGGAAGCCGATACGAGAGGAGCGTCTGCTTAATGCAGGCTCTGTTCTTTTCACCTGGCAGGCCAAACACAGCAGCTCGCTTGTGTCTCTGAAATCCTAACTGGCTTCTGGCAGGGAGCTTTGGGGACTGCAGGGGAGACCTGAGGCAGAGTGTGCCAGGCATGCCCCCAGCCAAATCCCAGCTCAGCCAGGGCAGGGACTCAGGGGAAGGCCTGGTGACAGTGGGCCACACCCACATCCAGGGGGGACTGTCAGATGAATCAAAGCCATGTTATGCAACCACCCGCAGCCCTTCAGTTGCCTTTTTCTTTTCTCTGCCCTCCTTTCCAAGTGTACCCTGCAAAGCGGGTGCAAAGGAATCATAGACCATCAGTGGTGAGGGCCTTGAGCAATTTTTTCATTCTGTTTTCAACTTTTGAGGGTAACCCCAGTAAAGGTAAGCCCCGTCATAAATCTGTATGCTAAACGTGTAAACATAAAGCCATAAACTCTCTCTCAAGAAAACTGTATGCCCCAAATTGAGCATATAATTATATGGAATTCACAGACCCTGAGAGCCCACTCTGTAAGCCCCGTAAAGTCCATGTTGAGGATATTTTCCAATGTCTCCTTCAATGGCTGGGAAAGCTGTCTCCAAATAGGGGCATCTGACTTGCCAGGAAAACATAGCGTGTGGTTGACAGAGAAGGGATCATATTTAATATTTATTTGGTAAAAAAGCAGTGTGACTATTCATGGAATGTGTTTTGTAAATGAGAAATATCAAGCTCAGAGTGGCCATTGGGCTTCCACAACCTCCCTAGTTGTCCCTCCACAGCTCCATCCTCCACCACGTTCCACAATGGAAGAATGTTTAGCCGGGCACTTGGCAGCCTGCCATTTCCAGCATCCCTTACAGCTATGTATGGTCTTGCCTCTAAGCTCTACCAATGGAATGTGAGCAGAGATGTGTGGAATTCAAAGTCATATCTTTGAGATGAATGAGTGCGCCCCCCTCCCTCTTTTCCTTCATTCCACTAAGTGGATTTCAGATGTGACAATGCGAGTTGGAACAGCCGTTCTGGGCCACATGTTCAAGGCTGGGTATCACTAAAAAGGTGGGAGGAATCGGGCTCTGATGTTTGTGGAGCTACTAGACCAGCCTGGGACCAGGTACCTGGGCTTTTACTTCTTCAGGCCACCATTATTTTAAGTTTCTTTGTCATTGCCTTAGAGTCACAATTTTAACTCATAACCTTATATTCCATTTGTCCCCTCATCCAGCAGGTCTCCAAGTTCCCTCAGTGATGGGCATTTCTATCTATCCTTTCTCTTATTCTCAACCCCTTTGCCAGTGCTCTACTCCTAGACCCTGGGGTGGTCCAAGGGCCTCTTAATAGACCTCTTTGTTACAGGCAAACTGTCCTCCAGGCTAGAGCAGCTTTTCTGAAATACACTCCTGAGCTGGACACTCTACTTCTTCAGCCCTCCAATAGCTCCCTATTCCCCATAAAGCGAAGCCCACTCTCCCCTTCGCCTGCCCCCAGACTGCCTCACCAACCCCATCTCTTGCTGCTTACTTCAAGCTCCCTGTGATTCCTATATAAGGTATTGTCTGCCCTTTTCCAAGCTCCATGCCACCTCCAAAGCTTCCCCACATTTCCTGGACAGCCTGGTATGTTCTTCTCCAAGGTCCACCTTCTTGGCCAGCCCACCCAGCACCTCTTCCCCCATGCCCCACATCACCTTGGCCGTATCTCCATTGTAACCGGGAACTCCAGTAACTGATGTCATCTGTCTCCTGCCAGGACAATCAATGCCAGAGTGCTAGAGTGGCTTCCCTAAATCCCTAGGTGGCCACCATGTTCCCAGGATCTTCTGCTCAAGACAATTCTGTTGAGTAGAAACATATCACTGGAATAAGAAATGGAACTCAGCTTTCTTTACACCTCTCTGGGGCCCATCCTGCTCTGTTGTGCCTTGTCACCCTAGTGAGGAATTTATTCCTTCACTCCTTCAATCTTTTGTTTCTTCTTGCTGCAAGCGTATCTCCAACGCCAGCACAGTGCCTGGCAGAAGGAGCAGAATTTGCTGAATGCATGAATGTATGCATTCACTGATTGTTTTTTATTTTATCTTATTTTATTTTAATTTATTTTATTTTATTTTATTTTATTTTATTTTATTTTTCTGGTCTCTGACAAAAGGAAGCTGAGCTTTGTTTCTGCGCTTGACACTGGGCACACAGAGCTGGAGAAAGCCCAAGCCTGCTCTCCAGGCCTTCCCAGCCTGGTGGGTCAGAGGAGGCCAGGGCCGTGGGGGAGGATGGAGCCACTGGCTCCCCAGCACCTCCTGGGTGGGTCTCTGTAACACTTATTTTTGCTTAAATGATGTAACCAGACCCGAGGAACTGGTCTTCCCCGCTCCTGTGGGCGGGCTGGAAGAGGTGAGAGGCAGAGTGATCCGACGCTTCTGGCAACGTGATGAATTCGTTTTCAGAAAGACAGTTTTGTTCTGACTTGAGTGTTTTTCCACATGACTTCATCCCCCGGCAGGCCTTGCTTGGGTCTTATTTTTTGATGGGCCCCAGCCCCATCTGTGTGGATAAAATGGCCTCTGAACCCTTCCCCGGGGCAGCTGTGCCAGGACAAGCAAGGTCTGTTTGCTGCCTCAGGCCGAGCACCTGGCTCTGCCACCCACCGCCCTGCAAATCGCCTGATCGCAGGCAGCCTTGCCCACAGCGGGAAGAGGCCCTGCAGGGCCTGGGAGTCAGGCAGGGCAGCAGGGCTGGAGCCAGCCTGCCTACCGTGTGGCCCAAAGGCTTCCCTTCAACTTGGAAAGACCAAATGCTGGAAAGACCTAACCCTGTACTCTCTGACCTCAGTTTCCTCACCTGCAAATGAGGGTGAGCATCAGTCATGGTTCACAGGGCCCCTGGGAAGATTCAGTGACATAAGGACTGAATGGAGGGCCTTTGCTCGCGTTGCCAGTGATGGTTCCTGCATTCACTTCTTTGTCATCTCCCTCGCTCAAACCTCAACGAGCACCTCCACAGGCCAGAACCTCCCAGTGTGTCTACAGACAGATCAGGAAAATGGAGTATTACAAATCAGTGTAGTGGGGGCTACAAAGGACCGTGCACAGTGTGCTGTGGGTATGCAAAGGAGTGGATGACCAACCCTGTGGTCAAGGGGGGATGAGGTGAAGTCAAAGGAAACTTCTTGGAAAGGGACTTTGGGTTAGGCCTTAAAAAAGGAGAAGCAGCTCACAAAGCAAAACCAGGGCACTGTAGTGAGATGCAGGGGCCCAGCTCGGGTACCATCAGGAAGCATTTGGTGCACACTGCAGAGGCCAGAGGGAGTGCAGAGGCAGAAGGCCGTGTGCTCTCCACCTACAGAAACTCCAGCGCAGTGTGGCCCAGGATCGTTCAGAGGCCCAACGACCCCCAGCAGACACCCAGGCTCAGCCCTCGTGTCCACTTGGTCTCCCTCCATGTCCTGGCTTTTAGCCCTTTGTTTGTTGCCACATGGTCAAAAAATGGCTGCTACAGCTCCAAGCATCTCATCTGTACGCAACCGAGGTCAGACAGGATGAAGGGCAAAGGCAAGACTCAAGGAAACTCTCTATCCCCTTCTGTCCCCTAAGGCCTCAGAGAACCTTCCCTGGTTCTCACTGACTCAGTTATTGGACCTGCCACCCCTGGCTGTGAGGAAGGCTAAGGGAGTATCTGGCAAAGGGGATTTGAATTATCACGATTGATCTACACTAGGGCTAGGCAGGGGCCATGATACAAGAGTCTTCTTCCCACCACCCACCAACATCAGGATTGTAGCACCAGGGAGGACAGGCGGCTGGAAGGGAAAGTAAGGAGCAGTCGGTCACATGAGGGGTGGGTGTCAAGCAGGAGGCTTGGGGTGGCTTGTGTGGTGGAGCAAGGTGGAAGGAGGCTGGGATTAGACAATAATTTAACTAGAAAGTTTAAAATCTGGGGAGGGCAATCCATCCACAAGGTCTGGACTTGAGGTTGATCTGTGTCTCAAAAAGACCACTTGGCCAGCAGTGGAAACTACCTGGAGGGGCAGAGGCTCCACTGTCAACTTCCATCTGTGTGAGGCTGTGGGGTCCCTGAGGGTGACGGGCTGGATCTTATTCCTTTTAATATCCCTAGTTCCTTCCACAATGCTGCTCCTACCAAAAAATATTGCTGAATGAATGAATAAGCGAATGAATGAAAGAAGGACACAGCCTCCCCCAGCAACAATTCCCTCCTCTGTATCATGGGGTCAATAGTAACAGTGCCTACCTTGCAGGGCTACTGTGAAGATCAGATGAATTGATTGCCAGGGTGATGCCTAATAAACAAGAAGGCTGCTGCGGGCAGATAGGAGGAGGCGATGGAATGCGGGTTGACTTGCACCCCTGCAATGGAATGCGGGTTAACTTGCACCCCCTGCGGCACCGACATAGGCCCCCGCCTGCTGGAACCACTCACGGCCTGACCACACCGAGCAGCCTGGAGGAGCCTGCATGACCGCCCTGGATTTTCAGAAGAGTAGGCGAGGAAACACCTGGAGCAGCCCAGTGGGTCCTGCCAAAGACAACGATGGGAGAGTGATGAGGATAAACAGCTGTCTGTCTCTGGTAATGCAATTAGGAGCTAAAATATTAAACACTTTACGACAGGACATACATCTCCCACATAACGAGCTGCCTCTTGCAAAGCAGGCATTGTCCGAGCTGGGAGACAGGCAGGCCTAGATCTTAGACCCAGCAGCCTCTGCCGAGGGCAACAAACCTGCATGCCATCATCGTTTTGGAAGCTCCCCACCTCATCGTCGTGGTAGTGAGCTTCACTACCACCGTTTGCTGAGGGGCTGCTAGCAGGAACACTGTCAGGAATCTGCACATATGCTGAGCCACTTTCTTCTCAAGGAAGAAGTGTGGGGTAGAGGATGTAGGGGGAAACTGAAGCTCACAGATGTTAAATAACTCACCCATGGCCACTCTTCTCACAAGAGGCAAAGCTGCCTGGCAGCTGCTGTCCTCTGCAAGAAGCCGGAGTGTCCTCCTATGTGAAGAGAGAAATGGAATGGGTTAGTAGATGGAGCAGATGGGGAGTGTGAATTTCAACGTATCCTGGGATGGCCCACAGAGCCAATGCACCTCTGTGGCTCTGAGGTCCCAGATGCTGGGACACATGGCTGTTTACCTGATCTGGATGTGAAAACACCCAGATTTCTGGGCCATTTGTGACTCAGGAAAAGCTCTAGCTGGCCACCTCTTGACTTTGATGGTGAATCATTAATGCTCTAATGATTTGAGTTGACACAGATTTGTGGTACTAACAGTGGAATTCCAGGAATCATCAGTTAGGACACTTCATGGCACTTCCAAAAACATACTGCTTAGGCAACCAAGCACCTCGAGGCACATGTTTACAGAGCACCGTCTGTGTCTCAATCTAGGCTGGCCTCTAACCTTATCAAGGATCTAAGAAGACCACACAGCCCTCACATAAGGTGAGAAGATGTTCGCCAAAGCCCTTTCCACATTCATCATCTCATTTTCTTCTCATAAGAACCTTGCGAGAGAGATGCAGTTTCAACCCATTTCATAGATATGGAAACTGAAGTCCGGAGGATGTTTAAATGGCATGTGTGGCTTTGCCGAGCACTTGCTACTTGCTAAGCTCTGACTGTCATAAGCAGGTCTCTATCCTCATGGAATGTCTGGTCTAGCTCAGAAGCAAATCAAGAAGTACCTACATACTCTATGAAAAAGAAGAAGAAGAAGGTGTTTTTAAGAGAAAATAACAAGAGGCCTAGGTGGGTGGAGACACTTGTCTGAGGCTGAGACAGAGTCAAGAGAAGAGCATTTCAGGGAGAGGGAATAGAGTGTGCAAAAGCCCTGTGGTGGGAAGGCCCTCAACACTCCTGCTGCTGCCAGGTGGCCCTGAGGGCAGGGAGGTGAGCAAGGCCCATTCCCTGGCAAGGATCCCTGTGATGAACCATGCCTTCCTGCCAGGCGCTGCATTCCAACTCAGGGTTTCTGACTTCAGTCTCCAGCCCTCTCACTGCTCCCCAGGGCCTGGTCAGCCCAGGCTTTGGGTGGCGTCGCCACCCTGCAACAGGGAGTGCTCCTCTCTGCCTGACCCTTCCCATCTGCTGGAATCTCCCCAGAGCAGCCCCCTGTACCCTGCCCAGTGTGGTCACTTCAGGTCTTGGGACCACCCCTTTCCTGGAGCCCACAGGCAGCATTCCTAGGAGCCAGGGGTGGGGGCAGCTGAGGGCGGCTGTGCAAGCTTTCATGAGCATTACATCTGGAGAGGGAGACGGGAATGTTTGTGTCTGAAATTTAGCTAATATCCCAGGAATTTCTCCTGGCGTTTCGGAGGGTTCCTAGGGGGACTGCAAAGCCAGGATGTCTGGGTTCTGGGGGCAGACCGGCCACGCTCAAAGCCTCTTTGTCTCCCTGGCTCTGCCTCTGTGTCGACCTGGCAGTGTGTCTGTGTATTTTTGCGTGTATGTGTCTGGGTGTCAGAGTGTCTCCCTCTGCGTGTATCTCTTTCTGTCGGGGGGGTGTGTGCGTCTGCGTGCATGCTGGTGTGTGTGTGTGTGTGTGTGTGTGCACGCGCGCCTGTGTGGATGTATGTGTCTTTTGAGTCTGGGAGGGGATGTTGCTGTGTGTCTGTGGGTGTGTGTGCTGTACTGTGTGCATGCTGTACTGTGTGCATGCTGTACTGTGTGCATGCTGTATGTGTGTCTGAGTGTGGATCTGTGTGTGTCTGTGTGTACCTGAGTATCTTTTCCTGTCTGACTTTCTGTCTGCATCATGATGTGACTCTGGAATCTCAGTTTCTTGCTGGGTCTGGAGCTCAGTCTCTGGGCATCTGTCCCTGAGTGTCGGTGGGTTCCTGCCCACATGTGTGTGCAGCTCTGCTATTGCCTTTGACAGAGAGGTAGGAACTCCCCTGTGTGCCTGGACTTCTGCTCTTGTCTCTCCCTCACCACCCCTGGCTAGGACTGGGTCCCACCCTCCCTGTTAGTGGGGAATCCAAGTGAACTTGTGTCAAAGGTGACTGTAGGGGGTGGGAGAGAGTGAATGAAAGGCAGTGGGAGGCGGCGGGGAGGACTAGGGGCACAGCTCCTCTGTACGTCTGTGTGTCGGTGCACGTGCCACTGCACGTGTGTGCTCCTGTGTGTACTTGCCCCTGTGCCTTTCTGTGTGTGCGTGTGTCCCTGGCCACTTGGTCTGTGCATTTCTCTGTGTGTGTGTGTGGTTGTGTACGTGTACCTGAATCTCTGCATGTGTGCATGTATGCCTGTGGTATATGTGGGGTCGTCTAGGAATATTTCTGGCCAGGGAAGGCTCCTGGCAGACTAAGTCTTTCGTTCTTTCCTTCAGCCCCACCACAAAAAAAAAAAAAAGATACACTCAAGCATCATGGGGGTTCTCCTGGGCTCCACGCAGGAGCCATGCCCACACTCCTGAGCTCTCCCCTCCACCCTTTATGCTTTGGTCACAAAGCACTTTGCACCACATCTTCCAGCTGACTTTCCCCCTCGTCCTGCTCCCCAAGTCCACCATGCCCAGCTGGGCCTTCCTCACCTCTCCATAATGTATTGCTCTGCCCTGGCACCCCTCTCCCAGTCCCACCTCCACCTATGGTTACAGCACACTGCCCAGAGCGCCTCATTGCTCCCCTGCTCAAGACTCATCCGGGGCTTCCCCTTGCCAGCTTAATGGAGCCAAACCCACCTGCCTCTGCCAGAAAGTCCCCCTGGATATCTCAGTCCAGGGGAAGGCTTTGTGCTTCTGCAACCAGCACCCCTTGGGCTGGAGGCATCAGCTCCCCTGACTCCTCTCTCCCTGTATACTGGAAGGGATGGTGCGAAACTCAGCTCTGGAAACATCTCTGAAAACATCTGAAGTCAAAAGCAGGTGGGAGGTGGGAAGGAGAAGGCTGAGGAAATAGGCCACACTGTAAACATCTCAAGCACTTGGATAGTCTCTTTAAATGTTTTATTCTTTATGCAGTGTATGAATTTTCTAGGACTGTTGTAACAAATAACCACAAACTTAGTAGCTTAAAACAACAGAAATGTATTCTCTCATAGGTCTAGAAGCCAGAAGTCCACAATCAAGATTTTAAAATCTAAGCACAGGGCTCCACTCCCTCCAGAGACTCCAGGGAGAATTCTTGCTCCCTTTCCCGCTTCTGACGGTGGCGATCCTTGGCATCCCTTGGCCGTAGACACATCACTCCAATCTCTCCCTCCATCTTCTTGCGGCTTTCCCATGCCTTTCTGTGTCTCGAAGCTCTCTCTCCTTATAAGGACACCAGGCATTAGGTTTAGGGCCTACCCTCCATCTAGGATGATCTCATCTCAAGATTCTTAACTTAATTGCTTCGGCAAAGTGCCTATTTCCAAATAAGGGAGTAATTCACATTTACAGGTACTGGGTGTTAGGACTTAGGCGTATCTTTTGGGGGGACATAATTCAGCCCACCCCATGCAATTCTAGTGCTAGATACAGAATAGAAACGCAGAAACAGGTTTTTGGCCTAAGCGACTGATGATGACAAGAACCGTCTGGGTTAGAGATCGCCTCCTACACCTGGTGCTCGGCCATGCCACGTGCTCTCCATGCAGACTGAAGCACCTGCAGGGGCAGGCATCACATCACTCTTGCGTGTGCGAGCTTGTGAGGGAGCTGGGGTGAGGAGCGAGGCTGTTGGGGAAATACGGGAGGATGGTGTATGCACTCCAGGCTGCCTCTCTGCTCTCCTGAATACTTCTGTGGTTTTAGGCATCTCCTGGTGAGATGAAGAAAACTGGGTCGGGAAGCAAAGAGTGAACAAGCGCTTCCAGGCCTTCTGAAGCAAAGCTCCCTCCGGAGGACTAACGGTATGGTGGCAAAGTCCTGGCCCAGGGTCCCTGCACTGGTTTCAAATGCTGGAGCTAACCCACGCTTATGACGTAACCTGAAGTATGACCCTCTGGCTCTCTGGGCGTCACCATTCTGTTGTGGACTCTTTGTTTGTTTGTTTGTTTGTTTGTTTGTTTTGAGACAGTCTTGTTCGGTCACCTAGGTGGGAGTGCAGTGGTGTGACCTCTACTCACTGCAACCTCCGCTTCCTGGGTTCAAGTGATTCTCCTGCCTCAGCCTCACGAGTAGCTGGGATAACAGGTGTGCATCCCCACACCCGGCTAATTTTTTTTTTATTTTTAATAGAGACGAGGTTTCACTATATTGGCCAGGCTGGACTTGAACTCCTGACCTCAAGTGATGCACCCGGCTTGGCCTCCCAAAATGCTTGGATTACAGGCGCGAGCCACTGCCCCTGGCCGTGGTGAAATCTCTTAATGTCTCAAGGTTACGATGAGGCCTAAATGAACCTATGGGCCTGAGAAATATTGTGCCTGTGAAGGCAAGGCCTGTTTTCCTGGCAAATAAAACAGCAACATCTGGGGCACAGCAAGAACAGCAGCCAGGCAGTTTGCTTTATATGAATTTTTAACCCCCAGGAAATCTAAAGGCAGGCAAGCAGCATTGCTGGGTGCCTGCTATGTGCCAGGCGTCGTGCTGGGCTATGGCCTCCAGTATCTCATTCACCCGTGCCATGGGGCCTGACTGCATGGCATTGGGGTTAAAATACCCATGTTTTTTCAGAAGAGGAAAGCGAAGCATAAAAACTGGCCACGGTCACCTCTCTAGAAGGCTTCTGATTGTCTGCAAAGAAGTCACCAAGAAAAGAGTTGTGAGGGCCAGAGCGATGGAGGGGCAGGTTTGGAAGCCATTTGTACATTACGAGACCTGAATAGAAGTTTTGGAGTCAAAATGAATAAGTAAGCAGCTGATTTCCCTGGAGGAGACTCAGGCCACCTTTTATTATTTCATTGGCTCAGGAGCCAAAACAGCTGCATTTTATCATTCCTCAGAAATCCATAAAAGGGATGGAAAATGCTGGAGCTTATGGGGAAAATGGATGAGCATTTAAATTTAATTGTGGCCCCCTGCTGCCTGTGATGGGGCCTGGAGATAATGCCTATGGGCCTTGGGATTGCCCCGGCAGAGCAGCAGAGAGAAATACTTTGCATCCAGAGAGGGCATCCAGTCTCCAGGCCCACCCTGACCACCCTTGTCTTTGCCCTCCTGCAGCCTCCATCCCCCTTTCTCCTCATTCCTAGGACATGGTCCTGAGTGTTTCTGTGTGTTGTGTGCCCCTTCTGCCCCAGACTGGGAGCTCCATGTAGCCTGGCCAGGTTTCCTTGGCCCCAAGTGGCATTTCAGGCCTGCACAGTCGCTCATGTGGGAAGCTTCCCTTCCCTCCCTGACAGTGGCCTTGCCTGGCCTCTCCTGCTCATGCTTCTTGACAGAACAACCAGGGTAAGCATGTACACTGGACTCTGGCCTCAGTGCTGACTTGATGAGTCACAGGATACCCTCGCTGTTGTTCATGCAAGAAAATCAAGGGTTGCGAGTTCTATAAATGTAACAAGAATGATTCAGGGACCTGCGATCCGGTGCTTCCAACAAGCTCCTGGATGACACCCATGTGGGTGCTTTGGGGACTGCAGCCTGACACTCACAGCTTCCTGGGGCCATATGCTTCAGTCAGAGATGGGCAAACTGAGGCCCAGAGGGGCAGGGATTATATTACGAGAGGGAGGGGAGAGTGAGACTCCCACCCCTGCCCTGCCCTCTCTCCCAGGATTCCAAACTCATATGCTCCAGGGATTGAAAAGCAGAAATGCAAGAATATGGTAAGGAAGCTCCTATTCGGCTCCTGCCACTGTCCCCAGGACCATGCAGGCCTAGTGACAGCAGTGTACCTGATTCTCAAGAGAAGCTGGAAATGCAGAATTTCACATACCTCCCAGTTTTATATCTTTTCTAGTCAAACCAAACCTATTGGCAAGTCAAGTGGCTCTGGAGTGCCCATCTGAACCCTGCTGTTTTCCATCCCAGGAGTGCCAGCAAGGACACCTCCCTCTCCCTCAGCCTCTTGCCCAGGCCCTCCCTGAATGGCCTCGCTCACTACATGTGGCGGGTACCTGGCCTTCCTGCTCCTGAATGCTGGGGCTGGATCAGGTCACCCCAGCCCTGCTCAGGAGAGAGGCCTGAGGCCTGAGAGGCAGAATGAAGGAGGCAGGTTTAAGGGTCTGACAAACGTGGCTGCCCGTGCCAGCTCTGCATGCTCTTGACTGCGACCTTCCTCAGCCTCAGCTCCCTTATATAAGAAGTGACAATGGTCATGACAGACCCCACAGAACCTTTGTGCACATGGTCCAATATCAGAGGCAAGTCCCTGATGCAAGGCAGTGGCTCTGCCAACTGGGGCTCCTCTCTGGGTCCCTGCTCTTTCTGATCAGTTATCTGGACACCCTGCCCATTGCCAGGGGCTTTTAGGTGCTGTAGACACTGCCCATGGTCCACTTGGTACTAAAATCCCTTTACCCTGCCTGGGTCTCCTCCCTCACTCCCCTCCTGATTTCCTGTTCCATTTTCACCCAAGCTCCAGCTCTTCCTGGAGATGCCTCCCTCCAGAGCAACAGCTTCTCAACAGGCAATGTAGGGATGGAAGAGGCTTCATCTTAAACACAAGCTCCGCTGGCGAGGTGTGGTGGCTCACGCCTATAATCCCAGCACTTTGGGAGGCCGAGGCGGGTGGATCACCTGAGGTCAGAAGTTCGAGACCAACCTGGCCAACACGTTGAAACCCCGTCTCTACTAAAAATACAAAAACAATTACGCACCTGTAGTCCCAGCTACTCGGGAGGCTGGGGCAGGAGAATTGCTTGAACCTGGGAGGTGGAGGTTGCAGTGAGCTGAGGTCGCGCCACTGCACTCCAGCCTGGGCAACAACAAGACTCCGTCTGAAAACACACACACACACACACACACACACACACACAAGCTCTGCTATACTGGATGTGGCTGCCTGGAGCAGTGTGGACTGAGATGGGCTGACATCCTCACACAGTAAGAGGAACAGCTGTGATCAGTTAGTAATGTCTGCTGTGGGCACAGTGGTGAGGAGTGGCAATGACGCATATGCAGTGTGCAGGCTACTCACCATCCCTTGCAGGGTGCACCTGTCATCCAGGCAGCTCTTCCCAATCTATCTTCTTATTCACACTCCTTGAAGCCCCACCATGAGCTTGGAGGCAGTGCACCATATAAAACATGAGAAAATAGGAGGTAAATAACTTGCCCAAAGTCCCAAGTCCCAAAAGGCCCAAAGTTTGGACCAGAGCCCAGTTTTGCCTAAGTCCCCTCCCCTTCCTTTGCCTGCTGGCTCCATTTCGCCCCATCCTGAGAGTAACCAATGTCTAAGGACAAGGGTATCACTTAGCATGCATGGACTTTTCCCAGGCAGTGTTTGGGCCCTGACTCTCATATCTCAGAGAGAACTCAGGCCTTGGTAGCTCCAGAGCAGCCTGTGTGACCCTGGTAAGCCCCTCCTAATTTGCAGACCTTATTCTCCCCATTTTCGAAGGATAGGGAATGGTGCCTCCCTCTGAATGAATGGCCAAATGGAGAATCTGCCTGAAGTGCTAGCTACTCAGGAGACCTGACCCCCGCTGGTTCTCATAGCAGGACCTCTGACTCCTCTCCAGCTTCCCCGTGGGCTGTGGCTCATTTACAGTCCTGTAAACAGCCCCATGGAGAGCATCCTGACAGTCTGCAGAAGGGGAGGAGAGCAGGGACCTCACACGGGCCCACTCCCACCACCATGGGATTCTGCCAATCCCGCCACCAGCATGGAAACATTCCTGTCCCTGAGGCCACAGAGTGTGGCCAGGCCAGGCCCAGGCTGTTCTGTCCCAAGGTCCAAGGTCAGAGCCCTTCCTGCCTGCCTGGTGACTCAAACCATAGCCTCTGCCCCTTAAGCCTCAGCTGGTGGCACCTGCCCCATGCCGCGTCACCTGGTGGGAGAAAGCTGGATGAGATAACGTCTGGCCTGGGATCCGGCTGTAGTGAAAGAAAAGCTCTTTGCACACACGGCTGAGCCTTCACTTATTTATTTATTTTTGTTTGCAGCTCTCAGCCCGACTCGGCAAACCAGGTCATGAAGGGGGAGAAGCTTATGTCTGTCTTGCAGCCTGATTTCCCACGGAAAGGCCCTGTGTTTACAGTTCTGGGGTTTCCCAGCAAACAGTAACACTCTAGTTGGAAGCTCATGTGGCCAAAGAATGTCTCTGGATCAGAGAAAGACAACACACCACCCAAGAACACAGCTCTGTGGGGGGTCCTAAGAACAGGGTTGAAACAGCAAAGGGAAAAAATATATAGCATTAATTTAGCATCTACTGTGTGCTAGGTAGTATGCTAGAGATTTCATCTCAGCTCATTTATCCTTAAAACAATCATACTAGGTGGGCAATTCTCAATCCCATCCGTACAGAGAATTTGTAAACATCATCAGTGGTTCTGGTTTCATTTTTCTGGGTGGGCCCTGGGCATAGTATTTTTAAAAGCATCCCAGGAGATTCTAATGGGTAGCCAGGGGTGAGAACTGTGGCCTTAAGCAGTGCTTCTCAAACTTCAATGTGCATAGCAACAAATCTCTTGGATCTTATTAAAATACAGATTCCAATTCAGCAGGCTGGGCCGAGGCTGTATTTCTGCATGTCTAACTAGCTCCCAGGGGATGCCCAAGCTGCTGGTCCTTGGACCACACTTTGGGGAGCAAGGGTGTAGCCTGTAAACTCCAAGGCAGTGAGACTCATTGCTGCATCCCAAGTACCTCCAACAATGCTAGGGCAGAGTAGCTGCAGAATAAATACTTGTCGAAGGCATGAAGAAATGAACCAGGCTCAGAGGCAGGTGTTGCGTGGCTATTATGTGAGCTGGGGGACTGTGTGCAAGTTACTTAAATATCTCATTCACTCCAATTTTCATTTGAAAGATGGGAGCAATCATATTTTTAATTCCAGTGGGTTACTTGAAGGATTAAATGAGATGATATACAGACTGGTTATTAGGTGATATTAAAAATTATTACTTACTTTTTTAGGTATGATAATAGATGTTTGGCTTCAGTTTAAAAATATTTTAAATAGTAGCAACACATACTGAAGTATTTACAGGTGAATTGATACAATGTCAGGAGTTTGCTTTAGATTTTCCAGCTAAGAATGATGAAGTGAAGAAGAAAAGAAGGCAGAAAAGAGGGGGAAGGAGGAGAAAAAGAAGAAAAGCAGGAGGAATGGATTAAAAAACAACAACAAATGCCAATGGTTGTTGAAGCTGGGTAGTGAGTATAAGGGAGGCCTTCACTATGCCATTTTTGCATACATTTTTCATGATAAAAAGTTAATAATAAATTAAAATGTGATAAAGCAGGTAACATGCTTAACTTGGCTCCTGATTTATAGCAAGTGCTCAATACACAGTAGGTCCTGTTCCTTTGACCTGGCTGTGATCACAAGGCACTCACCAGTGCACCCTCCAACCCCGAGTGATATGCGCTGTGTCCCAGCGCCAGAAAGAGCAAGGATGAGATTTGAAACGAGGCCTTCACAGTGCTCTGCTCACAGCACCCCAAGGCTAAGAAGCAGTGTTAGTTTACCTTCCCTAACAATTAGCGGCCATGACGGTGGCAAAAATAAGAACCATTATGGAATACTATGTCAGGCCTTTTGCGTGCATTATTTAATTACACGATTTATTTACATTATTTAATTACATTAATTAATTACATTGTTTCAGCCCTGCAAAACCCTGTGAGGTAGATGCCATTCCTACCACTCCCCAGGTAAGCAGAAGACTCAGAGCTGAGGTGCCCTGGCCAAGGGCACCCTGTCTGCCCTGGACATCCCAGTATGCATGGGTGGCCTCTGCATTATTTAATCTGTGACCTGCTTTGGCATCTCACTCCTGGTCTCAGCTCCTGAGGCACATCCTGCCCTGCTCACTGCTGCATCTCTAGTGCCTGCATCCACAAGGTAGACCCTCAGGCAACAGCTCTTGCTTGCCTGCCAGCCAGCCCCTGGCATGGGTGCCTAGGCACATGGAGGGGACAAGTGCCCCCTCCCTTCCCCTCCCTGTCTGAACCCAGCAGGGTGGGATTTCCGTCCTAGGACTGGGCTATTATAAGTACAAGGCCGCCTGCTCCCCTGGGCTGCACACCAAGTTCTGCTGCAAACTCCAGCATGAATGGCAGCCATTCTCTGCCCAAACTCCAGCTCACTTCAGCTGTATAGTCTGGGAAGGAAGACCTCAGCCTTCCCCAGGCCTGTAAATACCAAAGCCACACACGCAGCAGGACTGCAGCAGCCAATAAATCTTGGCCCCAGGGTTCTCTTAAAGAGGCAGAGCCTGGGACCAACATCAGGCCAGGCCCTGCGTGGTGACAGCCAGCACTCCATCCACCTCCCCTTATCCCAGCCCCAGGATGAGGACAGAGAAGGCAAACATGCAGCAGGCACTCTCCCCATAAGCTTGCTTCTCTTGCTTTATAAAATCTAACTTTTTCCCCCTCTGCTGCTCACCCTGGGGATAGGCTAACAAGGAGTCCAGTGGGAATGAGCATGATACATTTTCTGGACGTCAGAGCCACTGAGCTGCTGCAAGAGGCTGTGTGGGAAAGCAAAGATCCCTTGGGTTGTCTGCACGACAAGCTTGAGGATGCTGAGGTGGACAGGCAGAGTCAGGCAAGAGAATAAGCCCAGCACGTTCCACCCTGAGCAGACATCATGGCCACTGGGGAGGACACTGAGACCCGCGGTGCTGAAGACGAGAGTTGGACATGGCCAGAGAGCTGACCTCCTTTCATGCCACACCAGACAAAAATGAGGCATGTGAAGTCCAAATGGGCAGGCAGCTCACCCAGGGGGCTCAGGGCAGTGCCAGGGCTAGACCCTTGCTCTCCCTAAGAAGCATCTTTGATTGTTCTTTGGATAGAATGTATCTTTTTGTGAGAAGGAGTCTGGTATTTAATCGCATCCTCCTAGAAAGGGGATGTTTTGTTTCTCCTGGAGTCCGTTTCCCATGCACTTACAAATGCCCCGGATAAACACCTTTTGTCTTGGATGTCTTGCCTGGACACCTCGCTCTGCATGGCGTCCCTGCAGCACGCATCCTGGTGCGCAATCTGTGCTCCCGCTTTGGCCACAGCTGGCCCTATGGAAGGATTGGTGCTGGGGAGACGTGGCTCCCGCCCTAAGGAAGCACAGTTTGGGTGGAAGTTGAGAACCCCTGTCCTGTCCGGCTGTGCACCCTCTGGCTACCCGAGTGGAGCGCTGGGTAGACCTTCGCTGTTACCTGTGATCAGAGGACAGAGGGACCTGATGAGCCTGAGAGAACATGGCGGGCTTCTCTCAGCAGGAGGACAGATGGAGGTCAGGTGAGAGGACAGGGTCAGTCAGATTTCCAGGGTCAGAACTGGAGGGCAGGGTACTCTGGGCAGAGCAAACCCTTCATGCCAAAGCACACGGGTTAAAAGATTATGCCAGGAGAAGAAGGAGTGGGGCAAAAGGCAGCCCCATCTCTGACCACATTTCTGGCCCACAAATCCATCCAGGAATGGTGCCCCCTGTAGCCGCTCCCTTGCACTTTCCTGACTGAGTCCCCGACTCTGATTTTACAGATGAGCAAGCTGGGGCCACGGTGAGAAGGAAACCACCCAAGGTCGTCTGGCTAATTGGGGTCAAACTAGTTCCAAAAAACTTCCCCCTGGGTCTTGCCTTGGTTGTGTGATTTTATTGTCCCTGTGGAGGCAACTGGTGACTATGCGAGTGGGGATGCATTTACCAGTGTTCAGAGGAAATGATTAACTTCTGACCTGCTGACCTTGGCTACCTGGTTGCCAGAGTGTTAGACACCTGCAGGTCACCTGGACCAGGGAGGGCTTGAGAAAGGGCCAGAGACTTCCACCCCTGCCCAAGCAAGTTGCTTTCACTCTGCACCCGGGACCATAGACTGTCTAAACTGGGAAGCCTAATAGAGCACCTATCCCTTGCTAAAAAAGGACACTGAGTCCCAGAGAGGGACAACAACCAGCCTGAGGTCACACAGCTACAGGGACACAAGCAAAGATGCCCCCAGGCAACTGGGCATACCACAAGTTCTTGAGGACAGAAGAGAGGACTCATCCACAAAGCAGCCCTGGTTGAGAGCAGGCTCTGCCCAGCCTGCACCCTGACTGGCATGGCAAGGAGGGGCTCTAGGGCATGGGATGCTGTGATGCACTGAGCACTAACCACTCCAGATGCTTGGGCTAGATTTTCATACCTGACCCTCTTCATTCCTCAAGTACAGCCCTGCGAGGCAGGCATTGTCATGCCCATTTTACAGATGAGAAAGCTGAGGCTCAAAATTATACAGCAAGTTTATGGGTTTTAAAACTGATACAGCCAGGATTCCAATGAGGTCCGTCTGACTGATGTTTGTATTTCCTCTCCTTCTCCCTCCCCAGGTAGTCTCTGCCCTGTCAGCTCATGTTTTAGCGAGGGTGCCCCACACTCTCAGGACAGTGTGGAGCCTTCATCTGTGTCCCATGCTGGGCCCACTGAGAGATGAGGGTGTCAGGGTCAGGAAGCCCAGTACTTGGGCAGCCAGGCAGGCTCAGAGAGGAGGGAACTCTATTTAGGTCCCAAGGATGGGTAGGGTTTGCCAAAGCCCCTTGAGGACAGCACATGGGAACATATTTCCAAAAATTATCCACCCTGTGTGCTCAGAGGCTCAAGGACAGAGTTGAGGGTTTGGTTGGGAATCATCTGGCCACCAGCTTTGGGCTGTCTCTCAGTGCTGGAGAAGCCAGATACCTCCCGTCCGAATCCCTCTTCCTCCCTCAGACATACCCCACCCCAGGGTTCTGAAATTTTGTTGTAACACTTAGAGACCAGCTGGGAGGCGTGTCCCAGGGGGAGCAGAATGGAGCTGGGAGATTTGACACAAAGATCAAGACCTGGTTTTGACACCCAGAGGCTGGGTCAGTGTGGGTAAGTCACTGACACCTTCAGATCTCAGTGTCCTTATTCACCAAATAGACATTGGTTCCCTTCCCAGAGCTGGGAGAAAGTGGTCCAAGCACACCGAGATGGACCACTCCACCCCCCACATCTGTGGGCACGAAAATCTCAGCGCTGGCCACATAGTGTCTGCTTCGGCCTGCTTCGCTCACATGTCCCCATATCCAGGCAGCATCTACAGTCCACTCACTGCATCTTAACAAGGGCCTGGCGCTGTGCCTCATAGGAGCCCAGGCAAGGTCTGGGGAAGGGGACTGAAGACTGCTGAGATGCAGAGCATCAGAGCACTCCATCGTGGAAGTGCCAGCATGCTACACAAGGTTGGGCCACCAAAGGTTCGTCCGCCAAGGAGAGTCCCCAAGACAGAAATAACTCAGGAAGCCCTGTCCTGAGCGTTCCTGGGTGCTGCTGCTTGGGCATGCACTGCCGCATGGTGTTGGTGTCAGCCAACAGCCTGTGAGAGCCCTGCGAAGTCATCAGGAGATATGTGAGGCTGTAGGCAAAACCCTAGCTTTGGAGTCAGATGGGCTTGGACCCCAAAGCTGGCCCTGCTAGCCACATGCAGGCAGCGAGGCATTATGCATTCCTGTTCCATGGTGAGGATAACAAGTATCTGCAGCGTTGTTATAGGAATTAGGACCATGAACAACTACAACAATAACAGCTCTCCCTTATTGAGATCTGACCATGTGCCAGGCACTATTCCAAACCCTGTGCATGCAGAGGTCTTCTGATCCTCCTAGCAGCCCTGTGAGCCAGGTTCTGGCAGGACTCCTGCATAGATGAGGAAACTGAGGCACTAAAAGGGTAAGGAGCTCATTGTGCTCACACAACCGGTTGCTGGTGGAGCAGGGCTCCAACCCAGACCTCCCAGTGGCTGCCTGTGCTCTTATCCAATACGTGGGCAAATGCTTGCCTTGCAGTTGGTGATCAATAAATGTATCAATAACTCATCATTACTGCCCTTCCCGCTGATGGAGTGCAGGCCCCCACGAGGCCCAGGGTGGGAAGCACTGTGCTGCCGCACTCCTGGAAACCAGGTTCACATAGACTGGGACACCTGGAGATGACTGGGACACTGCAGGCTCATTCCAGTGGCCACTGTGATGGCCCTCTGGAGGGTATGCCCTCCTCCACCCATGGCCTCTGCAACAGACACAGGCCTGATGTTCCAGGTCTCGGGAGTTCCCAACAGCTCTGAAGCTCAGGGTCACAAACAGGAATGGCCAGGTGGAAAAGCAGCCCAGGACTATTTTGCTCCCGAGGCTCCACCCCCCCCTCTGCTGGATGCTGCCAGCGGGGATTGTGCCACTGTCTAACTCTGCCTTCTGATGGTCTGTGTTCAAACATTTTATAGACAGGAAGCCATCCTGTGGAGCCTGTGGAGATGGGGATGGGGGTGGGGACAGGGTGGGGGGTGAGCAAAGCCTTTTCCGTCCAGCCATCCCTTCCCAGGCTGGGACAGAAAGGAAGCTTTCAGAATAAGTCAAAACTGAACAGGCTCCAGGGGGACCTTTTGGGTTCTTGTGTCAACAGAAGGTGTCCCAGGACTTTCTCTCCTGTTCGCTTTGTCTCTGTTTTTACAATGAAATGCAAGCATCTGGAAAGGAGAGAAAATGCCCTTTGACATGTGGGGTTCCCCCACGTCCAGGGAACTTTCAGCTGTGACAACAGACTCCATCCAAGGCCTTCCCAACCCTGGGGGTTTCTCCTGAATCCAGTGGCAAATAGCTTTCCATCGTGCCCACCCACTGGACAGAAGGAGGTGGTGCACACCATTTTCCAACCTCAGTCACACTTCACAGCCCCTTGGCTAGTGCTGGCCTTTTACTGTTATCCACTGATTAATTTTCATTAGTCAACTTATTTTCAAGCTTACATAAATGCATTTTAAAAGAACATTTTATATCACTATCATAAAAAAACGCTAGTCTTTTTCTAAAACACTGAAATGACTATCTGTTATCTTGTGTGAAATGGTTTCCAGTGTAGTCCAAATTTCCCTGATCACCACAGGAAATGCTGCTCCAGCTCAGCCCTCCCTGCCCACCCAGCCCATCCCTCTCAAGGGTTTGCTGTGTCACCTTCAGGATTAGTACACCCACACATCTTGAGGCACCTCTGTCACTTGCAGACCTGCTAATCCTGAGCCACAGCCTCCTCAAGTCTTCCACTCCACCGCTCCTCCTCGAAAATGCCTCCAGCACCAGCTGAGCTCAGCCATGGAGGGCGCACCATTGGTTACCACGCGGGAGCCCTGTGGACAGCTGGGGCATGAGGGCAGCGGGAGGTGGTGCCTGGTCACTTGCTGCCACAGCCACATGCACAGCCTACCTCCATTCCTGGGCCGTAGTCAGGAGTTTGCCTTCTGCAAACTTGGTTCTTTTCAAGAACCAAGTTTCACCCTTAGTTCCAACTCTACAGTGCTCTTCCTAAAACAACTGAAATGCCAACTCCAGAATTCGCTGTACCAACTAGATTCCTCCATGGTGATCCTTATCAAGTCTCATTATTCATTTCACATAGGGGAGCAAATTCTCCTCGGTGGCTGTTTCCCCTTTACCCCTCTTTCCAATTCCCCTCTGGTTGGGGGGTCTCCTGTCCTGCTACATCATCTGCCATCTCTCCAATGCCACCGTGCATAGTAAGGGCACAACGTACTGGTTGTTGTGGTCTGAACATGTCCCCCAAAATTCAGATACTGAAATTTGATTGCCATTGTGATGGTATTAAGAGGTGGAGCCTTTGGGAGGTGATGAAGTCATGGTAGTCCTCATGAAGGGAACTGGTGCCTTTAGAAAGACATGTGAGGGAACTGTTCCCCCTTCTACATGTGAGAATGGAGCAATACATGCCATCTTGGAAGCAGAGAGCAGCCCTCACCAAATGTCGCATCTACGAGCACCTTAGTCTTAGACTTCCTAGCCTCCAGAACCATGAGAAAAAATATCTGCTGTTTATAAATTACTCAGTCTCAGGTATTTTGTTAGAGTAGCACAAATGAACTAAAACTCTGATGAAATGCCTCAATGAATGAGGGTGCCTTCAGGTGAGCCCCCTAGCCCTATGCTCTTCCTTCTCCCTGAGGACATGCACAACTGGCCAAGTGACTGGTAATAATGACCTAACCTTAACTGAGCACCTACTGCATTCCAGGCACTGGGCTGGAGCTTTTCTCACAATTTCCCACAACCTGGTCAGCTGGGCTTTCAGAATGCTCCCAGATTCCCCTCTACTTCCCACTGCCTCCAGGGCTCCCTCCTGGTGCAAGCCAACACCATCTCACTGGGCAAAGCAACAGTCCCCTGAAGGATGTTCTTGCTTCCACTCTTGTCACTCACCTCCTCCTGTCTTTTCCCAACACAGGGGTCATGAGTTCCTGTTAAAATGCAAATGAGATCACATCTCTCTTTAAGGTAACATGCTCTTTTGAACTCCCTGTCTCACTCAGCACAAAAGCCAAGGTCCTAAGCAAGCCCTACTTGGCCTGCCCCAGCCTGCCCTGCCCCCAGCATCTCACACCTCTCTCTTCTCCTCTCCTGCTCCTCTCTGCCTTACTCACTCCATCCCAGACCAGGGGCTTCCTTACTGTTCTGACACACCTGGCATATTTCCACCTGGGGAAGTTGCACTTGCTGTTCTCTCTGCCTGGATCCCCAACTCCCTGGTAGACATGTCGCATGCTCCCTCACTTTCTCCTGGTCTGCCCAAATAGCACCTTCTCGATGGATCCTTCCCTGGACATCTTACCTGAGATGACACCCCAACCCTATGTTTCCTATTCCCCTGCTCAGATGAAGTTTCCTTCATGGTATTTAGCATTTTCTAATATTAACTTGAATTCTAACTACTTTATTGTCCATCTTTCCCTACCATTCTTTCCCACCCCTGCCACCAACTTGCCCTTGTCTACTAAAATATCGACTTCCTGAATGTGTGAACTTTTGCCAGATTTGTTCTCTGGGGTAAACTTGAACATCGAGATTGGCTGAAGCCAGGGATTCAGGAACTATGGTGCATTTTATTATGAGCAGCCTGAGGCTCAGAGAAGTAATGGATTCTGCCCAGGTCACAAAGCTGGTAAGAGATGAAGCTGTTAAAGACACCCTGGTCTATCTGTCTTCCATATCAAGCTCCCTCTAATACCCATGACAGTGGCTCTGCCAACCACGGTGCTGTGTGTTTCAGTGTTTCAGTCCCCGTGCAAAGCAGGAGAAGCAGGAAAGACAGCTGCAGCCAGATTCCCCCAGGACTTGTTGGTCTCCCAGCATCATGAGTTTCCAGGACGAGAGGCCCCTTGGTGGCAGCAACTGACAAGGGCCAATAATTCAGTACCAGTGCTGGGAAAGTAAGATTTTTTTTTTTTTTTTTTTTTTTTTTTTGCTCGTTTTGCAAGAGAAGGAAAAAATGCCATTTGGCCTCAGAAAGATGTTCTTGCTGCCAAACACATGATTTTTGCACATGGTGAGGACGTGTGATTTTTACATATGTATTTTTTCCCTTTTAGTAAAAACAGTTTCATCCCTGGCAAGACGGTGAAAGAAAGGGAGTATAAAAAGATTGCCATGGAAAACCATCACTTTGCCATCACAGAGACCAAAAGCCAAGAGTTTAGAATCTCCATAGATGGAAGGGAACCAAAAAAAAGAGGAGGAGCAAGACAAAAGATCACCAGAATTTATGAAATAAGACCTGGATCTGTGGCTGACTCCCTTGTGTCCACTGTAGAGCACCCCAGGTCTTCAAGAGTGTTTAGATGTTTCTTAACCCTGAGGTGGCCCAGGAGGGGCAGCATCAGTGCACTCTTCCTACCGTGCCCAGGGCAGACATTAGTAATCAATCACAGCATCCCTTCTTATTAAGCAGGGATGCAGCCTCAAGGCACTTCAGGAAACCCATTGATTAGAGTTGGCAAGTAAGATGAAACAAGGTTACTGTTCTGCCTTAATCAACCCCTTCATTTTGCATGTAAACTAATTGAGACACAGAGAGAAGCTGTGAGCTGGCAAAGGTTGCACAGAATGTTTGCATAAATAAGTCCTTTTCCAGTTTTGCTGCTAGCTCTCAGGCCACGATTTGTTCCACTAGACTCCCTGTCTGCTGAGTGTCTCCCAAGTCTCTTCATGGATGTGAGAAGTTGTGCAGAGAATTCTATCTGGAGCTTAGATTTTCTGCCTCCATGGACTTTTCATCAGTGCCAAAGATACAGGCCATGACCCTCTGCAGAATCACAGCAGGTCAAAATGGCCTCCCTAAAGGACACCAAAGCTCCCTCCCAGGATCATGGCCTTTCATGTGTTTATTATGGAAGTCACTCTTAAAAGGGAACAGCTAATAAACTGTGAAGGGTCAGCATTCCCACAGGAAATTATCACCACTATAGAGATGGCTCCTGTATATTTTTCCTCAGTTTAAGAATAAAATTCTCCTTGGGATTAGCATTTCTAAAGTGTTTTCTGTGAAACACATTCTCAAGATGTCCTAGAAGATTTTTCACAAAGATAAGCAGAACTAAAATACAAATAAAATAAAATAGAAAAGACGTGTGGCCAACTATCTTGGAACTCAGCATAGGATAGCTCTTCTGTGGGACTGTGCTGCATCTTAGAATGTAAAAGGCCCTGACAAGTCCCGCCTAAAGTCCTGGATGTTATAGTTTTCAGTATGCACGTGTCCACAGAAACCTGTTTGAACATAGCGTTTATGAAGATTCTGCTGAATGTTCTTTCCAGAGTACTGGTTTAGATGCAGCACATTCGAGGGGGAAAGAATGCAGGAGTCCAGATTCAGAAGAATTGAGTTTGAACCCTGGCTATGGATCTCTGACATATTTTTCTAAGGACTTTGTACTTAGGACTTTCTACTACCCAGAGTTAGTTTGGGTTTTTAAAATACATTTATTTGTTCAAGATAACATAAGTTTGCTATAGATAATTCAGATAATATAAAAATGTATAGAAGAAAATTAAAATAGCTCATCATTTCATCATATGGCAATAACCATTGTTAATACATTGATATATTCCTTCAAGTCTATTAAGTCTATTAAAAGGATCTGCAGTGACATACTTTAAAAAATATTATTATAATCTGCATTGTTTTATATCCTACTGGTTTTTGCTTTTAACAATAGGGAAAAGGCCAGTCACAGTGGCTCACGCTTGTAATCCCAGCACTTTGGGAGTCTGAGGCGGGCGGATCACGAGGTCAGAAGTTCAAGACCAGTCCAGCCAACACAGTGAAACCACATCTCTACTAAATATACAAAAATTAGCCAGGAGTCGTGACAGGCGCCTGTAGTCCCAGCTACTCGGGAGGCTGAGGCAAGGAGAATCGCTTGAACCTGGGAGGCGGAGGTTGCAGTGAGCCAAGATCGTGCCATTGCACTCCAGCCTGGGCGGCAGAGCAAGACTCCATCTCAAAAAGAAAAAAAAAATAAGGACAAAAAAAGGTAAGTGACTAAAATATCCAACAAAGCACCCTGAGAACATGAATTTAAGTGATATCATAGGATTTCATTATTTGAATATTATCTGGAAGCTTTGGGGCCAGATGTTTCAGAGTTTAGAATTATTTAGATTTTGAAAAGGTAAAAATCTGTAAAAAAAAAAAAAAAAAAAAAAAAAAAAAAAAAGATATATTAGGAAGCACCTGCAGTGGGACCTCAACGGTAGCCTAGAATCAAATACAGTATTTGGACAAGAGAATATTTGAATATTCTCACTAACTGAGATAAATGATGGTTATTAAAAAGCCTCCCTTCAGTTCAGCAGCAGTTTTTTGCCACCAGTGAACTTGCAGCAAACCTAACGCAGATCTGTTAGCTGTAATTGCGTTGCGGGTTCTGGAATTCTGTTTATCACATTGTGGGCTTGTACTGTGACTGCCAACCAAGCCAAACCTTCATTGTTGCCTATTTGGACTGTTTCCAAATTTTTGTTATTATAATAAGTAGGGCTGCAAAGAGCATTCTTGCCCATAAAATTTTTGTACATCCATGGTTGTTTCTTCAGGACGTATTCCTAGAAACTGAACTCCTGGGTCACAAAGAATTAATGTTCCTAAGATTTTTAGTCTATCTGCCAAAATGCTCTCCAGAAAAGCTGAACAATTTATACTCCCAGCATTATTGCATGAAGGGGGGTATCTCCCTCTCCATCCCAACCCCATACTCCCAGAAACAGCAACACTGGGTATTATCAGTGTTTGATAAATGGATTCCAATTTGAAGAGCAAAAATTTTCATCTCTCTTTGAGTATTACTAGCAATATTCGACTTTTTTCATATGCTAACTGAACGATTATATTTCTTTTCTTAATGGTCTTTATATATTCCACACAAATCTTTTTATTGAGATGTTCATATTTTTCTTCTTGACTTACAAGAGCATTTTGTGGATTAAATATATATTAAAACACTTTGAATATCACATATGGAGTAATATTTTCCTAGTCATGTTATTTGACTTTTAATTTTTTATGGTGTTTTAATAGTTCCCCAAATTTTAAAAAAACTAAAATGTGGAATACATGTGGAATACAGAACACTTAAAAACGTACGAGAATGTCAAACAAAAGAGCTTGCCTGTCCACCCAGAACAACTACACTATTTTAGTGTAGAATTTTCTAGTATTTTCTGTTTCTTTCACACAAGGGTATGTCATTTTACACATAATTTTATAGCCTGTTTTGCCTTCACTTATTCTTGTGAATAATTTTTTCATTTTATTAAATATTCTTCTATAACTCAAGTTTATGACTTCATAGCATTCCATTGTATCCAACCATCATTTACCTAAATGTTCTCTGGTTTTAGAGGTTCAAGTTGTTTCCAGTTTTCATCATTCCTTGGAATGCTGGGATGAAAAACTTTGAACCATCATCCATTCTTTCATCTCTAATTATTTCTCGTAATGAATTTCTATCACTTCTGGGACAAAGGGCAGGCGAATTTTTAATTTTTAATTTTTTTCTAGTAATTGATATTTATTAGGCTTTTTTAAAGAAATGTAGAGAGATTTTTAAGAAAATACGAATCAATTATACTTTTTCCATCTGGAAACAGCTCCTGTTGAAAATGTTAGACTTTTTTCTATACCTTTACATCTATGCATGGGTGTTTGTATAAACAAAACAGAGTTGCATTGTATGCACCATCTTCTAAATTCAATGTACAAATGTAATTTTCAACCAAGATACTTCTACTGTCCACATAATAGCACATTGTTTGGATATGCCTCCATTTATTTAATCAATTGTTCTTTCCAAGAAATCTTAGGGTTTTTTTTTCCAAACATTTGAAGGTATCTACAATACTGTGGTGATCGTTGTGATGTTCTTAATAATTTTCTCAAGATAAAGTCTTACATGTGAAATTAGGGAGTCGATGATATGTAAATTTCTGAGGACTTTGATATACGCTGGTAGAGTACCCCATGAAGTCTGACCTACTTTATTCTCCCTCCTGTGATATATGACATTGCTTCCCAGAACCCTGACCAGTATAGGAAACTATCTTTTATTTAAAATATTTGGTGAAATGTGAGATCTTGTTGCTGTTTTAATGTGTTCTTAATTGTAAAACAGCAACATCAAACATTTTTTCATATGTTTGCTTACCATTTGTTTTTCTCTTCCGTTATTTACTTATTTCCATTTGTCTATTAGGAGTGTTTATCTTTTTTGCTGTTTTGTAAGTTTTCTTTACAAATTAAGCTTAGTAACATTTTATATGCCACAATTTTGGAAGTATTTTTTCCAGTCTTACATTTGCTTTTTATGCCTGTAGGATGTAACAAAAATAACTGTGTATAGTCTGACCGATCAAATTTGTCTTTATAATATCTTCTCTCAACATCTTCCTTAAAAAGACCCTTTCCAGTCCCATATTTTATGTAGGAGACTGACCTACATTTTCTTCTAGTGCCTTTGTGACTTTATTTTTATATACGTCTTTAATTCACCAGGAATTTATTTTAGCTTATGACTGAGCTAAGAGTCGGAGTTAATTTTTTTCCAACATCATTTATTGAATAATCCATCCTTTCCACAAGGACTTGAAATGTCACCATTATCACATACTAAATATTTATACATACTCCAGTCTGTCTCTGGGCTTGCAGCTCTGTCCCATCGATCTCTCTGTCTATTCTAGGGTTGAGAGGAGAGGGGTTTCTGAGGTAGAACAGGCAGGACTTGATAACTGATTAGACATGGGGGGAGTTGAAGATGACTTCAAGGTTTGAGACTGAAACCTGGATGGATGTGACACCATTAATCAAGGAAATGGAGGCAGGGAAGGGTTCATGCTACCCCAAGTCTTTTCTCACTTCAATCCATCACTCACATTTCAGGCAGAATAAAATTTTTAATACACATTTATTTAATTTATTGGAAAAATAATGCATGTACATGTTTAAAAAGATTTAATTCATACAAAAGGTTTCCAATGAAAAGTAAGTCTCCTCCACAACGTGTACTCCTAATTGCCCTCCATAGAAACAAACACTGTTAATAATTTTTGTGTGCCTATATAGAAATAACAATTTCTATCGAAATTGCTTCCCAGAAACCTGGCCAGTATAGGAAACTATCTTTATTTAAAATATTTAGTGAAATGTGAGATCTTGTTGCTATTTTAATGTGTTCTTAATTGAAATGCGTTCTTAATTTCTATAGAAAACAACATTAGGTACATACAAGCACAGGTAGATAGATAGATAGATAGATAGATAGATAGATAGATAGATAGACAGATAGATGTCTTTATGCATGCACATTCACACATATCTTTCAAACAAATTGGACCATACTACAAACACTACACAACACCCTGATTATTTTCAACTCAATGATTTTTCTTAGAAATGGTTCTATATGAACACCTGGACACAGGGAGGGGAACAACACACACTGAGGCCAGTCAGCTGGAGCGGGTGAGGGTGTGGGGTCAGGGAGAGCATCAGGATAAATAGCTAATGCATGCAGGGCTTAACATCTAGGTGCTGGGTCAATAGGTGCAGCAAACCACCATGGCACACGTTTACCTATGTAACAAACCTGCACGTCTTGCACATGTATCCCAAAACTTAGAATAAAATAAAAATTTTAAAAAAGAAATGATTCTATATGAACACAGATAGATTCACCTCCTTGTTTTTAATGGCCATTTGAAGTTCCACTGAATAGGACACCATCATTTTTTACTCAATCTCCATAGGGGACCACTTTGGGAGTTTGTCCCAATTAATTTTTGTTTTTTAAAGAGGGGGTCTTGTTATACTGTCCAGGTTAGATTTGAAATCCTAGGCTCAAGGGACCCTCCTGCCTCAGTCTCCCAAGTAGCTGGGACTATAAGCATGTGTCACCACACACAGCTTAATTACCTTTTCTTTTTAAAAAAACAAAAAACAAAAAAACGCTGAGTTGACCATGTTTCTCTTCTGTTTAAAATTTTTCCTGGCTTCGGAGTTTGAGACCAGCCTGAACAACATAGTGAAACACCATCTCTACTAAAAATACAAAAAATTAGCTGAGCATGGTAGCAGGCACTTGTAATTCAAGCTACCTGGGAGGCTGAGGCAGGATAATCACTTGAACCTGGCAGGTGGAGGTTGCAGTGAGCCAAGATCATGCCACTGCACTCCATCCTGGACAGTGCGAGACTCCGTCTCAGCTCTCTGACTCACTGCCTTAAACTCCCTGCACATCTTTTCATGCCCCTCTCAGACCCTGTGGCCTCTTAAAAAGCAGATCCTCTTCACTTAAAACTGCTCTGCTTTGTCCACTAAGGAACTCCTATTTTTCCTTCAAAACTCTGCTTAGTGGTGACCTCCTCTGTAATGCCTTCCTTTAATCTCCTTCACCTCCCTAAACATATGCAGTGTGGGGGTGTGTGCACACACATACACATGCATTACACACATACACACACATTATCACACATCATACACTCACATATATAGTTATTCACTGCATATGACATTTTGATCAATGACAAACGGCATATATGACAGTAATCCCATAAGATTATAATGTCATATTGTTACTGTATCTTTTCTGTTTAGATATACAAATACTTGCCATTGTGTTAAAATTGCCTACAGTAGCCATTGCAGTAACATCTTGTATAGGTTGGTAGCCAAGGAGCAATGGGCTGTACCATATAGCCTAGGTGTGCAGTAGGCTGTGCCATCTAGGTCTGTGTAAGCACCGTCTGTGGTGTTCATACAATGATGAAATAGCCTAATGACAAATTTCTCAGAATATATCCCTGTCATTAAGTGACACTCCACTGTAAACACATACACAAGCATACACATGCACACATACACACATACACAGCCAGAACAAATGAGTTACTTCATCCTCAGCACTCCAGGGGCACGTTGTTCATACCTCTGAGGCCTGCTATCTTACCCCCTTCTAACTACTATTCATTCTTCCCACTTTAGCTCAACAGGTGCCTCCTCTAGGTGGCTTTTCTTGAGCCTTCAGATAGAACCAACCACTGCACCCCTCATCTCACTATCCCACACCTATCTTGGAACCCTAGGACTGCACTTCTATTATTTTCATGGCTTTTTGTCTTTCCTGGAGAGTAAAAATCATAAACTCCATGAGAGTAGGCATTATCTCCTTGGCCGCTGCATTTCTTAGAGTCTGACGCTGTGTCCGATGCACATCAGGTGCTTGGCTGGACAGAAACTCAGCTAAGACAGAGCAGGGTAGCCGTGCTCTACCCCGTTTTCTATGCCGACACCATCGTGGAATGTCACCTTGGTACTCAGTAAGTGTTGACTGAACTGTCATCATTACTTACACATCTATAACTCATTAGACTGCCTCTGTCTCAAAGATGGAATCTGTCATATTAATTTTTGATTCCCCAGGACCTAGGTAAGAGCCTAACATGTAGTAAATACTCAGTAAATGCCTGCTGAAAGAATTGAGCAGACAAGTACAGAAAGCAACAAATTTGCTTTGGAACCCGTGGTAGCACCCTGCATGGCTTCCCATCTCTTCAGTTATGGGCCTCCGCCTTTAGGATCAGAACAAAATGCCTTCACATGGCCACAAAGCCCTGCCCTGTGTGGCTGCTGTCTATCTGTATTAGTTATAATCATCGGTGAGAGGCAGAAGCCCCCAAGTTACTGTAACTTAAATATGAGAGAAGTGTGTTTCTCTCTCTTGAACACAAAGAGATCAATGGTTGGGGGAAGAACATGCAGGTCTGTGGTCATCAGAGACCCTGACTGCTTCCTTTCTGTCATTCTGTGCCCCCTCATCCAGGATCCTGCCTGTGGTTCACAATGGCAGTTCCAGCTTAGAAAAGCTGTTGGAGTTCCATCTGGTAGGAAGGATAAATGGACAGAGAAGCCTGTGCCCTTTCCCTCAAGAACATTTCCCAAAATTGAACAGAGCACTCACATTCTGTTGGCCAAACTTAGTTGCATACCCTTGTCTAGCTGCAGGGGAAGCTGGGAAATATCGTCTCTATTCAGGCAGTCTTGGGCCCAGTACAAGTAAAACTTTATCTAGTAAGAAATTAAAAGGTGAGTCGGGCACGGTGGCTCACACCCATAATCCCAGCACTTTGGGAGGGTGAGGCGGGTGGATCACTGGAAGTCAGGAGTTCTAGACCAGCCTGGCCAACATGACGAAACCCAGTTGCCACTAAAAATACAAAAGTTACCCAGGCATAGTGGCACATGCCTGTAATCCCAGCTACTGGGGAAGCTAAGGCATGAGAATTACTTGAACCTGGGAGGCGGAGGTTGCAGTGAGCCAAGATCTCATGCCACTGCACTACAGCCTGGGTGACAAAGTGAGACTCTGTCTCAAAAAAAAAAAAGTAAAAGGAGGCTAGATCTTGAGGGGCAAAGAGCAGAGTTTTCCACTCTCCCTCTCCACCCTGATCACACACAGCTTGCCCCCTTCTGTTCCTCCCCTACTCCTCCTCCACTCACCACCTTCTTCCTGCCACATTCACTGCTGATACGAGCTGCTTGGCCATACTGGTACCTCTCTCAGGAATGCTGCCTCCCCCCACCATCCCTAATTCACTCCTCGTTCTCCTTCAGAACTAAGCTTCACCTCCACGTTCCATGAGAAACACCCTTGCTAAGTCAAAGAACCCATGATTAGATATCACAGAATCATGTGTCTTTCCTTTAAAACAATTGTGAAAATCTCAAGTTTATATGCATTTGCAAGATTATTTTATTAATATCTGGCTTCATCATTAGACAAATAACCCCACAGGAAAAGAACATGTCCACATGTGTTTACTGTTTTGTCTCTAGTGCCAAGCATAGGCTCTTGTCAAAAGTCGGTTCTCAATAAATAAGTGTAGAGTGAATTGATCAATTAATGATGCATATGTATTGGAGTTTCAGATACAGCTCTAAAACTAGGGCAAGATACTAGTAGTTACCTGCACAAAACTGAATGAAATTGTGGAAGTAGTTACAATTCCCCAAAGAAGAAGAGACAGACAGAGAAGAGAACAAATACAGTTTATAATTGTGGCAGAGATGCATGAGGCAGAAAAATAATCCAGAGAATAGGAGAGGGGAAGAAAGCAGACATTTGGTGAGCCCTGTGCTGGGCTCGGTATGTGAATGATCTCGTTACCCTTGGCAACAGCCCTGAGCCCCAGCTCTTGGTGCCCTGAGGAGATGGGCAGCCCGAGGCTCAGTTAAAGAATTGTACGATTTGTTCAGGTGAGATCAGGGATGCCTGATCCTAAATCCATGCCTCTCGATGGGTAAGGCTACAGAGAATGTGATCCAGAGGAAGGAGAAGAGGATTAGAAGAGGACAGAGTTCAAGAAACTAAGGCTATGGAGTCCTAAAGCTCAGGAAGAACCAGAGGGACTGCAAGTCAAGAAGTACCCTTAACTCTGCCCATTGGAGGCCACTGTGACTGAGCAAGCCCAGGAGAGGTGAGGGCAAAGCCCGGCAGCAAGGGACGAGCACTTTCGAAACCCATGTCTCCAGGGTCTGTACCTTCTTTAAGAATTTATGAGTGAAAAAATAACAGACTGGGATGAGGCCTGGGCCCTAAGGAGAGGGTAGACAATGCCATCAATAAACCCCCTAATCTCAGCGGCATAACGCGACAGAGCTGCACCTGGCTCCTGTCATTGTATGAGGAAGGTCTGGCAGTGGTTGTGCATGGTCCTTCCACAAGTGGTGACTTGAGGACCCAGGCTACTTCCACCTGGCAGTCCTGCATCTCGAACGCCTTGACCTCTAGCTCCACAGACAGGGGAAAGCGTGGAGAAGGACCACCTGCTCATCATTGCCTTGGACAGGAAGTGGCATCTCACTCCTGCTCACTTTCCATGGCGAGCTTTAGGCATCTGACCACTACTAGGGCTGTGAGCACTAAAAATGTGCTCTAATCAGGTGCTCTGGACAAAGAAATCGCTTCATGAATGCACAGCACTGACTCTGCCTCACACAGCTTCCTAGGCTGTAGGAGGACTTGGCTCATTTTCAGGTAGAGGCAAAGAAACTAGCAGAGAGGGTTGGCAAGGACTCTGGCTAGAAGAGAGGATGTTCCCTCTGGGAGAGGAGGAAGGGAGTTGCAGCATGCCTATCTCAGACACTTGCTTGCTCTCCTTTTCTCTTTAACATCGTGGAGGTTGAGGGTTCAGGTACTGGGGCCAGATCACCCAGCCAAAAATCCCCCTTACCAGCACTTCCAAGCTAAGTGACCTTGAGAGAATTACGTAACCTCTTTGTACCTCAGTTTTATCATCTGTAAGATGGGAATGGTACTACAGCCTGTGCCATAGTCATGTGGATTAAATCGGTTTATTTACATAGTACTGCAGAGAGTATCTAACAACTGCCAGCTGTTAATATAACACACGCATGTGTAAAAACACTCAAAGCACTTGTGAAGATACACAGACAAGAGTAACTCCCCATTCCCTCTCTTCCTTTTCAGTGATGGCCATCTTCACAGATTCTTATATAATCCTTCTGAAGTATTCTATATCCATATCAGCAGTTATTTGTAATATATGTGCATAGACACTTTTACACAAATGGATGAACACACCACAAAATGCTCTGCAACTACTGTTTCCTACCAGACTCTGTTCATAATCATGCACCGTAATGCTTGGCTAGCATTTCATTGCACACATGCACACGATTTATGTAAACAATCCCCTCCTATTGAGTATGGGGTAGTTTTCAGCTTTTTAATGCCATTAATAATATAAACAATGCTACAGTGAATATCCCAGTATCCATGTCTTTGAGCACCTGTGAAAGCCTGTCTTCTAGAGGTGGAACCATTGAGTTCAAAAGTAAATGTGTTTTAATTCATAAACCTATTCTCCCAAATTGTTCTCCCTGAGGTGGCACCTTCTTCACTCCTCCCACCAGCTCTGGATGAGGTCACTGGCTTCCCGTGTGATAGATGTCTGTTTAGTGAGGAAGCAGGGCTGTTTCCTACATTTGGCACCATAGAGTCTATGCACATCTTTGAGACATAGAAACACATACACATGCTCCAAATTAGAAAAGAATACCACAAACTCAAAAATGAATAAATATTTAATTCAATGGCTCCTAAATAGGAAGGTGGTTTTGTAGTGAGACAAAGAGCAGAGGCCGTGACAAGCAAGGGCTGCCCTGCTCTCCTCTCGTTCCTGCTCCCACATCATATGACCTGGGCAAGGCCTGAGCCTGAGTGAGCCTGGACTGCCACCCCTGTGAGATGGAAATACAGACAAGTCCAACAGCGTGGACTGTTGCAAGGATTAAAGGAAATCAGGTATACACATAAAGCACCCAGGATCATGCCTGACACATGCAAAATCCCCAGTAAATTTTACCTACTCATTAGTATGTCGAAAGGGCACCACGAGTCAAGTCTAACATAGTTATTTATAAATTATATACTTAGAGATGCAGGTGCAATGTCATCTTCCAATATGATGAGGGGAAGTCCTCCAACAGCCGGAGGGCCTGGGCCCTGCAACGGCTACGTGAGCCAGTGAGGGAATAAACAAGCCAGCAGTGATGGACAGAAAGAGGTGACCTGGGCAAAGCGAGAGGACTCCTGCCGTGTAGCTCCTGCTGAATGCAGAGAGACCTCAGCCACTTTCTCATTTAAAAGAAGGGCAGCAGACAAATGACCAAGGGGTTAGCAGCGAGGCTCCCGCTGCAGGAGACGTAGTCGTGAGGAGCCCGAGGGGATGGCTGGTGCCTCCAGCAAGGCCACCTCCCCCTGGAGAAAGTCAGCACATTTTCCATTCTCCATCAATGTGTCTATAACTACATATTACCAGTGTATGATTTATTTATTTTTTATATCTACTGTTCAATATCTGTCTCCCCCTCTAAAATGTAAGCTCCCAGAGGGCAGGGATTTTTGTCTGTTTTATTCACTGGTTTGTCTGATATGCTTAGGAGTGCCTGGCACATAGAAGACTCTCAATAAATATTTGTTAAATGTGATGAATGAAATAGAAAGTTTCACTCGAGAGCTAATACATTTTTAACACATCTCTAAAGCTCGCTAATCTCCCTTGTGAACGAAGAGGCATAGGAGCGCTCAGGCTCAGAATCTTCCACGGCAAGAATTTAATAACTTTGCTTGGGTTTCATTATATTTTTTGTGGTCACTTTTGTGGTGGTCACTGGGTCTGTTTACGAATATTCGGATTCCCCTCTCCTGCCTGGCTCATGGGATAGTGGCACCTCCGACCCACTTTGAATTTACTCAGGCCAGGTGTCTTGCTTTGGCCAGTAGAATGTGAGCAGAGATGACATGTGCCACCCCCCGCCGGTGTCTCTAAGAGCCACTACATGGTAACAGGTACCAGATGGGGATGGCTTCATTCTACATCCCTGGGTGACTCTGGGGAGCAGAGCTCTCTTGCTGACCACCTTTGCATATGTATCATGAGAAAAAAAATGCCTCGTTGCAATCAGTTATCAAGATTTTGAGGTCACTTGTCATGGCAAAATTCCGCCTGTCCTGAATTATATTAATTTCACAGAAAGATGGGAGATGCCAGTGGGGTGACAGATAGCACATGGAACAAGTGAGGGACCTGCCGAGACAGAAATAAAAGTCCTGGACTCCTGTTCCCTCCATGGGCAGCTCCCATAGGCTGTCCTTCCTGTCTCTTCAGACACCCCTGCAGGGCTCTGGACACTGGACACCATGTGAACTTAGAGAAAAGATGAGAGCCAGTGTGGCCAGGGCTTCTCCCAAAAGAGGCCAGAGGAGGTCAAGTTGAGGATGGAAAGATGGAGGAAACTTCTAAGGGCAGGGACCTTGGCGTAGCCATCTCTGTAACCCCGAGTGCCTAACACAGAGCCTTGCCCATATAGAAATGTTTTGTGGATGAATGAATTAATTTTAAACAAAGAAGCTTAATGTAACAATGCTTCAGCGCACTTGAGGCTCTGAAGATGGACAAACGTGGGCTCAAAACCTGGCTCCACAACCTATTTCCTGTGTGACCTTGAACAAGGCCCTTAAGAAATTGGAGATTCGATTTCCTGAAAAACGGCGATAGTGATATCTATTTATAAAGTTGTTGTGAGGGTTAAATGAAGTAATGGCTGCATAGTGCTTCACCTAATGTCTGCACGTAGCAAACCCCAGAGGAGGGTTGGGAGCTAGGAGCACGGGCTTTGGAGCCAGACTTGGGTTTTTGTCCTAATCTGACAGTGAACTCAGGCGACTTACTTTTTCTTTGAAGTCCCTTCATAGCCAAATGGAAATAGTGGTATCTGATTCACAGGCTGATTATGGGCATTAAATGAGCTGGCACAAAGCACCTAGATGGTACAGGCAGTTGAAAGTCCCCTCCTTCCTTCCTACATTCCAGGAGAACAATAAGGGTGCAAGCTCAGAACCAGGATCATGCAACCCCCTCTGGGTCCTGTTTCTGGTTCTCACCTCTCCAAAGCAGCAGCTTATCTTGATAAATGAAGCCATGCAGGAGTGTTAATGGGAGATAGCGGGTTAATTTGTTACCTCCCTTAGGGTCAAATTTAGAGTTGAACCTAGTAGTCCTCTAATGGCTCTGCTCTGTCAAGAGGAAGACACGGGTGGACAGAATGGGGTACTTAATGGTGAGACCGTGCTTCTTTCTTCTTTGTGTTGACCCTCAATGCAGCTGTCCTAGGCATGTTCATGCTTGCAGCCAGACAGCGAGCTCAGGGCCGGAGAATTCAGAGAAGGCGTGGAAGACTCTTAACCAAAAAAATAACACACCTTCTGCTTCTGCTCCCAGACCCTAAACCCATCCTCTTTCTAATAGATCATCTACAAGTGGATATCAGTCTGATATCCAGATGTCCTGTTTCTCTACATCTGAAAGCGGATCTCTTTTCCATTAACATTTATTGAGCACCTACTATATACTGATGCTTGGCACTTTGCCAAACACCTTGTCATTTAGTCCTTCCAGAGACCTTGTGAGTCATACACCATTAACCTCATTTCCCAAACAAAGGATTGAGTTTCACAGATGATAATTAAATTGCCCAAATCACAGGGAAGATGATGTAAGTTCTACTCCAGACTCCAAACCCAGTTCTCCTTCTACCTCATTCCTCTGTTTTTCCTGATTGTTCAGGAGGTAAGGAAGATCTGCAAGGATGGTGAGTTCAATGCTCTGCGAGGGCAGGCTCACCCTTGTGGAGCAGGTGCTTCTGACAGTCTGATGCCTGATGTCCACCGCAGGGAAGGTGGTGTCACTGGAGGGCCATGTTAGCTACCCTACCTGAACTGGCCACGTTGAGGGATTTGGGAGTTACTCAGCACAGCTGAATCATCATGGCATGAAAGCTCTTCTTCAAGAAAGAAAATACCTGTTGCCCTTGACAGGTACAAGTGACACCTTAGAAAGTGGTGTTATCAAGCCCTAGAGCCCAACCCTACAATTTCGGGGAACATCAGCCATTTCCCTGTGTTACCAGGTAGGCTGCTGGGCAAGGTGCTGTTCACCCATCCTTGGCTCTGAGTGGCTTAAGTGCAGCTCTGTCCCTCTGATCTCTCTCTGAAGGACACAGGGAAGGTTCCATGAACATCCAGGATGTGGAGGGTTGGAAGGGGGTTCAAGTCACCCTTCACTGTGGTGGCCCTGCCTTCTTCTCTCCTCCTGGGTGCTATGCCCCCATCTGAGCCCTGGCAGCTCTCTTGGAAGGTGGTAGCCGTACCCCTAGCTTCTCTCCTAGCCTTTTGCCTTCTCACTCTCCCCTGCGAAGTTAGAGGATTCAGAGCCATGCAAAGCAGGACATTTTGAATGAAAGGAACTGGAGACATTTGACCTGCAAAAGAGAAGACTTGGGGACATAATATTGCTCTCCAATCTCTGACAAAGGGCAAACTGGCTCTGCACAGCCCTGGAAGGCAGCACCAGTGCCGATGGCCAAGTTTCAGGGATGCAGCAGAGGATGTGCCAGAATGAGAGCGTTTTCAAGCCTTCCTGCTGCTCAGAGACTACTCATTGGCTTCCTTCTCACTGTGCAAATCCCCCAGCACAGGGATGGCAGCAGGTTTCCTACTAAACTCAGCAACTCGGAGGGCTAGAGGTTGGCATTAGGGAGGACTGAGGCTATATCCAGGTTTGAAGGGAAGGAGTACCAGGATTTGTTCTCAGGGACTGGGGAAATGAGGGGACTGGCCCTGAACTTGCTATTTATGGCTTGGCACTACTCTTTACACTGATGAATTCTCAAAAATGTTTTGTGAAGTGGAATAGAATTGCCTTGGAGGTGTTGAGTTCCTCTCCACCACCCCAGTGAGGTGTTTCAGTACAAACCACCAAGGTTCTGAGACCCTGTCCTGCAGGTGGATTCCAGGAGCAAACTGGTAGCCTACAGGCAGTCCACTGATATGTTCTCTAGCCATGCCAGAGCATATAAATCCCTCATGTGTACACATGACTGTGCTATCATCCATCTAGAGAGGAGATTCACATGCTCACCAATAGAATCTGCCTGCAGTTTACTAATACCAGTGAGTTTCAGGTATACATAGTACTGCATGCCTTTAAACTACGCCAGTACAACCAGAAAATAGAGGCAAGAGCCAGGACTTCAGCATCTAGCTGACCTGGTTTAAGGTCCCAGTTTTGCCATTTTCTTGAGGTGGTTCCCCCGTCACCCTCAAGATTCTCATCTAGAAACAAGGCCCAGTGAGAGAACCTTCCTTATAGGCTGATGTTGGGCTGATGTGAGAGATACAGGTAAATCACTTTGCCTATTGCCTGGTCCATGGGCAATGTCCCATAAATGGCCACTATTCTAATTCATACAGTTTTAATAAAATGTGGGCCCCTGGGTGGTAGCCTGAGCGAAAAGATGGCAATGCTTATAATCAGCATGTCAGCAATGTCTATGCACGTGGCTACCCCCTGAGGAGTTCAAAATCACCTATTTCACAAAGCCACTGATGTATCCTTCCCACAAACGTACTCACGCTATCTGGAGGAAAAAAATCCTCTTCAGAGGGGAGACAGAATGGCCGCCTTCTGATTATCTGCCATGGGCCAGGCACTCTCACTTCCAGCCTCTGAGTTAATCCTCTCCAGGAGCTTAAGAGATGGGTATTCTCATCTCTGTTTCACTTATGAGGACCCAGCACATCTTCTGGGGTTCCAGAGCAGGCAAGGGGGCATCTCTGGGATTCAAATGCAGTCCCACTAGACTCCCAAGTTAAATAACTTCCCAATAGCCACGGCTGCTTCTAGAGAGAGCCAAGGTGCCCTTGAGTCCTGATTGTGTTCAAATCATCCCAGATTCTTAATCCAAGACCAGAATCCAGGGATCTCCCCCACTGGTCTGAGTTCTGAATTTGAGGCTGCTGGGGGTCCCCATCCACTTGGCAATCTTGCTTGCGGAATGCCAGAGCTGCTGGGAGTGGGGGAGTGGGAAGGCAGCTTTGAAGTCTTCCCTCATGCTGAGCTGCAGAAAGCTGGCTTGTTGTCTTATGCAGAGAGCAGTTGAGGATATCAAAGGGAAGATGGGATGTTAAATTTTGAGTGATCAATGTTTAATAGTCTGGGTTGTAAGCTGTCATGAGGATGCTCTAGGAGGGGAGCTGTGTGAATTGCAGGGTTTGCCATGTGATGGCTGCAGAGGATCAACCCTCTGGAGGCGCCACATGTGAGCAGGGAGGATGAATGGAGAGTAATGGAGGGTAGACCCACACCCACAAACTGGCCACTCACAGTAGGGACTTGAGGAAAGCATGGGCACAATTAGGACAGAAAGGGTGAGGACATGGCCTCCTCTGCCCCAGGAGTGATCCTCCATGTGCTGGTTCATCCTTTCAGCCGGATGCTTTAAGTGTAACCCTGTGCCCAAACCCAGCTAGGTCGGGGTCAGGGGTCCCCAGGGGCCAAAAGAAACTGAGCACTTGCCAGTGAACATCTGTTTGGTTGTTTACTAAAACTTATCTGGGAAATTCCAGCCTTGCCACAGGGCATGGAGGGGAAAGATAGGAGGCAGTGTGGGTCCAAGGGGAGGAGGATGCTGGGATGCAGTGGGATCTGGAGAGGTGGCACTGGTGTCCCTCTCTCTTCTGGATGTCCTAACATCCAGTGGTCTCTGCCATTTACTTAGAAAGGAGGAGAAAGGAGGAGAAGGTGGGGAGGTGCAGCCCTTTGCCTGTGATCACTGGGCTGCAGCAGATCAGGTCTTCTCAGTGCCAGGTACTTTGTCCCTACCCTTGCAGACTGCCTCTGCAGCAGAGAATGCAAGATTGTGGGTGCCAGCTCCACCTCTGTTCCCTTTGCAGCTCACACGTTCTCATCAGGACAGGCTGTATGGCCCAGACATGGCAGTGAGTGGGGAGGAGCTCTTCCTAAAAGCTTTCTTGGCCAGAGAGCAAAAGACAGGCTGAGTGTCCCTGCCGGCTGCCTTCTTCTGTACCCAAATTTGAGCATCACAAGAGGATCAGGAAAGTCTTAGAGTGATCTCCTGGGGAGGTCCACCTGAGCCCAGGAATATGGGGGAGCCACAGGCACAAGGGTAAACCCCAGAATACCAGCTGCCTCCCTGGGCCAGGCCAGGCAGGGACCGCTGGACCCCACATGGGCGCCTGCCGTCTCCTCAGCAAAAGGCAATTTCACGACTCTTTGGGAGAGAAAAGATTTTATTTACTTCTTTTCAAAAGCTTCAGAATTCTTCCTGAACATCAAATAACTCCTGGCAAACACATCCTGATGAGTAACATGGAGTGAAATAGAACCAGATGGGCCGGCTCACTCTGGGCGCTGCGCTGGAGGAGGAAGGGCGAGTCCCACTTGGAGAGAGGCTGGGCTCCAGGCCGCAGGAAGCCTGTGGGGAGGGGGCACAGCCGTTCAGGCAGAGAGGGGCGAGTCCCCAGGACCCTGCCAGGAGATGGAGCCACTCCGCCTGCCATCTGGCTTTCTTGAGAGGAGAACGGAGGAGGGGCCTGGGGCAGCCTGTTGTACCCTAGGGTGCGGATTAGGCTGAGACTGGCAGGATGGCCACGGGGCCCTGCTGCAGGGGCTCGGGTCCTGTGGTGGGCAGTGAGAACACTGGGCATTTTGTAGAGTCCCAGAAGACCCTCCTGGGGTAGACTCGGCTAGCTAGCTCCACAATAGCTGCTCCCCTTTTCTTTCTTACAAATGGAACCCTTGAACTTGTTTAAATCAGCAGAAACGCTACATGTCCCACCTCCCCATCAACCAGGGGAGACCCTGTGACAGACATGGCCAGCCAGAAGCATGAGTTTCTGGAAGGGATGACTGGAAAGCTTTGCCCTTCTCCTGTAGACACTGCTCTTTCCCCTGCCCTGTGTCTGACCTCCAGACAATGAGTGTGAGGCTGCAGGGGGAGCTGCCATCTTGAGCTGTGAGATAACCAAAGAGGGCGGAAAAGCAGGAAGCAGCCCAGACTCCCATGGCTTCATGGAGCCGCCACACAGTCCTTGGACCTTCATCACTGTTAGATGAAGCTGCTGTTCTTTGGATGCTCTATGACATGGTCGAAGGGAATCCCTATGCCAAGATTGGTAGCCCCTCAGTTTAAAGCCTCTTGGCCTTTGCTCATCTCCTCCTCTCCTGTGGCTCTCTTTCCTCTCATCGCCCCCTTTCCAGTTGCCAAGGCTGGGCTCCAAGCCCATCTTCTGCCAGAGGCCGCATCCCTGCCACCACTGCCAGCCTTAGGCCATTCCCTTATCCCCTTTCTAGTCTACCTGAAATCTGCAGCCTACCTGAAATCTCCAGCCTTGATGTTCCGCCCCGCCACCCACAGGGTTGCCATACCAATTTCCTGTCTTTTCAGGACCAATGTATTAGGATCCAAGGTGTTAACTATCTAGTTTGCCTGGGACTGAGGGGTTTTGACATAGGACTATCTGGGTTTGCAACACTGAGCCCACTGCCTTTCCCTGTCTGTCCACTGACCTGGTACCAGCACCAGACTTGGGCCCCTGAAAGGCTGCCATCATTACGCCCCCAGTGCCTGACTGTTTGTGCATATATATGTAGCTGGCAGTCAGTTTGTTGAATGAGTGAATGAACCTGTTTCCTCCAAGCAGAGCATGCATTCTATTTGTTTTAAATAATAGTTAAACAAGGATAGCCCACATTCGTCATGTTTTGTAAGTCCCACCTCCACACCTCCTCACTAACAACAGCTTGATTTCCTTCCAGAATTTGCCTCTTTCCCATTGTGTGTGTTCTTGGTAGAGGAGAATTCTAGGCTCCTGCCTCCCATTACAAAAGCCAAAAGGCCAAATCCAGCTCCCCACGTCTCCTGGTCCTCCCCAAGGAGCAGACACGTGCCCTGATCTCTCTTCTGAGAGTTTGCATCTGGAGGAAGGGATGCAGGGTGTTGGCTAGGCTTCTTGGTTACCAGCAACAGAATCCAACTTGGTCAGGATTGAAGCAGAAAGGAGAATGTGTTCCAAAGGAGGTGAGGTAGCTCACAGATTCACAGGGAAGGCTGGGAACCAGGCTCAGAAACAGGCAGCATCAAGGCAGGCTGGGCCACAGTCAGAATTCCAGCCAAAGTGTCCTTAGGAAGCCAACCCCACGTGAACATTGCTGCCCAGGCTGCCACAGCTTGCTCCAGATACCGGGCACAGACACTGCCATTCTGAACAGCACTGTCCCTGGAAGTGGACATGGCTGCTATGGTTGTTGCCCCAGCCTCCTACCACCAGCATAGATGTGCCTTGCCCTGTTTCATGCCATTGCTTGCTCTAGTCACCAACCTGGACACATGCCTTTACATGGACTCAAAGGGCACGGGGACAATGCAGATTTGCAGCCCAGTCCACGGTGGGAGGCTGATTCTACCACTCCCCAACCCTAACAATTCTAAGGTAGGGGATTTATCAAGCCTAGAAATAGGGGGTCATCAGATGACAGACAACCAGAAAGAATGACAGAAGCCACTAGACCTGAAGACAGAGGACAAGGTTGGAGGGCATTTGTCTCAGCCTTGGCAGCATGCGGACCAGATGTTTCCCACTACAAGGCGGTGGCTGTGGCTCCTAATCCAGGCCCTTGGCAGAGGCCTGGGCCCCCGCCTTCCCCGAGCCTACTTCTCTGGGCTCCTGTCACTTCTGTGAGCTCCCGACATCCTGCCAATAAATTCCTTTTTGCTTAAGTTAACCAGTGTTAGTGTCTGCTGGCTGCAACCAAGCAACGCTAAGTGAAACCACATGTAAACACGAGTACATGCTGCTTGTAAAACACTGAGACAGTCCTGATAAGGCTGCAGGCCTCCTGACACCACCCCTTCCAGCATTCTTTCCAGAAGAAACTACTGGTATAAGCTGGATGTGAGTGTCTCAGAACTGACTTGTGTTTCGATCCCAAGTATGGAGCCCTAGTATATTTTACCTAGAAACAATATTCGACTTCACTGAACCTAAGATGCCTTCCATTGTAAATTGTGCCACTATTTTATGTGCTACCAGGAAGGAAAAATAGTTGCCAACTAAACAATGACCCAACGTTAAGAGCTGTCAATTGCTGGTTTAAGATGTGAAAAAGTGTGTGTGTATTAAAACAGATGAAATATGGTCACATTAACAACTGTTTCACCCTTACCATGGGCCAGGCACTTTCACTAGTATTTTGCTCATATTAACTCAGTTAATCATTTAATATGCTCAATAATTCCTTGGGGTTGAAATATAATTATTCATATTTTACAGATGATCAAACTGAGGTACAGTTACATTCAATTGCCTGCCTAGTTACAAACCTAGCAAGTGGCAGAGCTACAAGTCGAAGAAATTCCGGATTTTAGAGCTTTCTCTCTTAACTTCCAATGTTATCGCGTCTGTGTGTGAGCGCAAGTGTGTGCCTGTGTGTATGTATACATATGTACATGTGTATGTGCACAAGGTTACAGACGTGTACATTTTTTCACTTAAGAAGTATTATGCTGTATGTATCACTCTGCCCCTTGCTTTGCTAATCCAGTACTCTCTTGCATAAACATCGTCCCATTCTTTCTAGCTGCTGATGTATACGCACTCACCGTAAAGTCTCTAGCCATTCTCCTACTCGTGGTGACTAAGGTTGTTTCCATTTCTGACACTTACCAGCAAGGCTGCAGTACACACCCTTAAACGGGCCTCCATGAGCCCATGCATAAGTGCTTCTCTTAGCTAAATAGAGAAAAGTGGACCTACCACATCATAAGGTATGTGCATTTAGAATTTTAATGGATGAACCAGCCCCCCATTCCATTGAAGCTACCACAATGATTTGCACCACTACCAGCAACCAACGTGGGCACATGAATGTGATTTATATCCCAGACTCCTCCACACCAAATCCGAGGGCCGTCTCAGATCTCATCCTCCACAGCAACTCTGAGGCTTTCAATATGCCTGACCTGCTCCCCACCCTGGAAGTTCCCCCTCCCTTGGCATCCAGGAAAATCCACATTGTTGGGGCTGCCCGTACACAACTTCATGTCTCAGTCACTCACTCCTCGCTCTGTCCAGCTGTGTTGTGTAGAGGGGACTTTCTCAAGAGGAGTGGCATGTGATATTAAGAAGCATTCTGAGGTGACAAGAAAGGGCATCCACTGTCACATAGGTCTGGCAGACACTGGGAAAAGCAAAGCTGTTTCAGGACTTCTTAGGCCCTTTATTGAGTGAGCTAATGTGTGATTGCAATCTCCAGAGAAGGTAGGAGGAGCCACAGAGGAGCAGCTCCTACTGGTTCCACACAGTGGGCATGTGTGCTGAGCCAGACAGGGTTGCAAGCAACACTCGGGGCCATCCTCCCCTTCCTGCCCTCCACTGAGGCCCAGGTCCCCAGACCCTTTCCTCTCCCCACGTCTGCCTGCACCTTGACCCACTCTCCACAATCTTTCTGGGTAAGGCAGAGGAAAGGAAGCTGGCCAGGTGCCAGAAGGCCTGACCACACCTTAGAAGCTTAAGTTCTTGAGGCAGTTACCTAACTTCTCTATGGGTCAGTTTCCTTGCCTATAAAATAGGGAAAATACAGTACCTACTTAGGATACTATGTGCAGTGTAAGCATTAATACACAGAGCAAGGAGAACAGCACTTTGCGTGGAGTGAGACCCTAGCACGCCTTTGCTGCGGGAAGGCAATAGCACTGGGTTCCAGTTTTGGCTCCACTGCCCACTTCTGTGTGACCTTGACTCCCTGACTGCCTTGCTCTGGACCTCTGTTGCCTCATTTTATAACAAGGGCAGTTGGGCCAAATTGGAGGATTGAATGAGTTCCTGCCTTCAAGGGCCCCCAGCCTGTGTCTTGGTCAACCGTGGCTTTCACAGAGCTCAACATGCACATGACCATGGGGCCCAGGCTCAGTGACTGTGGGGTGAGCGGGATTGAACAGAGTGGTCCCTGCAAGATATGAGAGGGGGCACACTGACTAAATGAATCAACAGGGCAGCCAATAGCCCTGGGAGAGTCTCCAAGAGTCGGGGAGCTGGAGGAGGCAGGAGCCAGGCAAGACAAACACTCAAGGGTGTTATCAGACCATTAGGAACCTGAAAGAGGTGGGAAGAATTCAGGAAAGGTTTCCCAAAGAGGGAGGGACTCGAGATCAGCCTGGAATGATGAGTATGATTTTGCTTAGCTCCAAGGAATAAAATTAGGTACTGCGAGAGCAATTTTCACAGAACAGTCGCCAAGCGGAGAGAGCAGGGCTGAGGTGAAGGCCTGGTGGTGAAAATTCAGGCATCTGTGCAGATGTCTGGGGCACTTCTCTCTGCTTGGGGGTGAGACAGACCCAGCTGCCCTGCCCAGCCTGTGCAAAGATAAGATCTATCCCCTTGCAAACAAAGCCGGAGTCTCCCACCCCCTCCACAGGCTTGCCCCAGCCCTCAGTGGGCTAAGCACAGCTCTGTGGGCTTAACCATCCCCCAGAGAAAGAGGGAGCCTCGACAGAGACAAATGAGACACGACATCCTCCTCCCTCAGCTGCCCGGGAGACCCAGACATCCCTCATGCCCGAGACGAGCTCCAGCCCTCTGCTCTCTCATTATCTTTGCTGGGGTATCCTCAGGCCAAAATAACCCACCCAACCCCTGCCTGTACCTGGGTGTCATTATGATGACTCCTACTTGAAATTATTTGTTTTTCTCTATTGATCTTGCTTCGACACTGGAAAAATGTATTCTTTGTACAGCATTCCCAAGGGTTTAATTTGTCCGTGTTGGAAGCCTTTTTTAATAGGATTCTGCCCCATTGTTTATTCTGAACATTGAGTTCCGAGAGTCGAGATTCAGCTCTTTTAATAGAAACTCATTACCAGGGTCCCTCTGCATCAGAAAACTGATACTGACACTGCGAGGAGGAGACAAATTAGGAGCCTGCCAAGGGCCCGTCTGATCAGAAGGCCCCATGGGAGGCCACGTTGCCATCTAATACCTGCCACCCTCCTCCTGTTCCGAGACCTGGGGGATGACAGCCACCAGCTGGGCAGACGCAAACAGCCCTTCCACCCCTGACCAGTTTCTTTCTCAGAAAACCCTTTCTACCTTGAGTGGACCCTGGTCTCCTAGAGCAGTGTTTCTCAAAGCCTGATCTGTGGGACTCTGCATCAGAATCCCTTGGTGCCCTGGGGCCAATTCAGGCGGCCAGGTCTCCTCCAGACAGTACTGCCCTTAGACACCTGCCATGGGGCCCTTACCATGGGGGGCTTCCTTGAGGGACTTTCTTGACTTTCTTCTGTTCACCACTGGTTGGGTTGGCAGTACCATCCAGGAGGCATGCCCCACGCCTGGATCCATTGTGAACCCCCATCCCCATTTTTTTCTCTACCCTGCCCCCTACTGCCTCCAGGAGCTGGCCAGATGCCCCAAAGAGCTCCGAGGGCTTGTGCATATGAGGTCAGCCCAGAGCCCTGTGGTGGACCCCTGCCCCAGGCAGGCAGCCTGGTGAGTGGACTGCTCCCACTGGCCAGCGAAGTATTTATTTCACAGGGTCACATGAGATGGAGTCAGCAGAATGGTGCTCACATGATTTTGAGTGGCTCAAATGGTTTATATAGATAGCCTTCCCTGCAAAACAGAAAATATGCTGGCCTGAGGCCCCGTACACCCCAGGGGCAGCACTGCCTCCAAATCTACTACAACAGACCACTGAGGAACCCAGGAAGTTCAGGATCTAACAGAAGAATAGTGATGAAAGGAGGGAGCATGGGTTTTAGAGTTACTCAAAGCTGAGCTCAAGCTGAGATTTGCAGCCAGTCAGCTGGGTGATATGAGCAAGTTACTAACCCTCTCTGGGCCTCACTTTGCACTCATAAATATTTTTGCTTCAGGGTGGCTTTAAGAGTTCTTTCTGGAACAAGACAGCCTGCAAATCATACATATATGAAGCTAGGACCATGCTTGTGATGCACTCAGAATCATATCTGGCATGTAGTATTTAAGCAAGGATACCTGAGATCATTTGTTTGTTCAATCAACAAATATTTATTGAGATTCTGCTATGTGCCAGGCACTGCACTCAGCACCAGTGAAACAACTAAACAAGTTCAATCCTTTGCCCTCATAGGGAAAGGCAGATATTAGACACCGGTAATTCTAAATCATTTCTTTAATGGCAGTGGTGATGGTCCTATATGGTGCAGAGCAATGTGTCATGGAGAGCAAGGGACATGCTCACAAAACCCACTGAGGAGTCACAGAGGGCTCCTGTGAGAGGTGACCATTCTACTGGGACCTAGAAGTGCAACTGGGCTTATCAGGGGAAAACAGAGACCATGAGCACCTCCTGGTCTGGTTTCTGCATTTTGGGGCACCTTCCTCTCCCTGTGATAGCTCTTTCTGGAAGTAAATAAAGATGATTGATTTGACAGCTGCTCTGCACAGAATCTATATGAGCTCAGTAGGTTTGCAGAATATGGGGAGGCAGATAGTGGCATTGCTGAGGCCTGACTGCTGGCCAGGCATGGCACTAAGTGCTTTCTATGCATTATCCCGTTAGATACCCACAGTAGGCCTGCGTGTCTCCCATTTAACAGATGAGAAAGCTGAGACTCAAAGGGATTAAGTAGTTTGTCACCTAAGTAGGGTTACAGAGCTCATAAGCAGTGGATCCAGCATCCAAGCCTAGACAATGTGACCTCTTGTACCATAGGCTAAGGCCTCCACACCCCACCTGTGACACTCTCTTTAGAACCCATTCAAGGGGGTCACCTTTTCACTATAGAGAGAGCTGGACACACTTGGAAGTTACCTGAAAGAGAATTGGCTTGAATTATATGAAACTACACAAAACCCAGTGCAAGGTTGGAAGACAACAGATATGGTGTCTTGTCTAGACGACCCCTAGAGTGACCTCAGGCCATCACTTCCTCTCTTGGCCTCAGAGACCCCATTTGCAAGATGAAGAGCTGGGACTAGGCCAGTAGTTTTCCACATCTGTTCGTCAAAGCCCTGGGCTTCCATGAAGGTGGCTAGGGGCTGCCTTGGATAGATACTGAGCGTTTGTTGGAAGACAATCTCTGTGACTGTGATAGCCCCAGCACATGAAGGTGATCATTAAAAGCTTTTTCTTCCCTAATATCATTCATTCTTAAGTCAGTCTCCATTTATGGAGCACACATCATGTGTGAGGTAGGCATGGAGGATCCAGGCAGGTCTCTGCCCTGGAAGAGCTCTGAGGCCAGAGGAGGAGGGTACCCAGAGCCACTGCCCAGAGTAACAAGGTGCCATGGGCTCCTTCCCAGTCTAACCAGGGGCTCAGAGGAAGAGAGAAGCAGGGGCCAAGTTAGCTGCTGAGCCCAGGATTCTTGGCACTCAGAACCGTGTTCTTTCCCCACCCTACCTGCATCAAACAGGTTGATTTGGGCATTGAGACAATGGCCGTTTTATGGAATAAAAAGATCTAGGTAGAGTCCCAAAGGGATGGAGATAGCTGCAGGGAGAAAGGCAACAGGGGAAAGCAGGAGCTGAAGCATCAAAGGCAGATCGGGGGGAGAACCCATAGCCAAGCTGGTGTGAGTCCTTTGGATGATGGAGCAAGAGCTCCTGATGGTCACAGTCAAGGATCTGTCACTAAGGGAAGGAGGAGTACTAGGGCACTTACCTGTCTGTAATAGTAATAATACTACCAGTAACAATTACTGCTATTTATTGAGCAACCATATTAGTCAGGAGAGGCCAAACTATGCTGCAGGAATAAATAGTTCTACAATCTCAGTGACTCAACACAGTACAAACTTGTGTCTTGCTCACACAGCATCCATTGCAGATCCAGGGTGAATGTTGTCCCTACAGGGACTCGGCCCCATGGCTGATACGTCCTCCACCATCCAAAGCAGCACCACCTGCAACACATGGCTTTCACAGTCGCTGGGCAGGAAAGAGAGGCTGGAGAAGGATGTACAGGCTTTTCTCTAGCAGCCTTACTCAGGGCTCCACAGAGAAATGGAACCAGTATGACATATAGAAATATACAAGAGGAGATTTAGTGGCTCATGTGATTACAGAGGCTGAGAAGTCCCACTAACGTCTGTCTGTAAGCTGGAGAACCAGGGCAGCCAGTGGTGTAGTACAGTCTGAGACCAAAGGTGCAGAACCAGGAGCTCCAATGTCTGAGGGTAGAAGAGGATGCCCCCACTCAGGAAGGAAGAGAATTCACCCTTCCTCTGTCTTTGTGTTCTACTGGGACCCAAACAGATGGGATGATGCCACCCACATTGATGGCATTCGTTCAATCAGTCTACGGATTCTAATTCTAATCTCTTTGGAAACACCCTCCTGGGGGTTCCATTTCTCTGGAGAGCCTTGAGTAAGGCTGTGAGGGAAAAGCCTGTACATCCTTCTCTAGCCTCTCTTTCCTGCCCAGTGACTGAGAAGACCACGTGTTGCAGGTGTTGCTGCTTTTAGTGGTGGAGGACCTATCAGCCATGGGGCTGAGTCCCTGTAGGGAGAACATTCACCCTGGAGAGCTGTCAGGATCTGCAATGGATGCTGTGTGAGCAATCACGTTTTACCACCTATGTGGGTATCCCTTAGCCCAGTCAAGTTGACACCTAAAATGAACCCTCACTGCCCCAGATCAGAAGTGACAAAAATGACATTAGTTTCACTGGCTTGAACTCGTACTTGGTCTACTAATTTTCAACGATGGGTGAGGTGGGGTGGGAAGTGCTGTCTTCTGTGTGGTGAAGTGCTGGAAGAAGGAGAATCAGACATGGTGAGCATTAGTGATGTCTACCACAAGCATTAATGTGTGTCAGGCACTAATTAAGTACCTTACATAGATTGTTTCACTGACTCTACAACAACTTGTGTTACAAATAAGGAAGCTGAGGAACAGAGAAAATGAACAGAAAGAATCTATCCAAAGTTACCCAGCTAGTAATGGAAGAGTAATAATTCAATCCAGGTGGTCAGGGTGCTTAAGCCTCTCTCCACCTCCTTCCAGAATCTCAGAGGTCATCAGTGCAACAATACTCCAGAGATAGGCCATCCATTGTCACAGTACAGTCCTTCAGTCAACCCAATAAAGGCATCCACGTCCTCAGCATTAGGCAGATGGAAGAAGGACACCATGCTTCCCAGTGACGTGGGACCATCCTCAACCCTTTGGGATAAGAAGTCAACAGAATAAAATGTTTCTCAGTGAGGAAAAGAAGTAGGTGTCTTGGAAGGGCAAACCTGGCCTGAGTGGCTTCTGTAGCTGAGAGAGAGAGAGACAGAGATCCCCAGAAATGGTGCAGGTCATCCCAGAACACTTCAATCACAAATTCCAAGTGCAAGGGGTTGTAAACAGATCATCACTGTGATTCAACCCATGCACTGGGGTCTGAAATTCCCAATTCAGGCCAGGGGAAACAATAATAACCATTGACTAGCATATCCAGGTTCATTGACTTGAAAGGTCATATATTGATGGACAAAAAGCCAAAGTCAATATTTGATTTGAGAAACAATAAATCTTGATATCCATGGAAAGAAGCCATCGATGCAGGTGTTGTTAGGCAGAGCCAGAATGCCATCACAGCAGGGTCATCATGCCTCCTCTGTGACCCATTAAAGGCACTCTTGTGTGGAAAATTGGGAAGGAGGCTTGAGTGTGTTTAGCAGTTTTTAGGTAGCTCTGTGTGAGTGTGTATTTTGAAGGCCACAAAAAAGAGAAGCATGGACTGTTTTCAGAGGACTGTCAGAATGGGGCCACTTTTGCCCCATTCATGCAAACGAAAGGAAAATACCTGCCCTGTCCCCTCCCCCACTTACCTGTTTCCCCCAACCTGCTGGTGTTGGAGATTTGCCTCCAATCTCACTGAGGAGGGATGTGAGTGGGATTTTCCCTTATCTGCTTTCCAGCTCTCTACTTGCCAATCCTTCAATGTCTTATTCTTTATCTCCCCAAGAAAGGCATGCCACTAAAACCAGAGCTGAGGCACACCCGCCAATATCTGCCTTGGAGAGGGCCTGGCTCTTTTCTCCTGCCTTTCCAGGCTCTGCTCCAAGTCTTGCCCCTACCTCATGTAGAGCCTCCCAGACCCCTTGCCATCCCTGCACTGTGTCAGGTGTCTCCAGCTCCTTGGGGTTTACCTATACTGTGCTTGCCGCCAGACACCCCTCCCCTTCCTGTCTCCCCTAGGGAGATTTCACTAATCCTGAGACTCCCAGTTGGACATTGGCTCCTTTGTAAAGCCCTCCTTCGTCCTGCCCCATTCTGCCTCCATCCCTTTGTGCATGTCCATGGGTTTTCATTATCCTATGAATGACTACTTCAAAGGCAGGGGCAAGTCCTTACTTAACTCTGTATCCCCGATGCCTGGCCGTGGTGAATACCCAATACATTGGCAGAATGAAGAACAGGTCAGTGGGACGAACAAACATATCAGGTAAGGAACTCAGAGTCTGGGCCAGAGCAAGGAGGGTGCATGTAGGGCCTGTAGGGATGGGAAAGGGAGGGCACCTGAGTAGGGGGAGAGGTGGCGAGCACCAGAGGTGGAGCACGGCAGAGCATTATCCTCCCTGGCTCCTCATCCTTGCCAGCGGCTGCCCTGACAGTATTAATCAAGGCCCGAGCATGTGGAAATATCAGTCCACTGTGTTCTATTCAAGTTCCCTGGAACTAAATTATGTTGTCAGGATTGGACAGAGCAGGAATGGAAAAGACCAGGCTGGATGACATGGGGCTGTTAAAAGGAGATGAATGAGCCCAGTGGTTTCCATTCAATTTTTCAAGGTTTCCCAAGGCAAGTCTGACAAATACCACCTTATAATTCCCAGACATCCTGCGCAGTACCCTCCACACTCTTTTTTTTTTTTTTTTTTTTTTTTTTTTGCCCATCAGATTAGAAGGACAAGGGATTCTTCTTTATGTCTTGCAAATGGGGCAATGGAGAAACTGGAGTGGGGGAGCACTTTGACCAAGGTCAAGGTTGGGCAAAGGGCAGGCCATAAATCAGTGACACAATCAACAGGACAAACTCTGAGCTTACAGCACAATGCTCTCTCCATTACCTCACCTGCATAACTTCTGCTATAAAACAGAGGTGGCCAGACCTGCCTCTCAGGGCTGCTGCAAGGTGTCAGAGAGCTAACACACCTGGAACCACTTTTGACTGTAACGGTGCTATTCATTCATTCATTCATTCAGTCAGTCAGTCAGTCAGTCAGTCAGTCAGTGTTGATCCTGGACATACCATGTCCCAAGCCATGTTAGCTCTTATTTAAGGGCTGCTGTAGGAATATAGAAAGCAGCTGAGAATTAGAAGTCATTCACAGCCTTGCCACTAGACAGCTGTTTGATCTTGGGTCAGATGTGAAGCCTCTCTGATCCTCTTCACAAGGTGATTGTCAGAACCAAGTTAGTGAACAGCAGGCCAGCACCTAGCACAGTCCCTTAAAGGGAGTAAGTTGTAAAGAAGAACTTACTGAATCTAAATGTGTTCTCCCACAAAAGACTGAGTGACTCTTCCCTCCCTGTAGGAGGAGTGTCCCTGCAAAATGGATGTGTGTGTCGGGCTTCAAGCTCTGCAGTGTGCTGCAGTTGAGCATATCTCCCAACTCAGCAGTGAGTGATCCTCAGTTGTTGTAAACAAAGGACTAATTAAATTAGCATAAATGATTTTATGTAAATTAAAAATCCACGCTATGGCTTTTTATTGGTAGTGGCATCAAATCTTGCCACTGCACATGCTAGTTTAAAATTAATGTGCATAAATGCTCCAAATATTGTATTATTAATAATGATAATAATGTTGATGAGGATGATGATAATAAACACAATCTCATAGCAATGGCTATAGCTGGCTCTGAAAGCTTAGCAGGGAGTGCACTGTCATAGCTTCTAAGAGAAACAGCAAGATTACATAGCTGCTTACTAACCACCCCAGCCTTCACTCATGGCACCATTTTGATGTCTTCACTGGGTTCAACTGACAAACGGCTTCTTCAAATCCTGTCTATTTTTTGAGGCTGTACTCAAGGTTACCTCTATGAATCAGTCAGAAGATTAACTACAGAGATTTCTCCTTCCTTTTAATTTCTGAAACAACTTTTCCCCATCACTGTTCTCCATGTATTATGTCCTTGGACTCACCTCAGATCTGTGAGGAAGGTGGCAGGTATATTTATGATTTCCATTGCATAGATGGGTTATTGGAGATCAGAGAGTAGAAGCTACCCAAGGTCATGTTGCTAGGAAATTACAGAGCCAGGACTAAAGTTTTTCTGACTCATAAGTATTACTGAAGTGCCTAGCCAAGAGGCTTGCACAGAGCAAAGAACTAATCCATGTTTGTTAGGAAGAGAGAAAGATGTGCATAAAAGGATGAGTAAGTGGAAATTTTGCAGAATGAAGTATTTAAAATTCCTCAATATAATGATGACCTTCTCTGTTTATTATGGTCTATTCAACAGTCAATCTACCAATGAACCTGTAAAGTGTTTGTTTTTGGAGGAACTGACCACACATTGACAAGCCCCTAATGAGCCTAAACCTAAACATAGGCCCATCCATGTGGCTTAAGGGAAGATGTACCTAGGCTGTCTACTAGCCCACAGGGTACCTTTGTAATAACTAGAGAAAGGCACCAAACCCCCCAACATAAGCAGGCTTAGTGAGTCTAGCTAGAGTTCATCCTCTTGGCCTGGTGCCAACCGATACAACCACATGTGGTGGCCCTGGGTTTATTAAAGACTTCAGACTATTAAAAGCTGAGCAACACCATCTCCCCCAGAGTTCCATGTCACTCTTTCTCCTTATGATAGCACTAGGCAGAGACTGCTTCCTTGGAGAGGGTGGTGTGTGTATATGTGCACATGTGAGTGTGTGCTCTGCCTGACTAGGAGATTCTCCATACCAGACACCGAGGGATTGTAGGACAAATACTGATTTCTGAACCAGACCAACTTGGGTTTGAGTTCCACTCCCACCAACACAATGGATACAATTCTGGGGGTCCCTGACTCAGATGGAAAAATGACATTCTTCAATCACACATGCAGGAAACAAACCACAATAGTAGCAACACTTGAAAATTTGTCACCCATAGAAATCATTGTCATTTTTCCTATTCCATTAAAGTTGTTGCAGATATCTCAAAATATTGACTACAGCAGAGGTCAGCAAACCTTTTCCGTGAAGGTCCAGATAGTAAGTGTTGTAGGCATCGTAGTCCATGCAGTCTCTTGCAATAACTTAACTCTGCTGTTGCAGTTCTGAAGCAGTCAAAGACAATATGTAAAAGAATGGACATGGCTATGTTCCAATAAAACTTTATTTACAAAACTAGGTAGTAACTCAGATCATAGTTTACTGATTCCTGATATAGCAAGTCATTACTTTAAAATTACAATAGTTAATAGGCTCTTGTTATTTAATGTGTTACTAAAGAAGCACATATATTACTATATCAGACTTTTTTGTATTTTGAAAATTGCATTTCAATATAACTGGTTGCCTCTGTGACCCTATGTATTTGGTTTTATGTATTAAAACCATTATTCTGAGACAGAGTTCATTGACTTCACCGGTCTAACAAGGGAGTCCTTGACCCACTGGAGGTGAAGAGTCCCCAGTTATTTAACCTACCTCAGCTTCAGTTTCCTCACTGCAGAGTGGCAAAGCTAATAATAATATTATTCATGTCAGAGGGTTCTTGCAAGAATTCGATGTGGTTATAAACGTAAAGGTGTTTTGTTAACTAAAATGAACCACAGAGATTTAAGGTATTAATATTTTTGTTTTCCCAGTGGTTTCTACTGTAGTTGTCTGTACATAGTAGATACTGAATAAGTGTTTGTTGCAGTCCAGTTGGTTGAGCCAAGAACCCGGCATTCCTTCTTGAGCAATAAGTAAGACAGGAGAAGGGGATGGGAGGGAGAGAGGAAAGGGGAGAGGGAAAGGGAAGGGAGGGAAAGAGAGGGAGAGAAAAAGAGAAGGGGAGGGAGGAGAAGGAGAAACTAGAGAATCCTGGCCACTGTGAGTATTATTTCACAATTGTCTATGCAGAATTCCTAACCGTCACATCTATTTAGAAATTGCACTGGGGAATGAAAAGAGGAAGGGGGAGAGATGGCTGTGTTTTGAGCAGAGACTTCCTGCTGATGCGGCAGGTTTTAAGAGCACAACTTGCACAGTTTGTGAAAGCACATGAACCTTGAAATAGAAATATGGACCTCTTAATTCATCTCTCTGTTATTTGATAAAGTATAAGGTAAATGAATGCAGAACATTTTCCCTTTAATTACACAAGGAGAAATGGTTGGGGGATGAGAGGTGGGGGAGCAGAGGATTGAGGGTGAGAGGCCACAGTGAAGCATTGTGCTTCCAAAGCAATGATATGGAATGGGCTTCTCTGAGATTTTAGTTCTGGGGAAAGAGGCTGAAGCTATGCATTACAATAACAACCTCAGTGTCCAGTGGCTTCCAATCAGACTGCATTGTAAGGCAGGCAGTGGGGCAGGGGACCTCTGCCTTCAAAGAGCTAGCAGTTCAGGGGCAGAAACAAGTTGGAAATGCTTAAAGTGGGCATCAGTTCTGCCATGTGGTTAAGATCACGAGTCCCAGCCCCAGCTCCACCACTGAGTGGGGGCTTCTCTGAGCCTTACTCTGTAGTCACTGCTAGCATCCACCAAATATTTTTAGCTCTACCCTCACAAAGCTGACCCCCTCGCATGGAGTTGGACAAGCAAATAAACCCTCAAACATGTCAGACAGGGGGCCTTGGGTCTAAACCCTTCCTCTCCCTCTCTCTAGACTCCGAGTTGCAATTCATCCCCTTCGGACCATCACAGACAGTTGACCATGCCAGTGAGAGCAGGCCCCAGGCACAGCCAATTTGCGTGGAGGGATTTCAGAGTCATGGTGTTGCATTATTCAATTTATTTAAAGCCCTAATAGTTTCTTCCAGGCTGCTAAGAAACCCATATTTTATTCCATTTGATTGTGATTTGTTTGATTAAAAGTTGCTCTGGATAACATGGTAGAGGATAATCAGGGTTTGTGATGGGTTGAACAGTGTGCCCCCCAAATTCATATGTTGATGTTCTAACCTGTGGCACCTGAAAATGTGACCTTATTTGGAAAGAGGCACATTGCATATGTAACGAATTACAATGAGGTCATCCTTAGGGTCACTGGTCCCTGATCCAATAAGACTGATATGGTTATTAAAAGGGGAAGTTTTAACACAGACATGGACAAAAAGGAGTGCACCATGTGAAGGCAAAGGCAGAGATTGGAGTGATACATCTATAAATGAAGGAAAGTCAAAGATTACCAGCCAATCATCAAATGTTAGGGGAGAGGCCTGAAGCAGATTCTTCCTCACAGCCCTCAGATGGAACTAACCCCACCACCACCTTGATTTTGCACTTCTGACCACCAAAACTGTGAACCAATAAATTCCCATTGTTTAAGCCAATGGTTTGTGGTACTTTGTTATGGCAGCCCTTGCAGAGTAATATAGGGTTCTAATTTGGTTTCCATTTGCCGGATACTTGGGCAAGTTCTTTCTCTGGGCTTCCACTGTAAAGGCAGCACAACCCAGTGGAAAACAACAACAAAGGTTGGGGCCTGCCAACCTGGCCTTGCATCCAAGCTCTGCCACTTACTCGCTGTGTGACCTTGGACAGGCCCTCTATCCATAGAAAGAGATAAAATACTACATAGCCTCCAAGTGGCCTCACAGCTCAAATATTCCACAAGCCAAATATAAATAATATTAAGAGTTTAGCATGATGAGTCATTTGCAAGACCATCAGGACCATCGTAACTGGACTGTGAGCAGACAGGACCCTCTGCAGAGGATGCAAAATGAAAGAATGACAGGTGGAAACAGAAGGCCTTTTTGCTGAGGTGGCTGATTTCTATCATAGCACGATGTTTGTGATCCACCTGAAGTCACTGGGCCCTTCATCGAGTAGAAAGGCCAGAGCTTGTGAGCACAGCTCCCAGCATAGGGCTGTCAGGATGCTGTAGGGAGGACCATGCTGTCATTGTGTCATGAAGTCCACAACCGACCATCTCTTAGATGACCCACATGGTTGAAGAGCAAGGCCACCATCTGAACCAGGAGGCAAAGCAAAGGAAACTGCAACTTGGCAATTCAAAACATCTTGCAGCTCAGTTAATTTTTGTTATTGAGTAATAACTCAGAATAAATATTTTGTTATTCTAAGTACTCTGTGTCCATCCTGAATCAAGAAATGGCTTGGATTCCAGGCTCTTCGAGGGCCTACAAGTGTCCCATCCTCTTCACTGCTCTCAGGGAACTCTCCAGAGGAGCCAGCTCCCTCCGGTTGCTCCCTGCAGGCCGGAAGGCCATGCAAAATTAAAAACTTGGTGGGTTTTTTGCAATATTTACTGTAAACTCATGGAGGGGCTTGTTGAGACAGATTCTTAGTGTTGTGTTAGGAGCATTGTGTGTTCCTGTTTCTCTGTGGGAAAAATAGAGAAATCTCAGCAACAACACAACCTGCCCAGCAAAAATCCCAGCTGTTCCTGGCAGGAAACTGCAAGATCTCTTAGCGGCCGGCTGTCAGATGCCTAGCCCTGGACTGGGTGCTGTGTGGGCGTAGCATAACAGACATGACAGCAAGCGAGACCTGCCCAGAGAACAGTGGAGGTCTCCCCCTCACATTCCTACCTGAGCAAGGCTCAGGCTGGGGTTTCAGCAAAGCATGGCTGAAATGGGGTGGTCCCAGGGAAGAACATCCTGCAAATGCCCCAGAGAATTCACGAGCATCAGCTGCCTGGTGGGGAAAACTTGGGCAAAGTATGTGATAGAGCTGACCTACTGCACATGGGTATAACCAGTTATGCATTGTCACATGGCTGTGGGGCACTTGGCCAATAGTATAGAGATCACAAACACACCTTTGTGAATAAATAATGTATCAATCACCCACTCTGTGACAGGCAGTGTTACTGGAGTTGGGGACAACACGTAAATCCATAGACAAAGTAACCAATAACTCCTGCCCTTGTGGAGCCTATATTCTAACAGAACAATGCTGGGAAGTGACAATACAATCTGCAGAAGATAGAGTTTTATGAAGCCTCTGCAACTGGCTTACATTGTGACTTGCAATGTCATTGTCCCTCTTCTAGCCTTCAGTTGCCTCATCTGTAAACTGAGACAAAGAGGCCAGCATTCTCTTGAGAAGACACTGGTTCATCCCTCAAGTATCTTTGTGACTAAGGACAGATTATTTAATCTTTCTGTGCCACAGATACTTCCTACCAATATTGGGGAAACAATTGAGGTAGTACATGTAGACGGCTTTGCACAGTGCCTGGCACATAATACACCTTCAGCAAGTGCTACCATTATCTAAAGAAAGTAAGACCACGTGAGCTTAACCCCTCCCTCTACTGTCTTGTCTTTGAGAGGTTTTCTTCTCTCCAAAGAGCTCAGGGTCTACAGGTCTTTGTCTCTGCAGAGCTCAGCATCTCTCTTGGGTCTCCTGACCTGAGCCAAGAGACCTATGCCTCCATAGATTTCCTCACACGCTGCAAAGGGAAGGAACCAGCCTTGAAAGTCACTTCCTGGAAGAGGCATCATAGTAGATAACATAAGTCGTCAGCTTGCTCTGTGGTCAAACCAGGTATGAATCCAGGCTCTGCCCCTTAACAGCTGTGTGACCTCAGGCTGGTCATTTAATCACTCTGGAGCACTTCAGTAGAGCTAGTGCCTCCCACGCAGGGCTGTCGTGACGATGAAGCCAGAGAGTGAGCTAGAGTGCTTAGGATGGCAGCACAGAGACAGGGGCCAATAGATGTTGGCGATGATGACAATAAGCTCCTAAAGAGACTCACAGCAGAAGAGAGAATAGATGTATGCCTCCAGACATCACTGAGCTCTCTGTCCCACTCTAGAAAGGAGACAGCCAACCCCTGGGAAGGCCTGGAGCAATTTGATGTGAATTTTCATTAACAGCCTGAATAAAATCATGGAAGGTGGGCTTATCAAATTTGAAGATGATGTAAATTTGAAAGGAAAAATAAATAAATTAAATGAAAGTCTGATCCAAAAATCTTTCAGCAGTTAGGAATGATAAGTGGTAGCCAAAGTCCTGTGTTTGATCCCCCAAAAGCTGATGGCACACGCTTGGTAAGGGACACATGGTTTAACAGCAGCAAGGCTTAGAAAAGGCATGGAGTTTTGAACCGAGGGTGAGTTTAGGCTAGATTGGTAATCCCAGCACTTTGGGAGGCTGAGGCAGGAAGATCACTTGAGGCCAGGAGTTCGAGACAAGCCTGGGTAACATAGTGAGACCCTGTGTCTACAAAAAAATTTAAAAATTAACTAAGTATGGTGGTGTGCTCCTATAGTCCTAGTTAGCTGGGAAGCTGGGGCAAGAGTATTGCTTGAGCCCAAGAGTTCAAGGTTGCAATGAGCTATGATCACACCACTACACTTCAGTCTAAGTGATGAAGCAAAGCCCTGTCTCAAAAAAAAAAAAAAAAAAAAAAAGAATGAGTTTAGAAAATTATCTATATGGCATGGCTTCGAAAGAGTTATTGCTGACTTAGGCCACATTAATAAAAGTATAGTATCTACAATAAGGGAGGTGAGAGTCCTCTATTTTACCCTGAAAAATTACTGTTCCATTTCTATATGTTTTGACCATTTGTCAAGAGAGATATTGCTCTTCTAGAACACGAACAGAAAACAGATGCAAAGGATCTCAAAACCATGCTATTATTGAATGGGCTCACCAGGAAACAAACTCTGAGATGGAGATTGCTGTATTGCAATTTTATTAGGAAGTGCTCTTGGGAACAACACCTGTGAGAGTAAAGGAAGCAAATTTGAGCAGAGGGAGAAATAGAACTGTGTTGCTGTTGCAATGAAAGCCTCATTAAACTTATGGAGAGCTGGAATGCCCCTTTGAAATTGCTCTGAATTGAGGTGAAGGGGATGGAGTTCTGTGCCTCATATCACCCACCCATGGAGGAGGCTTGCTCCCAGGCAGAAGGCAAACAGAGCTTGGACACGGCAGCTCCCTTTGGCCAAGTACAATTCCTAGGGAGAGACTTGGCTTAGAGCCATGAGCAAGCAGCACTCCTAGAAGCTCTGGTAATGAGTGCTTAGCCCTGAAGGACAGCCTGGGCAATGCATCTCAGCATCTACTACAGTCTACCCCTTGTACCACCCAAATCTGCTTGTTTCATCTAAGTTCTGGGAACAGCATATTCTGGCTCCTGGATTCCAGTTGTCTCTTTTCTTGGGGAGACTTATAGGAGGAAGGTTAGTGGGACAAACGAGAGCCACTACTGCTGCAAGTAGTACTCTCAGTTCCCCTCCTCCACTTCTCTAGGTTCCTTTCAGTAGCACCTAGCACCTCTGTGCTCATCCAATATCATGCCCAGACCTCATTCCTAGAGGGTCTGAATCCCTGGCTGCCATCCCGTCCTCGGGCCTCTCTGGATCCCAGGTACTTACTTCACAGGTGTCTGTGCTTCTCAAATTACCCGGTTTATTCCTATTCAAAACTGGGCAGGAAAGCACAAAACACTCCCCAGTGTATCACCTTGGCACCAAATACATTCTTCCCTGTTCTTTCATGGCATAATGACAACCCCACTTCCTCTTGACCACCAGGGTCCCTTAACTCTGCCAGACTAGTGACACTTTTTCCTTGCCTGCTGGTTCCTCAATGTAAGCAGCCCAAAGACACTGTGTAATACCATAGCTTAAAGTTTAATGTGGCTTTTCCAGTGTTCCCTGATGAAAGCATGCACCCTCTGGAAACCAGGACTTCAAGACCCACAGACCCTAGTTTTGTGGAGACAGGAAGCACAGATTCCCCAAGTGGGTCCTTGGGAGTGATGGTTAACAGAAACATTCCTACTTCTACCTCTTGTTCCCCACACTCATGCATTTTACTGACTGGGAACCATTTAGTGCTCACTGATTTAGGGTGCATACTGCATCCTGGGTGATGATATTCTATGCTCACAGGCATCATCTCCAAACTGATGCCTCAGCTGCACTTTCAAAGGCTACTTCATCACTCTGTCGAGTCAGCAGGGTCTGGTGGTATAGTTTGTGATAATCTCAAAGGGTCCTATAGTCTTATATTACTGTGAAGTGGTTCTCTTGGTCTGATGCAATGTTATTTATATAGGATTCTGGATTGCTGGATCAAATATTCCATAAGCTATCAGATGAGGGTGCAGACTGAAGCCCTGCAGACAGGAGAAGTAAACCCATAGCCAGAATGTATGTCCATTCCAATCAGAATGAGTCAATTTCTCTGTCAGAATGAAAGGAGTTCAATGTAATTAACTTGCCACCAAGTGGTCAGTTGGTCTCCTTGAAGAATGGTGCATATTAGCATATCAGCCTTGGTCTCTGTTACTGGCAGGGTGGACATTGGAAAATGGCAGCAGCTTCGCTGGCTTTACTGAGTAGGAACCCTAGACCGTCAATACCATGTGTAACCTCTATCCTTGCTCCCATAACTTCCCTGTTCATGGGTCCATTTCTGCCAGCATGAGGATTGCCGGTGACAGAGGCTGGCTGACACCAACCATCTGAGTCATTCTGCCCACTTGGTGCCTCTTCCATGGCAGATACTCTCTAATGGGTGTCAACATGTCATTCAAAGGTCTTCACACTCCATAACACGTCCCATTGGCTCATCCTTGTGGTCTTTCCTGGGCCTTCTTATCTCTTCTCTTGATCTTTCCCCTTCTAGAACTGTGACCAATGGCTCAATCATTCACTGCTCCCCATGAGTCCATATATGTTCTACCTCGGGCCACTGCTCTTTGTACATAAAATTGATGACCAGATAGTACATTGCCCAGGGCTCTTCCCAGTGAGAGGATTACTCCATTCTGCTGGTTTTCAGGGTCACCCTTGAATGGGACTGTCATGTATCAGCTGTTTTATTTCCAGCTCATACCTAGATACCAAGTCAACACATCCATAAACAGAGCTTGGGTTTTTTCTACCCCATCAGCTAGTCTTAAGGAACTCCACCCTTGAAGGCACAGATGGGAGCTGATTGACAGTGGTGGACGATAGGGAAGTTTGGGCTCCTTCTTAGGCAGCTTAGTGGTATCATCTGGCTCTGTTCATGCCTGATCCCAGACATGCCACTGCCATGATACTGCTGGTATCACCCAATTCTATCACTTGTTGGTTCCATATGAATCCAGTTCATGCTGGACAGTTTGCTTTATGGTCACTTGATGTCTTATGGTCAGGGGCTCCATCTCTACCAGGGCCCAGTAGCATGCTAAGAGTTATTTTTGAATAATGTATAATTCTCTATTGCAGGTGGCATGGCCTTATTCCAAAACCCTAGGACTCTATGCAGTAATTTTCCTTTTAGAGCTTACTGTAAACTCCACGTCACTTCTTCTTCTTCTACAGATACCTATAATACCATGAAGTCTATCCAGTTGTGTAGCTCACAGGTCTCTTTCCTACAGAGCTGGAAGTCTGTCATGTCACTTGATAAATGGGTTGAAGCAGTTCTCCCAAGTGTGGAGTATACTGCCTCCAGAAACCAAAGAGGCCCTACTATGGTTTGAATGTGTCCCCCAAAAGGCATGTGCTGGAAACTTAATCCCCAATGCAACAGCATTGGGAGGTGGGACCAGTTGAGAGGTAATTAAGCCAGGAGGCCTTTGCCCTCCTGAATGGATTAATGCTGTTATTAGATTATTGCCATTATCATGGGAATGGGTTTCTCATAAAGGGATGAGTTTGGCTCCCTCTCATGCTCTCTTGCTCTTGCCTTTCCACTTCCTGTCATTGGATGATGCAGCAAGGACGTCATCAGATGCTTGCCCCATTATCTTGGACACACTTGCCACTTTTTGTTTACTCAGTTTTATTGACATGATCTCATCAGTTCCACAGACCAATGCCATATTCTACCAATTGTCTAGATAGTTCTAGACCTCTTGGACTAGATTATGACAAAAGACAAGAGTGTTACCTAAGCCTGGTGAAAGACCTTACGTGTATGCAATTTTTCACCCCCACAAGAATGTGACTTGCTCTGGTGCTCCTTCCTAATAGAGATCAATGATCAGACACCATCTGCTTGAAACTGTGTTCAGTTCTCTAGCAAAACCACAGCACTGCAACTGGGGTCAGTACTTACTCAAATTGTGGTACCCTATTCTCATCCTCCATAGTGCATCTCATTTTTGTAGGCTTCATTTGGTGAATTAAAAGGTAAAAGAATGAAGTCCACTACCACTGCATTCTTTAGGACTTCTGAAATGCAGTATTGTTTTTCACTTTCCTTCTTTGCTGTGGATGGAAGTGAAGGAGTTTTGGCGGCTTCTACTTGGCCCTTCCCACAGGGATACCTTATATCTCATAGTCCAAGGCACCAAAGCAGAAGGTTTGCCAAATACAGGTATGTTCATTACAGTTATACTTTCAGGAACTGGGGAAATGTCCCTGGGGTGGCTCTGTGGATGCTGCGGGCCCCCAGGAATCAGATCTGTGCTAGGACTGCATTAATGACCTGACCTCATCTGCATCCACTCTAACAGTGGCCAGGATGACCCCACTCCCTGTTTATCAAGGTCAATGCTGGTATTTGCCATTTCTCAGTAAACAAGTCCTAAAAGGACAGGCAGTCATCACTGGACACAGTTCCCATGGTGAGGTGGGGTCCTTCCTCATGAGGACCTCCCTCTCCTGCAGTCAGTGGACTGGCTCAGATCCAGAGACTGGGCAAAGGGTCATGTTTTCACTCTTCTTCTTTTTTTTAGCTGAAGACTACTTTTAGTCTCCTGATTATCCATCTTTGATTTTTTTTTTTATTTTGTAGATCAAACAATACCCTTGTTAGCATTCCCAAGAATAGGGTGACCAGCTCAGCCCAGTTTGCTCAGGACTTTCTTGGTTTTAGCATTGAAACTTCCACACCCTGGATAAATTGACACAGGTGCTCATTCTACACTAAGAACATCACATTCTACTAGCCATGCACATTAGTCTGCAGGTCAGGCCCCTCTGCCACCACTCTGACCTTACTGCTCATCACAATCACTGTGCCCACCTTGCTTCTGACAGTCAAGCACCACCTCTGGTCTCTGTTCCCTCCTAGCACCCTGATTGCTACCAGAGAGCCCAGTTCTATAATGATGTCTCCTGAGGCCATGCCTGGTCTACAGAGGCCACTCACCGCTGAACCCTCCCTGACGCTGGTACCACCTCTCACTGCTTTGGTGAATGGCAGCTGTCGGGGCCCTTCTGTGGACCACAGTCAGTTGGTAGGTTTTCCTGCTTCCACGGAATATCCTCACCAGCATGCCCGCTCCTCAGAGGTTTCGATTCCTCCTCCTGACATCTGCTGTGGTAATTCTGGCATTTCTCCCTCACATAGCGTGGGCCATATCTCCTACCAAGCTTCCATGAGCCACCAGGCAGCACACATCTCAGGGTCCCTGCAGGGTGTGAAATCCTCTGTTAAGGGAGAGGCCCTATGTTGATAAACTCTTGCTCATTCAGTTTTTTATTCCACTGGTCCTTATTCAGCCCCTCAGTGTGTCCGGCATCCACTCCTGGACCTGCCTGGATGGTGGTGTGTCCTGCACCAACTTCCTTTCCTCCTTCTGAAGGCTCGGCACTTACCTACCTGGTTTGTGCAGCGGCTTGGTCCAGTGTCCGGGAGGGAAGCTGAGGTAGATGCTGTGTGGGTAGCATGTGGTCTTGTAAGACAGAGGCCTCTACCTCAACTTCAAGCCTGGGCAGTGCGTTATCCTTTCACAGCCGGAAAATGACCATTTCAGCTCGCCCAGAGGATTCCAGGGCCCTGGAGCTTCAAGGTGCTCAAGTTCATTGACCCCAAGTCTCATAGTCGACTCCTTCCCAAGCAAGGCTGTGACTGTGGCATAGCCAACTTACCCAGGGTGAGAGTTCAGTCTTCTCTGAAGCTTCACCCTTAGAATTAAGTCTGGGTCCTGAAAAGCAGATTTCTCATCTCTCCACTGTTGGACAAGTACATCTCTTTATGTCGTGGAGGAAGTCCACGACTTGCACATTTTGCCTTGAAGTGGTAATTAATCACCTACAGCCTTTTATTGTTTTTTTTTTCAATCCATTGATTGCATTCAGTAAGAGCCATGCAATTTCATTGTCCTTATAATTACTAATTTCCCCAGTCCTCTCCAGCTCCTGAAATATGCAGCCTTCCCTGCATTCTCTTCCATCCCAGTTTTTCCACCAGAGAAAAAGCCAGCCATTGCACCCACAGTTGAAACTATGGGCCTGGAGCTCTTAGCCTTCCAGCCTGTGATGGGGTCTTCAGTGCCCACTGGGCAACAGAAGATCCAGCTCCACAATCCCAGCTAGAGTCCACTTCCTCAGACCACTGCTGTTTCTGGCCCTCTTTGGCTTGATTTCCTGGGACTGCCATGAGGACTTACATGCAGGATGTGTATTGGGACGTCTGGGGATCAACACCTGTGGGAAGTAACAGACTCCAGGTCAGGCAGAGAGAGGCTGAACTGCAGTGCAGCTGCAGCACAGGGCTCAGCCAAGCCCCAGGGACTCTAGAGCTGGGAATGACTTTTCAGAGATGCGTCTACCAGTCATTCAATTGGGCTGTGACCTCCTCCCCCGCATGTGGGAAGGGGCAAGACCTTGGGGGATCCAGTGCTTCCTGCTCAAGGGAACTCCTGAGGAAGGACTCGGCCTCAAGTCAGCAGCGGGCCACACTCTGGGCAGCAGAATGAGCTCCTCGGTCCCCAGGGGAGATCTGGGCAGTGCATCTCGGCATCCACTACACAAGCGATGTGAGGAAAGGCTGAAGGAACAAAGGCCTGGAAAAAGATGATCCCAGGGATGCGACGTCACACTCAGAGCTCTGAAGGATGGGCCCGTGCCCCAGGAAGCAGACTTGTGCTGCAGGACCTCATGGACCGGCACAGCAACAGTGAGTGATCATGAGTAGAAGCCCAATCTCACCTCCAAGGAAGATCTCTGAGTAGTGTGACCCTCCGGAGATGGAGTGGGGAAAATGCTGGAGGCCCTGTGCTCCTGTCTCTGCTGTACACAAGCAGAGGCTCTTCCATCCGCTGTCCAACTCATATCACAATGAGACAAAATTCAACAATCTTTATAAGCGTCCCTTCCAACGTTAGCCTTTGGGTACGCTGGGTAGCCTTATAAGCGTCCCTTCCAACGTTAGCCAACTCAGGGTACAATGACTGCCTGAACGGTGCAGAGGGTGAACTTGAAGGAGCTCTGCCCTTGAGCGTCCGGAGCAATGCCCGCACTCAGTCCCATTTTATTTTAGGACTCCACTTGAGGTGCTGGGCGGGTCTGAAGATGGAGACCACAAGGTGGGCGGATTTAATGCCTTTGCAGCGAGCTGTGGAGTCCATGGTGACATGGGCCATCCTCCAGAAGGAGCCCGGGGAGTCCGCCACGCCAAGGCTCCCTGCTGTCACCGTGTGCCCCTCCAGCTGGAACATGTATCCGCCAATTTTGTGCCCAAACGGGTGTGCGTCCTTCTGTGTGTATACAGACATGCACACGAGCTCTTCCCAACACAAATATATATTTAAGATTTACTGTTCTGGAAAACCTAGTGAATAATGTAAATGATGAAAGCCCGTGTCTGGCAGAAAATATTGTTCAGGCTGCCTCATTGAAATTCAGCCTCTCATGCACACTTGGTAATACACACGCCGTATGAATTATGGATTCTGGGCTTTATCTCTCATACTACACATGAATGTTTGATAAAGATTGTTTCCAATATTATATTTTGTCAAAATGCTCATCTAAAATTCAGTCAAAAATGCTTTTCAGTAATTATGCTCTGACTTCACAGGGAGCAGAGAAGGGGAGAAGGAAAGTGCCCCTCGGTGGGGTCATTGCTTTGTGTGTGCGTGTGTGTGTGCACGCATGCATGTTTTCTGTATTTTTTTTTTCACTCTGGTATTTTTGCTAAAGGGGAGAGGAAGGCTGACAGTGTTTACCATGGAAATTCTTTATTCCTCCTGCACGTCCTCATTACAGAAGCAGCTACAATAAGGTCTACTTTTTGCCGTGCAGACACTCAGCGGTTCATTCGTTCCTCAGATATTTTTAAACTGAATGCTGGCTCATTGGCAGCGTGGCCTCAGCCTTGCCTCCCTACAACTCATGCTCCCAGAGCTTCCAGTGGATCCTCTACAGCACACATCCCGAGCCCCTGCTCCTTCACCCCAACCCCATCCCTTCCTCCAGTGACTCTCCCCGTCCTTCTGCAGATGTGGCAAATCTCTAGTGCCCAGACTCCATCCTGCAGTCACAGGGGATGTTACCACCCCAGAATCCTTCTTGACACATGCTCTGAAATTGACACATGCTCTGAAATTAACACACTGTCAATGAAATGAAGATGACTTAGGAAATAAAACCCATAAGTCGTCCTGTATACTACAAGGTGGAGCTCAGCCCCTGGAGAGTGGCATTCCAGGCTTTTCTCAACCTGACCACAGCCTCTCTTCCCACTCCCCTCCAGCCATTCCCCTTCTGCCCTCTCTAAGCTCCCTAGTCTCCATTCCATGCCTTTGATTTTCCTATTCCATCTGCCTAGAATGTTCCTTATTCCTCATCTCCTTGACAAACTCCTACTCATGCTTCAAGACCTCTGTGAAGCCTCCTTCCCTTGCCCAGTGTGCATGCACACTCTCTCTGACTCTCTCTATATACATATATACACACACATATATATAGACACATGCACACAGATATACATATACATGCACATATACACATATGCATCCATCTGTACACCTACACATGTACATATTACAGAGAGTGATACCCCAGGAAAGCTTCCTAACACAGAGCAAGCATGTTACCTAAGTCCACATCCTGAAGTGACTCATGTGTGCATGCCGAAATCACCGTACAAAGAAAATGTAGGTTCTGTGCTCACAAATGGCACTGACCTTCATGGAGCTACAGGGTAGATGATGGACCACTCACAGCACAGATATGGGAAACGGTCTTCCTTTACCTGCCCCAGTGTCCAGGAAAATCAGTACACATTCATTTAACTGCAGATTTCATAGAAAGCAAGGCAGGCAAGCATGAGTGGAGGAGGCCAAACTGACCTCACCATTTTCACCATGGCGTTCCTTTACTCCATGTGACTCAGCACTTCCAGCCTCCACCCTATCCTGCATCGCCCTTGATGCCTCCTTCTCCCTCTTCACTCCCAACCTCCCAGAAACAGGCCCTGGGAAGTCCGCATTTCAGACATCCTTGGAATCCCTCCATGTCTCCCCATCCCTGCAGCCCCCACGTGCTTTAGGCCACCATGGTCTGTCCTCAAGGAGCCTGGAACAGCTTCCCACAGTCTTCCCGCCTCCTTCATGTCTCCTCCAACCCATTCTCCCTCTGCAGCCTGGGGGACTTTTCTAAACCCAAATCTGGTAATCTTGCTCCCTACAAAGAACCCTTCAGTGTCTCTCCATTGCTCTTAGGATAAAGACCAGACTTCCTCCTGTGGTTGAAAGGGAGCTGCGCTCACCACATGCAGCATTCCATAAGGCCTGGGCATCCCCCATCAGAAGAGTTGCTGAGAACAGCCAGGATGGCCGTTCAGGGAATACGAACAGAAAACCAGCTGGAGCAAAAGATCCTGGGGGCTGGCCATGTCCTGACCACTTTCCGCAGCCTCAGCTCCCCATTCTGCAGCCTGCTCCCTGTCCTCCAGCCCCTCTCATTCTTACCTCCATGCTTTTGCTCTGATGCCTATCCGGTTTTCTGTTGTCCCCTCACTGCCCAGCAGAGAACTGGGCACCAAACAGGTGACGAACAGGGGTTTTTAAAATGTGTTGGATTCCATGGGAAGCCGGGAAGCGTAGGAGCCCCAGAGATCCATCAGGAACACTTGCCTCAGCGCCAGGCAGGGCTCCCCACCTGTCAGCCAGGCATATGAGCTGATCTGACAAATGCAGCCTGGGCCCTGGGGTGGCGTGTGAGGAGGGCTGCTGACAGTTCCTGAGCCCCGCCAGGGCTGAACACATGCTGTTCTACAGCCACTGAGTATTTCAGCATGGCTCTGGTGTAAGAGTGACAGCCCCGGAGTTCAGCTATTCCCAGGAGGGCTGGGAGCAGAGAGGATGCCAACAGGGAACCCCCTGGGAGAATCCCTTGCCATGTTTCTTCCATAGTCTGTATAGATCTGCAGCCTTCCTGCCTTTCTTCCACAAACGGTGCCTGCCTGCCTGCCTACTCTTCGCCAGGCACTGTGCTGGGAACAGGGGTACAAAGATGGAGGTTACAGGTCTCAGCTCTCAAAGTCCTCACATTCTAGGGGTCAGACAGACCACCCAGAAGACACGCACTGAGGGTTTGGGAGAGGTTGACCAGGCTGACGTGTGAACTCAGAGTCAGGGGGGCCCAACCTACACCAGGCCTGTCAGGGAATCTGCCAGAAGAGGGAACAGCAGGGCTGAGGCCTGAAAAATGAGCAGATCACAAAGGGAAGGGATTGGGAGGCACTTCAGGCATCAGAAGCAGCATGTCCAAAGGCCTGGAGGTTAGAGGGCACATGGGGGCAGTAAGAAATAGTCAGGGAGTTCCACACGGCCAAAGCCAAGGGTCAGATGGAAGGTTACATTGAGATCAGGAGTCTGGACATTGGCCTGGAAACTGCAAGTGGGCAGTGTGCGCACCAGGTCACAGGAGGAGTCACAGCCAGAAGCACACCTCACACACCTGTGTGCTTCGCAGCTGCTTCCCATCTTGTCTCCAAGACAGCTACCATCGCCTCCTCCCCTCCTTATATCTGCATGCCATTCCCTAAAAGAGAAGTGGGATTCCTACACCCAGTGAATCTCAGTGGCCTGTGGCTTTTCTGTACAGTAGAATTAAGTGGCAGTGAAGCTATGCTGGATCTCGGCTGAACTTTTTTAAAAGAGCTTCCCCTCTTGGTACACTTGCTCTGAGGAATGCCAACCACCACATATGAAGTCTAACTACCCTGAGACAGCCATGCTGTGAGGAAGCCCAAGCTAGCAATGTAAAGAAGGCTCATGGAGAAAGTGATGACTGACAGAGCTCCAGCTGTCTTAGCCCGAGCACCAAACATGTAAGTGAAAGAGCGACTGCAGACATCCCAGCCCTGGCAAATCTCACAGCAGCCCCAGACACCTAGCTATAATTGATTTGCCACAGCCATCTCCAGCTGAAGCCCCAGACATCATGGAGAAGAGACAAGGTATTCCTGCTGTGCCCTAGCAAATTTCCTGGCCCAAAGGACCATGAGAATTTAAAAATGGTTGTAGTTTCATGCTCTAAATTTAGGACAGTTTGTTATGTAGCAGTAAATAACTGAAACACCAACCCAGTTATAACAGTGAGAATGTATTCTTCAGCTACAAGTAACAGAAAACTATTTGCAGCAGTAGAAACAAACAAATAGGGAGCATTTTTCTTGCACGTCAAGACCAGAGGAAGGTAGCTGCTCAAAGGTTGTGTGAAACCAAGGCCAGCATGTTTACAGCTCTCTCAGCCTTGCCCTCAAGGTGACAAGATAGCTGTTGCAGCTCCAGATATCATGTTCTAACTCCAAACAGGAAGGAGAGGAGGAAAGTTTTGCAACAGGCACATTAAGCCCACTTTATATTACGAGAGCCAAAGCTTTCCCAGAATCGTCACCAGTCAACTTAGGTCATCTTAGGTCTCTGTGACCTTAGGTTATATGGCCGGTCCCAGCTGCAAAGGAGACAGGCAGAGTGGGTAATGGGATTATCATAAGTGGCTTAGATCAGATATAACCCATTTGCAATGCCACCCAAAAAAAAATTGGAGTTCCCTTGAGCTAAAAAAACAGGGAGGAAATATTGGACAAGCAGCAGCTACATTTGTCTTATCCATGAACTCTTCTTTAACTACTTTATTGAGGTTTAATTGGCTCCAATAAACTGTATGTCATATTTTAAATGTACAATTTGATAAACTTTGATGTAAGTTTAAGCCATGAAATAATCACTGCCATCAAGATAACAAATACATTCATCGCCCCAAAGGTTCTTCATTCCCTGTTTTCATTCCTCCCTCTTGCTGCACCTTAACCCTGTCCCCAGGAAACCAATGATGTACTTTATATCACTGTAGATCAGTTCACATTTTATACATTTTCATATCAATAGAATCACACAGCATGTGCTTTTTTGTGTGCTTTCTTTTGCTTAGCATAATTTTTGGAGATTTGCCCATGTCTTTGTGTATGTCAATCATTCATTTCTTTTTATTGCTAAGTTGTATTTTATGGTATGGATATACCATGACTTGTTTATCCATTTCCCTACTAATGGACATTTGCACTCTTTGGCTATTACAAATAAAGCTGCTATGAACATTATGTACAAGTCTTTGTATAGCCGTGTTCCTTTCTTCTTGAGTAAATACCTACAAGTAGATTGGCTGGCTCATATGATAGATGTTATGTTAAATTTTTTTTTTAACTGTCAGACTGTTTTCCAAGGTGGTCGTTTCATTGTACATCCCCACCAGCTGTGTGTAAGAGTTCCAGTTCCTCCACATCCTCACTGACACTTGATGTGGTCATTACTCCCCAACTTCTTAATTCCCTTAAGGACTCTGATCCAGGCAACCTTTGAAGAAATCATCTGCTGCCCAGTAGGAAAAATCACTAAGGAAAAGAAAAAGAAATAGATACATTTAAAAAAATTAACTTCCATGTGCAAGTCACCTTCACATACATTATCTCATTTAACCCTAGCAACAACATGCAAGGATTATTCATTTTCCCCCACCTCAAAAATAAGGAAACAGGCTCAGAGAGACCAGTGTCACACTGCTATGCCATCTCTGGTCTGTACAACTCCAAGGTCCTTGCTCATTCTCCTTTTCTTTTGGTGTTTGTTTGTTTTTTGAGACAGAGTCTCACTCTGTTGCCCAGGCTGGAGTGCAGTGGCACAATCTCAGCTCACTGCAACCACTGCCTGCCAGGTTCAAGAGGTTCTCCTGCCTCAGCCTCACAAGTAGCGGAGACTACAGGCATGTACCACCACGCCCAGCTAATTTTTGTATTTTTAGTAGAGACAGGGTTTCACCATGTTGGCCACAATGGTCTCGATCTGCTGACCTTATGATCTGCCTGCCTCAGCCTCCCAAAGTGCTGGGATTACAGGCGTGAGCCACAGTGCCCGGTCTTCATTCTCCTTTTCTTTCTGTGGCTTGGGCTCACTCTCTTTATCTCTGGAGATGACTTCCTTCTGGAAGACAAAGGGAAATAGGTTTAGAATATAGAAGAGAATGGAGAACTGGGTTTGGGAGTAGGAGGCTCTTGCAAGATACACATCAAAATCACACCAAGGGAGGGGTCAGGGGCAACTTTTCAAAGCAGGTAAATCTTAAGCTAATTTTTCTAAAAGGAGGAAAAAAATGTGGAAAAGCAATTCCAAGAAGTAGAAACCACACAGAAAATCCCCAGAGACATGGAGCATCATAAGATGATCGGAGAACCTCAAGTGACTTGATGACTAGAGCAAAGGTGCTTGCGGGCAGGCCAGGAGGTGATGCTTGGAGAGCTTGGAGGTCAAGGAGAAAGCCAAGTGGTCGACCTTGTTCTTAAAAGCAAAAGGAAGTCATTGAAGGTTTCAGGTAGAGGAGTGAAATGGCAGGTCTGTGGTTCAGAACATTCCCAGGAAAGGATATTATAGAAGGGGCTCTCTTAGAGAAAGAAGACCATGGGGAGAAGGGAGGTTATTTCCAATTTTAAGGCAGGAATAAGAAGTCCAGAGCTAGAGTGCCCAAAAGGACACATCAAGATAGCAAGAATGGAGCTCTGGTCTGAGCTGCAGATAGAGTTTGGGGAGTCGTCAACATATGAGCTGTCACTCAAGACATGCATGTGTAGGTGAGGTTCACCGAGGACCTGGTATAGAATCAGACATGTATTGAGGAAGCAGAAGAAGAGATGTGTTTTTTTAAAGGAAGTGGGAAGAAACAGAGAAATAGGAGGCATCATAGGAGAGCAGGTGTTATGGAAACAGAGCAGAGTGAATTTCAAGAAGGAAAGAATAGTCAATATTGGCAAATGTCACAGAAAGTCAGGAAAAGTGACTAGATGTGAGTCCCTATGACTTTGGCTGTGAGGAATATCATAGATGATCTCAACTAGAACAGTTTAATTGGAGTCATGAAGACAAAAGTAGATGCTGTCATTCGTGCATGTCATTCATGCTATGAAATTACTCTGGAAAACACTCAGGAAATACTCTACGGTATGGACATCGGGAAAGCACTCCCAGGAAGCCTTGGAAAATAAAGCTATCAGTCATTTGCCAGTGGGGGCAACTTGGACTTGGAGGCCTTCGAGATAGAAGAAGCTGGAGAATGATTATGAGCTGTTAGGAAAGATGAAGAAAGGCTTGAAAAGAACAGGACACAGAGAGGATAAAGCATGGAGCAAGTTTCTGAAGAAGGCGTGAAGTGGGAGGATCTGAGCAGCGGTGGTGGGATTAGCTGCAGAAGAGAAGGAAGATAGATGGGAGGGAAGAAGCAGAGAATAGGTTTGGAAAACAGAAAAAACCACTAGCTAAACTAATCAAGAAAACAAGCATAAATATGCATAACCAGAAATGAGAATGGGGAAATTACCCCATATAGAGGAAATTTTAAAAAGTGTCATATATTACTGAGCTCAATGTTTTGAAAATAAATTTGAACACATGGACAAAATGGGTGATTTTCAAAAAAGAACATAAATGATGAAAACTAACCTCAGAAAAGATAGGAAATCTAAATAGTCCAATTACCAGAGAAGAAATTGAGAGTGTCATCAAAAAGCCACTATCCATTAAAGCACCAGTTGTAGACAGCTTTACAGGTAAAAATCCATCAGAATTTCAAGAAGCAGATAACTCAATGCTATTTAAACTGCTCCTGAATATTGTAGAGAGGGAAAAGCGAACTTAAATCTAAGAATCCAGCAAAACAGTAAAAACAAAAGCCAAAATGGTGAGACAAAAGACTACAGTATGATCTTTAAGACAATATAAATGCAAAAATTTTGAATAAAATATTAGCAAACAGAACACATTTTAAAAGGGTAATATGCTAACACCATGTGGGGTTTATTTAAATAATGCAAGGATGGTTTTTTATGAAGGAATCAATATAACTCATAATATTAAAATATCAATAAGAAAACCATACAATTCTATATATATACTAAAAGATAAGTTGACAAAAATCCAACTTTGTTTCATGATTTAAGAACTATTAACAAAATAGGACCACATGGATAGAGATATCACGACTCAAGCTAAAACCCAGGATCATTTCTAATGACAAATCACTAGAATCATTTCTATCAGTCAGGGACAAGTAAAGGGTGCCCAGTGCTGCCCCTTGCATCATTGTGCAAGTCTTCACCCTGCTGTGTCTGTGTCATTTGCCATGTGATTTTGCAATTTCTCTTCCTAAAGACAGAGTATTCCTCCAACCCCCCTAATAATGAGTTTGGCCATGTGACTTTGGTAGAAAGTGGTATAAATGAGAGTGCCAATTTTGAGTCTAAGATTTGAGAAGCATCGTCTGTTCCCACTTAGCACTCTTACATTTCCATCCTCACCATGAAAAGTAGAGGCTAGAATTTGCAAGATGATCCAGGGGTGCTGAGGGATGCATGGAGTAGACCTGGACCAAACCTGCAGCTTGGAACCAAGCCCAGCCAGGGCCAACATGCATCAGTCAACCTTCAGTTGACCTGCAGACACTTAAATGAGGATAAATGATTGCTTTGACCTCTGAACTTTGATGATTATTATGCAGCATTATTGCGGCAGTAATACCCATTGCAACAAATATTATTAAATGTTGTTTTCCACCTACTAACCAATGCAAAATGAGAAAACAAATGAGAAGTTTCAATATTGCAATGAGGATGCAAAATTATCATTTATTAATCATCTGATTGTATACTTCTAAAACACAGGAGGAAACCCCAGTTTTTAAAAACTGTTAAACATTAAAAGAGTTTAGTAAGAATTAATTCATATAAAAATCACTAGCTTTCCAATATAAAACAATAACCAATCAGGAAATAAAAGATTCCATCAGTAAAACTTTTAAAAGATAAAATACCTAGAAATATATTGAACACAAAACATGCCTAATCTATAGGGAAACATTTTTTCAAACTCCCCTGAAGGACATAAAATAAAAACTTCAATAAACGGAAAGCTATTCCCTGCTCTTGGATTGAAAGAGTCATATGGTAAAGATTCCAGTTCTCTCTAAATTAATCTATATTAGTGTGATCCAAAAATACCAACAGGATTTTTAAACTAAACTTGTTGATCCTATATATAACAAGAGCTGAGAAATTTCTGGGAAAAAAAAAGGAAACCAACTGTACTGGATTGTAAAACAGCATCATCTTACCAGCAAGAAAGCCACGCCTGTGAATAGACAATTTATAATGGACATTTGTCACATTTGTAGCCACCTAGTGTCTTTTGAACACTTCCTATGTTTGGAGTAGGAACAGAGCAGAGCCGAGGTCAGAGCAGAGGCCAGACTCGTTTTGTCAGTCACCCTTGCAGCCAGCACACAGGTGTGTGACCTGTGCTCTGCCAGCCAGGCTTCCCCATGCAAACCTCAGATGCAAGAGAGGACAACAGGAGAAGCAGGACCTGCATATGATCTGAGTCTGATGAAGGAGGCAGCAGAGACATCAGGCTTTTGGTAGGGCATGCCATGGTATAGTTCCTGATGGCCACTCCCCAGAGCCAGCAGGGCCAGCTTCATCCGTGTGCCAAGCAGTGGCAGCAGCAGTGGTGTTCTCCCCAGGGCAATCCCTGAGGGAGACTAGTGCAAGCCTCTTGGCTGCACAGCCACCTTGTCTGATTCTCTGGACTCCTGGAGACCCCGTGAGCCACCCAACAATCTAAAAAATTCCTTTTCTGCTCCAACTGGCAGAGTAGGCTTCCTTGTTTGCAGCTTCAAACCTGACCGATACACCAACTAAATGAATAGACTGTAAGACCCAGAAATAGATCATATACATCTGGAGGAAATCTTAGTAAAGATTTATCAAGCACCTACTATGTGCAGAGCACTGTTCTGCATATTTGTAATTATCTCATTCACCTTTACAGCAACCCTAATCTATTACTCTCAGTTTACAAATCTGGAAGCCAAGGTACAGAAAGATTTCTGCAATTCACATATAATTAAGTTGACATTTTAGTTCATTAGGAGAAAGAAGCATCATTCAATAAATGATTTGAGGCTAGCTAGCCATCTGGGAAAATATGTGGGTCTCTACCTCACTCCTTACATGAAAATCAACTCCACAGAGATCACATTGGAGATAAAAAAATAAACAATAAAAGAACTGAAAGGAAATGCAAGAGAATGCTTTGAAATACTGGAGTAGAAAAGGCTTTTCTAAGACACAAAATTCAAAAGCCATTAGAATATTGCTAATGTTGATTGTATCCACATGAAACATTGCATCCTGGCAAGGGAGGGGAGAGGAGACAAATCAGTAGGAAATAATCAGCACCTGGATGACAAGAGACCAATGTGTGTAAAGATCTCAGCAATCTCCCAGCGACTTAGGAGGCTGATAGGGGAGGCCAGGAGACCAAGACCAGCCTGGACAACAAAAAGAGATCCCCACAAAAAAATTAAAAATTAGCTGGGTGTGGGCTGGGCACGGTGGATCATGCCTGTAATCCCAGCACTTTGGGAGGCTGAGGCAGGCAGATCACGAGGTCAAGAGATCAAGACCATCCTAGCCAACATGATGAAACCCCATATCTACTAAAAATACAAAAATTAGCTGGGCGTGATGGCGTGTGCCTGTAGTCCCAGATACTTGGGAGGCTGAGGCAGGAGAATCTCTTGAACCCGGGAGGCAGAGGTTGCAGTGAGCCGAGATCAAGCCATTGCACTCTAGCCTGGCAACAGAGTGAGACTCCATCTCAAAAAAAAAAAAAAAAAAAAAAAAATTAGCTGGGTGTGGTGGAACACACCTGTAGTCCCAGCTACTCTGGAGGTTAAGGCAGGAGGATTGCTTGAGCTCAGGAGTTTGAGGCTGCAGTTAGCTATGATCATGCCACTGCACTCCAGCGTGAGCAACAGACAGAGACCCTTTCTCTTAAAAAAAAAAAAAAAAACAGAAAGAAAAAAAAAAAGAAAAGAAAAGAAAAAATGTATGAATCAACAAAAAGGAAAAATAACAGTAATCCAATGTCAAGAAAGGAGAAAGACACTAACATTTCACAGGAAAAAATACATAGAAATGACTTACAGTCTCTCATTCTTTTAAATATGAGAAGTAAAATAGCAGTGTGATATAATGTTTCACCTCTGAATTTGATGAGGACTGGAAGTCTCGATGATGCATATTGTTTTTTTTTTGTTTGTTTGTTTTTTTGTTTTTTTTTTTTGAGACGGAGTCTCGCTCTGTCGCCCAGACTGGAGTGCAGTGGCGCGATCTCGGCTCACTGCAAGCTCCGCCTCCCGGGTTCACGCCATTCTCCTGCCTCAGCCTCCGGAGTAGCTGGGACTACAGGCGCCCGCCACCACGCCCGGCTAATTTCTTTTTGTATTTTTAGTAGAGACGGGGTTTCACCCTGTTAGCCAGGATGGTCTCGATCTCCTGACCTCGTGATCCGCCCGCCTCGGCCTCCCAAAGTGCTAGGATTACAGGCTTGAGCCACTGCGCCCAGCCTTATGATGCATATTGTTAAAGGAGTCACAGGGAAATAGTCATGCTCACTGTCAGGGAACAGCCGCACATGAACACAATTTTCCCATACATATTTTAAAACTCGCATATCTTTGACTTTGAAATTCTACTTCTAGAAATGTATTCTGTGTATACACTTGTGCATGGACAAAACTACAAATGTGATTAAATGTCTGTGATATCATTATTTGTAACAGCAAAAGCCTGGAAACCCCTAAATATTCTTCACTAGGAGACTGGTTAGACAGTTAAGGACATGCAATAATTAGAATGAGTCGAGTGGAGGAACCATCTCTGATATAAAATATTTTTTGTTTTTTTTTTTAAATCTACGTACAGAGCAACATCAGCCAGGCACTGCCCATTAGAGCTGTCTGTGATTATGACAGTGTTCTAGATCTTCACTGTCCAGTACAGTAGGCACCACCCACAGGTGGCTGTGGATGCTTGAAATGTGGTAGTATGATTGAAGAACTACATTCCTAATTTTAATTTTGGCCAAAATCAATTTAAATTTAAATAGCCACATGTGGGGCCGAGGACAGTGGCTCATGCCTGTAATCCCAGCACTTTGGGAGACCAAGGTGGGCGGATCACTTGAGGTCAGGCATTCAATACCAGCCTTGCCAACATGGTGAAACCCTGTCTCTACTAAAAATACAAAAATTAGCTGGGCCTGGTGGAGGGCGCCTGTAATCCCAGCTACTCCAAGGTGGAGGCAGGAGGTTGCAGTGAGCCAAGATCGCGCCACTGTACTCCAGCCTGGCTGACAGAGCAAGACTCCATCTCAAAAAAACAAATTAATAAACAGCCACATGGGGTTATGGTGTTTGATCACTCAGGCTAGAAAGTAATCCCATTTTTGCATTTGTGCAAATAACATTTCTGGAAAAAATATAGAAACTTGTAACAGCCATTCCCCTGCCAAGAGGACTGAAGTATCAGATGTCTCCAGGAAGAAGAAGAGTTATATGTTCACTTACACTTTTAATATTTGAATTGTTTACTGGGTGTGATGACATATTCAATATTAAACTAATGAATGAGAGTTCAAAAAAGAAATGGAGGAAGTTCTTGAGTAAGCTTTGGGTTTTCCCCGTGAAACAGGAGGCAGCGGCCTCTGAGGGTGAGAGGGAGGGCTCATGGCAGATCAGGCTCCTGCAGAGATGAGGTCCTTTGGGTCAGAGGCTGAGGGAAAAGGAGAGGAGCTGACCAACCCCAAATGAAGGAAGCCTGGGGTGCAGGGAGCACACTGTTTCAGGTGGAGGCCAGAATTTCGAGGGACGGAAGCCACACAGTTGAGTGTGATATTCACCAGCAGCCCGAGTATAGAGACTAAGTCAAACAATTGGATTATCCCCAAAAGTCATAAGCTAGAATTAAGGAAGAACAGATGGGCTTGATTTGGAGATATGAAAAAGGCAGAATCGACAGGATCTGGTGGCCAGTGTGATGTGGGGACTGAGTGAGAGATCATCTTAGGATGGCTCTCGATTTCTGCCTGTGTGACTGAGTTGATACTGGGGCCACTCAGGAAATAAGATTTATAAGAAGAGAAGGTTCAAGGTGAGAAGATCATAAGTTCAGTGTTGGCCATGTGGATTCAGCTGCAAATTTCTAGAAGCCTCCAGATATTTAGGTCTGGAGCTCAGCATGAAGGACTGGACTAGAGAGAGCCGTTTGGGAGACAGCCAGAGATGGATGATAATTGAAGCCAAGAGAGCCGTGAGACATCGCCCAATGACTGGTGTGACCAGGAACCTGTGAGAGTCAACACTAAGGCAAAGGGTGGGGAGAGAGGCCAGCAAGGGACCCTGAGAGTGAGCATGGAGGAAAGGCAGGAGGCAGAGCCAGGGGAGGACGTGTCCAGAAACGAAACGACCTCTCAGGTTGTGTGCCGCAGAAAGGTTGGGGAAGAGGGGCACCGAGAGACCCATTGCACTTGGCAATTAGGAGATGACTTGGTGACCCCCGTGAGAGCAGTTTCGGGGAAGTACAAGAGGGAGCACATAGTTCTGGTAGGTTGAAGAGGGAATGGGAGGGAGGAGTAGAGACTGTGAGGGCAGGCTCTTGTTATGTTGGACACTTGGCTATCACTGGAAGGAGAGAAAGGAAACATATCTGGAAGGGAGGTTGAGTGGAGGGATATTTTTCCCATCTGTTTGGTTGCTTTCAGATGACAGACTAGGGCAGGATTACAGATAGTGGTGAAGGGTCTCTAGAAAAATTAGTAACAGTTAGTGAAGAGAGGTCCCTAAGGAGGCAGGGAAAGGTGGGCTCCGTGATGTGGGGGGAGGCTGAGGTCTCCTCTGAGCAGGAGAGGAAGGGGGCTGACACACAGCCAACAGGGCAGGGAGGGAGGCGAGAAGTGGATGAAGTGTTTTTGCTTGATGGTCTCAGCTTTCTCAGTGACATAGGACATGAGACCACAGGGATGAGGGGTGGGAAAAGGGTGGCCTTTATTACAGTAGGGTGGGGTAGAGTCAAGTAGGGACAGCTGGCTTTGCCGAGGGCCCAGCTGACACTGGGTCCATGAGCAGATTGGGGTCCAGGTGTTCAGGCAAGATTCTGGCCCTTGCTATCAGTTCACAGCAGCCTAGGGACAGCTGGGTTCATCCTGGTAGGAGGAGTTCCCCAAGGGGGAGTGGAGCAGGGAGAGGAGTGGGGCTAATGGCGTGTGTTCAAGGCAGAGAGACACCTCAAGTCCACTCTCTACTGTGCAATTTTGAGCCAGTTACTCTATGCCTCTGGATGCCATCTGCAAAATGGAATTGCCCACTTCATAGGTAAAGCACTTAGCCTAAAGCCTGGCACTCCGAATGTTCTCTTTAAAGGTTCACTATAGCACAATCAATAGTATGGGGTAAAGGCTGGGTGCAGTGGCTTATGCCTGTTATCCCAGCACTTTGGGAGCCTGAGGCAGGAGGATCTTTTGAGCCCAGGAGTTCAAGACTAGCCTGGGCAACATGGCAAGACCCTATCTCAAAAAAAAAAAAAAAATTAGTGAGGGGTAAAGATGTGGAGGGGGATAGGTGGGGGAGGTAGGTGGGGTCTTGCTGAATCAGGCAGGAGAAAGCAATAGGCAGAAATCAGCAAACTCTGCCTGAGGCCCAATCAGTGCCTGCTCTCGTAAATAAAGTTTTATCAGACACACTTATGCCCATTGTTCATGTGATATCTATGGCTGCCTTTGTGTCAAAAGGGCAGAGTTGAGTAGTTGCAACAAAGAATGTGTGACTTGCAAAGTCTAAAGTAGTTACTGTCTGGCCCTTTAAGAAAAGGGTTGTGACCCTAGGCTAGGAGATAGGAGGGCTAGATGGAGAAAAATGAGCACACAAATAACAAGCACAACCAGAAGTTCAGGGTGAAAAGATCTGGAAAGATGGAAAGTTGAAGTGGGAGACCGTAAGAAGAGATTAAAAGTGGGAGTGGAGCCATGCAGAGAGCTGGCCATTGCTGGTGAGAAGGAGGGACGGCTATGGCAAGAGTGGGATGAAGTCTATTGGAAATAAGGAGATCTCTGATTTCCAAGGCTATCATGAGAAACTGATGGAATCAGTAACTGGAATTACCCATGTTGATGTGGGTAAGATCAAGAACAGAGATGTTCAGTCACAGACCACGATGTCCAGGAAGTCACCAGAAAATACCTCCTCCAAAGCCATTTGTCCGTTCTTTGCTGTCAAAACCTGTTTTGTTCAGTGACAGTGTGACCTATCCCTAGGATTGAATCATGATTTGTCTAGGCCAAGTGAGTCATCTTGTTTGGTTTTGGCTGATATTTACTTTCCCATCCTGCCTTGCAGCTAGAAAAGGTCACATCATGCATTCTGGTCAATGAGACATCTCAGAAAGCCAGCTGGGGCTTCTGGGACAGCTTTTGCTGTTCTGCTGAGAGAGAGGATAGTTCCAGGTGCCACCCCTTCCACTTCCTGCCTTGAGCACAGAACTGATGCTTGGGGCCATGGCAGCCACTTTGTGACTATGAAGCAACAACTCTACGGGCTTGCATGGCAGCATGCTGATGATGCTGAGACCGAGGGAAGGAGTCGGATCCTCGATACCATTATTTTACCCCTGCCTACCCCCAGGTGAAATGAGGAAATGATTTTATTGCTAAGAACAATTTGTTCTTTTATTTAAAAGCACTTTTACCTGAAAGAGGAAAGAGACAGAGTGAAGAGATAGCAGTTGAGGGCAGGAGATGTCAGCCAGTGGGGTTGGGGAGCAGGCAGCGGGTTACTGTGAGCAGAGGGTGTATGCGTAAGATGGAACTGGGAAGGAGGGTGGTTAAGAACAGAAAAGAGGAGGCTTTGGGTGTTGGGTTGAGGAGTTTAGATACCTTTTGCAGGAAATTGGAAATTATCACTAAAATTTGTTTTAAACTGTAAAAATCATAACCTAGATATAATTGATACTTGTGAAACATATCTTTTTTGAATGTCGATATTTACTTTTCTGCATTTTCTTTAAAAGAAAAAATGGCAATGGATTTTCATTATTGTAATAGTTTTTATCTTTTTCTAATTATAAAAGTGAGATATATGGAGACAATTTAGAAAGCACAGATAAGTAAATATGAGAAACATTCTAGGTGTTTAATCGGAGGGCTGATATTTTGGAGAATGAAGTAGATAGAAGTAGAATGGGTTGACAAGAAACCGGGACAGGGAACAAGAAGACCCACTCTAAGTTGCCTTCCTGGGCCTCAGTTTTCCCATCTGTAAAGTGAGCAGGTGGGACTACAACTAGCAAGGTAGCTGTCCAACCTGCCCGCGCAGGAAGGCCCAAGGTAAGCCACTATCTATGGTGTTAATGTACAGTCCTCTCTGCAGATGCCCAGGGTTGGTGACAGCCGGGCTCACACAGGGTGGCTGTAGGATCCCTCATTTTACAGGATGAGTACTGGGTGTGTAGGGGAGGAAGTGATGACCGTGGACATTGCGCTGTCACGTCTGAGAGTCAGAACCTATCTCCAGTGCTCGTTTCTACTATTCCTAGCTGGGTCCTCTCTCCCCGCTCTTGACCCTGCTCCCTTTCATTGCTCAGCAACGTAACCCCCAAGCCCGTGAAAGGCAGTGGACCAGAAATGATAGCCAGGCCACAGGGCCAGGCACCATGGGAAACAGGACCAGGGTAGAGAATGAAAAGGTCCCTCAGCAGAGAGGGGTCTCCACACACTGGCCCTAGTGGTGGTGAGTTTATTGCCACCTCATTTGGCTGCGTGTGTCTGATGACTGAAATGGCTGGCTTTCCCCACCAGGGCACCGCCAGGGACCAAAGAATACAAGAACTAGCTTAGAGTTTATGTGTCTAGTGTTAAAAATCAATAGCTTCCCTCTTCGGGAGGCACCCTCAGGGGCAAAATAGAACGAATTGCTTATTAGCTTCTGCCTGCACACTGGCAGATGATGAAGCAGCCAAGAAACTGGTCATACATCGTAATAAAGCACCCCTTCACCTGCTGTCCAGTCCAACCGTGGACCAGCCAGCGCATACCCCTATCCCAGCGGCATTAACCCACACAGTGCTGGCGTCACTCACTCCTAATCACTGAGAGCAGGTCTGCAATGGTGGCTGCCTGGGGCTTTCCCAGAAGGGGAGAATTCAGAAATGCAAGCATGAGACTCCTGCCATCCTCTGAGGGTGGATAGTTGATTAAGGGCTCAGTCCGGCTGACGGTGGGGCGGGGGGGGCCTTGATTACTGTAAACAAGTTACTGGAGATTGTCTAACATCATCTCCCTGTCCTGAGCACCCACTCCACACCACTCTGCTGCCCCATAAGACAATCCATTCTTATTCATAGAACCAAAGCTCAGTCTACACTGATAGGAATTTGTATTTATTATCATAAAGCCACTAAGCAGCTGTGTGACCTTCTGCAGATGCATTCCCCTTTCTGGTCCCTAACTTCTCCCTCCATAAAGGAAAGCTAGTACTGGGATCTCAGGTGGAGACCATGCAGCCCAAGTGCAAGACTGTGGACACCGTGAACCAGACTCCACATTGGCTGTGGTGGGGACGTGTTTTCAGAATCTCAGCTTGACAGACATACTTGTTTTCCAAGCATCCAAACACTTTCCATCTGGGAAGATCTCAAAGTATGTTGGGTGCAGGGTTTGAAATCCCTCCTACTGTCTAGGGAGTGGAGATTCCTTTTTCCAGCTTCCAGGACAGGAGAACGGGATTTAGAATTGGCCGGCAGGACACTCCCTCTCAGGAGTCTGAGCATGAAGGAGGTGACACAAAGACAGGGACATAGGTAGAGTTTTATCAGGGTGGCTGCAGCAGAGCTGTCCACAACCCAGGGACAGTGTGGGGACCAGAGCCTGGTGGCTGGGCCAGGGACAGCATTTCAAGCACCCTTCCTACAGTGTGAGCTGCCTGTGCTCCAGGCCGCCAGCTTGGGTCCCGTCTGTTTTCTAACCACCTAGGGAAGGCAGTACAGCCCGAGGGTGAGGCGATAGCTTTGAAGTCTGATAGATTCAGGTCTGAATTCCGTTTGTGCCACTTAAGGGCAAAGTGACAATTGGGTAAGTTACACACCCTCATGACACACTCTTCTCTCCCCATAAAGTAGATCCAATAGTGACTGCTTCGTAAGCACTGTTGCTGGGCTCACACTGGATTGTGGGGTGAAGTTTCTAGCCTGGCACCCAGCAGGGCCTCCATAAGTGGAGGCTATGTTAATGATGAAGGAGCAGGAGGAGACTCTTTCACTAAGAGTTTCCAAGCGGCTGAACCCAGGGCAGATGCACCCAGCTGTAAAGAACCAACGCAGCTGTCCTGATGCACCGCAGCTGCCATCGCCCTTGGGGAGGGCCCCACCATGATGGGTGCTCCATGCCAGGAACGGACCTTCTAAGGAAGAACTGAGCCTTCTCTCCCTAATACTGCTTAAGTCTGACTCACCAAGTGTTTGATCTTATAAGAAGCTTAGAGATGCAATGGGCTGCTGCCTGCATGAGAACAGAGGCCTGAGAGGAGTCAGGCATTGTCCAGGGCCCTCGGCAAGCGAGCGGCAAGTAGGCAAGGGACCAACCCAGCTGACACTGATTCTCCCAGATGGAGCTTGGGGTCGGCTTCTGGTCCCAGGGTGTGCCAAGCTGGGGAAGCAGGCCTGCCAAGAGCCTGCTCCTCCAAAGTGTGTGCCAGCGCCGGGGCCAGATGCTCCATCCCAGGCCCTTTTCCACCAGCAGCTGCATCTGGTGTTCTCTGAGGCTGGCCCAGCTGCTACCCAACAGGAGGCTCATTTTCCAACCCAGACCCTTCTTTCTGCTGCCACCCCCACCCCTGGGATCTCCTTGGGGTCACAGATTGTGGCCTTTCTTGGATCCCCTTGGCCTCTGGCTACAGTGTCCACTCTTTCTGTCTCTGGTTCTGACTGTGATGTAATTGGGAGCTTGAAAAACCCTGATTGTTTGATAATTATAAGGCAGGGAAATTACCAGGGCTTCAAAGGTTGCTCCCAATTGCTGTATTAATTGTCCCTTCGTTATCTCTCCATATAAAAGACCACTCGATAGAGACAAAAGCCAGCTAGCTTTTATTTCGCAGCAGCCTGACAAGAGGATGAGGGGCTGCTGAGGGCTCCCATTTATTTCTTCCCAGACACAAACCTTTGCTGGACCCTGACCACCAGGACCCCCACATGCCATATCCCTCACCCCAAGACAAGGACCAAGGCACAGCACCAGCCAGGCCCAACTTCCCCAGACACCAGCCCAGCCACAACCCTGCCCATCTCCTGACTCAGAGATTCACAGAGAGACAAAGCATGCAGGTTCTCATCTGCATGTTAGACATGCTTTGAGTGCTGGCCTACATGTCCATATGTGGGACACTGTGAGATGAGTGGCCAACATTTACTGAAGACTTTCCATGTGCCAGGTACCACATGGAGTGTTTTATGTGCTTCTCTTTGCAACAATAGCTCTGCATGTTATGTTTATATCCATTTTGCAGATGGAGCTCAGAGGGCTTAAGTAACTTGCCCAAGGTCACCAGCCCATGAAGTACAAGGCCAGAAGCAAACTGTGGGCACCTGCAACAAGCTCCTCATCACTCCACCCTACTACTCTCTGAGGACGTGTGCAGAGTGTGTGAATGTGAATGTGTGAATGTGTCGGGGTTGTGAACGCTAAAGATAAAATCTAAGCAGTAGATACAATAGAAAAGAGGACTAAGCAAAAGATCTGAAATTAGCCAGGCATGGTGGCATGTGCCTGTAATCCCAGCTACTCCGGAGGCTGAGGCAGAAGAATCGCTTAGAACCCGGGAGGCAGAGGTTGCAGTGAGCCAAGATTACACCACTGCACTCCAGTCCAACCTGGGCGACAGAGCAAGGCTCTGTCAAAAAAAAAAAAAAAAAAAAAAAAAAAAGACCTGAATCAGGTGATTGTTGAAGTGTATCTATACGCTTGATTTGTTTACTTTTAAAGGACATGACCGTGCCTTGATTAAACCATAGAGGTAAATGAACTCATGCTTGAATGCTTAGTTGCTTTGAGCACCTACTATGTGCCAGACCCTATGTTGTCTGCTGAGAGTGACCTGGAGAGTGTCAACTGCAGGTTGGCGACCGCAGGCTCCCTGCTCAGCAGGATCTCCCATCCAGCCACAGACACAAAGAAGACTTGGAGCCATCTCTTCTCCCACCATAATCTCCCCGCATTTGAAGCCTCTGTCTCTGCTGGGAAGACCTAAGAAGGCTATGTCTACAGCTGCCTTAAAGCCATTAATTTTTAAAAGCCATTCCATGAGAGAACTCAAAAGTCACCCACCTGGCCAAGATCTAGCCTTAATCGACAATTGATTATCTTTGAAACCAACAAGGCAATAAATCATTAATTCATAATTTGGCTGTTGTTCTACAACTGTGGCCATATTTATTAATGAAAGAAGAGCTATGTGTGGAATTGTCTGTGGCCAGGCCTCATGGGGCCTATCTTTGACTTCACTACAGTCTCAGGAAAAAGATCCTGATCCCAGGTTACAGATGAGGAAATTGAGGCCCAAAAGGCAAACATGGTTTGCCCCAGACCACACAGCTCCTAAATGGCAAAATCAGAAGAGGAGTCAGGCTCCCATCCCATGGCAGCTCTAACATTATAAAATGCTCCATCTTTACCAGCAGCACACAGAGATTATTTGCAAAGGCAAATAATCCAAAGGCAGCAAACACCAGTGCCTAGAGCCGGGTTCGTCCAGCCACTCGGAACTATCACCAGGTCCTCTTGCCAGTCCCTAACCAGGGCACAGCCTTGAAAATAAAGTCGAGGGTGGCGGCTCACTGGCAGATATTCCAAACCTACAGGTGAACTGCAGTTTGTAGCAAAGCTACAAGCAGCTGGTTTCCTCGAGCCTGCATCTTTTTCTCTCTCTCCAGGTCTGTTCCAAGGCAGCCTTTGAGGCTTAGCCTGTCTTGGCCAGTGGCCAAGGACAATCAGGAAGTCTCAGGAGCATCATAACAGGGAGGAAAATAAGGGGTGGGCATCCAAGACTTCAGTGGCAGATGCCTTTCTAAGTTTAGGGCCAGGAAAATGGTTGCTGCTACTACTAGGCAACCCGTTGTATTTTTTACTCTGGTTTTCTGGAAACTAAAAGAGAAGAGCTACCCTCAGTTGTTAGAGTTATTCTGAGTACATATTTCATGGTATAGTTTTATGTTCCTATTCTCTCCTGACTCACGCTCCAGCTTAGGAAGTAGAAATTATTGTCTCCATTGTACAGGTGAGAAAACTAAGGTTTAGAGAAGAGATATGACTTGACCTAGTTATATCCAGCCCCAGTCTCTCTGGTCAGCAAGCCTGTTCACTAGACATCATGCACAATGCCCCTTCCTCAAGGCAACCAGCATGGCCTTTTAAAATCATAGATCACACTGCCTAAGGCCTGTCACTGAATTTTCTTTCCACTTAGAACAAAGTCCAAACGTCTCAGCCTGGTCCCCAAGGCCCTCAGTGAGCTGCCTCCACCAACCTCTCCCTCCCCATGCTCCAGCCATGCCGGCACTCTTTCAGACCCCTGAATCTACCAGTCTCTTCCTCAGCCCTAGTCTCTCCCTGCTGCCTCCCCCTCTCAGAATGCTCTCCCTGTGGAGCTTGGCATGGCTGGCTTTTCCTCATCTTCCAAGTCTCAGCTTAAATCTCACCTCCTGAGGGAAGCTCCCTTGACCACCTCACCTAAACTGGTCCCCTGGTTGCTCCCAATTCTATCACCCTGTTATATTTCATCCTCACTTTGATCTCCCCTGGGTCATTTCTTATTATTTGTGTAATGTGATGTCCCCTCCACTAGAGTATAAGCTCTACGAGGGCAGATGGGTGAGGCTTGTTCATCTCTGTTTGCCCGGCACCTAGTGAGAGATCAACAAAGTTTTGTTGAGTGAATGAATCAATAAAAGAATAACTCACCCGGGCACAGTGGCTCTCACCTGTAATCCCAGCACTTTGGGAGGCCAAGGCGGGTGGATCACTTAAGGCCATGAGTTCAAGACCAGCCTGGCCAACATGGCAAAACCTGTCTCTACTAAAAATACAAAAATTAACTGGGCACTGTGGCAGGCGCCTGCAATCCTAGCTACTCGGGAGGTTGAGCAAAACCGGAAGGAAGAGATTGCAGTGAGCCTGAATCCATCTGGAACTCCACTGCATTCCAGCCTGGGCGACAGAGCAAGACTCCGTCTCAAACAAACAAACAAACATAAAAGAATAACTCACTGGGACCCAAATAACTGGGTTATGGAACTCTCCACCCTTACACCAACGTGACTCTGAGTCAGCGAATATGCATCATCTAATTACACAAGGCATATGCCGGGGTCTGCATCTCCAGGCTGGTAGCTTAGTCCACTCAGCTCTCATCCAAGCAGTGGGTGATGGAGCAGGCTGGCACATTGGCTGGGAGACCAAGAACAGCTTGCTGCATTGTGCTTGGGCATGCCTTACTTTTAGGAGGCAGACTAGCCAGTAATACTGGTCTGGCCCTGTACAGTGGACATTGGTGTAGTCAGGGGTCCCTAGCACTGGGTTCGTTAGCAGTTCTAGTGAGCAACAAAGACAGCTGCATTGAGAATGCATGAAGGAACCACACCCTTAGCAACTCCCAAAAATCACTGAGGAAGGGAAGTTTGCACAGCTCTGAAATTCCTGAGACAGCAGATGGATTCAGAGCAGGCGAGCAGCAGGTGCCTATGCTAATGTGCGAGCCAGTGCCTGTTGACCAGGTCATTCAGGTCAGGCTTGACCCTGCAGCCCCCTAGCCAGCCCTGGGGGAACGCTCCCTGGACACACAATGGGTGGGGTTGCCATGAGCTGTCAATGCTGAGATGGGAGCTCTGAAGCCCAAAGCAAGCCAAGCTGAGTTGCACGGGGCACCATTGCTTGAGTGAGGAGCCCAGGTTGGGTCAGAGCCTGATGCCAGTTCCAAGTCCAAGGAAACAGCAAGTCAAGGTGAGAGCCAGCTCAGGAATCAGGGTCATAGACAAATCCAAATGCAGTCAGAGGAGGCCGAGGATACAAGGCCAGGTGATAGCCATCAGGCGGTTTGGGCATGTTCCCTGGTGGAAGAGGCCAGAGCTTCCTCAGAAGACCCAGCCCCAGGGACCATGGCCTTACCAGGCCTCCAATATGGGCATCTTGTAGGCCGATTGGGACAGCAGGCATGGGCGGAAGCCTGTTTGAACCTTCTCAGCCCTGTATCTGAGGAGGGAATTAAACCGTTCTGTTCTACTAGGGCGTTTCATTGACTTCTGGCAAAACATGATGTCCTGCTTCAAAGGGAAGGCAACACACAGGCTTAGGAGGTTCGTTGGACATCAAAGGGCTATTAGAGAACAGCATCCTGATGAGCTAATTGCAAATGCAGCCCAGGCAGATGGAGCACATTTGCCCAGGAACATATGGGCTCACACATCCAGGGAGAGGGTGCCGGGGACAAGATGTGTGCTGGGCTTTGGTGGACCCAACATGTTTGCAAAATAATTCAAGATGTTGCCTCAGCCTCAGCTCCACTGCCCTCCCTTCCCCTCCCCTTCTGCATTCCATCAAGCTGGGGGTGGAGGAAGGAGAGCAGGATCCTGATGCCTCTGAAAAAGAAGAGCCCTGGAGATCAGTGACAAGGACTGGGCCCAACAGACCAGACACTCCTCCCAGAGCTGCAGGCACATATGAGTGGGAGAGAGGTTCTTGCTTATCCCCAGAGGCCGCTCCAGACTGTGTGCCCTGGACCAACAGCAGGAGGGGCAGGTGCCAGTGGGCACCAGGATGGGCTGTCTCCAGCCTCACCCACCTATCATTCTCTGCCCCGAAACAGTTGCAGAAGCCTTCTCCAGCTCCAGGATTCCAACATGTCAGGAACCCTGAGACCATCCAGTCCACCTTATCCATCCCAGGGAACTCTGGTCAGATCAGTGAAGGGGGCAGGTCCCCAGACCTTCACCCACCATGATAAGCAACTCCATTTTTATCTAGTTTATATATCAGGATTATATGTAAGGTTTTCCTTGGAAAACAAAAAAGCTCTACATTGCTGATCAAATGACTTCTCTGGAACAACCACTTCATCTTACAAGTGAGGAAACAGAAGCCTAGATGAGTGTGACTGCCCAGGGAATACACAGCAAGTTAAGGGCAGAGCCAAGGCTGGGACCCAGGACCCGGTGCTCTGGCCATCACACAAGGCTCACACCACATCAGTTCAGACAGCCTGACCCTCGATGCCCGGCAGGGGTCCCAGGCCATAGCCAGGGCTTGACCTCCCTGGGCCCCCCAGACACACAGCCCTCGAGGAATGGAGGCTTCATCAGCAGGATCCTGTGCCTTCGCAATCAGGAAGGCCCTTCAATGTCAGTACCCCCCACCCCTCACCAGGCTCAGCTGATGAAGGACAAAGGTGGCCAGGAGGCCGGGGGAGCTTCTGAGGAGGAAGACAGGAAGACACGTGGGAGGAAACACCACTTGAAATTAAGACTGATTCTGCTGCCTCTTCTAAAATGGCAGGCTGCAAGGACAACAGGGAGGAGGGAGGAAATTGGAGGAGTTGCATGGGCCTTGGAGGTGGCCTTGTCCTGCCTATTTATTGTACACATGATAAATTCAAGACTGAGCCGGAGGGAGGCACTGCCCAAGGTCCACAGCAAGGCAGAGTCTGAGCACTACCCCAACTAAAGCAGTCCAAAGGCTTTGGGCAGCTGGGGTAAGCTCCCAATTCATCCACATGGCCGAGTTCCTACAGCCTGGTCTCCAACCTCCTCTGTTTCCACTTCCTCTTCACTCCCAAGCTCTCAGTCAGCATCCTGACTTCTCCTTCACCGCTCTGATCATGGTCTTAACTGATGGACTTATCCGTGTGGTTCTTTCATAAATTCTGTTCTCCCCTGACCCAGACCACAAGTTTCATGAGGGCAAGAGTTATGCTTTGCTCCTTGCAGGATCCTCAGTGCTCAATATGTATTTGGTGAATGAATGAGTGAATAGATGAATGAATATATCGTGGTTCTTTCTGACTTCAAAGCCTGCCACAACTCCTTCCCACCATTGTGATTTTACTGATAAGCCCCTTACCCATTATTGAGGCCATTCATGATCTGATCCAAGTCTTTTATTTTCACTCCTACTTCTCCATTTTTCTCCCCACTCTTACCACCACCGCACACACTACCTGGGCTCTGGACAAAGCCTACCGCTACTCCAGAAGACGCATACTCTGCCCTCACAGGCCACAGCTTGAGACCTAAAATATTCCCTCCACCACTTCTACCTTTGTCTAGATGACAGCATCCCCTTGATTCCCCTACACCCAGCTCAGATGTCCCCTCTTCTTCCTTTCCTGTGAGCCTTTTGCCAACCCAGCCTCTAGGCAGCATAGGTGTCTTCCTCTTGGGTGGGCAACCATTAGGTACAGTTGGATAACTGGGATAGTACACATATATAGATGTTCCTTGACTTACAAAGGGGTTACATCCTGATAAGCCCACCATAAGTTGAAAATACTGTAAGTTGCCCATGCAACTTACAATCCCCAACCTACTGAACATCTTACATAGCTTAGGCTAGCCTAACTTAAACATGCTCAGAACACTTGCGTTAGCTCTCAGTTGGGCAAAATCATTGGGCAACACAGTACACTATACAGTGGGAGTTATTGACTCTGGTGATCATGTGACTGATGGAGCTACAGTGCACTGCCACTGCCCAGCTTCATGAGAAAGTATCATGCTGCTTTCTCAGTGGAAATATTCTAAGTCAAACCATCATAAGACAGGACGTCTGTACAAGATAAGTGTTTGTTTCCATGTTTGTTTCTACCATGAAAAGCTGGGCCCTCCACAGGACTGGAAGTGTGCTCACCTACCTCTGTGTCCCCAAATCTGGGGTTCAACCAAGGGAGGGCTTCAGACCCCTTGACTCCTGGTTCAGTGCTCTTTCTCAACTTCCCATCGTCCCACTCCATTTCAACATTTCCTCCATCTTTCTCCCTGTCTCTCAAGACCTACCATGTCTGGAACTTTCCCCTGGCCTCCCTTTTACCTACCATCCTCTTGTCATCCCCTTCCTCCTAATTCCTCCTTCCTTTCCTGTCCCTCCCCACTCCTCCTCAAAAAGCATCCCATAGGTAAGCTCAGGTGATGCCCAGATTGGCCAGGCTGATGACTTTGGGTTTGGGCCCATTATCCTCACAGCTCTCTGGTCCCAGTGGCCTGTTGGCTCCCACCTAGAGAAGAGGCCTCAAACTGGTGGCCTAGACCTGTATGTGAAAATTTTAAAGGCATTGCACAGTTCTATTTGGTCTGTGCAATGCTTTTAAAAAGCAATGCATTTTATATAGAAATACAGATTTCCAGTTTCTCCTGAAAATTTAAAATATCAAGCCTTTCTGGAGGCACTTTCTCACAGGGGATCAACTGGAACTAGTGGCAGTTGCTCTTTTAGGCAGGGTCTGTGCCCTCTATTTTGCCACAGACCCCACTACTCCCTATTGTGTGTCTTATCCTCCCTGCCTTGCTAATGGCAAAACCCTGCTTGACCTCTTTAGGCATCTGGGTTTGTGGCCTAGAGAATGCCTTGGGAGACTTTGTTTACACCTGAATCAACTCGATCCTCCAGCCCATAGTATTCCCTCTCATTTACCCCCAGACAACACACACATACACACACACACACACACACACACACACACACACGGGTTATGAACCATGGTGCAGTGGAGCCCATCAGCCCAACTGCTGATACTGTAGACAAGTGTCTCATTAGGCATGTGAGGAAGACCCTCCAGGGGAGGGGAAGGAAAACAGCATAAACACAGGTGGGGAGGCAGGAATGCGTGTGCAGGGCAGGAACACACCCGTGCAGAGGAAGCCAAGGTGCAGTGGGAGATGAGGCAGGCAGGTGAGTTCCATGTTCCAGCTGAACTAGCTGCAGGCCAGCCCACGTGGGCTCACCTCTCCCACTCCTCAGTGAAGACAAAGACTGGGTCTCTTCAGTCCTGTGCTACCAGGGACACAGTCTTAGTGACAGCTCCCCGTGCATTTTACCATCATGTAAAATGCTAGCCATAGCCATTGTTATGATTGCTGTCTGCATTAAGGGCTTTCTGTCTACCAGGGGCTACGGGAACTTGGTTTGCAAACATTATTGCATTTAACCCTCACTGCTCCATGGATAAGCATCATTACAACAAGAAAGGCAAGGGTCAGAAGGGCGAAGCACCCTGCCCAAGGTTCCTCAGACAGTAAATGGCAGTCAGCACTGCCTGGGTGCAGCGTTTGCATCACTCCCCAAGGGTGGGCTCGCCAACAGTGTGTTCAGTTGAAGGGGGCTTGGTCTCAGCAGGAAACCAAGCCCTCCGACCATCTCCTTCCCTCAAGAATGTCCCCCAGATGCATCCACTGAAAAACAAACCCGTCCCTGGCCACTCCAGTGTCTGAATGCAGGGGATGTGGAGAAGTGAGTGTGAAAAGTTTGAATAAAATCCTCAGTCTGTGGGGCATTTGTGAGTGTGGACTCTAGATCCAAGCGCTGCCACTTTCCCAGAGAGAAGACTGGGAAAGTTCCGCAACTACTGTGTTCTACCCTGTGAGACAGGGATCATAAGAAGAGCAACAATCATAACAGCACTTTCCTCTTGAGGTTAGGACAGAGGAGGAAAGTACTTTGAACAGGGCTGCACACAGTAAGAGCTTTGCTCATAGAGTGGCTTTACTTTTCTCCCTGCCATTCACCCACAACTTGGCTTTTCAGGTCCTTTGAAACACAGTGGGGAGCAGGATGCTGGCTTCTCTGTTCTCTTCCCTGCTAGGGAGGGTTCAGCTCCCTGGCGCCTCTCTGCTCTGCTCCAAGAAGCCCAGCTGGCTATGCCAGTGGCCTCACAGCTGTGCCCCATCTTGTGACAAGGCCTGGCTCAGGGAGCGGGGCCAGCTTGGCCCTGTGGCCAGGGAGAAACTGGTTGACTCGCAAGGAGTGCTCTGCTCTGAATGGGACCTGGCCAAGTGGGGTAGTGCCCTCAGAATACCCTCAGTCACCTAGCTGGCCTCTCAGGCAGGTGACCTGCATGCTGACCCCCAACCCCAGACCCCTCCCACCCAACAGTACCCACCAAAGCCAGTGGAGGCTGTCAGTCAGCAATGAAAGTGTGGAAAAGGTAGTGGAGGCCAGGAGCTCTTGGGTTCAAACAAAAGAGAAGGCCAGGGTTATAAGGGCTTTGAGTGACAGGCAGTCCGAGAACCTCCCTGCAGCCTTGGGGAAACAGAGACCCTGAGAAGGGAAGGATCCAAGTTCTCATAGCAGGTGAGCAACAGCAAGGGCAAGTGTTCTTAGGAGGAAAGAAAATGACTTCCGTAGATCTTTGGGAAAGAGGACCAAGAAGGGTCCTCAATGAGCCTCTAATCCTGGGTTTGCAAACTCAGGTGTTGACAAGGGCCAGGCAGGTAACTTTAGCAGGTGAAAAGCCAGGTAGGGACTTTGGTGGTCCAGAAGCACTTGGCCCATCTAAAGGAGATGCCCCTCCTCAGGTCCAGCCACTTATTTCACAGTGGTTTGATTGAGGTGTAATTCACATGCCACAGAGCTCACTCATTTAGTGTCCAATTCAATGTTGCTTAGCACATTCACACAGTGGTATGACATTCACTACAATCCAATTTTAGAACACTTTTGTCACACCAAAGGAAACCCCATGCCTATTAGCAGTCACTCTCTATCTCCTCCCCATCCCCTCCTCTGCCCCTGGCCCTAAGCAACCACCAGTCTATTTCTCTATAGATTTGCCTATTCTGGCCACCTCACATAAATGAAACTGTACAATATATGGTGACTGGCTTCTTTGACTTACTATACTTACTATAATGACTTACTATAATGACTTACTATACTTACTATGACTTACTATAATGTTTTCATTCATGTAGTAGCATGTATCAGAAATTCATTGCTTTTGTTACCAAATAATATTCCATTGTGTTGATATTCCACATTTTATACACGCATTCGCCATTTGATGGCCATTTGCATTGCTTCTACTTTTTTGGCTATGGCAAATAATGCTGCTGTGGTCATCTGTGCATAAGGTTTTGTGTGGACATGTTTTCACTTCTCTTGCTTACATACCTAGGAGTGGAATTGCTTGATCATATTGGAATTCTATGCTTAATATTTTGAGGAATTCCACTGCTTTATAAACTGGCTGCACCATTTTACATTCTCATCAGCAATGAAGGAAGGCTTTAATCTCTATATCTTTGTCAACAAAGATGTCCGTCTCTCTTTTTTATTATAGCCATCCAAGTGGGTGTGAAATGCTCTTTGTGGTTTTGGTTTGCATTTCCCTGCAAGATTGCATTTCCCTAAAGATGTTGAGCATTTTTTCATGTATTTATTGGCTGTGTGTGTATCTTCTTTGGAGAAATGTCCATTTAGATCTTTTGCCCACTTTTAACTGGGTTATCTTTTTATTATTGAGTTGTAAGACTTTTTCATATAGTGTAAAGACAAGCTCCTTATCTGATACATGATTTGCAAGTATTTTTTTCGTTCTGTTTGTCTTATTTTCACTTTCTTAATTGTTATCATTTGCAGCACAAAATTTTCTAATTTTGATAAAGTTCCATTTTTTCGTCACTTGTGCTTTCGGTGTCATATCTTAAGAAACTTTGCCAAATATGAGATCATGAAGATTTTACACCTATGTTTTCTCTAAGAGTTTGATAGTTCTAGCTCTTGCATTTACGTCTTTGATCAATTTTGAATAATTTTTTTTGAGACAGAGTTTCGCGTTTGTTGCCCAGGCTGGAGTGCAATGGCATGATCTCAGCTCACCACAACCTCTGCATCCTGGGTTCAAGAGATTCTCCTGCCTCAGCCTCCCAAGTAGATGGGATTATAGGTATGCACCACCACACCCAGGTAATTTTGTATTTTTAGTAGAGACAGGGTTTCTCCATGTTGGTCAGGCTGGTCTCAAACTCCCCACCTCAGGTTATTCGCCCACCTTGGACCCCCAAAGTGCTGAGATTACAAGCATGAGCCACTGTGCCCAGCCAATTTTGAATTAATTTTTATATGTGGTGGGAGGTAGAGGTACAAATTAATCCTTTTGCATGAGGAAATCAGTTGTCTCATCACCATTTGTTGAAATGACTGCTCTTTCCCCATTTTGTTATCCTGGTCCCCTTGTTGAAAATGGCACCCATGACCATAAAGGTGAACATTTATTTCTGGACTCTTGGTCCTATTCTATGCCAGTACCACACTGTTTTGATTACTGTAGCTTTGTAGTAACTTTTGAAATCTGACTTTGTTCTCCTTCAAGATTGCTTTGGTTATTCTGAGTCTCTTGACTCTGAATTTTAGAATTCCGATGAATTGACTGATTAATTTTTAAATCAGCTTGTAAGTTTCCAGATTCAGCCACTTTTTGCCACATGAGAATATGAGACTATTTTTTCTAAGTCTTCTGGTTTTTAAAGAGAAGCCAACATTTTAGATTTTTTAAACATAAAATATCCTGGTTTGAAAGCATTATTCGGGCCAAACAAAACAATCTTAGCAGGCCAAATCTCAGGGCCACTAATTTGCAACCCCAGCTCTAATCCAAAGCCCCAGAATTTACAAATAGCAAACTAAGATCTAAAGAAGAGAAGTTCATTTCCCAAGGAAGGTCACAGAGCAAATAAGTTGGGGAACTGGGCTAGGACCTGGAAGTCTGGTTGCAAGATGAATGCTCCCCAGCTTCCTCTCCTCCAAGCAATGTTGAACAGCATACACTAAACCCAGAGTGGAGACTCATCACGTGTGCCTAGTGATGTTTAGAGCCCAAGCCCCTCTCCATCCCTTCCAGCCCAGGGATACTGGGCTCCCAAGATGATGGTGCCTCCCTTGGTCTCAAGGCTGAGGCCCAAGTCTTAGCCTTGCCAATGATCTCTAAATACACAGACTCCATCCTGTGTTTCACCAGCTCATGGCCTAGAAACAGAGGGTGTCCTCTTCAGTGATCTCCTGCCACCTAGGGAAGGGACTCTGAGTGGAAGAGTAATAAGTGGCCCTCTCCCTCCCGCCACCTCCTCTTAGGGCTTCCACAACCTCATTTTAGGAAGGAAGCAGAAAAATCAGGAGTGGCCCAGAAGCCTGCAGCCTCCACAAAGAAATTTGGAGCAGGTAGAGTCAGTGAAAAGAATTTATCAGATTGAGAACTAGGTGCGTCATGTGACCAGAGTGCAGGGGCTCAGGGACCACAGGCTGCAGCCCTGCTCTGCTCCTGCAATTAAGATGATAGCATCAAGACCACAGTAATCCTCCAGATCGTAAACTGTGTCACAAGGTGTCTCATCGGCAGGGTGGATCCAGCAGGCAGCTGGTCATAATTTTTTTGAGGCTGCCTTTTTGACTTTTTTTTTTTTTTTTCAGGACAGCAATGCCAGCTCTAATTTTACTGCAAGGTAGCAGAATTTCATTTTATATTCTCTGTAAAGATTGATTCACTGGAGTGTAAAAAAAGGAAAAAAGAAATATACACACACCCACCAACTTGAGGTGTCTCACATTCTCCATTCCTGATTGGCTCTGAGAAATCGAATATTACAACATAGTGATTTTCACAAATTTTTCTTTAAATCTTTTTTTTTTAAGTCACTGGTATTAGGACTCATAGAATCTTAAAAAGGAATGGTGAAAGGAGCCCTGGAAGCTTGTTGCACCTAATCCCCCACCACCCTATGACTTGAGAGTTGAAGGCTCTAAATGCCAGAGAACAAGGGACTTTCCTAATGTCCTACCGTGCGTGGCTGAGTGGGCTGAGAATGTAATTTTAATGGGCACAGAGCATGTAAAACCTGCACATCCCTTTAGATGTCATTGACTTCAGGGCATTTCATTTTATAACATGGGGCTGAGGCCCAAAGATGGGGCAGGATATACCCAGGTCCAAAGGGAGCAAGGAGGCATCCTTTAATAGAGTTTCCAGCAAAGGACTCACCAAGAACCCATGATAGCATCACAAGAGAAAGTCCAGTTACCCACCAACCTGAGAGAAGGGACAATGCCAGGTCCCAACTCCCTGCTGTAGGCCCTGTGACCCAATGAGACAAGGGCACCCAGGTGGTTTCCCCATGGTGGCCAATCCTGGGAAGGGCGAGGAACTCCCAGCTACACCACCCAAAACTCCTCTTTAACCTTGTCTGTGCCCACCCTCTAGCATACCAGTCCATCCCAACACCACCACTCACCCCAGCCTTCATCTCAGTTGGCTTCCTCCAGGAAGCCTGCATGAACCCCAGCACATTCCCCTCCCTGGATGTGGGTAGCCCTGACTCACTTGGCACTGGTCTCTCCTGTGCTTAGTGGCCATGTCCAGAGGTCCTGTACAAGCTTAGAGGGCCCTGCCCCATCTCTGGGCAGTATCCATCAGTCCCTTCCTTTAGCCCCTGAGTCAGCTCTTCTCCATCCACAGTCACCATGTGGGGCAGCCTGGGCTCTCTGTGCCCAGATTGGGTGCCCTGTGATGTGTTTATTCCATGATAAACTATATGCCAGGCCCTGAGCTAGGTGCCAGGGATGCCCCAGGGAATAGGACGCCAGCCCTGACCTTAGAAACTGTCTGATAAGGGACAGAAACCAGTAAATTAACAGTGACAATCCAGGGACCATTCCCTGGGAAGGCAAATTCTGGGGCCTGTGTAGCTGCCACGTGGCAAGGGCACCTAACTTGCATGAAGGGCATCTGAGAAGGCTTCCTGGAGGAAGTGACATGTACTCCAAGACTTAAAGGATTAGCAAGAACTCTCCAGGTAAAGAGAGGGAGAGAGTGTGTTTTGCAAATATACACCTATTTTTTGAATTCCTACTTTGCACCAGGTATTGGGGACCAGAAGATATTGGGGACCAGCAGCAAACAAGACAAACCCCACTGTGATGGAGTTCAAAGTTGAGTATAGATGCTGATGTGGCATGAATAATTACAACAACATGAAATTACGACTGCGTAAGGAGAAAAGGTCCAGGACATTGAGAACATAAAAAGGGAGACATGGGCTGGAATGCAGATAGACAGGAGTCTCTGGGAAGGTGAATTGAGGCTGAAGTTTGACGGAAGAGAAGAGGTCTACAAGGCAAAGGTGCATACAAATGGAAGGAAGAGAACAGTCTGTGTCAATGACCTGGAGCAGCAAGGAATTTAGTACTTTAATAGACCTGAAAAGAATGAATAAGACAGACTGTTTGGGGCACAGAGGCAATGTTTTAGTTACCCTTCATTACTATGGTGAACATTGTGCAAGGATGTTAAAGGTGGAGCATCCTTTAATAGAGTTTCCAGCAGAGGACTCACCAAGAACCCATGACAGCACCACAAGACAAAGTCCAGTTACCAACCAACCTGAGAGAAGGGACAATGCCAGGTCCCAACTCCCTGCTGCAGGAGGCTGTGCGTCTTGCCCTGGATCCCCTCTCCCGCTAGGCCTCCGGGTTATCACATTTCTTCCCTATCTGTCATCACAGGTAATGGCAGAACATTCTCCCCATTTTATGGATACGGAAATTGAGGCTTAGAGAGGTGCAGCCAGATGTCTACCCAAGGTCATGCTTCCAAGTTCAAATCCAGACCACATGACCCCAGGGGAGCCTCTTTGCTCTCCTCCCCCACGAACCCAACATGTACCCAGCACCACTTCCTCGCTTGTTGTAGGTGTGGGGTTGGATGGCTCAAACCCAAGGCCCAGGCTCACAGCCTCCGGATCCCTGTCCAGTCCGGGGATGTGTCCTGGCCCCTTGCCTCTCCAGCTGCACCCGGGAGCATGCTCACTGCGCCTTGGATTTTAATGTTAATTGCCCATAAAGTTTTTCATCTCAACAAATCACAGCTGTGACCTGGAGGGAAGGGGGCTGAGAAGAAAGGTTGTTAAAATGTGGAATTTGAAAATGGCCATCTCCTTTAAAAACAAAAGCATGTTTTTGCTACAGGCATCTCAAGGGCCTCTCATCTCCTCGGTCACCCGCCAGAGTGCGTGTTGCTTGTCAAGTGATTCCATCTTAATCGACACTTCAGTTGGCCCAAATTACATTATGTATGTAAATTTCCATCTGCAAATCAGCCCAGCTTGGACATCACTCTCTCATCTGCATGCCACTGCCCTGGTCCCCAGCTCCAAGGCCCACCCTCTGCAGGCCAAGGGAGAGGCCCTGGGGGGACCAGGAGGTAGAGCCAAGGGCTGGACATCATATGTCACAGAGTCGCACTGTACCCAAGCAGCGGTATGCTGGGGGATAAACCAGGCTCTGGGTCCAAGTTGGGTTTCAACCACCAATTTTCAAAGAGAGTAAACTGAGGAAGCCCCTGTAGTGGAGCCTGGCCTCTGATTTGAAGCACAGACAGGATCTGGTAACACTTAATGATGATGCTCTCTACTAGGGAGGTGGATGTGTATAGCAGATTAGAAAGAGCATGGACACTGGAGCTAGACTCCCTGGGTTCAAATCCCAGCTCTGCCACTTATCTGCTGTGTGGCTTTGGGCAGATTGCTTAACCCCTCTCAGCCTCACTTCTCTTTTCTATAAAATGGAGACAAGATGGCACCTTCCACATGGAGTAGTCATAAGGATTAGATGATTTGAGCTAGGACAGTGCCCAGCACCATGTAAGCATTCACTGTCACCATCATCATTACTACTGCCACCACTTTGCCACAAAGCTTGCAAGAGCCCTTCCACCTCTAAAGTGCCACAGTGAATCTGCTCAACTTGATAGGGTGCAAGCTGGCAATGACCTGCTTTCTCCTCCCCACCAGGGTGGGGACCGGGGTGAGGCAAGGGAAGCACCCACCTTGGGCACATAATTTAAGAAAGCACCAAAAAATCTCAGTAATAAAAATAAATAATATTTTAATGCAGTATTTTTCAAAAGCAAAATTTGTGCAAAAAAATCATGATGCACAAAATATCAAAATGAAAACCAACTTGGCATATGTGGTTCTTTTCCTGAGCTGAACAAACTCTTGACAGGTTCCATCCCTTTTTCCTATGACTCTTCTGTGATAAAAAGTCAGCTGATCACTCGAGTAAGCAAAATGAATCTTCTTTCAATAATAAAAAATGTCCAGTCCAGGTAAGAGCCCACTCTCAGCCCACTTCCAGCCTGTTCCTGTCACCGATTTGTTTGGGATGCCACCACCTTGAGAGAGAGGGGCAGCCCAGTTCTGCTCTCCTGACTTTTGCCCTCCTCCTGCAACACATCTCTTTGGATTCTGACCCCTCACAGGGAGGCCCAGGGGGAGAGGGGATCCAGGACAGGAGGTACAGCCTCCTGCAGCAGGGAGCTGGGACCTGACACTGTCCCTTCTCTCAGGTTGGTGGATAACTGGGCTTTCTCTTGTGGCGCCGTTATGGGTTCTTGGTGAGTCCTGCACTGGCAACTCTATCATCTCATTTCTGGCTGTTCACCTCAAGGTGCTTCCGCAGTTCTAGGCATCCGGGGGTCCTTTTGAGGCCGCATTGCCCCCTGCCCCTGCTCCCTTGGGGGAGTCAGCCTCTAAGACTCAGGCCATCTCACCTGCGCCCTTGCTGGCAGCCTCTATGCACCCCTCACTGTCCCCTCTGCTGCCTCATCCCCTTCTAGCCCCAGCTGCCCTGCTTCAGACTTCCTGGGCATGGGGCAGACAATGGACATTGTGTTTGCCAAACCTAAAGACACCTTTGCCAAACCCTTCTTGTAAGCTTCTCCCACAAGGCAGGAGGTGAGGGGGGGACCAATGCCCAGCAGCCCCTGCTGCCCAGAGGAAGCTTCTCTTGGCCTCTCTGATCCCTTCGTGGTGATGAGCATGGAGCTAAGCGTCACAAAACCAGCAACCACCACCTCCCTTAAAGCCCAGCCAGGCACGTCTAGAGCTCCATTTGGAATAGATGGTTTCTTGGGCTCACCTGCTTGGTTCTCAGCCTTGGGCTGTCAGCCACAGCTGAGGCACCAACAGAGACGCCTGCGTGTTCACCACATCCCGAAATGCAACTCTCATTCTTCCAGGCACAGATGAGGCATCAGAGGACCCCAGAGACAAACCCCTGCCGCCAGTGGTGTAGCACTGCTGAGATACAGCCCCTCAGTCTTCTGCCTTCCCCCAAGCCAAGCTGATGTTGGTTAGAATAGACATGGCCCCAGTGGGAAGTGCAGGTGGTGGTGTGTGGGAGTTGACAACCTTCACAAAAAACACAGTCAAGACAAATGCTTTTTAGTAAGCACCTACTGCATGCCCAGGCCCCACTTGTTCCAGCAGGTGATGAAAACCCGACCCCTGACCTCGGAGCGTGTGGAGGCCAGATGACAGATTGACCCACACACAGGCCACGAGGGGAGAGCAGTGTGAACAAGAGGCCCCTCCCTGACCCATCCTCGATGAGGGAGTGCTGCCCAGAAACCTCCCCCAGAGAGCTCCTTCAGGACCTCAGCAAGTCCCCAGGCCTCCAGGCAGGGCCTCTTTTAGCAGTTGGGTTTTGATGAGGGGAGGGGGTCGATGAGATACAGCACCCAGGCTCCTGCTGCCTCAAGACTGGTGCTCTGAAGCATTTATCTCAGTGCCCCTTGGTCTCTGGAGTCTGAGCTGCCAGGCTGTGCACTATCGCTCCCTGGGGCTCTAACCCATTGCCTCATTCATTCAACACTATCACGGGGCACCTTCCATGCACCAGGCACTTCTGCAGTGCTAGAGATACCAGGGCAGACAGGGCAGTGTCCTGCCGCATGGGGCTAGGAGTCTCCAGCAAGCTAATTGTGGTGATTCTGGGGCCTTGCCTGCCTTCCCAAACCCTTCCAGTGGGGAAGGGCACCTCGGGCTTGAGCCTGGCAGTGGGGAGTTTTAAACTACAGAGAAGAAGGAAAGCCGATCTGCAATGGGAGGGCTGGGAGGAACGGAAGTAAACTCAATCAGTTTTAAGGTCCCTTTCAGCCCTGCAACACTCTGAATCCTCCACTCCTGAACACTTGGGAATTAAAGAGAGAGTTCCAGCCCAAACAAAGCCCAAGAGACTCCAACTCTAAGGAGATGGGATACCCTAAGCAAGTCCTTTTCTTTCTCTGCACCAGCACAATGAGAGGCTTGGAAATCACGGTTGCCAGGGCCCTCTCTGCAGACACCACCCAAGACCCTTGGTTTTCCCTGGGGGCAGGGGAACCCCATAATAACACCCACCTAACAGTGCCCACAGATAGTCCTGGGGCTGTGCTAGGAGTCCCTCAAGGCCCTGTCGAGAACTAGGCAGGGTCCTGGATGGGGAAAGAACAATCCCAGGGCCTGGACCTCAGGGAGGAGTGGATAGGGCCTGTGGGTCTGGCTGTGAGTAGCCATAGAGTTGAGAATTCCAACCCAACCCTTTGTACCAGGCCTGCGGAGGCCATCATTCTGGCCACCCTTCACCTGGCCTATCTCAGGTCATTCTGACCACCCTCTGCCCATCCTGTTTCAGATGCCACTCCTGCTTTGGCCACATCCCAGGAAATCACGCTTCAGGGGAAGCCTTCAACCACCTGCTAATGGGAGTGTCCTCCCCCTGCTACCATCCTCTTTTAGCAGCTCTGGCTCTTCCAGAATCTCCTCTAGGGCCACTCCAACCACTCTGTATGTCCCAGTACCTCCAGCTGCATAAAGTCCCCTTCTCCGCTCAAGTTAGGGGCATCTCGTGCTCTAACAGAGCCCTGCTTCCTGCGAGTCGTTGCAGGAGATCTGCTGTAAGGCTGTCTGTCCCCTACCGTCCACCTCTTTCCACGGGGAGCCCAGACCTCGCCTGGCTTAATTCTCAGAAAGAAAGCTCCTCAGGTACCTGAGCTTTAGTATCTACAGGGCACTGAGCATCCATCATCTCAATCAACCTAGCAGGTGGGCAGAACAGGCAAGCAAACAGATGAGTAAACTGAGGCACAGAGCAGGAAAAGAGCTTTGGCCAAGCTCCCCCAGCAAGTGAGTGGTGCAGCTGACATTTGCTCCTGGTTCCCCAGAAATTCCAGGCAGGACTTTTTCCACAGTACCGCACAACCCTCAGTACAGTACTAAGCAGGGAGCAAGGATTGTCAACTCACCCAATGTCCCAAATATTTTGATTGGCTAACAGCATTTACTTTATTTATTTATTTATTTATTTATTTATTTATTTATTTGAGACAGAATCTCGCTCTGTTGCTCAGGCTGGAGTGCAGTGGTGCAATCATGGGTCACTGTAGCCTCAAACTCCTGGGCTCAGGCCATCCTCCCACCTCAGCCTTCTGAGCAGCTGAGACTCTAGGTGCATGTCAATGGTGTGCTTTTAATGTTGCATTCCAATGTTGTTGGAGGGTCATGTGCTTTTCAGTTCTCCATGGGCCCCACATTCCCTATGGTCTCATGTCTTCCTCCTGTCCTCATTTCTGTTGTCTGCCTTGTTCCTGGAGGTAGCAGAATCTGTGACCCCACTGTGCCCCTGGGAACTGCTCTGTGTGCTTAGCCCCTCTTCACCCCAGCACTCATCACATTTCCTTTCACCCCTGCCCTTGGGGCATTTAGTACCTGTCCTTACTTGCAGCCCTGCATTATTCCTCCTCTCCACGCTGCCCTTCCACAGGTGTGCCCTGCTCCACTTTCCTCGCCTAGAAAGTGCTCACTATTCATTCATCCAATGTACATGTTCCAAACATGTTACCCCACATACCAGGCACTACTCTAAATGATAGGGATTCAAGGATAGCGAAGACAGGGTCCCTTCTCTAAAAAGACACTAGCACAAAAACAGATAAACTTTGAACAACTTTGAAGTGCAGAGCTGGAGACAAGCACAGAGGAATCCAGGTCTTGCTCAAATATCACCTACTCCAGGATAGTCTGGGTCCTGCCTGTGAGTTCCCATAACAACCTCAATGAGTCTCTAATACAGCTCTTATTATACTGCATTATAGATACTTTTAAACTGGCATCAAAAACAAACACATACGCCTTTCAATATTCTCAAGACTTAGATAGGTTCTGGTACCTGTCAGGAATGAGCGAATGAATAAATGACTGAATGAATGTCATTATCAGTCCATTCCCTTGTGGATGTTTATATTTGCACATAGACTGGTGTATATCTGTGTTTCCATAAGTTAACCCTCTTGGTGGATACTTGTTACCTGCCCACCCTGCGTGGGGCCTCCTGCTGTGTCCTTGGGCTGGTAGAGGAATGGACGTGGCTTCTGGCCCATGGCCAGCACAGGGCAGCTGGGTAGACAGGCCCATAAACACACAGCTGCATCCAGCGGTGTGTGCTTCTGACCCTGTGTGGATGTGAGCATTTTCATTTGAACCATGGCATTTCACTCTTGTCGCTTGAATGACAATTGGAGCTGTACCTGTTGAGTCCATCAGACCCAGTCCTCTCGGAGTCGTTTCAATGATAAGACAATCTGACCTTGAGCAAAAAAGAGAGAAAGTGAAAAAAGGCAACATCTGTCTGTGGAGCTGGAAGTTTGAGAGTGGCCCAGGAAAGGGTTGAGGGCAGAAGACAGAACACAGGCCTTGGCATCTGCTGGAGCCAAACGCTGCCTGGGACATGGAAAGGATGTGGAGGGTGACTGTGAAATTGAACTAAATTGAAAGAGAAGAGGTGTCCACAGCAAGGTGACAAAGCCAGCATAGAGGCAGTGCCTGACAGTGGTCAGGCCAGCCTGCGCCCACACCCACTCCCTCTTCTCTCCTCCTGCCTTCTCTACTCTGACACGTCCCAGAGGTGCAGAGACTAAAGGTCTTGCTCCCCCGGCAGGCAGCACGTGGACGGGAAGTGGCATTTGGTGGCGCCCTGATCAGGGGCGCGAACACCGCCGCTTCCCCAAATTGGTTTTCCGACAGTAAATTATAATTGCTCTAAGTCTTCTAGAACTCAGGGACTGAGATTAATTATGGCTCCGTATCCTATGGCGCTCTGAACTTTAAGCACAGCATGGTGTGCAGGTTGTTAATAAGAAGGAGAATCTGGGAGGACTTTTCAGATGAGCAAATAAAAAGGGAAAACTGTTTGAATTGGATTCTGCACCTGCGAAGGGGGGCCCTTCGGGCTTGGGGGGATGCTTCTCATCTTTCCTGTGTGGCCTGGGACTGTGTTGATGATGATCAGAAGCACAAAACGGCTTCCAGGGAGTGGGCGCCAGTGGCAGGCCTTCATCTACCCCACCCAGAACGGGTCCAGCCACCATGCTGGTGACCCTTTACAGGACTCATAAGTCCAGCAGTTAGAAACTCAGATGCTGGCGAAGTCGAAAAGGGAAAGTAAGCAAGTTGGGCTTGCAGGCCAGGGCGTCTGTAGAGAATGATGAGGACTGGGGATCTAGGAAGTCCATGCCTAAGGGTCAACCTCTACTCAGCTCCAGCCAACCTCTGTGGGAATGTGGCCTGTTCTATTGGGTCTTCAGGAGCAGAATTCCAATTTTTAATATAATATCTCTTGATTTTCATAGTTGGAAGCTTATAATTTTTAACACACTCTTAAGGCCAAATATATCTATGCTGGAATTTGGTCCATGTACTATCATTGTGAAACCTCTACATCAGAAACAATTTCTTCCTGCAGGTGAGTTTGGGCCTCTCTTCTCTCCCACCCTTCTGCCTCCTGGCTCCTTGTACATTGTGCATTTCTCTCTGCACCCCTTGCCAGGGGCACCAGTCTTTCATCTGTCCCCCAGTTTGAAGCCACTTGATTAGCATTGACTATGTAGCTCTGTACCCAAAGCAACTAAGAAAAGGTCTACTACAAATCAGGGGTGCAAATGATGTTTGTTGAATGAGTAAATATCATGTACATTTAAACCTCTTGTTCCCTGCTCATTCTATTCATTCTACATCAACTATCCTTTAGTCAAACTCTGACACATGGCTCCAGTCCAAGCCAATGTCCCCTGTTCTTTTTGCCATGTTTCCAGGTGTTGAAGCTGGAGTCAGGGCCAAAGAGGGCTAGAAGCAGAAGGCATGTAGAGTTCATGGTAGTCACTGTTCAGACAGGGAACCTGAATCCTGGAAGGAAGAAACAATTTGCATAAAGTGAGACCATGAGCCGATAGCCAAACCATGTCTGGAGCTAGGACCATGTGAGGTCGAAGCCCCTTAGCTCCACTCTGGCCTCAGACTCGCTCTGCCTTCCTCCATCTCTCTGAAAACATCACCCAGGCTCTGGGGGGCACATCCTCCCACCAGCCCCCATCCTGGGGAGAGGGCTACAACAGTACAAGTTCCTCAAATCCCAAGGCTTAAGAGCCACCATCACCCCATTGTGCACTCAGCTCAAGGTATACTGAGAAAATCATTCATTTAATAGAAAACAGGAATTACCATTTAAAAATTAAAATGAATTTATTTTATTAAAACATGTTCCAGCAATGGGATCCATCACTGCTGTGTCTCTACTGCTGGCCCTGATTATAGGGTTGGCAGGGGACACTCTGAGAACATGCTGACCCTTACAACCCAGTGCCTGACTAAGGCATGGCCATGACCCCACCCCTTCCCAGGGCCACTACCTGCTGTGGCCGTGGCATTCAGGTACAAGGAGATTGGAGGAAACATTACATTTGTGCTAAGGGTTGGCTGCCTTCCTCTCCTCCCTCCTTCTTCCAGCTGGAAACTCAGAGAAGGAACTATCAAGTGGGAAATTGAGGCAAGAGCATGTAGAAGTCAAGAATGTGGTCTTTGGAGTAAGACATGGATTTGAGTTCAAGCTCCGGTGTTTGTCTATGTGTGACATTGTACCCTTCTTTTTTTTATTTTTTTTTATTTTTTCTGAGACAGAGTCTCACTCTGTCCCCCAGACTGGAGTGCAGTGGCGCAATCTCAGCTCACTGCAAGCACCACCTCCCAGGTTCACACCATTCTCCTGGCTTATCCTCCCACCTCAGCCTCCCAAAGTGCTGGGATTACAGGCGTGAGCCACTGCGCCTGGCCTGTGCCAGCCCTTCTATCTCTCTGCTTCAGTTTCCATCTCTACAAAATGGAGAGATGGGAAGAGAATACACACCACCATATTTCCAGGTAGGAGCACTCTAAATGCCCTACACTCTTTAGATTGTTTAATCCTCATAATAACCTTATGAGACAGGCACTCTTATTATAAGCTCTCTTTACAGATAGGGAAACCAAGGCACAGGGAGGTGAATTGACTTGTACAAAGTAACACAGGCAGTAAATACTGGCAGGGATTCAGACATAACTACACATAACTCTAAAGCCCATGTTCATATTTTCTTAATTTAAAGAACGACTAAGCTACAAACATGCTTCAAAACTCACAAAACAGCCAGGCGCGGTGGCTCATGCCTGTAATCCCAGCACTTTGGGAGGCCAAGACGGGTGGATCACGAGGTCAGGAGATCGAGACCATCCTGGCTAACATGGTGAAACCCCATCTCTACTAAAAATACAAAAAAAAAAAAAATTAGCCAGGCGTGGTGGCGGGTGCTTGTAGTCCCAGCCTTCGGGAGGCTGAGGCAGGAGAATGGCATGAATCCGGGAGGTGGAGCTTGTGGTTGAGCCGAGATCACGCCACTGCACTCCAACCTGGGCAACGGAGCAAGACTCTGCCTCAAAAAAAATAAAATAAAATAAAAAAACTCACAAAAGCTCGTTAGGAGTGGGTCTGAAAGAAATAAACCAGAAAGTATCAAAGATATACAGATAAAATCCTCCTCCTCAACATCAGCCTATACTTGCAACCAATCTCCTCCCTCAATAACTGTTGTTCATCTCTTATTTTAACTTCCAGAGTTTCTTTAGGAGTATGGAAGTAAATACAAGTACAAATTCTTATCCTACTTTTTTATATAAAAAGTCAGATATTATATACGTTGTTCTGCATCTTGTTTGTTTTTTTTTTTAATTTTAGACTCACACTGAAGTTACAAAAATAGTACAGAGTATTCCCAGGTACCTTTGAAAATTTCCCCAGTGAGAGCATATTATATAATCATAGTACAATGAGCAACACCAGGAAATTGACAACAGTACAATTAACTACAGACTTTGTTTGGATTTCACTTGCACTAACTTTGGGGGAATTTTGTGAATAGCTCTATGAAGTTCTGTCACATGTATAGAATCATGTAGCTACCACCTCAATCAGGATTCAGAACTGTTCCATCATCACAATGAAAATCCCATGTGCCACTTCTTAATATATTGTCACATCCTGTGTCAGCCCTAACCCCTGGCCGTCACGGGTCTGTTCTCCATCACCACAACTGTGTCACTTCAGGAATGCAATATACTGGGAATCATGCAGTATGTAACTTTAGGACTGGCTCTGTTCACTCAGGATAACGCCCTTGAGATACATATTGCATATATCAATACTTCATTCCTTTTTATTGCTGACTGGTGTTGCATTGTATAAATATAGCACACTTTGTTTATCTATTTTCTGTTGGGAGACCTTTGGGTTGTTTCCATTTTTGGCTGTTAAAAATAAAGGTGTTACGAACATTTGTGCACAGATTTTTCTTTGGCCCTAAGTTTTCCTTTACTTTGAAGTGACCCAGGAGTGGAATGGCTGAGTCATATGGTCCTAGATGTTTAACTTTAAATGAAACTACCAAATTGTGTTCCAGAGTGACCGTCCCATTTTCCACTCCCACAAGAAAAGCATGGCAGTTCCTGCTGCTCTGCATCCTCCCCAGCACGTGGTATTGTCAGGATTTTTTTTTTTTAACTCACTCTAACAGTAGTGCAGCGTGATGGTTAATACTGAGTGTTAACTTGATTGGACTGAAGGATGCAAAGTATTGTTCCTGGGTGTGTCTGTGAGGATGTTGCCAAAGGAGATTAGCATTTGAGTCAGTGGACTTGGAGAGGCAGACCCACCCTCAATCTGAGTGGACACCATCTAATCAGCTGCCAGCACAGCCAGAGTAAAGCAGGCAGAAAAAGTTGCAAAGAGCAGACTTGCTGAGTCTTCCGGTCCTCAACTTCCTCCCATGCTGGATCCTTCCTGCCCTCAAACATCAGACTCCGAGTTCTTCAGCTTTTGGACTCCTGGGCTTACACCAGTGGTTTGCCGGGGGCTCTCCGGCCTTCGGCCACAGACTGAAGGCTACACTGTCGGGTTCCCTATTTTTGAGGTTTTGGGACTTGGACTGGCTTCCTTGCTCCTCAACTTGCAAATGGGCTATTGTGGGACTTCACCTTATGATCGTGAGTCATTTCGCCTAATAAACTCCCCTTTATATATACAGCTATCCTATTAGTTCTGTTCCTTTCAAGAACCCTAACACACACATGCAGTCATGTCTCATCATGCATTATACTTTTTTAACTTAACAAAGCAGATTGGAGATCTTTCTATATCAGACTAGAAAGCAACTCATTCTTTTTTCTCTGCAGCTGCATCAGAGTTCCTTGTATGAATACATGCCAATATTTCTGTAACTGATCTCCATTTGGTCAACATTTGGGTATTTTCAATCATTGCTGTTCAGATGTTTGACACCTAATTCTCAACCACCACATTCAACTGCCTTTGCGAATACCAAAGACGCTATGCATGGACATCTTGTCTCCCTTCAGCAAAGGATTTTATTAATGATTCATTTGACTACAAGTGAAGGAAATCTAACTTGAACCAGCTGAAATTGAAAGAGGGAAGTGATTGGATCATAGATTGTAGAGTTGGACAACAAAGCTATAGGAAAGGTCGGAAGACTCAGAACTGGAGTCCCAAATGGCACTGGGCATCTCTCCACCTCCCTCATCTCTCCTCTCTTTGTGTGGGCCATTCTTCCTCAGTAAAGACGCACCTTCTCCCCAGGACAGCAAGCATGACTTCCCCCAGCTCCCAAGTGTCACATCTTACAGCTCAGTGCCCTGCGGAGGAGCTGCCTCTCTTTTCGAGTCCTAAGACCAAGGTGTCAGAGAAGGGTTCTGGCCCAGTTTGATGCTGGCCATCTTAGGTTTAGGGTTGGGATTATGGTTAGTGTTAGAGTTAGGGTTAGGTTTAAGAGTTCCTGAGATAAATGTGTGTGAAGGTGGTGGGGGCAGGGGGAGTGGAGGGAGGTTAAGGGGACTGGGGAATGAACCCAAAGATGCAAAGATTTATCTCTTGAGCATAGACCTCATCAGATTCATCCCCACATCACCCAGCACAATTAGCCACACTCAGCACACATTAGGCACTACAAGCATACAGCTGGTTCTGAACAGGATATGTGTCAATCAATCAAGCATTCTAGTAAATTGCCTCTTATTTCTTCACATGCTGGGGGAACCCACCATTTCAAATAACCCTGTTAAATTCCTCTGTGAAGCAGGCTTTCTTTAGCTAAATGCTCACAGCAGGATTTGCTTAAAATGGGGCATGCCTGTAGTCTCAGTTCCTAGGGGAAACCTTTGATTTGCCTGACAACCCACTGAGATAGGCAAGGATGCTACAAGGGCAAACGGTTAGTGGCTATGAAAGCTTTCTGTGACCTATAAGTGGTATAGAAATGTGGGACCTCACCGTGACTATTATGATTATCCTTATTTCATCTCTTCTTTGAAGAGCTTTACACTGTAATTTTGGAAGTGGAATTGGAGACACCTCTCCAACAATTCAACCTCATACTACTCCACCAGGGCTCAGTCCTGGGTCTCGGAGCATCATTTCTCACTGGCCTATCACTTCTATTAAATGCAACATAAAGAGGTTTCCACAGCCAGAGGCCTTCTTGGATGGGAATAAAGGCAGGCACCAAGGCAGGGGCTTCTGAGGAACATTTAACCATCACTAAACTACTCCCAGCATAGCCCTTTCTACCCCAAACCTAGTGCTTCCTGGAACATCTAACTCTGTGCACAGCCCTGAGCTGGATGCTGGTTTCCCAGGAAGCTCACAGTTTGGGGGAGGCAGTACCTCTAGCTGACTGTGACTCCAGGCAGCTGCGGGAGAGAGGATCCCCAGAGCAGGGGACTAGAAAGATGCTATGGAAAGGACCCCAGGTCTGACCTTGGCAGAGAGGTGATGAACAATCTAATGATGCAGCCAACCCTGGCAATCTCAAGCCTTCCCCAGCTAACACCTGGTTTCTAGGCCTCTTGCAGCTGCACAAGGGTCCTGACCATTTTTTCCCAAAATTATTTTTCTTCTCTACATTTTTTCTCCCTTTCTTCAGATTCTCTCTCCTTACTTCCTGGTTCCTCTCCCTGCCTTCGAAGTCCACCTCTATCCCAACCACTCTCTCATACTCAGTCTTCTGCAGAGACCCCTCCCCTCTGTCTTCGCTTGCTCTGCTGGGCCACAATAAAATGTACTTAGCTCATAGAGCTTTTGTCATAAATCTGTCTCTCTGGAGGCTCAACCATTTTTATTGCTCTACTGTGAACATCCTGTCATTCTTCTCCATGTTTCAGACATTGGCAAGCTTGGAACTCACAGCATTTTTCCCGGATACGTCTGATTGGAGACCTGCCGATTGCTTTCTGCCTTTGCACTGTGAGGCCTCCCCAGTCAATAAACTTAATCCCATCATGACTTTGGCAGTCACCTCAAAAAAGCAGTTAGGGTCAAAATCCATATTATTAACAGGGAGTCTCTTGGGACCTTATCACTCCCATCCTTCCTTCCACCTCGTTCCCATTGCCTGCAGGTCTCCAGGAGCCCAAGAAACCATGGTTGAACAAAAAATGGTGTGCATGGCCACTCTGAAGCCCCTCACCCCAGTAAGAGGCTGAGACTCTAATACGTCAGAACAAATGCTGCACTGGAGTCAAGAGGCTTTGCAACACTTACGGTACATAAAAACATTGGAGAATAGGCAATAGTGATCAAAAGGAAATGAAATCTTTTGGGGGTAGGTTATACATGACAATTGTAAGTACACATGGATTGTCTGAAGTCCATGAACTCAATGGAAAAAATATAGGTCATTAGGGCCTTGAGGATGTGACAACAAAAGGAAGAAAAGCAGGTCTGACTGTTTTCATTCTTGCCAACTCAGGACTGAAGTGGGCTATGAACCCATTGGGCACAAGGATTCCAATATAGGCTTGTCTGTTCCTGTACCTCTCCTATTTCCCTGTTTTATGATAAACTATCAGATGAGAAAAACTACACATAAATGTGATTATTCACATTTGGATGTGAACCAACTATGGTCTAATTAACTCTACCTTAGAGAAAGGTCCAGGGAAGAGTTTGGGAAAGGTTTGTGCTATGGACAAAGAAGGAAGTCAAAGAAAAGTATGTGAGAGTTCGTCAAACTTAAATGAAATATTTGCATTCCAGATAACATGGTTTTACCCACTAACTTGGATTGAAATTAGCCTAGATTATAAGTCATGTGGTCACACATCCACAGTGTCCTGCCCATTCTACTGATTGGCATCACTGCCTAGGAGAACCTTGGTCCAGGAGGCCAGTATCAGTCAGCTTAGTTGCAGAACTCTTATATCAGTTTGATGCTTAGATGCCCTATCTGCCCACTTATTGCCAAAGAGGGTTCGACTCTCCTGGAGGGGGATTAGTTGGAGTAGAGCAGGGAGTAAATATGTACAATTCACTTATTCCCTCAAAAAATCGTTATGGAGAATCTGCTATGTGCCACTCACTATTCAAGGAACCAGGGATATGAAAGTGAGCAAAACTAACACATACAAAAAATCCCTGCCTTCATGGTGTTTAGTTCCCAGGATACTTGCTTTTCTTTTTTTTTTTTTTTAAGACAGAGTCTCACTCCGTCATCCAGGCTGGAGTGCAGTGGCGCAATCTCAGCTCACTACAAGCTCTGCCTTCCGGGTTCAAGCAATTCTCCTGCCTCAGCCTCCCAAGTAGCTGGGACCACAGGCGTGTGCCACTGCACCCGGCTAAATTTTGTATTTTTAGTTGAGACAGGGTTTCGCCATATTGGCCAGGCTGGTCTCGAACTCCTGACCTCATGATCCACCCGCCTCAGCCTCCCAAAGTGCTGGTATTACAGGCGTGAGCCACCGCACCCAGCCAATTCCCAGGATATTTTCTAAAATCAGATGACCCCCAAAGGTAAAATTGAAAGTTTGTTCTTCCTTACATCTGTTCCTCTCCCCTGCACTCCCAGCTATAGAATCATTGATACAATACAACACCTAAGTCTTAAAATGCAATTCAGAGTAAAAGATAAATAGGTTTTAGCAAAAGTGGGGACATTGTTCAGTCAAATCCACTCACTATTTCTTTTTTTTTCTTTTTCTTTTTTTTTTTTTTTTTTTTTTTGAGACGGAGTCTCACCCTGTTGCCCAGGCTGGAGTGCAATGGCGCGATATCAGCTCACTGCAACCTCCACCTCCCAGATTCAAGCAATTTTCTCTGCCCCAGCTTCCCAAGTAGCTAGGACTACAGGTGCCCACCACCACGCGTGGCTAATTTTTTATATTTTTTAGTAGAGACGGGGTTTCGCCATGTTGGCCAGGCTGGTCTTGAACTCCTAACCTCAGGTGATCCACCCTCCTCAGCCTCCCAAAGTGCTGGGATTACAAGTGTGAGCCACCACGCCTGGTCCCACTCACTATTTCATAGTCAAGAACTAAACAGCAGTTTCTATGTTAGGTATAAACAAGATTAAAATAATTAGCACAATAACCATGCAAATATTGTTCAGAAAAGAAAAGAGCAAGCCAAATTTTAAAAAATCCAGTCTGCAGAAAAATAAAATAAAATTCAAATAACAGAGAACATTTCCCATTAGAATGAAGCCTAATAAAAATACAAATAAATGTATCAAAATAAGGGCCTAAAGACGAGATGATAAAGCAATAGAACAACAACTACTACTTTCAGCCAAAATGAAAGCACAGGGACCAGATTTATCCTCCTACCTGAAATAACCAAAAATAAATAGATAAAATATATGAAACAATGGTTTTCAAGACATGGGACTGGTGACAAAGGACAGTCATTCCTAAAAGATGGGGAACAAATAAGATGAGTCTTACGATTGCCCCAAGATATTGCCTGGAGAGAGTTTCCAGGCCTGGAAATAGTTCCTGCCCTTACCAGTCAGAACTCACAACTCTGACTTCTGAGTTAAATAGAGTACTTAAAAAGGATTATGCTTTATTATTTGGGCAAAAAATTAGCTTAAGACTAAATGTTGCTCTGGTCATACCTAACAAAGCTTAGAAGCAAGACACAATAGGATTAAGTTTCAAAAACACTCAGCTGCATTTCAGAACAAGGCTCAATAATATATATAGGAATACAAAACTATGTGACATTCAATAAGATAAAGTTTAAAATGTCTAGAAACTGATCAAAAATTGTCAAAGAAGCCAGAAAAAGAAATCCATATTAAAGAGAAAATTTGATCAATCAGAACTCATCTAGAAATGATAAAGATAATAGAATTTGTATATAAGAACATTAAAGCAGGAATTATAACTACATTCCATGTGTTCAAGAAACTGAAGTAAAAAGATATGGAGACTAGTGATATTTAAAAAGAAGACCGAAATCAGACTTCTAGAGATAAAAACTACAATGTCTAAGATGAAAAGTACATTAGATGAGATTAGCAGCAGATAAATCATCACAAGAAAAAGCTCCATAAGCTGTAAAATATAGAAATAGAACCTATTCAAACTTAAACATGAAGAAATAATACTAAAAATATATACAAAGCATGACTAAGCTGTGGGACAAACTCAAGCAACCTAGTAGACGTGTAATTGGACTCTGATAAGGAAGTAGAAGGGAGTATTTGAAGAGTCAATAATGTCCACAACATAGAGACACTTGACAAAAACTATAATCACACAATTCAAGAAGTTCAACAAACTCCAAGCACAGGAAACATGAAGAAAAATACACCAAACTGCCTGATAATAAAATTGCTTAAAAATCAGTGATAAAGAGAAATTCTAAAAGCAGCCAGATATGAGGCAAGAGTACATTATTTATAGAGAAACAAAGAAAATGACAAATTTCTTATATGAAACAATGTGAACCAAAAGAGATGGAGCAACATCTTTAACGTACGGAAAAAAGGAATTGCCAATTTATCATTCTACACCTGAAAAATTATCCTTTGAAAGGAAGGCAAAGTAAAGACTTTTTCAGACAAATAAAAGGAGAAGGATTCATCACAATTTCATGTTTCTACAGGATATAGGTAGAAAAAAGACATTCAGGCAGAAGGGAAATGACACCATAAAGAAATTGTGATCTGCGCAAAGAAATAAAGTCCACTAGAAATGATAAATAAATGATAACTAATATTTTTTCTAATAATAAAATACTTTCTCCTCATTATTTAAATCTATTTAGAAGACAATTGACTGTTTAAAACAGAACTAATCACAATGTATTCTGTGATAAGTTATAGATGTGTACTACAAACCCTAAAAGCAAGAATAAAGCAAGACGGAAGTGACAAAATAAGTAGATAAAGAGGCATGGGTAATAAGGCAACAAAGTGATCAAATAAAATGATAAAAATGCTCAATTATCAGAAGAAGGCAGATAAAAAGATTTTGAAAAAGAATAAAAAAGGATAAATCACTCATCAGATGTTAGGATTTGTTCTCTCACTAAATTAAGATAGTGGGTACTGGCAGAGAGAGGGACACATGGATTAATGGAATGAGGAATTAAAAAATAGAGCCAGGCATATATGTCCTATTTATTTATTTATTTATTTAATTTTTTTTTTTTTTTTTTTTTTTTTTTTTGAGACTAAGTCTCACTCCGTCACCTAGGCTGGAGTTCAGTGGTGTAATCTTGGCTCACTGCAACCTCCACCTCCCAGGTTCAAGCAATTCTCCTGCCTCAGCCTCCTGAGTAGCTGGGATTACAGGCACACACCACCACGCCCGGCTAATTTTTGCATTTTCAGTAGAGACGGGTTTCACCATGTTGGTAGTCTGGTGGTGAACTCCTGACCTCATGATCTGCCTGCCTCGGCCTCCCAAAGTGCTAGGATTATAGGTGTGAGCCACTGCGCCCAGCCTATGTCCAACTAATTTTTGACAAAACTGAAAGAGCAATGCAATAGGGGAGGAATAGCCTTTTGGACAAATGCAGCTAGAGCAACTGACATTTCCGGGCTAAATAAATAAATAAATAATTTTTAAAAAATAAAACCGAACCTAAATCTCACATCCTTTATAAAGATTAACTCAAAATAGAACATAGATTTACATATGAAATGTAAAACTGTAAACATTTAGGGAAAAAAACACAAGCGGCAATCTTCAGCATGTAGAATTAAGTAATACGTTTTTCGTCTTGACACCAAAAGCATGATCCACAGAAAATACTGATAAGTTGGATTTTACCAAAATTTCAAAACTTTTTCTCTGTGAAAGACATTGTAAAGACAATAAAAATACAAATTACACACTGGGAGAAAATATTTACAAATTGCATGTACAACAAAGAACTTGTATCTAAAATATGCAAAGAACCCTCAAAGCCCATTTTTTAAAAATCTGCTTAGAAAATAGACCCTCCAAAAAATGATCAGATATCTTATTGAAGAGGATATATGAATGGTTAATAGACACATGAAGAAAAGTTTCACATCATTAGCCATTAGAGAAATGTAAATAAAAACCATGAGATATTACTACCTACCTACTAGAATGGCTGCAATAAAAAATTAGTGATAACACTAAATGTTAGTGAGAATGTAGAGAAACTAAACAGTGCTTACATTGCTGATGGCAATGTGAAATGATACAGCCACCCTGGAAAAACAGTTTAGCCGTTTCTTTCAAAACCAAACATGGGCTTACCATGCAACACAGCAATTGCATTCTTGGGCAATTTTATCCCAGAGCAATGGGAACTTGTCCCACAGAAACCAGTACATAAATGTCCATGGCAGCTTTAATCATAATAGGCGAAACCTTTAAAACTCAAGTGTCCTTCAGTGGGTGAGTGATCAACAATTGTGGTACACCCATAATACCATTACTCAGCAAATAAATAAATATAAAGAAAATTGTTAAAACTTTTAACAGTAAGAAACTGTTAATACAAACAACAACTTGGATGAACTTCAGAAATACTATATTGATGAAAAAAGCCAATCTCATGGAGATAGGTACTGTCTGACTCCATTTGTATGACATTTATAATATATTATCATTGTAGAAATAGAGAACAGATTAATGGCTGTTGGGGGTTAAGGGTGAGGGGAAGTGCAGGGTGTGGCTGTAGAGGAGTAACATAAGGGGAGCTCGTGGTCATGATACAGTTTTATGGTTTGATTGTGGCAGCAGTTACATGAAGCAACACATGTGATAAAATTGCATAGAGCTACGCGCACACACACACACACACACACGAGTGCATGTATAAATGGTAAATTGTGAATGAATTCTAAATCATACCAAGGTCAATTTCCTGGTTTCAATATTATACTGCTTAGATTCTATATTAATATTCAAGATAGTAACATTGAGGGAGACTGAGTGGAGGATGCAGGGAGCTCCTTATACATCTCTTTGTAACTTCCTGTGAATCTGTTTATTTCAAAATAAAATTTAAAAGGAAAACAAGAGGAAAGCAGGGAAAAGAACAGATGGGATGAATAGACTGTAAAGAGGAAGAGAGTTGATTCAAACCCAACCATGTCAGTAATCACATTATGTGCAAATGGTCTAAACTCTCCAGATAAAGAGAAATTGTCAGACTCAATGAAAAAAAGCAAGATCCAACTATATGCTACTTACAAGAAATCCACTTCACATATAAAGACATAAATAGGTTAAAAATAAAAGGACAAAAACAAACACTAATCATAAGAAAGTTGAAGTGCCTCTATTAAAATCAGACAAAATAGATTTCAGAGCAAAGAATGCTACCAAAGAAAAGAGGATCATGTCTTAATGATGACAGGGTCAATTAATCGAAAGGACATAAAAATCCTAAACACCTATACACATAATTGCTGAGCTTCAAATATGAAGCACAGACTGATAGACCTTCCAGAGAAATAAACAAATCTGCAATTATAGTCAGAAATTTTTTACTGTCTCAATAGTTAGTAGAATAAGTACACATTTTAAAAAAGGAATTAAAAAATAAACTAACAGAGAGGACATTGAAAATATTATCAACTAACTTGATCTAATGACATTTAAAGAACACTCCACCAACAGCAGAATGTTCATTCTTCTTCAAGTACATATGAAACACTCACCAATAACAGACCCTATTCTGGACCAAAAAATGTCTCAATAAATTTTAAAGGATTTAAAGTATGTTTTATGGTTACAATGGAATTAAATAAGAAACAGGCTACAGAAATATCTAAAAATCCCCCAATATACTGAAATTAAGTAATACATTTAAAAATGATCTATTGATCTAAGAACAAAAGAAAATTAGTAAGATGAGAATAAAAACACAAACTCTTCCAGAAAATTGAAGAAAGAACCCTTAACATGACATTTCTAGAAAATAAAATGATATATTATTATCTTTTATGAGCATAAATGCAAAAATTTATAAGAAAAATTTTAGCAAACTGAATCCAATAATATGCAAAAGGGATAATGCATCACGACTGGTGGGGTTTATGCCAGGAATGCAAAGTTGGTTTAATATTTAAAAAGCAATCACCAGGTTAACAAACTGAAAAGAAAAAAAGTATCATCTCAATAGATACAGAAAAGATATTGACTAAATGCAATATCCATACCTGAAAAAAATCTATAACAAATTATCAACAGGAGGGGATATACTCAACCTGACAAAAAGCATCAACAAAAAAACTTACTGCTAACACTGTACTAAGTGGTGCAAGACTGAATGCTTCCCCTTAAAACCAGGAACAAGTTGAGAGTTTCTGCTGTCATTGCTTTCTTTTGATATTGTCCTATAGGTTCTCGTCAATGCAAGAAGGCAAAAACAGAAAAGAAATAAAAGGCATCTAGATGGGAAAGGAAGAAGCCAGATTGTCATTAAGTGAAGGTGACATAACAGTCTATGTAAAAAATCTGATAGAAAGAAAACCCACTAGAAGGAATAAGTGAATTTAGTTACAAAATATAAGAGCAATGTTCAAAATTCAATGTATTTCTATTTACTAACAACAAACAATAGAAAATAGAAGTTTAAAAAAATGATTTGTGATAACAAAAAAATATGAAATATTTAGAGAAAAAATCAGATGGGTTGTGCAAAACCTATATAAACTCAAAGCCACAAACATTGCTGAGAGAAATTAAAGGAGACAAATAAATGCAGAAAGACACTTACCAAAGAAGATACATGAGGGGCTACTATGCACATGAAAAGATGCTCAGCACCATTAGAGAAACTCAAATTAAAACCACAATGAGATACAGTTACACACCTATTCAAACATCCACAATTGAAAAGATTGACCATGTCAAGTATCGGCAAGAATGTGAAGTAAAAAAAAATCTCAAACACTGCCAGTAAGAAGGTAAAATGGTACTTCCACTTTTAAAAACAGTTTGGAAGTTTCTTAGGAAAGTTAAATATATATCCACTATATGACCTAGACATTCCACTCCTAGGTGTTTACCCAGAGGAAGTGAAACTTTATATCCATACAAATAATTATACATTAAAGTTCACAGCAACTTTACTTGTAATAACCCAAAATTATAAACAATCCAAATGTCCACCAACCAGTGAATATATAAGCAAATGTGGTATATCCATATGATGGAATACTATTTAGCAACAAAGAGGGATGAGGCCGGGTGTGGTGGCTCACGCCTGTAATCCCAGCACTTTGGGAGGCTGAGGCAGGCATATCACCTGAGGTCGGGAGTTTGAGACCAGCCTGACAACTTGGAGAAATCCCATCTCTACTAAAAATACAAAATAATTAGCTGGGCGTGGTGGCGCATGCCTGTAATCCCAGCTACTCAGGAGGCTGAGGCAGGAGAATCACTTGAACCTGGGAGGTGGAGGTTGCGGTGAACCGAGATCGTGCTATTGCACTCCAGCCAACAAGAGCAAAACTCCGTCTCAAAAAAAAAAAAAAAAAAAAAAAAAGAGGGATGAATTATTGAAACACACAGTAACATGGATGAATCTCAAAATAATTATGCTCAGTGAAAGAAGCCAGACCCTTCCTCCACCCACTATATGTATGTGGTTGGGAGGTGGTGATGGGGAAAGAGTAATTCCATTTCTGTAAAACTCTAGCCTATAGTAACAGAAATCAGATTCACGGTTGTCTGAAGGCAGGACTAGTGGAAGGAAGGAGCAAGAAGGGGGGATTATCAGGAAGCACAAGGAGACTTTGGGGAGCACTGCATATGTTCATTACATCAATTGATTTATTGTTTTTATGGGGTATTCACATGCCAAAGTTTATCAACTTGTCACTTTAAATCCATACAGCTGTTTGTATGTCAATTATATCTCTATAAAGCTGTTTTTAAAAGTAAAGAGCAATAGGAGAAGGGAGCTCCAGAGCCAACAAAACAAAATGAGAGCCAACATACTATAATAATGTTAGTGAATCAATAAATAAATCATAAAAATTAAGAACAGAATAAACACAGATGAAAAATTAATTCCTGACATCAAGGAAAGATTTGAAAATATGCCACCAAGCTGTACAACACCAGGGAGTCCCATTCACGTCATCTTGCCCCTAATGTGAACAGAGCACACTGGGGTTACACAGCCCACAGCCGTCGTGGCTCTATGCAACACCACCTCTGCTGCAGATGAGCACAGTGAAGGCACAAGAAAAACACAAGCAGGTCAAAGAACATAGTGAAGTGTCCATGGATTTGGAGGACAAAATTGACCTTCTATTAAAATAACTGACCCTTTCATACTAGAAAGTATAATGGATGAAACAGAAATATAATAAAAGATAGAAATTTTAAGTCCATGAAAAGAGAAATAATGGGATTTGCTGATTTAAAAAAGCACACTGTTCCCAAGGGGCTTGGGATAGGGAGCCAGGGAGATGGTACAGAAAAATCAACATCAATACTGGTAATACTGTTGAACTTTAAGAACAAGGAAATAACACTTCAGGAGTCAAAGTAGAAAAGGAAGTGATCAGTAAACCAAGCTGGACTCAGAATCTTTGGTAACAATGAATAATTCCAGAAGACAGTGGAGGTATATATTCAAAATTCTGATGGAAAGAAAATGTATACCAATATTATTATACCCAGCCAAGATGTCATTCAAGAATAAAGGCCACTGAAAGATATCTCTAAATATGAAAAAAATTGAAGGAATTATAGTACTCATGATCTCTTGTGGAAAAGCTAATTGTTGATGAAATTCAGCTAGTAATGGTAGAAATTCAGTGGCAGAGACTATTGTCCCCTCAGTGTGTGTTTCCTTCTTCAGTCACAGGAATTCTGATATTTTCCTGGGTTCATTTTCACCCGCCTATAAGACTACCTTCCATAGCCTCCCTTGCAATTAAATATGGTCAAGTAATGAAGTCTTAGCCAATGGTGTATAAGCAGAAGTTATGTATGCCACAGCAGGAAGTCTAATTAAAAGGAAGGAAACTTTCATCCATCCTGTTGTCTACAAGGTGAATTGGATAGGTAGAGTTTTAGCACCATCCATCTTAAACCATAAGAACAAAGCCAGAACCAAATGTTGGTAGGGAAGTTAACTAAAAGGAACTAGACTGCCAGGTGATTTTGTGGAACTTCCAAACCTTCCCTAGACTGCTACCTCCAAACTTATTTTATGGGAAAAAGAAATAAGCTTTTATTTGGCTGAAGCCACCATTTGTTGTTGTTAGACACAGTGGAATCAAACTCAGACCAAAACATCAGTGGACACAGTGGAATCCAACTCTGACCAATACATCAGTCAACCAACAGATACATTGAAACAAACTACATGGGCCTAGTGAAGGAAGCTGTGGATGAAAAGGACTAGTTTCAAGCAGAGTCTATTAAATCTTTCCCTAAGACTTAAAAACATACATATAATTGTGCCTACAGAAGAGATAGACATGTTATACAGTCTAAAATGTAAAAATAATGTAAGTAACAACATCAGCAATGAGAAGAGAGAGATGGGAGAAGTGTAGGGGTGCTGTCCTCATCTCTCTGAGCAGGACATCAATCAATACTGTATAAATTTAAAATATGTCATTTAAAACTGGCTACTGGCTCCAACCGCCTAATATTTTCTATAATCCCTTATAGGGAATCTGTTTGAAAATAATATCATCTTGTGCTGAAGAAATCTAAATAGAGCCATTGCTTCCATTTCACTTTAGTTTCTTTTTCTTCCTTTAAGTAAAATTTAATTTTAAAACTTTTTATTAAGTAGCTCAAGTCATATAACCCCAGCTATATGTTCCTGTCTATATAGACTTCTATCAGGATATGTGTATGGGTTGATTTCTGGGGATCACGGTTTGTGGGAATTATCTTTTTATTAGTAGTCTTCTTAATTTCTTGAATTCTTTATAATGAGCATGTTTTATGGTTTTTTAAACATCAATGGGTTTAAAGTGAACATTCTGCTATATTCATCTAATAAAATTACCCCAGGCATCTTCAAAGTCAGTGATTAATATTTCATAGCTGGGTGTACTTTTTATTTAAACACGCCCTTATACATGAACATTCAGCTTTTTAAACATTTTACCTCACTTTCTTACATCATGATTTCCTGATGTAAGATTTGCAAAATCTAGATTTCTAAAAACGGGCTTTCTGATTATAATTGTATGTCAATTTTATTTCTATAAAGCTGTTTTAAACATATCCTTATACATGAACACTCAGGTTTTTTAAACATTTCAATGTTAATAGTGAAAAGAATAGTGCCCCAATTACACATCTACCCAGCATGTATAAGAGTGCCTACTTTCCTCAACAGTAATGAATGCTACCGACACTTTTAGATTTTTGTCCTTGTGGTTTAAAAACTGGTATTTTGTTGTTATTTTAATTTTAATTTCCTTGATTATTTATTATGATGACCTTTTTTTTCCTAAGTTATTTGTTGTTTGAGGCTTTCCCTTGTCTACTTAGCACCTAGGTTATTTGTCTTTTTCCTATCAATTTGTAAAAAGCTTTTTTTAGAGAAAGACTATCAATTTTTTGTAATATATGTTGTAAATCTCTACTTCCAACATCTATCACATGTCTTTTGACTTTGTTTATGATATCTATTTCCAGACATAAATGTTTAATTTTTATGTGGCATATATTACTCCTTTCATAATAGTGAGGTCATTTTTCTAACGCTCAAAACAAAGAAAAAAAAAACAGAAGCAATGCCCCTGCTCCATTGCATTCCCCCCACCCCACCCTTAGCTTTTTTTTTTTTTTTTCTTGAGACAGGGTCTCACTCCATCACGCAGGCTGGAGTGCAATGGCACAATCTTGGCTCGCTGCAACCTCCACCTCCTGGGTTCAAGCAATTCTCATGCCTCAGCCTCCCAAGTAGCTGGGATTACAGTCATGTGTCACCATGCCTGGCTAATTTTTTTGTATTTTTAGTAGAGACAGGGTTTCGCCATGTTGGTTAGGCTGGTCTCGAACTACTGGCCTCAAGTGATCTGACCACCTTGGCCTCCCAAAGTGCTGGGTTTACAGGTGTGGGCCACCGCAACCGGCGCCACCCTTAGCTTTTAAGGTCCTCATTCCCCAGTGCTTAGTAAGCCCTTACAGATGACCCCACACACAGTTGCGGTGAGGCTGTCCCATCCTCCTGGGGACACTGGATCCCTCACAAGGGCAAACCGCTCATTGTTACTGTCTCCTACACATCAAGTTGCCTCTTGTCTCTGTGCTTTGCCCCAGCTATTCCCCACTCTTGGCCAAAGTCCACTTTAGCCTAAGGCTCAGTCCTCTAGAGAGACTTCCCTGAATACCACCTACCTGCACATGGGGCTAGAGGACTTTCTTCTGGGATTCATCATCTCCTGCCTGCTGGTGTCCAGCTAGTGTGCACCTGGAAGTCCCTTGATACATTCATTGACCACAGCCTGTGTCTTACCTGCTGTTATTTATTTTTAGTATCACTGCTGACCAGAGTATATCTCTACTACCCTTATTAGAATATTATTTAGTCATCTGTCTCTAGTCACTGTGCCCTGGACCAGCAGCTTCCTGAAGGCAGAGTTCTGTCTTGTTCTTTGTGTGTCTAACTCCAGCACAGTGAGATGAAAGGATGAATGAAAGAGGAAAGTCCCCCGGAGGTTGTGACACAGGTATGTCTGGATAGATTCAGTGAAGGGCAGAGCTGGGACAAGGTGGCTTCTGAAAATTGTGACATATATACTTGATGCCTTTAAAAACCCTTATTTTACCTTCCCAGCACCTCTATCTGCAAACACTTCACCACGAAAATAAAGAAGACAAAAAAAAAACAAAATAAGACACACACAGGTCATTGTTTCTCCTTTCTAGAATCATGTATGTTCTCAGCTATTCCTATTTTTCAAGTCATTCTCAATTTATCACATCTTTGGAGATCCTGAAGACCACCATGAAGGGACAATATAACCACTACACAGAAGAGAAGACAAAGTCTGGGAGAGGCCCGAGAAGTGACCGGGACCCTGAGGTCTGGCATAATAAATCATACACTCGGGATCCGGAAACAACTCGAAGGCAGTTTCTTGTCCAACGCCGTGCGTTCAGATGGATAAGGTACCAGATCTCAAAAGACCATCCCATAATAGCTTCCCAATTTTCTGGTTTGATATTTCAAGTACCTTGGGATATGAGATGCCAGCAATCAGATATGCTCCAGTAATCAGAAGCACATAGTTCTGCCTGGGAACTTTCAGCAGATTGCCAAATGCCTCCTAATCTGGCCACCTTAATATAAATTGCCCTAAAATATTATTTTATGAATATACAGTATCCAATAACAAATAGTATCTTTTTGTGAAATTAATTTCAATTTAGCTTTAACTAATACTAAATTGCTATGGAATTACATATTACATACACATTACTACAGAAAGAAGTTCATCATGATTAATGTTATTACAGTGAACACCAAAGGAATTAATAATGATTTGCAGTTATTATAAAGTGGTACTGATGTAGGAAAAAAGGTTAAGTCTAATTAAATTCTGGCAACCACTTTAGGGCTCTGCAGCAATGAGGATGCTGGGTTTTATGTTAATTAATTCTATATGAAAGGTTACTGAAGTGTTTTAATATTGTTCAAAGAGCCACATTTTTACTACCAGTGTGTGTGGTTTGTTGTGGGTTTTTTGTTTTGTTTTGTTTTGTTTTCACAGTGACCTGCCAGCATGGGTAAGGTGTTAAATTTTTGGGAATTGATAGGTGTTGGGAAACTGGGTGGTTTCTTATTCTGATGTCAGAGTAGCCAGGCTTGGTGGTAAGGCCAGTGTCTCCCAGTTTCCTCCAATGGCCTGTGCTGGAAAATGGATGACTTTTCTTTGGAAATGGATCTTGTGATTCCTGAGTTGCTTTCTGGGTTAGACACAGCTCCACAATTATCCCTTCACATGGGTGGAGCGAGCAGCCTAGGCATCCCAGAAGGGGCCCACCTTGAACAAAATAGGACCCAGGGAACACGGGCCCTGATATTTCACTTCTTTGGGTAGCAGCCAGCAGGGCGGAGCTCAGGATTTGGAAGGATCTGAACATTCAGGTTTCACCATGGCTCTGTAACTCATTTCCTTTGTAACTTGGGGCAAGTCATTTAAATTCTGAGTCTGAATTTCCTCAGACTTCACAGTATTGTTTCCAGGATTAAATCAGAAAATGGATAAGAAGGAGAGGTGGGAAGCTCCACAAGCAAACAAATGAGTCCGGTTATTTGTGCCCCTCCCCTGAGTGATGTTCCACTGGGTGTCTCCTACACCCTTCCTACACCCAGTCTTACAAGCACCTCAAAGACAGGACCAGACTTGAAATTTAAGTATTGCTTCTATTTCATGCCACCCAGACATTTTTAATCTAATACTTTAGATAGTAATGTTCAGTGGAAGTTTTTTGTTTTTTTTTTTTTTTTTGGCAGATTTTTTCTATTACTCAATTGTTTAAGTTATCAAAGCACACAAGTTGGTATCTCTGGTTGTTTCATCTCTGCAAGCCAAGAGAATAGCTTAATGCTTGGCACGGAGTAAAGGCTCAGTAAATTTTGATTGAAAGAAAGGACGGATAGATGGATGGATGGATGGATGGATGGATGGATGGATGGATGGATGGATGGATGAATGGATAAATGAATATATGGATGGATAGATAGATGAACAGATGGATAGATGGACATTGGATATATGGATGAATGCATAGCTGAACAGATGGACAGATAGGCATTGGATGGATGGATGGATGGATGGGCATCTGGCCCTGATTTTGCCTCTATGACTGAATTCACATGTAGCATTTTATTATAACCCCATCAAGATCAAATCTGAATCCCAATCATGGCCTTGGTGATTATTCTGCCAGTCTTGTGGGCATTTGTGAGAGCAGGGGAGGCTTTGGCAAATCTGCCTTCAACATTTCCTCTCCTGTGTACTGTTCTTCACACCCAAATGTCTCTTCATCACCCAGCTTCAACTTGCTACTCAACTGCTCATTTCTAATGTCATCAACCCTGGGAAACCTTCCTGGACCACACACCCCAGTCCATAATGGTCTTTCCCTCCTCTGAGCCCATAGAAATGGAATGTCTAGCCACGGCTCTCAAACTTAGGAGGCATGAGAATCACCTGGAGGGCTTGTTACAATACAAATTGTTGGGCCTCACTCTCAGAGTTTTTGATTCCATAGGTATAGGAAGGGGCTTGAGATTTCCACTTTAACAAGTCCCCGTAGGATGCTCTGGCTGCTGGTCTGGGGACCACACTTTGAGAACATACAGCTTAGCTCACCGGTCCCTGCAGAACTTGTAAGAAGTAGTAACTTTTTTCTTAGAGGAAGGTTATTTCCAGGAAGGACTTTGCTGAGCACTGATATGGCACCTCCTTTCTGCCTTGCAGCAATGCCCTGAAAGATGATGGCATTCCCCGCTTCAGTTTTCAGAAGAGGAAGCAGGCCCTCAGAGGGGGAGCAGCTCAGTTAAGGTCACAAAGGCCAGGTCTTCCTCCATTACCTGTGCTTATGGTCTCCTCAGAAAGGCAACTGCCACTCGAAAACAGAGTGATTCTGCCAGGAGCAGTAGCTGATACAGTGAAACCCACGACCTGTGAACTCTGCACTGTCTCACAGTGGTGAGTGGGCAGTGGAAGGTGAGTGGATTAATTCAGGGTCAAGTGTGGAAAGGACCTGGGGAAGGAGAGTCTAGCCCAGGTCACCCAACCAGCAACACCACCCTTGGCAGGCCAATTAACCTCTCTGGGCCTCAGAGGTCATCTTGCCCAAAGCTGTCTCCCTCATTTCCTCTGACTTGTATGCACATGCAAGTCTGCTCCCGAGAGCCATGGCCTGCCCACATGCCTGCCCACGTGCTCAAGCAGCTGAGAGCCCCGTAGAATGGGCTTTCCTGTGGGGTGTTATGCTCTCTATGCCACGCAGGACAGCAGGGAGGGGCACAGCCCACCTCTTTGGCCCCTTTCCATCCCTCAGCATTGGGGACATCTAATTGTTCCTCCTGTGGTCTTTACAGGGCCAGGGAGGAAGTTACCAGAAGCCTGAAATGCAGACGACCAGTTCCTGATTTAAAGGAAACCTATTATGTGGGAGGTACTTTTTGAAAAAAAAAAAGAGAGAGAGAGAGAGCCCATGGCTTCTCCAGTGCACTCCACATTTCAGGGCTGTGTCATCAGCCCTGAATCCACTCTGACTCCATTAGCAGCCTGAGCACTGGCGCTGAGGCACCCAGACTCTCTGGAACCTTGAGAGAGCATCCCTGGAGAGCTGACTCAGCCATTTGTCCTCCAGGAGGTAGGGAAATTGGATTCCAAGGCTCAGAGGATGGCAGGTCTGCATCCAGAGGCAGAGAGAGATAAAGGACTGCTGCCCAAGTGGTGGGCAGCCCAGAGAGCCCTTCTAGAACAAAGGGGGACTCAGGAAAGGGATGGACAGAGGGAGGGAGGAGGAATAATTGATTTCTTGCCCACAGCTCTGTAGTAGGCACCATGCCTGCCACATTATTAATCCTAACAGCCAGCTTGCAAGGTAGATATTATTACCCCCATGTTTTGCAGTTGTCATGACTAAGGCTCAGACCGTGGAGTGACCTAAGTAACTAGGTGGTCTGGGGCAAGCAACAGAACATACATTCAGATTCAGATGTGTCTAACCCATGCAGTGCCTCGGGACTGACCACCAAGAAGGAGCTGTAAGGAAAGAAAGGCACTGTGGTGAGTAGCCCTGAGCCATTGCCTAGTCTCACCGGGATGGTACATCCCAGGTACCCAGCTGAGGCTTGCCAGACCCTGATCCCAGGAACACCTGGTCCCTGCAGAACAACATACACAGCAGAGTGGTGTTTGGGACAGTTTAGATGAGACATTTATTTATAGGCATTTGTCTTTATGCAAATCTACAAGTCATATACTTGGAGTTGAGAAGGATTTGGAATGTAATGTCTTGTAGCTGGTAAGGGGTCATAATGACACAAAGAGGTGGTCTGTTTGTTCTTCCCCAAGTCCAGGGGCTCAGTTTGGATGGAAGCACTCACTCCACTGCTAGCAACACCTGGCTGTGAGCTCAAGACCCCATCATCTTGCATATGAGGAGGAAGGATGGAATCAGGGATCCCAGGAGCCACTTTTCACCTGCCTGCCCTCTGCAGATACAGACTACATCTCTTCAGTCTCCTTCCTAAAATAATGAAAGCTCACGATATGGCTCCACATGCTGAGGGTGTGCTATGCCCCAGCCAGTGTGCTGTGCAGTGTACATGCCACCATCTCATTTCATCCTTAGCATGTCCTTCTGAGGCAAATATTATTCTTACAAATCAAGGCCAGCCCAAGTCACACTGCCAGAAAGTGACAGAGATGGGCTTCAAAGACCCGTCTGCCCAAATCCAAGCCTGCACCCTTGCCCTTGCAGTCTTTGATCTCCCAAAGGACAACATTGCTGTCAACCTTCCTATTGTCCTTCTGCAGCCTGGCATCCAGTCCCTACTCCCTGCCAGTCTATCTCCTTAAGATATGCCACCACTACCCCCGGAGACAAGCACAGAGCAGGCCCCGGGCCTCCACCTGCTTACCTGCTGACAGCCCCACCCCATGGAATTAACCTCCTTTGGCCAGCGGATGGCCCTCTGGACTCCTGGTGGACTCTCAGCCCAGACTCCCTGTTCCTGTACTCATGGAGCTCACAATCTACAGGGACAGGCCAACACTAAACAGAGACATATCATCACAAACTGCCACCTGTGCTACAAGAGCAGCTAACAGGGAGGCCTGTTGTGACCCAAAGGTCAGGGAAGGCTGCTGTTTGTGCTGGCATTTGAGGGTGAGGAGAGCTTCCCTAGGCAGAGGATATGGAAGGGGGAAAGAGTGTCCCAGGTAGGGGACAGGCATACACAAAGGCCAGTGGTGGAAGACATCAAAGCTTTCAAAGGATAAAGGAAGCCAGGGTGGGTAGAGCTTGGAGTTCTTGGAGTGAGAGATGAGAAGAGGCTGCAGAGGTGAGCTGAGGATTAGGGGTTTCCTGAAATTGAAGGGAAGACACTGTCATCTTTCAGTAGGGGTGATGAGGTCGGGTTCATGCCTTTCAAAGGTCTCCACGGCTGCCGGGAGTGGAGGAGGAAGTGCTGCCTATCCGCTAGTGCACACAGCAAATCCACAAGGCAGCAAGTTTAGCCGAGGCTCAGAAGTGAGGACTCTGAGGCTCACGGGCCTGGATGGGCCAGTCTTATCTTCAAACAAGCACAGATGCAAACAGGCCTGTCCTTTGAAAACTCCCTGTTCTCCAGGAAACCTTGCTGACTCTCTCCAGCTCACCAGGCAGGTTCATCAGGCTGACTCTCAGCCTCCGGGCAGTTCCAGGTGTGCACCTGTAGTCTCGTACTTGGTCCCATCTTCAACTAACCACAGCGGGGTGTGATATCTCTCCCACCTGACCTGAGCATCTTGAGGCAAAGATTCTCTTGCTCGGCTCCACATCTCTCTCACTCCCATGCTGCTTAGTACAGAGCATCACAGAGAGGGACCAGGCCAGAGCTGTCCAATAGAACTTTCTGCACTGTCAGTTTGGGAACCACTGGCCACAGGGGCAACTGGGCGTTAGATATGTGGCTAGTGCAACTGAAGAACTGGCTATTCAATGTTATTTTATTTCAATTAATTTAAATTTAAATAGCTACAGGACTCAACACTCCATAAATAAGAAGGGGGGAAGGAAGGAAGTGGAAGGAAGTAGAAGGAAGTGGAAGGAAGTGGAAGGAGGAAAGTGGAAGGGAAGGGAAGGGAAGGGAAAAGAAGGGAAGGGAAGGATGTTGACCACAACCTCTACCCGACAACAGCAAGGACAGCTATAGGTTGGTGTCTGGCTGACATTCGAGCACAGCCCCAGGAAAACCTAAGCCCAAGGAGTCAAGAGAACAGCAAGTGCTTAAAGCCTCAACACTTAGAACCACAGTCCCCAGGATGTCAGGCAGAGTGGGACCTTGGAGCCCAGCCCATCCTTCCTGTCCTGCAAATGAGAACTGAGCCCAGAGAAGGGCAGGGACTGGGCCAGGGAGGCCCACAGGAGATGAGCCTCAGAGCACTGTGTCTCTGGGTCTTGCCTAGGTAAGTGGAGGAGGCCCTGTGTGAGACAGAGCTGAGAGAGGTGAGGAGTCCACAGTGCCAGATGTAGATGCTACATGCTTCTGCCCCGTCCCCACACCTCTCTCCCTCCCACCCTCCCTTCCTCCGCCTCCATCTCCGCATTAGCAATATATTTCCAGGACACTCTAATGAAGTACATCTTGAGTCTCCTTTTCATGGCTAATGAGGAGACAACAAGAATTTGACTAATACCAGTACAATTACTGGAGCAGTGAAGCGAGGGCCTCTGATTAGACGTGATAATTTGCAAGGCTGGGCTCTTCACATTAAGTTTGCAAACAGTTTAAAAATCACTTCCTCTATTTATCCAGCTAATCCCTGTTTAATGACTCCAGACCCAAGGAAAGAAAGGGGAAATGTCTCTTTAAAAATTAATAAATAAATAAATTAAAACACTAACAACCCAAACCTTATTTGCAGAGACAAGAGAGGTGGCGGAAGTGCGGCCAACTGTCATCTTTTCATGCAGACTCTGCCAACACTGCACAGCTCGAAGGATTTTGCCATCCCTGAACCATGGTCATTGCATTAGCTCCAGCCACTGCCCCTGTCTGGCTGCTCCTTCTCCTAATGGGGCTGCTTGTCCAGCATGGGGAGACAAGATCAGCTCCCTGCCGGTGCAGCTGATGGCCTGATTCGGGAACTGCTGGAGGTGGTCATTGGTCTCCCAATGCTGTTGAGAGAATGGACCCAGGTGAAATTCTGTTGTAGCAGAGCGTTCTTTATAATCTCATCACACGAAGTGTGGTCCCTGGGCCGGCAGCATGGGCATTGCCCAGGAGCTTATCACGAATGCAGAAATTCAGGCCCCAGTCCCCACCCAGACCTGCTGATGTGGAATCTGCATTTTCACAGGCTCCCTGGGTGATACCTCTGTGTGCTGAGTTTTGAGATGCACTGCTTTACATCATACCATTTTCCTGTGTCCCAGGGTGACCTGCAGACACATGGTGTTGTTGATTTCCATACTATTGATTTCACAGATCCGTTCTTGCTACAATGTATTCCTCAGAGCCTTGTAGCAGAGATTATGCAAAAGAAGAGGATGTTTGGGAAACTGCAGGTTAAACCAAATTAAAATTATTTGTTTATGGCAGGTTTTACAGCATCTTTATAATACCAATAAGCTTTTTGATGTCTGTGAAGGGAGGTACTGTCTGAGAGGTTTTCCAAAACCTGAAGAAGTGTCCCTCTTGATGTGTGGGGACCAACACGGACTACACGCGACCCACTGAGCACCAGTTCAGAAAGAGCTGCTACGGACAGTGGCCGATTCCACCAGAGAAATGCAGCTCTCTGGCTACATCGGTTTCCTCTACCACAAAGGTACGTCCAGAAAAGAATGCTAAGGGCTCCAAGTGTCCATCAAAAAAAAAAAAAAAAAAAAAAACCCTCTCTCCCATTACCTTCCTCCAGTACTCTTACCCTCAATCAGAGAAACCCCCATAAGAATCAAATACCTAGACATCAAAAGAAAAAAGAAATGGATCTAGAGGTGGGAGGTTGGGGATATCACTCTCTTTCTCATAATAATTCATGTTATAGGTAAGGACATTCACACCATTTCTCTTCCACTTCTTGTCAAAAGTAAATGAAAGGGCCTAAGGACCAAGAACTGCTAAGGGGTGATATGTGAGGCTCAGGCTGTTCCAGGAGCTATGTGCTTAGCACCAAATTTGCATGAGAGCCTAGAGGGAAGCACATTTACTAGACCTATTTTGCAGATGAAGACAACAAGTCCACCAAGGTTATATAGCTTATTCTAGTCAACCCAACTAAGCAAGCAGTGCAATTAGATTCAAACACAAGCAGGCTGATTAGGCTCCACTCTGCCCCATGCAAGGTGTTAAGGGGATGAAATTCAATTTAAATCCTAATTAACAAACACAAGCACCCACATACTCAAATATATAACCCCAGTCCCTAAAGACACTGGTGCAAAATTAAGTTTCCGTACAATACCTATGCATGTACCTGACAACGTAAAGTGAAATTTCTTTTGCCTGCTGATATGGTTTGACTGTGTCCCCACACAAATCTCATCTTTAATTGTAGTTCCCATAATCCCCACTTGTCGTGGGAGGGACCTGGTGGGAGGTAATTGAATCATGGGGTCATGGGGGCAGTTACCTCCATGCTGTTCTCGTGACAGTGAGTGAGTTCTCACAAGATCTGGTGGTTTTATAAGGGGCTTTTCCCCTTTTGCTCGGCACTTCTTCCTGCCACCATGTGAAGAAGGACGTATTTGCACCCTTTCCACCATGACTGTAAGTTTCCTGCGGCCTCCCCAGCCCTGCAGAACTGTGAGTCAATTAAACCTCTTTCATTTATAAATTACCCAGCCTTAGGTATGTCTTTATTAGCGGCATGAGAACAGACCAATACACCTGCAAAACTTGGAAATCACAGAATCAGGAACAGTTCCCAACAATTACCAGCAAACGGCTCATTTCATCCTCACAATGTCCCTGAGAGTAAAACAGCAGGGATTCTTACCTCTCGCTTTACAGGAGGGAAAACCAAGGAAGGAAGTGGTATATCCAAGATCTCATGTTCACCAAAGGTGGTCCGGCATGGATGTAGTGTGGGTCTTAGGGCTTGAGGCTTCGTTCAAGCCACTAGCAGAGGTGACTAGCCCTCCTCAGAAACTTCCCTGCCTTTATGGTCCAGGAGAATCTAAAGCCCACTCAGGACAGAGGGAACTTTAGAACCGTGACTCTGGAAGAATGCAAGCGTCACCAGTAAGAGACCGTGGAGCAAAGGCTGTGGGTGTATGTGTTTGAGCCTCAACTATCTCTCTCACGTACACGCTCAGCCCTCATGTTTTACACAGCCCAGGGTGTTATCACAGCTGCTGACTGCTAGGATCCCACACATAAGCCACCCTGCTCCCCTCTGCTGGTGGAGACCAGCCTTAGCCAATTATTACTACCAAAACAGGGGTCTGAGGCCCATGGGCAAGGGCTGAGCAGAGCCAAGAGGTGGTCATCTTGAAAGAAGATAAGAGGAAGCTAATGATGGGAGGAGCACAAAGTAAGGATGTGGGGAAAGACAAGGCACTGCCAGGTGTGGAGGTGCTGGGCAGGGCAAGCTGGGGTCTGATAGGTGTTCAGACTACTAGTGCAGAGACCTGGAACCTCGCCCTGTTTGTCTGTAGGTGCACCATGTGACTGTGCCCTCTGTCTCCTCTGCCTCAGTGTGTCCATCTGTAAAACGAACCTGCTCAATCGTTTACTGACGATCTTCTGTGAGAATGCCTGGCATGTGTGCCTGAAGCCCCTCTGCCCAGGCATTCAGGGAAGGGAAAGAGTGCCTTGGGGAGCCCCCACTCACCCATGGGAGAGCTCAAGTATCAGGCCTGATGGGAAGTGATTCTTCCCCTCAGCAAGCTGCCCATGTGCTGCTGTGTGACCTAGATCGAGTCACTGCCCCCTCTGGGCTTGGGAGCTTCATCTGGCTCCTGGAAACATAGCTCCAAGTGGCTGTATCTTCCCCCCAGAAGTGTGACATACGAGGAGGAAGGATTTGAAGCCCCGATTGACCTGGGTTCAAATCTTTGACTTCATTTATTTCTCATTTTCTCAGTTTTCTCCCCTGCAAAACATGAATAGTAATGCTGGCCACATGGGTAGCAGGAAAGGCACATGTTAGGACATGGAAAGGAACTGGAATATAGTAGGGCCATCCAAAAGGAGGGAAGAACCTTGCACTTTTGGTTCCCACAAACAAATACAAAGAAAGCCCTGGCTGGGGATCCAGCATGGTGTTTGTAGGTGTCTGGGTTTAAAAACTCAAATGCCGGAAATAACTATGGCACAGCCCTTGCCAACAGAGTACCACAGAGATTGCTGTGTTGTCAGTGTGGAGGGATCTCCAGGTAATATTGTTCAATGGGGAAAAAAAACAAGGTGCAGAGCAATGCATGCAGAAAGCTTCCTTTAGGGTAAGAAACGAAGGAGATCCAATTGCAGGTGTAGAGCTTCTCCTATCTGCCAATAGAAAATGGATGAATAAACAAAAAACAGGAGGTAAACATGTACTCACAGAGGCAGGGGACATGACTCCGAGGTAAATACACCTCTTCGTTCAATAATCACTTTTGAATCACATTCAAAAATAATCAAAAATAAAAGGAAACAAAACAAAGCTCAAACTGCCTTGCAATAGGCAGCCAGTTTAGGGAACTGGAGTGAGCCAGTTGGCTTCTCTAATCCAGATGGACAGGCAGACAGACAGATAAACAGCTTAGAGGCCAAAGTCCCAAAGGGGCTGAGGAATGGGCCCACCAGGCAGCCAGAGCCACCCCCAACCCCACATCCAAGAAGGCAGCCCTGAACCTGCTCACCCAGACCCCTGCTAGCAGGGAGCACTCCACTCCGGGATTCTTCCAGAATGAAGGCTTTCTCTAAGCTCATTGCAAAACATCCTGGCTGGAGCTGCGAACGGGACTCCAGAAGCACCCCCTGGAGAGGGGCAACCCGCTTCCTAAGGACACCTTGGCCTTGTGCAAGGCCTGCAGCCGGAGACAGGAGAACAGGCCAGGCTCTTGTTGCTTCCAGCCAGCCCAGGCCCACGGCGTAGCTGGGTGCTGACTGGGTGCCACACCTGGGCTAGGCCAGTCACTGGGTAAGGGCAATGGTGGGTGTCAGGGAGTGTCCCCACACCTCGCTCCCTACATACCCCTTTAGACACCCCCATCCAAGACCCTATTCTGAACAGCTTTGGGGGCTGTGCAGGGCATGTTGAGAGAGAGATGAGAAGGGAGCCCCCATGTTAAGGTCTCAGCAGCCCCCAACCCATGTACGCAAGAATACAGGAAGAAGCAAGATGCACTGGCAGAGCCTAGGAGTAGTGGCAGGGCCCAAAGCTGCCACACGATAGTCACTTAGGCAGATCCCTCCTCTCCGGACCTCGCTTCCTCCATCTGTATTAGGGATTATTTTAGCATAGAGCTCTATTTTCAAATGTCATCTTACTTAGAACTTGGCATGTAGGCAAAACCAGTGTTCACTCTTCTGGGAGAGGTAGCGTGGCAAGCCAAGCCCCACCCCAGTGCCCACCCCTGGCCCCTGAGCAGCCTCTGGGCACTTCCTTGGACCCCTGGCTTTCCTCCAAATCCCTGGTTCTGCTTTTTGTTAGATTCCAAGTGGTCCCAAGGACCTCGGTTCCCACTTGTGCCCCACACACACCACACACACCAACTCACTGCTTTGCCAGTGCCTTTCCAGTCATGGTCTTGCTGAGCTCCATACTTGGATGCTCACTACCCACTGCACACCTCCCCTAGAAGGCTGCAGGCATCTCACACATGAGCTGCCCAAGCAGATAAACATTTCTCCCCTCACAAGCCAGCTCCCACCCTCATGTTCCCATCTCTGGATGAGGGGCCCCAGCCACTGTGGCATCCAAACCAGAAACTCTGCTTGTCTCTTCCTCACAACTGCCCCCATCCAAATCTGTGCTGTCATCAAATGTTTTCAAATCAGCCCTTCCGCTTCATCTCAGCTCTGTTGTTCTGGTTGGGGCTCACCATCATCACCACCATCTCCATCATCATCACCACCATCTTACCATTACATAGCCATCATCATCCCCACCACCACCATCATCATCATAACCATCCTCACCACCATCCCACCATCATTATAACTATCATCATCTCCATCATCACCACCATCATTTAATCTTCACCACCGCCATCTTACCATCAGAACATAACCATCGTCATCCCCCCCACCACCATCACCATTTCAACCATCCTCACCACCATCCCACCATCAGTATAACTATCATCATCTCCATCACCATCACCACCATCTTATCATCACATAACCATCATCATTCCCACCACCACCATCATTATAACTATCATCATCATCATCATCACCACCACCATCACCATCACCATCACCACCATCATCTTATCATCACATAACCATCATCATCCCCACCACCACCATTACCATCATGATCATAGCCATCCTCACCACCATCCCATCATCATTATAACTATCACCATCACCATCATCACCACCATCATTATAATCTTCATCACCACCATTTTACCATTACATAGCCATCATCATCCCCACCACCACCATCACCATCATCATTATAACCATCCTCACCACCATCCCACCATCATTCTATCATCACCACCATCATCATTACCACCATCACCATCACCATCACCACCATCTTATCATCACATAACCATCATCATTCCCACCACCACCATCAATACCATAATCATAACCATTTTCACCATCATCCCACCATCATAACTATCATCATCACCATTATAATCAAGATCACCACCATCATTATAATCATCACCACCACCATATTACCATCACATAACTGTCATCATCACCATCACTGCCAACATCACCACTATTACCACCATCATTCCCACCACGAACATCAACATCATTATCACGATCATCTTTATCACCATCTCACCATCCTTATAACTACTATCATCACCATCACCATTATTAGCATCATTACAGTCATCACCACCACCACCATTTTAGCATCACATAGCCATCATCATCATCACCATCTTCACCACCATCACTATCTTCATCCATATTATTATTGTCCATGCCTCTTCCATCACTGTCTTCATCCATGCTATTATTATCCCTGCCTCTTCCTAGGTCTCCCATCCTCTGTACATGCCCTTGCTCGCCAATCTTCTACCTGGCATAGTGGCTGTTCCTGAATCCCAGACACACAGTCATGATCATTATTTTTTGTAACTTCCCTCTCACCTCAGAGCAAAGGTTAAATACTTTAGCATTTGGCCATTTACCATCTGACTCCAACCTAGTGCTCCAACCTCATCTCCCACCAAGCTCCACCCTTATCCTAACAACACAGAGCTCAGCCCCACCCAACACCTTCATGGACATATCACATCTTTCCCCTGTCTCAGTACATGCTCTTCTCTCAGCCTGAAATTCTCATCCTCTTCTCTGACTTCTGAATCCTACTAATCCCTCAAGGCCCAGATCTTCCCTAACCCCCACACAAGTATCCAGTCACATGAACACTCTCAATAATCTTATGATTGCAATAACACCCCTCCCACCATTAGAGAGACAGCGTGGTGGTCCATGAACAGCATTGCTCTTCTTGATACCAGCCTTGCCTCTGTGCCATCCCAGGGCTGGTCTGGCACAGGGCAGGAGCCTAAAGAGAGTCTGATATGTTGGGATAGCTGACAAGAACAGAGGCAGGGGAAATGAGAAAGGAATTCTTTTTAACCGTGTAATATCAGCCTGTGTATCCTTCAACCAGAGCCCAGCCCACATCCAAATCGGCCATTCCTCTGTATCAAACTCAGAGGCTAGAAGAAGCACAATACCCACTCTGTGAAAAAAGGAAGACCTATCTCTCCTGGTTCCTCCTCGAACACAGCCACTTTTACCTGGCCCTCCTAAGTTGTGCTGCAGGAGACAGCAGAGAAGTCATGGCACCCAGAAGCCTAAGCCACGGTGCTGCCTCCCAACGCCTGAGCTCCCTACCTTTGGTGCCATGTCCAGACTATCCAGATGATGGGTGAATCTGTTCACTCACTCACAAACATTTACTGTGCCCCCACTAAGTGCCAGGCTCTGTACCAGGCAGAGGAATTCAACAGAGGTTGACTTGGGCTCATTCTGCTTTTTGAGTTGGATTTGGGGCTGAAGATCAATGTCATCATTTTCTGCCTAGACCTCCCTTCCACTCTGCTCTAAGAATTCACTGTACCCAGTACCAACATGTTTCACTCCTCAGGAAAGGCATCCCTTCGTGATGAAACAGACCCTTGGAGCAGGCCACTGTCCTCAGTATTCTCAAGTCAGATGACCAGCATTTGCACCCCGGCTCTAGAAAACATCACCTTGCAGCATGACCTTGGGCAGGAGACCTTGTGCTCTCTGTTAAAGAAGGGTGGGATGTTCTTCCCCAAAACCCAAAAGGGTAGCTGAGCTCCTACACTCCTACACCCAAGGGGTCCAGCTCCCTCCAGCCCAGACTAGTACTGACTGCCACATCTTGGGGGGCCTAGAGCCTGAACAGGGGTGGGCAAGAAAGAACAACACGTCCCTGTAGCCCTGCTTGCAGAGGTCTGACCACCACGTGGGCAGTGAGGGGGCTCCAGCACAGAGGAGGAGGGGTATTGTGACCTTCACCAACCCTACTCCCATTCCACTTTCATGATCTTAGCATGGAGTGCCAGCCAGCCCATCGCAACTTGACGTGGATGCTTCACTCAGCACGGGCCTCCCCTTTATAAACAAAAGAACTCTTCTCTCCAGAACTTCAGGGCCCAGACAACAGCCAGGTAGCTGTCTTGGGACCTAGAGTCCAGCCCCTTCTAAACATGATACTGCCCTTCAGGGTCACCAAGGGTCCCAGCCTTTTTTGGGCCAAATATGGGGAAGAGACACCAAGTCGAGGGATTTAGGGACAAGTAGACAAAGGCCACCAGCACAGAAAACAGGAACTGGAAAGACAGGTAAATTGAACCTTAAAACAATCACAGCAAAATGGGAAAAGGCTGGGATTGCCCTCATTTAAGGAGACAGAGCATGAAACCAGACTGCCTGGAAATCTGAACTTAGTGTCAGCCGCACAGGGCTATAGCGCCTATTTGGCAGAGGAGAAACTGAGGCCTAGGAGGGGCCTAGGAGGGGAGCTTGGTGAAGGCCCTTGGCTGGTGTGATCCAGGGGTTGGTCCACTCCAGACAAACTCAGCTCTCAGGCCCACCTCTGAGGAGGCTCCACCAGGGCCAGAGCCGGCCTCTTCACTTCAAAGCATGAGGCTCCTCCTTGAGCCTCTTTGGAGAGCAGGATTAGAGCATGTCCACAACAGCAGGCCCAGGGACAGGGTAGGACTCTTTCCCCAGGAGGTAGGCCTAGGAACCCGGCTCCCTGCTCTGAGCACGCCCAGCAGGAGGGGTGGAGGGCCAGAGGCTACAGACACCCCAGGTAGCCACAGGGGCAAACTGTCAGACTGTCAGACTGGGTCCCTATCCTATGCCCACCCAGCCCCACTCTGACCCTGCTCCAACCCCTCCCCTCACTCGCCCCACCTCTGCTCACTCACTCTTCCAACCTCTTTTTTTTTTTTTTTTGAGACAAAGTCTCACTCTGTCACCCAGGCTGGCGTGCAGTGGTGCAATCTTGGCTCACTGCAGCTTCTGCTTCCCGGGTTCAAGCAAGTCTCAGGACTCAGCCTCCTGAGTAGCTGGGATTACAGGCACGCACCACCATGCCTGGCTAATTTTTTGTGTTTTTAGTAGAGACAGGGTTTTGCCATGTTGGAAAGGCTAGTCTTGAACTCCTGACCTCTGGTGATCAGCCCATCTTGGCCTCCCAACGTGCTGGGATTACAGGCGTGAGCCACCGCATCTGGCCCGTCTTCTTTTCTTTTCTTTTTTATCACTTCTTGATTTCCCCCAATTCTCCCTGTCCCCCTTCTCTCCCAGAAATCTCCTCTGCTCTCTCAGTTGTTCTCACTCTGCTTACCTCTCCCTCTTTTCCTGTGTGTCTAGGTGTCAGGCTCAATGCTTCTGTCTTTGTCTCTGTCTTCCTCTCTGAATCGCACTTTCTCTGCATCTCTCTCTCTCTGCCTCCCTCTCTCCGTCTCTTGTGCCCCACACACACCACACACATGAACTCACCCTCCACCTCTGTCCACCTCCCTCCACCTCTGTCTCTATCTGAGGGGTGTGTGGTGTCAAGGCTTCCCCTCTGTGTACGTTGCTCAGGACTTTTTCTTTCTGTGTCTGTCTGTCTCTCTCTTATCCCCCACATCGGGTGTGATGTGTGTGTGTGTGTGTGTGCATGCATATGTGTAGTTCGCCTTCTCCATCTTGCCCGTTTCTTCCTCCTACCTACAGTTCCTGTTCCCGTCTCGGCCCAGCCCACGCGCGGGCCAGCCCTCCAGGGTGCAGACGGCCCAGACAGGCAGCCAGGGGAATGAGCTGTCCCACGTTGCCCTCCAGTGTGTGTTTTTGTTCACCCACGGGTGTTTGTTTACCTCTCACTTGGTGTTGCCTATGCAGATGAGAGCTCACTTTCATGTTTATTACCTCGTTTGCTCTTGACAGCGACTCTGTGAAGGAGGCAGAGTGGGGAAAGGCAGGAGCTATCACTGCTATCTGGATGCATGGAGAAAGAGAGGCTCAGAGAGCTCAATAGACCATCTAAGGTCACACAGCTGTCAGGGCCATCTTCCCGACAGGAGCATTAGCAAGTATTGATTGGGGCATCTGTGCACTGTGTGTTCCAGCCTCACACAGTGCCCGGCACTGCTCAGCCACCCCCTTATGTGGCTACAATGAGCTGACTGAACCCTGAACTTTTCTGGGCTTGCTCTGACCCAGATTTTTCCAGATCGGCCAAGCTGACTCCAGGATGGGCAGCACCGCAGTCCTAGGCTGTGCCAGTAACCCGAAGCATGGTGATTCCCGGAAGTGAGTCTCTGGGGACTGTAGCCTGGCCCTGTGGAATGGTGAGCTGCAGGAGGTCCCAGGCGGTGCTGATGAGTGCCCCAAGCCCTTTGCACAAAGCAGCCCACAACGGATTGCAACGGGGATCCTTTGTCCTAGACCTGGAGTGCAGCCAGCTGCCCTGCAGCCTGGGAGGGATCTGCACAGTCACTGGGGAGGTGGTGCTTCCGAGGACAGAGCTGCACCTTCTGGGCAGCTCCTCGGGCATCCCACAGCCACCTCCAACACCTCATGTCCCGCCCAAGCTCAGCATCTCCTTCTGCCACCCACTTCTGACCTGCTTTCCCTCCTGGATGTCTCTTGGGAAACAGAGACCACCACCACCACCCATCAGCACCCCTGCCAGCAACCTGGAGTCATCCGTGGCTTTCAAAAAACCTTCACCCCTAAGCCAGGTTCTGGACCAAGTCCCAGGAAAGCCACCTGCAACTGGCCTTACTTTCTGAGCATCTTGGCATCAGTGAGCTTGCTCTCCTGCCTCTGTTCTCGTGCTCACCAAGTGACCTTCTAATTAGAAATTGAACTTCCTTATAGAATCATCTCCCAGAAGAGAATCTGCTGAGTAGGATGACAAGGCTATTCTACTCAACATAACTCTTGTCATTCTCTTTGTAAATGTACTATTTGGAATTATTTACTAAAAAATAAAATGGACTCTAACAAAATGTCCAAACTTCATAGAGAAATCTGAGGACATTCACTTAACAACAACAACAAGACACGATGATGACCAAGAAAAAACAGGTGTGTGTGACTACACAGCCTTCAAACTCCAAGAAGGCTATGATGAAAGAAGGGGTATGTTCATTTTTGCAGCCTTAAGGCCCACATGTAGACATATTTAAACAGAAGTATTACCTTTCTAAACAGCAGGTAGTGAGCTGCCTGTCACTGGAGGCGTGCAAAACGAAACTGCAAATCTTGGCAGGAATGTTGCAGAGAGGTGTCATTCCTGAGCCTTCCCTCTTTTTTCCACTGTTAACACATTCACTCAATCACAAAGCTTAAATGACTCTTAAATCTACCTGTCCCCTTCCCTCCACACAGCCACCGTCCTGGGCCAACCCTGCATCCCCTCCTGCCTGCTGACAACAGCGTTTCTGAGATGCGCCCTGGCATCCAGCCTCGCTTCCTTCTCCTCACTGTTTCCCACACAGAAGCCAGAATGATGCTCCGGAAACAGGAATAAGTTCACTCTGCTCACCTAACACAAACCCCCACCAGGCCTCCATGGCCCCCCGGGTAGAATCTCCACTCCATAGTGTGGCTACCAAGACCCATCTTCCCCCATCTTGACTCCCAGTCCAGGGTATCTTCACCACCCACACCCCCACACATGATGCCCAGCCAGGGGGGAATGCCTGCTGCTGCCCCTTCTCCTCCTGCTTCTCTCCTCCTCCTCCTTCTCCTCCTGCTTCTCTCCTCCTCCTCCTTCTCCTCCTTCTTCTCCTTCTCCTTCTTTTTCTCCCTCTTCCTCTTCCTCTTTCTTCTCCTCCTCCTCTCCACTTTCTGTCTCTCTGCACACCCCTGCTTCAACTCTCTGGCACTGCAGGCATTGCCCTTTTGGCCTGGGACACTATCTCCCTGCCATGCCTGCCTGGCTGACTCTTATTTGTCCACCCCATTCAAGCTCCCATCTGCCTGTCAGAAAGCCCTCCCGGGCACCCCACGCACATCCAGCCCAGGGAGGCTCCTGCCCACAGCCCATCTCATGCTGCATCATGCGTGGCTAGTGCCTTCCCCTAGAGAATAAGAACCAGAGGTCAGGGACTGTGATGGCTTCAACACAGCAGGCCCCCTAGCCACAATGGATGGGATCAGGAAAGCCTGGTGGAAGGCAGAGAATAGGGAAGAAGGCTGCTTTATGCAGGAGGGGATACAAACTGGGGTGCCAGCTGCCCTTGGGGTCCTGCCTGACCTAGCTTTCTAGGGCTCAGTTCTGACCATGAGGAGGAAGAGGACAGCGTATCAGACAAGGCTGGGGCCCCCCAGATACATTTCTGCTCTGTTATTTGCACTGCTGGCTTCCTAGGGAGCACAACCCCACCACATGCCAGAGGCGAGGCCAGGAGTGGAGCAAGCAGGGACCAGCAGCCGTGGGCCCTGCAGGCCTCAGTGCTCCTGCAGCTTCTCATGCTAGCTCAAGGCACAGTCCCCACACACCGAGCTGCTCCTGAGCACCAAGGCCTCCCTGAACCATTTGAAATTCATTGCAGCAAGAGCTGCATTGAGCACCAGATCTGGCTAACACCAGTGCAGAATTTTCAGGGTCTCACATGGATTCTTTATCTGGTTCCTGAGAACCGAGGACACAGAAATGGTTCTCCTTGCTCTCCTTGTGCTGTCAGAGGCAGCCATGTAGGACTGAGAGGAACGGAAAGGTGGGACAGGCAGGCCCCCAGACCATAGCTCCCCACCTGGGCTCCAGACCCTGAGACTTGCAGCAGGAGAAAAATAAAAGCCAGTCCTCCCTCCTCAGCCCCAGTGCACTCTGCTACATCTACCTCCACTAGTTCATGCTTACAATGCGCCAGAACCAGTTTGAAGCATTTTATGTACATCATTTATTCAGTCCGCACAGCAACCCTGAGTGGTGGGCACTAGTGATGGCTTTGTTTGACAGAGGAGAAAGCTGAGGCATGGAGAGACTTGGAAACTGACCCAGAGTCCCACAGATATACATATAGGTCCAGGGTTCAAACACTGCTTCCAGAATATCTCCTGAGCCCCACAGCCAGACATAAAGCCTGCGACCAATGTTGTCCTTCAAACTGGGGCAATGAGTTGCGTTTGTGCCATAGCAGGAAACAGCTTTTTCTGCTGCTCCACTGTGGGATCATCACCTTCCCAGGTGCTGAGAAACTGAGAAAAATATTTCAGACATGGGTGAAGTCAACAGGCCAGTAGATGCCATGCAAACCATTCGGGGGCCCTCGTTCTTCAGGAGGAAGGATTAGAAGGAGACTGTCAGAGTGACAAGGGAAGAAGGCAGTGGGTCTGGGCCTAGTCTTAGCTCTGTCACTCAGGTCCACAGCCCACTGAGCCTCAGTTTCTTCCCTTGGAAAATGGGAGGATAAATCAGCCCCCCAGTGGAAAAAGAGAGGATTGAGAGAGAAGGAAAAAGATCTTTTTTAAGCATAAAAAGGACTTGGCCCAGGGCCTGAGACACGTAGTAGGCCTTCAGTAATGGAGCTTAGGTCTGGATATAAAAGCTAAGCAAACATGCCCCCAAGGAGAGCTGGGGGCTTCAGAGCTGACAAGAGAAGCTGACAGGCCAGCCAGAGGGAAAGGGCAGATCGGGGACCACAGAAAATCTGTACGCCTTGCAAGGGGGGGGGGACTAGCCCTCGAGGGACAAAGGCCAGTGTGGCTGTGAGCCCACAGGTCCCCTCTTGGCTCTAAGCCACCTCCGAAGGGTCTTACGAGAGCTCATTCAGCCGGGCGGTTTTATCCTGTGGCAGCTGAGGGAAGGGGCTCCGGTTCCATTATCCTCCACCCCACTCTGAAGTCACAAAGAAAATACAATTTATCTGGATTGTAAATCAGGGGCTGGGGACCGGGGAAGGGAGCAGCCTGAATCACAATTCCCAAGGAACATTTCACAAAATCTGCAGACAGAAAGTCATTTTCCGCAACCATGGACTGCCCACAGAAGGAGGAGGCATCCAGAGCTGAAAGTGACTGTTGCAAATATAAAATGCCCCCCAGTACTGAGCAAATGAGGGAACTGGAACCACAGAGTGGAGAAGGGCCTTGCCAGGGTCCCTCGGTGACATTGGTGGCAGAGCTGGACCTAAGTCTGAGGCTCCAAGTTCAGTGCTGCTTCCTCTCACCTGTGCCAGGCAGAAATAAACTCAAGGGTGAGAACCCTACAGCATAGCTCAAGAAGCGAGACTGTGGACTGAGAGAATCCCAGTGCCCCCTTCCCAAAGCTAGGAGCCATGGGCCCAAAAATGAGAGGTATCCAGACAGTCCCCTGAGTCCCTGAGGAGTCAAAGCCATCACCACCTTCAGATTTGCTGGGCATTAGAAGACTGTGCTCAGTGGCAGAGAAATAAAGTAGACATCAAACCCCTGGTTCAAACCCTGCTTCCACCCCTACCGTGAATAGGGGTGAGCCTAGAGTTTACCAATCCAAGCCTCAGTTTCCACATCTGGTAAAGGGGGAGGAGGCTTTTTTTGCTTTGGAAAGTTGTTGGGAAGCTTCATGGGATAACTTGCACCAAAGTGCATCCGTGCCTGGCACCTAGTGGATTCTCAGCCCATGTTTGGGGATACAACAGATCCCTAGTCAATGGTTGTGAAATGCCAAGCAGAGACTGGAAAGTTCTACCGAGTGCTTGAGCAGAGTGTGGTGTCTGGGCCTGGCATCTACCACGGCCTGACTGGGCTCTTTCTCCTGAAAGCCCACATGTGCCTGGGAATGGACATGGCCACTCCAAGAAGAAAGAACAGGGCAGTGGAGGGCAATGAAACAGGAGGTAGGACACAGTCACCTGTCTAGCTCCACCACTCATCCAGTGCACCCACCTGGGAGAGTTGCTTCCCCACTCTGGGATCACATTTCCCCATTGCAAAATTAAATCTTTTTCTTTCATCCTTTTAAAGTGCCATTGATGCCCTCACATCACTGCTCCTTCCTGAGCCTCAGTTTCCTCCTCTGTGAGATGGGGATGGCATGGCCTTCCACTCGGTGAAGTTCAGGTCCCAGCGTGCTATGGATTTGCTGGGGAACCATGGCACTGTCAGCATGTGTCTTATTATCCCTTTCTTTCTAGATGCCATTCTTAAATATTTCCTCAAAGCTACAGGCAGAGATGCAAGTCAAGCAAGATGAGGCTGCCAAGGAACCGAGGCATCCTCAAGCCACTAGACTTCGGTCATTGACAGACCATGGCTTTGTACCCCTGCTCCCCTGGGGCTCCTGATGCCAGTCGGGCAGGCAGAGTATGACATGGTGTGACCAGTGCTGTGAGGACGGAGATGATGCATCATGGGGAGAACAAAGGGTGAGCAGACATTGCCTGTGAGCCCTGCCTGGGGGTCAGGAAGGCCCACCCAAGAGGTCACTGCCACCTCAAGGCCTTGGTGCCAGGCAGTCAATGTCAGCCCACACACTTCCTGAATGCCAGACTCATCCTCTCACTCCCAGTGGGCATCTCCTTCCACAGGTGCATGGGCACCTCCAGCCTGGCTCATTCTCTTACCATCTGATCCCAACCTGTCTCTCTACCTTCTCCACCTCAGGGGTGACTCTACCACCCACACATCCAGAAACTTGGCTTCCCCCCTTGTCTTATACCACTCCTCACTGAACTGATCCCTAATTGGGGTCCACCCGTTTTCCTAAATTCTCTTTATCCCTCCTTCTTCATGCCCACCTAAACCCTCATTCAGGCCTCCTCGTACACTGGACTGTTTCCTCCCTAGACTGGAGGGCACTTTCTCTCTCAGCAGCACATCCCAAAGCCCAGGATATTGGTGCCTGGTAGGTGTTGCTTAAATGTTTCTTAAATAGAATAGATTAGGAAGTCTTCACAGCGGAGGAGACTTCTGGGGGGCATCTGCAAGCCTGAGTAGAAGTTAATCGGTGGACCCAGAGGAATGGAGTGTGGAAATGATGCCCCTGCCTCGTTCCACAGGCAGAGAAACCAGTGGGTCAGAGGCTGGGAGGTGTGGCAGAATGAGAAAGTGGTGAGGCCAGGGCAGGGCACGCTGGAAAGGCACTGGGGCCAGATCCTAAAGGGCTTTCAATGCCACATTAAAGAATGTGGTTTGAGGGAGGCTGACTTTATTTGCTTTTCTGTGAGATTTGTCTTTTAGGCAAGGAGCACTCTGACGGCACTTGAGGAAGACAAATCGTGAGACCAGCCCAACACTTGGCTCCGAAAACCTTGCCCCGGCCTCTCATGAGATCAGATTTCCCTGCTTTGGGCCAAACTCTTTAAAGCACTTTGGCATCGGGTGAAAGATTGTCAAGGCCAAAGGGCTGGCAGGGGCATGTTGGATGGTGCCCAGGGTCATGCTGGTCCTCTGTTCAGTTCCTGCTCTTACTCCCTAACCTGGTGGCTCCTTTGGAGCAAGGATACAGAGCAGAGGTGGCCAACCTGAGTAAAGGGTGGGTTGGGGACCAAGGGGACCACCCTACAGAAGACATATGTTGCTACAGCTGTGGGTTGGGGGCCACAGCAGTGGGAATGCTCCATTGTTGAAGATGTTTGAAACGTGCTCCTGCTGGAGCAGGCTTCACGTGCTGAGACCCCACCTCCAGGATGTCATGGCAGCCCCCACCCATCCTGCTTCCTGGAGGATGGAACTCCTTCTGGATGCTCAGTAACCAGGGCTTCTCCATTGAATCACTTGGAATGGAGCACATGCAAACTGTGACAGACATCCGGACCATGTTAGTGGCCTCAGTATCCCTTTTTCTCCTCTTTCTCCTCCACCGCCCCAGCTGGACTTAACCTGCAGCACATGCACATAGCAGGGGCCTCCCCTGAGGTCTTGGGCGCACAGTGGCTACACACTATATATAGTCTTTTATTTGGAAATTAGTTGAGTTATTCATTAATGCATATTCATACTCCTCCTTGAAGGTACAGTGACGGCACCATCTCTCCCAGGAATTCTCCCTGGATTCCCCCAGTCGGTGGGGTGCCCCTTCTCTGTGCACTATCCACCCCTGCTCCCGCTCCCCACTTCCCTCTATCAAAGCATCAGCCTCTGCTTTGAAAGAACAGAATGGCAGCGCTGGCTGTGCCCTCACTAGACTGAGTTTCTTCAAAGTGTGCCTCATTCATGGGAGTGCCCTAAGCCTGGGACCAGCCAGGGGCTCAGTCAAGTTCACAAGCCCAGCCAAAGGAGGGTGGGAAGGGTGGTCAGGGGAAAAGAAGCAAGCAGAGGGGTAGGGGGTGATCACATCAACCAAGGCTTGCATGGAGAAGGGGGTACAGGTCGGGGGTACTCACACTTGCTCACACATCAGAACACCTGGAGGTGCATCCAAGCTCAAAGAGCTGGGCCCACTCCATGCTCCTGATTCAAAAGATCTGTGCTGGGGCCCAGGGACAGGCATCTTCAAAAGGTGCTGGGTGATGCTGATGCTGCTGGTGCTGGGACCACACCTTGAAAACCCATCTGGTCTGAATGATGGTGAAGCCAAGAGTAAGAGGAGGATGAAGAAACTAGGAAGAGAAGAGGGCTGGAGCCACGCTGTGCAGGGTATTCAATGGTGGCTCAGAGGAGTCACAGCCACAAGGAGGGACAGTGTCCAAAGGCTGGGAGACGGAGACACCAGCAGCCCCCACCCTGCCCTGACTTTCTTCCCCATATCAGCCAGCTCCCTCCTGGGGCGCTGAAGTCCCCTCCTGTGTGAAAGGCACACAATCCCTGTGCCCAGCCCACCTCCTCGAGAGGCAGGTGTGCCTCGCGGGAAGAACGGCCACGAGAGGGTTTTGCAGGCTGGAAGGCCCTCAGCAGATGTGTGACAGTGATTATTATAATCTCCCCTCCCCCAGATGGCATGGTCCGGGTTGCCCCCTCCTCCGCCTGCCAGGCCCCTCTCAGCGGTCCCTGGGGACATGAAGGGCCCGGCTGCCTCCTGGGGGGCCCCAGCCCAACCTCAGCATGGGCCCAGCCTCCAGCTCACAGGGCCTTTCTTCAGGTGCAAGGACCCAAGTAGCTGTCAGTGGGCAGCTCCTCGGCGGGGCACCTCAGGCGGGCGGGAGGCGGTGGCGGGGGTGGCGCAGCGCAACCAGGGAACAAAGGCCGGCTGGGAGTTGGCAGGGCGCCATCAGGGTTCAATGCACAATGGCCCGGGGGGCTGGCGGCTTCGCTCCTGGCCGGCATTTGCATAATGTCTGGGGCAGGAACAGGTGCCCGGTCAATAGGCGATTGTGAGACTGTTCTGTCAAAAGAGAAGGGGCCTGTATTGAAGGCCAGGCTCGCCTATTGCAATGCAAATAGCATTCAAAGCAGACCAGCCCAGCCTGGACTCCCGGGAGCTCAAGCTTCATGAAAGCCACCGAGCCAGCCCGGCTGCTGCCGCTGCTGGTGCCCGCTTTGTCTGAGGCCAAAGGGTGGCATCAGCAGCGGGGGCTGGGAGCCACAGCAGGGAGTGAGCAGACTGGTCCACCTATCCAGGAGGGCTTCCTGGAAGAGGAGCTTTTGTCGTTGAACTTGGGCCAAAATATTAGAATGAAGCTCTGCGGCTTCTCTAAAGAGCTCCAGACTAAAGGGGCTACCCCAGCTGGGTGTGCCACAGCGAAATCTGCAAGGGCCTTGCAAGCATGGGTGTGCCACAGCGAAATCTGCAAGGGCCTTGCAAGCACCTTGCCAAATCAGTCCCCACTTCTCTTTGCATGGCTCCAAGCCCCAGGATTCTGACTCCTTTCTCAGGGTATATAGTGAGTACTGCGTGCTCACAAAAGACCAGTGCCGCTCTAGTTGCTCCATGTGGATGAACTCATTCAATCCTCACAGCAACCCTGTGAAGTAGGGCGTATCTGTGTTCTCATTTAACAGATGAGGAAACAGAGGCACAGAGAGGTCAAAGGTTGCACAGCTACTATGAGGCAAAGCTGGGGAAAGAACCCAGGAAGGCTGGCTCCAGCAACCATACTCAGCCACCATGCCCAGGCTGCCAATGTGTTCCCTCGATGCTTCATGAAGGAACTCAAGTCCGGAGGACAGCAACTCCTCCTAGCTGGACCAGAATCCTGCTTCCTGGCTTCCTGCCCTGCCTGGTTCCTACCTCGACATCTGAGAGTACGTCAAAGAGGGAAGGTCTGATGTCCACCTCAGGGATGGGCACACGGAGGTGGCACTGGGTGATAACACTGAGATTACACTTTTTTCCAACACTGAAGACAAGGAAACACGCTTTATCTCACAGAACTATTCCAAATTGTAGGGACTTTTGACTGGCAGCTTTTGTGGGTTCACTGGAAAAGCAAAGGCCTCCGAAGCTGGGTTCAGGTCCTTGCTCTGCCACTTACAAACCAGATGACCTCAGACAACTGACTTCTGTTCTCCAGTTCTCAGTTTCCTCGTCTGTGAAATGGAGGGTTATGATAATTTGCATTCCAGGGATGTGGGAAATACATGGCAACAGCTCCTTGAAGTGGTTCTCAGTGGTATCTGTTCCTTTCCCCACACTGGACTCTCTTTGGAAGTGAGAGCCTCAAAAATATTCCACCCCACCCAGTTTCATGCCGAGATGAAGAAGCACAAGCATTTGTGTGGGTGTGAATTTATTAAGTCACTTGCTTGCATTCCATTGACTCTGCAAGATTTTTTTTTTTTTTTTTTTTATTTCTTGAAAATTTTCAGGGAACTCCCCAGGGGAGGCCATTATCCACCACACAATGTTTGTGATGCCTGAATTGGATAAGAGGAAACTCCCTACTGTACTGGGACAGGTTGAGGGACTCTCCAAGCTTTTCACCGGGGCCTGGAACCCTGGGCTCCTCTCACCCAAGCAGTCAGAAAACATCAGCGCTCACCCCCTCATCAGTGCACAAGAGCCCTCTTCTCCCAGCCACTCTGCTAGATCGCCAGTGGCTTCCTGCAGGCTGTGTTGAGCGGGGTCTGGAGTCGCATCCCGGCACACCAGGAAAGAATGTCATGGTCCTCCAGTGATACCCGCTGGATGCAATGGAGTCAGTGACTTCCGTTACACATTTGTCAGCCTCAATCTAGTGGTGGGGAAATCAAACCCAGAGAAGAGAAATGGTGTTCCCAAAATCACAGGGTGACAATCTCAAAGGTAGAAATAGCTATTTTAAAAAAAAACAAAAAAAAAAAAAACCAAGATATTTTCTGAATGTTTTATAATGAACCTGTATTACTTTTGGAATTAAAAAACCAATAAGGTATTTTCAGTTAAAAAAAGTTTTAAACACATCAAAATGACCCTACTATCACCATAAGAAAAAGGGAGGTAAAGGGTGGTTGGGGCAAAGCCATGGTGTTCAAGGTAGGATTTATTCAGGACAGGGATGGCTACGTTTTGAGCAGTGTCAATGCATGCACTTGTACAGCGCTTTACAATTTCCAAACTGCATCTCACCCGCTTATCCAGTTGATCCTCCCCAAAACACTTTGGAGGCAGGAAACATAAGCATTATTTACTCCCACTTTGCACGTGAAAAAAAATAAGGCTGAGAAAGTTGATGTGAGTTACCCAAGGTCACAGGGTGAATGAGTGGTTGAACTGAACTGTGAGCCCTGGTGACAGGCTCCAGGAAAAGTTAGGAGGAAGCCCGAGGGAGCTCAGAGGGAGCCTCAAGACTTTCCATTCCATTCCATTCCTAGCCAGCGAGAGTCACAGCATTTGTGGAGGCAGCTGACCTAGAAGTCAGTCCCGCCATAGCCTGTCTGTGGGGACCTACTGGCGCTGGGAGTGTGGGCCGCCCCCAGAGGTAGCCAGAGCATCTTCTGGTTCCCGGGCCCTCCCAACCCCCCTCTGTGACCTCATCAGCTCCCTGCGACACAATGCACCCTTCTTCTCTTCGGCGCACCCCACCCCCAGCTCTTAATTAAACTAGCCGAAGGATACCCTTCACAACAGAGGCCTCAGCAGGGCCTTGTCCCTGAGCTTACCATTGTCCTGCCTTGGCTACCAGGACCCACCCTCCTGGAGGCTCCCGTGAAGCCCCAAGGCCCTGCGTCTGATAGGTCTGACACCTGGACACAAATGGTGAAAACATCAGCAATGTAACAAGAAGAACGCAGAAATCACAAGCCATGTATGTACTTTTTCATGAAAAATCAAATAAACTCATACTCATGGTAAGAAAACGACGTATGCTATGGAAGAAAGATACAGAGTCCTAGCAAGGGTTTCACACCTGATTCTACCACTGACAAACCAAGTGGCCTTTGGTGAATTGCTGCCTGTGTGACTCTCAGTTTTCACAGTTACAAAATGGGAGTCATAGAAAAATGCAGGTGAAGAAATGACAGGAAAATGCAAACCAAATGACCAGGAAATTAAAAGGCTGGATGTAATTGGAGCCAAATGTATCTCCCCTGGACCCCAGCAAGAGGAAACCTCCTTCTAACTCTTCCTGTTACAGCCTGTTAGAAGTCTGCCAGTGATCTTTGATATGTCCTTAGAAGAGGAAAACAGGTCATCAGGAAGTCTGTTGCTTCTATTCCAACGAGTAAGTTTCAGAGACGTATGCAGTGACCCCAGCTCTCTTGAGGAAGGAGCAGGCAGAGGTTTGCAGTGAGTTGGTGGAAGCTGGCTGATATAAGCAAATCTTATGGTTGCATCCATTGTCCCAACTGGCCATATACTTGAAGTTAAAGGGACACAATGCTTGGCCACCGGAATCACAATTTCTCACAGAACTATAAGCACATACAGAGCAGTGTGACTAAAAGGCCCTACATCGTAGGGCTATATTCGGAGCTCAGGCTCAGGAGACAAGCAGACCTGAGTTGAAATCCTGATATCCAAACTTTGAGAGCTTCAACCGTTACATAACTTTCCTGAGCCTCAGTTTTCCCATATGTAACAACTTTCTCCTACCTATTAGAAGTATTGAAGATGAAATGAGCAAATGTCAGAAAAGGCAAGGTGGAAAATCAAGCACATTCATTGTTCCCAAACCACTCCCCATGCGGCTTCCAGGAGTTCTTCCTAAAATATAGCCTGACCATGTCCAATCCCTACTTAAAATCCCAATGGCCTCTCACTGCAATGAAATCCAAACTCTTTAACATGATACTTCCCCTGTGTTTCTCACCAGCCACATTCTTACCAAAACTCCCCCAAACTATGCTCCAACTACACCCAGTCACAGGGTCCACGCTTTCGTCTGGGCACCATCCCCGCAGGTGCTCGCCCTCCCACTCTGTAAGCCCTTCCCCCATTCCTCATCTGCTTGGTTCCCAGCCTCTAGCCCCAGCTAAGAGAGCCAAGGAAGGCTTTGCCTTTGATTCTTTCTTTTTTGAAACGTTAATGATATTTATTTATTATTTTGAATAGGCAGAACATTCACAAGATTCAAAATCCAACAGGTACAAAGAGGTATATAGTGAGGTGTCCCCTCCTCCCATGCCTCTCGGCCTCCCAGGTCTAGCTTTGCTCCCCAGAAGCAGCCATCGTTCACACGTCTTCAACTTTCCAGAGAGAATCGCATAGAAGCATATACATGTGTATACATATATATTCATTTTCTCCACTTTTACACAAGTAGTAGCATAATTTGAATTCCATCTCATTGTGTGCCTTGTCCTTTTCACTTAAAAATGCATCTTGGAGCTCAATACATACATATTAGTGCATAGAGGCACCTCTCATTACCTTTTTGTTTAATGACTGCATAGTGTTGAATTGTACAGATCCACCATAAATTATTTAGCCAACCCCCTAGTGATATTTAAGCCATTCTCAATCTTTGGTGAGACAGAGAACACTTCATATAATAATCTTGCACCTGTAGAGTAATCTTGTACATGTAGAAGTGAGACACATTTCTAGAAGCAGATTTGCTGGGTAGAGAGGCTGAGGACACATATGGTGCCAAGATATTGCCAGATCACCCTCCAGACAAGCTGGGTCCCATTGGTCCCCATAGTATTTACACCACTGCACGCTCCATCCACCCTCCGGAAATATGTGTCTGTCCCACACACTTAGCCACATAATCTTGAGTAATCTGGGGTGGGGGGCAGCATCTCTGTGACGTTTCCATGGACGCTTCTGTCATCATGAGTGAGAGGGAGCCTTTTTTCACACATGATTACTTTGAGAGCCATCTGTATTCCTTTTTTTGTGAGCTATTTGTTCATATCCCTTGCCTGGATTCCTATTAGGTTGTTTATCTTTATTCTTAATGATTTGTAGGGGCTCTTTATTTACCAGGGAAATCAATCTTTTGCTATGGCTCAAGTTGCAAATATTTTTTCGTCCTTTGTGTAAGGCTTCTTAAAGAAAGTGATACTAAAAGGAATTATGTGCCTCTCCTCTGTGTCAGGTGACTGCTGAATGAATTGAGGGATAGGTGATTGGTTGGTTGATTGATTGATTGATCGAAATGCATGAATGAATGAATGAATGAGATTTGTCCTGCACAGCTTGTCAGTTAGCCAAACAGCCAAGTCAGAACTGAGCAAATTGATAGAATTGAGCAAATTAATAGAACTGAAATCCCACCGGGGCTTAGTAGCCCAGGGGCCTCCCAGAGCCTCCCTCTCCTTCTCTGCCCACCCCAGTCTCCTTCCCTGGACAGACCTTTCCATCAGCCAAAGCTCCACTAGGACAGGAGAGCAGGGCCACATCTCCCATTACGGAATTTATCTCTCTTGTCGGCCTGTCAGAAACAGAGAATTTATTGCCTCATTCACTTTGAACAAAACCTGTTTCTGGAGACTTTTATGATGGAGGAGTAAGGAAAGGAGTGAAGTGAGGGAGGAAGTGGGGATGGAAGGGATGTGGCCCAGAATATGTAATCTCACAGAGAGAAGCACTTCGGCAAGAGGCCAGACGTGGGCTCCAGGCATCTCTGGTCTCTCTGGCAACCTTGCTGGGCAGAGAGTCACTCACCAGTGTTTGTGGGATAGAGATTGGGCTTTATGTTGCAGGAGATGAAGGCTTGGCCTCTCCCTAACACTCAAGCTCCTAGTGATCCAGACTGTCCCCTGGGTTCTGTCACACTGGTCTCCTCTCTGCTCAGCCAACAGCCAAACATGGCTGACTGAGAACCAGCACTAGCCACACACTCACTCTATGCCTGACTCTGGGCTGTCACACCACGTGTGTTAGTTCCTGCCCATTTCCCAGTGCGCAATGCAGTCAGGACAGTGAGTATCCCCATTTTATAGGGGATGACTGAGGAATGACACAAAAGACAAAAAGCTTGCCCAAGATCACAGCCAGGCTTCAAACTCAAATAGTCTGGTCCAAAACTCATCTGCTCAGCCACTGCATCCACTGCCCAGCAGACATCCAGCTGGGAGGAGGTTGTGGGGAGAAGAGCTGGGCCATGAGCACGTGTTCCAGGACAAGCTCCCCAATCCAAGGCACTGGGAGAGGCCTCTCTGAAGGATGCTTAGGGATAGCTCTGGAAAGAGGCAGGGAGGGAGGTGAGCACAGAGCCTTCAAGACAGTAGGAAAAGCAAGTCCAGCATAGGAAGCATGGGCAGACATGGGCAGGTGTGGACAGGTATGGGCAGGCTTCACATGGGCAGGTGAGGGTGGGTGTGGGCAGGCCAGGCATGGACAGGTGAGGGCAGGTGTGGGCAGGCCAGACATGGCAAGTGCGGGCAGGTATGGACAGGCATGGCAGGTATGGACAGGTGTGGGCAGGTGTGGGCAAGCGTAGGCAGGTGTGGGCAGGTCAAGCATGTGTGGGCATGGGCAGGCATGGCAGGTGTGGGCAGGTGTGGGCAGATGTAGGCAGGTGTGGGCAGACCCAGCCCCACCTCCTCTCTCCCTTGAGTGATGCCCCATCTCAAGGGCAGCCTCATTGACCCTCTCCATTAAGTCCCCACTTTCTTGCTTGTCTGTTCCCTGCATCTCCCATTCAGCATCTCTCCCTCCTTTCACTCATGACACCTCTCCTGCACCTTGTTGCATGCCAGGCACTGCACCAGCCACTGGGAATATGACCATTAATAAGGCCCATGAATAAATCACGGCGTCTTCTAAAGGGAAGAGCAGTTCTAAGTGCTGTAATAAAGTGTGTGTGAATGCAGAGCGGGAGCAATTAAAACTGTCTAGGAGAGGGAGGAAACGCGAGGTTCAAGAAGGCGCTTCTGAGATGCTGGCAGACAATGGCACAAGGGTGACTCCGGCATAACCCACTGCTCTCAGACAGAGCAGACTGTGTTCTGGGAGCCTGGGACCTGACTGAGGAACACAGGTGGATTGGCTAGAGCACGAGGGGCCTGGAGGACCCAGGAAGGACTTGGGGCTCCTTCCTCACAACTGGGAGCTTGTGATGGAGACGAGGGGTGTGACGTGGTCAAGCAAGCATGCTAGAAAGACCCCCTTCTAACCCTGGACTCCCTAACTCACCTTACATTTCTTCAGAACCCTAATTATCATCCATATATTTTACTTATTAGGTTGTATTGTATGAAACGGCCATTCTTATAGGTCAAAATGGGAGAATATTGGCAAGCTCATTCAGTTAAACCTATGGTGTTTTGTTTTGTTTTGTTTTGTTTTGTTTTGAAATGGAGTCTCACTCTGTCACCCAGGCTGGAGTGCAGTGGTGCAATCTCGGCTCACTGCAACCTCCACCTCCCGGGTTCAAATAATTCTCTGCCTCAGCCTCCCCAGTAGCTGGGATTACAGGTTGCCGCCACAATGCCTGGCTAATTTTTGTATTTTTAGTAGAGACGGATTTCACCATCTTGGCCAAGCTGGTCTTGAACTCCTGACCTGTGATCCACCAGCCTCAGCCTCCCAAAGTGCTGGGATTACAGGCATGAGCCACCACGCCTGGCCAAACCTATGGTTTTATTTATATATATTTTAGATTTATTTGTTATATGTACTTAGTTATATCTTATATCCCTGGAGGCTAGAAGAGTACCTGGCATAGAGTGCCTGCTCAATAAGAATTTGCAGAATAACTGCAGGAATGACCAAGGAGGGACTGGGGAGATGGAATTCCTGTTTAGTCTCCCTTCCTAAACATGGAAGCTCCCACAGGACAGGGATCTTAAACTCAGCCAAAGACAGCAAGACACCTGCCTCCGTTCTTCTTACTTTCTGAGTGGCTCTGAAGTAACCAACTTTTGTAAGCTTTGGTTTCTTCACCAATAAATAGGAGCAAGGGCAGATGCCTCCAGTGTGTGTCATTAGGATCATATCAGAAGTCATGGAAAATGCTCCACATAGAACTAGACAGGCAGTAGGTACACCATCAATGCGATTTCCTTCTTTATATGCTAGACCCAATTTTGCCCTGTTCATACATAAAGATTCACAGCATCAAGTTGTCTTCTTTAATGTGAACATTGACATCCATTGAGTTTGACAAGAGAGAGAATCTACCTATGCCCAGTGAGGTGTGCTCCCATGAGAGCAGGGGACTCTGAGTAAGCCGATGTGGGTCCCATCTGCCTCAGCCCCTCCCTGGATCTGTAGCTCTCAGAAGGTCATTCAGCCTCTCTCCTGGACTTCTGCTCAGCAGAGAGCAGGAGGTGGGCCAGCCCATCTCTAGGTTCTTCCAGCTTATTTGCTTTGGGGAAGCATCCTTTGAAAAGTCCCTGGCCAGGTGCAGTGGCTCACGCCTGTAATCCCAGCACTTTGGGAGGCCAAGGCAGGCAGCTCGCTCGAGCCCAGGAGTTTGAAACCAGCCTGGGCAACATACTGAGACTCCATCTCTACAAAAAATAAAAAGATTCACTGGGTGTGGTGGTGTGCACCTGCAGTCCCGGCTACTAGGAAGGCTGAAGTAGGAAGATGGCTTGAGCCCAGGAGTTCAAGGTTGCAGTGAGCCATGATTGTGCCACTGTACTCCAACCTGGGTGACAGAGTGAGATTCTGTCTCTTTAAAAAAGAAAAGAAAAAGCTCTGTGCTGTCTAGAATCTCAGCTTCCATTTGATCCTAGGAGTTGAGGGGCCATGTGCTCACTTGGAGGAAAAAGCAGGGCTGCTGCCTGTAACCCAGCCAGCACCCCACCCCACAGCCTTCCCAATCCACCATTGCCTAGTGGGTGGCTGGCAGGAGTAGTCTCCAGGAGTCTGAGTCCTGCTGGGCTGCCACAGAATCAGCTCCCGGAGCATGCAGACAGAGCCGGCCTCCATCTCAGTGGCACCTCCACCCTTGTGTGCCCTGTAGGTCCCCGATGTTGTGACTGGTTTTGATCCCATGTTTTGACGTAGCCATGTGGATGTGGAGAGACTTTGACTCAGGCTAAAAACCACACATTCTGTTTTCAGCTCTTTTTTTATAGTTACCAAGGAAGGTGTTGAAACGACCACCACCAACTTCCTCTATCCATCACCTGTACAGCAGCAGTCACCAGGTCCCACTCTTAGGGTGGGACTGGCAATCGTGTGAGAATCAAATGGCAAATGAAATTTTTTTAAAAAGGAGGGAGGGGCAGGGATGGTGGAGAGTCAAGGAGGGGACAGGGACATTCGTTGGACACATTACCCGGACATAAAGATCAACAATTTTCATTCTGAATTGGGTACTTGAGTGCAGCCAAATCAAAATGTTCCCCCATCAAAACACCCACCTCTGTGCCTTCCAGGAGACTCACCCTCTAGATTGCAGGCAAGTCTATTGCCTAGTAACCCAGGCACAAAGAAGAGAGGCTTCTTACTAATCCTAGGAGGTGGTTATACTAGTATCACTCCCATTTTACAGATAGAAAGTTGAGGCTCAGAGAGTAGCAGGAACTGCTCAGGATGGGCCGCTGTGCTGGAGGTGGAGGAGATCCAAACTGAAGTTTTTGGATTCCTGGCCCGGGGCATTGCCAGCAGGGGCATCTTCTGGTTTCCCAGGGCAGGGACAGCAATGGCACATGGGGAGAGATGGGGAGCTGGCATCAGTGGAGACAAAGAATGCAGAGAGCCAGAGAAAGTGAAGGAGGCAGCCCCTTGATCTACTCAGTGGCAAATGTGCCCAGATCACCTCCTCCAGCAGGCAGAGCCATCGGGGATGGTGGACAGCCCGCATCTGGCCAGGGGAACATGCACTGGTGACCATAAAGGCAGCTACGGAACCGGAAATCTACCCCAACCGCGCATGTTAAACAACTGGCCCATCCAGCTGTCCATTTGTCAAGGTAATCGTGCTCCTTCTGCCCATCAGACAGATTTATTAGGAGCAGCAGCAGGAGCCCATCGGAGCCCAGTCACAGCACCCTCCATCAATCGCAACACAGGGCGGGCGAGAGACAGAATATATGTAAGGTCATTTGGAGATGGAAAAAAATCATTCACAGCACTCCCGAAATAGCCGATCTCCGCTTTGCAGCAATTGCCACCTTCTTGGCCCTAAATCAAATTCTGCTGCGAGAAGCAAACTCAATCTTCTCTCTCCCAAGTTTTGCTTTGTATGAGATCGGCAGTAAATTGGGGTGTGGACAGAAAAAAGGCACCAAAGGTCGCTGGAATCTGGACATGACTGTGCAGCCCTGAGGGCACAGGAAGACAAAGGAAATGAGAGGTGAGAAGAGCACCTGGGTGGGAACAGGGCTGGTGGTGACAGAAGGGTCAGGAGGCCTGGCTCTCTCTAGGATGACAAGTGCAGCGCTGAGTCAGTCCTGAGTGGACACATGAACCCACCAGCAAACCAAACCAACTCCTGACTTCATGAATCTTTCATTCTAGTTAAAGAAAAGACACTCTTGCTGCCTTGTTATATGTAAACAATGAGAGCCCTCGCACTCATGGTGGCTGTTTGTGATGATCACAGCCTGGGGCGCGTTTAAACCCTCCAGGGTGTCAGGAGAGCGCCTGAGATGAAGAGGCTTTTAAACTCCTCCCACAAAGGTTGCCATTTCTCTACGCTCCACCTTTCCAGCGCTTCTCTGTTCACCTAGTCCCAAGGTTTCTCACCCGGGCACTAATGGCATTCGGGGCTAGATAATTCTTTGCTATGGGGAGCTGTCCTGTGTAGGGTAGGATGTTTAGCAGTGTCCCTGGCCTCTATCCACTAAATGCTGGCAGCATCCAGCAGTTGTGACAATGAAAAATGTCATGAGACATTGCCAAATGTCCTCTGAGGAGTAAAACTACCCCCACTGAGAACCACCTCTGCCAGGGGCTCAAACATCTGAGAGAGACCCCTCTCTCTGCAGCCCCAGGCCTCTCTGCTAAGCTCCTACTCATCCCACACGGCCATCTGCCTGCCAGATATTGCCCCCTAGACGGCACCTCAAATGCAGTAAGCCCCATCCATGGTCCCCCCTGCAAACCCCTCCAAGGCACCTTCTCTGACCATGAAACTCGTCTGTGGCAATGGATTCTATCTTTGCCACTTCTTGCCTGGGCAACCCAAAACACAATATATGCAGGTATCTCATCTTAAAAATAACAATAGCAGTAATAATCACCTCCTAGGGCTACAGCAGGAACAAAATCATATTATATAGAAAAAGGCATCTCTGAGATCATTTGTCTGCCGTATGATGAGAGTTTCATAAATGCTTATATAAAAATCTTAAAATAATTAAGTAATCCACATAAAGAGGTTAAAACATGGCCGTGAGACATAAGCCAATGAAATACTGCATTTCAGTATGAGAGATGTCACAGTCACTTGCTGACATATAGATAGTTCAGTAAAAGAATCAATGAACGGATGAGTGGGTGATCAGAAGCAGTCCCTGATTTCCAGGAAGTGGCGACATTTGCCAGAGAGTGCCTTTCATGTGCCGAACCCACATGGCCCTCCTTGGCATCTGTCTGCTGTCCACCGCAGGTGAACTTGTGCATAGCAGGTGCTCAGTGAGGCCTTATTGGTTAAACACCAACAAAGAATGCTAATTTTTCTCACATCTATCTGAGAAGGGAGAAGGCGAAAAAGGAGGGAATGTATGTAGGAGTTAAGTGAGAACAGACTTCGAAAGGACCAGACTCCAGGAAATCCTATCCGTCTGCCTGACAGGGGCACTGGAGTCACCAGAGCTTCCGGGCGCAGCAACACTGCTCTCCAGGGACAGTTGGATCTACATGTTTTGCCACTGCCAAGGAACGAGATGGGTGGAATAGAAACCAGCCTACAATTCTGAGATGTGTTCAGCTCCTTTTACGAAACAAGAATTGTGGTATAACCAACATTGTCCAAAGTAGAAATCCGTAGCTGAGATGGGGACCCTACAGAAAACAACACAGCCCTCCTTGAGGGCACAGCCCAGCAAGAACATTTACTATCATGTAATTTTCCTGGCTGTGTACTTGCTGGAATGGGGTTTAGCCACTCTGGTTTCAAGTCTCTCCCGATAGCCTTCCCTTTGCTGAGTAATTGTAGGCGAGTCCCTTCTCCTCCCTAGGCTATAGCGAGTTACCTTATCTTTAACATGAGTGCTTGGCCTAGATGATTTCAAAATCCTTCCCAGCAATAACATCCTATAGGTTGAATCATCAGCCTGAGGTTTAGTCCCAGGCAGTGGTATGTGGGAGAGAGCATGCTCGTGTGTGTGTGTGTGTGTGTGTGTGTGTGTGTATTTGCAGTGTCCTTTAACTTGATTGATAGTGTCTCATATCAGATGCCAACAATAAATGCCGACGGTAGAGACTTCACTTCTAGCATCCACTGACTTCAAAACGGGTAAGGACTCTGGGAAAAGCATGACGCCTCGAACATGCATAAATACGCCTGGCAAGCTTTGGAGCCCCTAAGGCCTTTTTTTTTTTCTTTCTGGCAGATATGCTAAACGTGTGCACATAATTGTGTGACAAATATTGCATACAGCTTTGCTTTACAAAAGTCAGGTGTCTCATTTACCCAGGAAAGCTGCTGTGTCTCTAATAAACGAGGCCGCAAGACCAACACTTCTTTTCTGAGTAATTATCTTCTGAAGGCTGCATGGACAGACGATAAGAAAATCAAATTATTCTGAGACAGCAAAAAGGAAAGTAGAGCTAAATACACACAAATATGGCCACTAGAATTACAAGGGAAGTCCTTCTGGGGCGGTGGCCTCTTTGATACTAGGTAAATAACAGGAAAATCTGAAAACCCATTGTTCTCCCCATCCTACTGTTTTTAGGTTTGCTGCTGCCTTATCACTATTAAGGGATTTATTAAATGTAAATCTTAAAAGAGGCTCTACAAGACTTATATCTAAATATTCTCCTATTTCTGTCATTCTTCAGTTGTGTCTGTGTTCTACCCATTCCCACAGTAACCCACCTAAGAAATAAATAAGTAAAATGCTATCATTCCTTTTCTGAAAAATCCCCAGTGACCCTTAGCAGATTGAAGTCCAAATCCCTGAGTGGGGTCTTCAAGGCTCTGCAGGGTCCTCGACTTGCCCCCGCTTTGCTGTCAATCTCCCTTGCACCTTTGCTCCAGGGATGCCGTCGTCTCACCTGAAGGCACACGGAAACTCTCAGCCTCTCCCTCACCCAAGCCTTCGTTCATGCTGGTTCCTTTACCAGATTGGCCTTGCAGTCCTTTATTTGCCTAAGAAACTCCCACTCCTCTTTAAGACCTTGCTCAAATGTTGAATCCTCGGGAGAACTTTCCCAAATGTCCACCTTCTCTTCATCAGCAAATATTTGCTGTGGGTCCCCAGCCTCAGGTGTTCATCGCATAGAAATCAGCGGTGAGGGAGACACACTGAGAGACCGGAAACCAGAAGATGTTACCAAGGAGGCACCAGTCCCCCAGGGCGCAGACCCTGAGTGCAGTACATGGCACACGGAGGGCGTTCTTAAGCGTCGGTGGAATAAACGCTCCAGGGATGGATGAGTAATCAGCCTGGGACACTGGGAAGCTGTGGGGCCCTCCCAGGAGCCATCAGAAGCAGCCGCAGGTGGGGTCCTCTGCAATGCCACAAGGAATGCCACCCCAACCCGGGCAACTGGTCTGGCTGCTGGCACTGCCAAGGCCCAGGGGAGGATGGGCCCTGAACTGAAGCTGAGCGGGTCAGGGGCTGGCCAAGTGGGTGGAGGCAGAAAGAGCCTGAAGGAGGCATGCCGAGCCTCACCTTTGGGAGACAAGACGGGGCTCCCACACAGCCCCAGGAAGGGGGACCAGGAGGCCAGTCCACATCTCCTAAATGACCAGCAAAAACTGGGTGGCTTGAAATACCCACTGAGCAGAGGCTCTTTGGCCTGGTTCCCCCGTGGCCGCTCTGGGTGCTGTGGCTTGAAATACCCACTGAGCAGAGGCTCTTTGGCCTGGTTCCCCCGCGGCCGCTCTGGGTGCTGTTGGCACGCAGAGAGCACTCAGTGTATACCAGGTGCATGGTCACGTGGGTTAGCAAGTAAATGAACAAACGCACAAATGAACCAGGCTGTCGGGAATGCAGCACTTGGCTTTTGGTGCTTCCCTCCGTTTCCCTTTAAAAGAAAAGGCTCCAAGGACAGTAAGATGAGGGACAGGTGAGAGGGGGACTTTAAGAGACACACCAGAAGTCATCTTAGTTTTTCTTCCTTTAGGTCCATTAAGGAAAAAGACCCTCTCAGGGTCCTTTCTGACCCTCAGGAGTGGTGTCCCAGCCTAGAATCCCACAGCTACGCCGTAAAGGAGTGTCGCATGCTTGCAGGGGGCTGCATTTCCGCGGTTAAGAATATGACCTCTCCCACATCCCCCTCCAAGGTCACATCGTCTGTCTCACCGTGACCCCACTAGCAAGCCTCTGGTGTGTGCCTTGGTTCATGAAATGCTGCTTCTGGTGGGAAAACGCCATTTTTAGATAGACAGATATCAGCAAAATATCCATGACCTAAACCCTGGCTCAGACTAAGGAAGACCCACAAGCTCCATTTCCTAGCACTGGGGCATCTCATTCCCCTCTCCTATCCAAGCAGCTGGGGAAAGTTCTGCAGGGGAGTGTGCACACCAGCAGGCAAAAGATGGATTCAGGCAGAGAAGAGGTGAGGCAGAGAAGAGAGTTCAGGAAGAGAAGAGGTGAGGGATTAGGACCAGCCCAGACACCTGACAGAGAGAAAATCTGGCCCTTCCCTCCTGATAGGCAAAGAGAGCCCCACAGTGGCCACAGGATCTGCAGGGAGTCCATGGCACAAGGAGAAGAATTGGGAAAGAATAGAGAAAGCAGTGGGGGTAGACTGAGGATGACTGGGACCCCGGGCTGAGGAGGCCGACTGAATTTAACAGCCCCTGGGAGCCATGGAAGCTGCTGGAGCTGAGGAGGTGCATGGCACGAGCACCGGGTGGACTGCAGGGCAGAGCCTGGAGCAGAAAAGCAGCATGGAGTTGAGCCTGCACCCAAGGCTGGTGAACCCCAGCCTGCCTGGGTGAGTGCTGAATGCTCCAGGGAGACATCCTACAGATGTGGGACTCCATTGCATCTTTGGAGAGAGATCAGAAAGCAGCCCTTGTAAGCCCCTGCCTGGTCACAGAAGCAAGCAACGCAGTGGGGAAAACATTTGCTTAGGATGCACACAGTCCGGGCTGAAGCACCCCTGGTGTCACGCCAGACTCCCGACTGTGTGGAGGTAAGGGCAGGCTTGGGCCAAAGTCCCAGCATTGAGTCTAACAAAACGCCATGGCAGGGCCTTTATCAATGTTCGTGTAATGGAGAGCCTCCTCTACTTTCCTGAGCCTTGGTCCCTTCTCTTGTAAAAACCCCCATGTTAGGATGATATTTGCAATGCACTTAGAATATGGTAGGAGCTCCACAAGCGGTTTTGTGACTACTTATCTTTCACGGATAAGGAAAGTGATCAGTAGAAAAACTGTGAGAGCGAATGAGCAACTGATCAAAGGTCTAAAGCAATTTTAAAATTTTTGTATATCGTTACTTTCCAAAACTTGCCCATGTCAGTAATTTATTCTGGTGCATCCAGACCACCTGTGGTCAGTATTGAAATTGTCCTCAATAGAGGATTCGGTGGCGTTCCTGGAGTCACATGGCAGGTCAGAGGTGGACCAAACAACAGATGCCCTGCCTCCCAGCCCAAGACCTGCCCAAGACTTGACCACGTTGTCCCTGGTAAAGAGCGCAGTGACCCAGTGCTGCCGGGCTGTCTTCTCTCAGGCCAGTCCTCTGGGGAGTAAGGGATCTGGACAGGAAAGGCTGGAGGCCTGGCACGAAGGTGTGTCTCAGGGGGACTTTGTGCAGCGCTCAAAAGGATGGACCAGCTTGGCCTTGGCTGAGGTTGCTTCCCATTTCTAAGACAGTACAGTGGCCGCTGGTGATGCAAGGACCCTGTGGGCAGTGATGCTGCACTCTGAGTAGCTTCTGGAGCCAGTCGGAAATCTGGAGCGGGAGTTGGGGGCAGGTGCCTCCCTCCAGAGTGTCTGGTATAAGGTAGGGAGGGGTGGCACAACTCAGCCAGACACATTAGGGTTGAGAGGCAGTTTCCAAGTTCAGCCAGCACCTGGAGTGATAAGAAGGGAAACTGAGGCAGGCTCCCTGTCACACAGCTTGAGTCAATATAGCTGACCCCAGCCCTGCAGATTCTGAGCCCAAACTGCCCAACAAATTCCAAACCTGCCTGCTTGTGGGCAGAAGCTCCTGAGGCCTCCCTGCCCTGCTGGGCCTGCCGAGACTCTACATCTCCAGGAAAGGATGGCAGCGGCTGGGACAGGCCGGCACTTCAGAAAGCTGACCTGCCAAAGGAGCCACAGCTCATGCCTCACAGGCCTCACAAAGACCCACGAGCTTACCAGGCAGGGGCTGGGAGGGCGTGAAGTCAAATGCCACTGGTCTCTTTTGATATCATCCTTAAATTCAGCAAACTGTAACCACTGGGGGAAACCGGGTAAAGACCACTCTGTGCTGTGCTCTCTTTGCAACTTCCTGTGCATCCAAAACTATTTCCAAATGAAAAAATACAAAAACATGACATTGGTTTCAAAACTGACCTCCTCAGCTCCCGATGCCGCCAACCTGGTGATCCTTCAACAACCCCGCCCAGCACCCAAGCAAAGCCCCTGATACAGTGAGGACCTTTTGAGAAGAAACTGCCCCCAGACTTTGCTCTTCTCCCTCCTTCCACCGCCTCTGCTCTGAGTCAGATTTGCATTTCCTTTCACCTCGCATTTGACCCCTTCCTAGTTAGCCCCCGACCTCCACGGTCTCTCTCTACAGTCCACACCCTACCTCGCCACGCCAGTGGAAGGCATCTCAACCTCAGCTCTGCTTCAAACCCTCCAAAGGGCCCCATTCCTTTTGGGATAAAGTCCAGCTCCTCAGCAAGCTCTTCAAAGTCCACCCTAATGTGACCTCAATCCACACATCTGTCCAGTTTCATCTCATCACACAAGCCCCACCTCGATAGAACCACAGACTTAGGTACCAGCCCCAACAGACCACCAGACAGTCCTCAAAAATGCTACCCACTTGTCCAGCCTCTCTTCCTCTGCCTAAGCTGTTCCATCCATCTGGTAGACCCTTCCCTGACCACCTCTGTTCGTTAAAATCCGCCTCTTCCTTCAGTACTTAGCTCAAATTTCTTTTCTACTGTGACCCCACCCAGGGGAAGCATGCCTTCCCATGGCTCCCAGGTGAAGAACAGGAGAAGGAGAAGCACCTCTGACCTCCTTGTCCATTGGGGTATGTGGCACACATTGGCTGGGCTCTCACTGGTGGGAGTGCCCTGGGGACGAGGACCAGACTTGGCTCATCATTGGCCCATCAGAGATGTTGGATGGATATTTCTGGAATGTATTTGTTGTTGAGGGAAACTCATTCCTCAGTGAAGAGAATCAACATTTGGGTCCCAGAAGAACTGTGCAGTTGTTTTGAAAAGAAGGAGTGGAAACTACTGACCTTCAAAGCAAATTTGAGCTGAGGGTGTGTCTGAAACAAAACACACAAAGGGAGATTGGGGCCAGGAGGGGACAGGAAGACCTTCCAGCTTTAGTGTCGCACCCAGGAGAACCTCTTCCGAGCCAGGAGGAGGTGGAGCTCGGGTGGGGTGGGAGTGCCCCTCCTTCCCTCCCCTTGCGGTCCTGCAGGATGCTGCTGATGTTCCATCGCCTCCCTCTCGGGTGGGTGTGGGGCTGGCTTCCTCTGAGCAGGTTCCCCTGCAAAGGAAGCCCTGGCGTCCCTGGAGGAAGACAGAAAGTTCGAGCGAGGCTGGATCCAGCCAGGACAGCAAAATGGTGCCCGCGGCTGCATGGCCACATCGATCCTGTGGGAGAGGGAGGAGAGCTGGCGGGGCCAGGCCTGCTGTGCTCAGCAGGTATCTCGTCTGCTCTCTCCTCGGCCACACCATGCAGCCTTGAGAGAGTCTGTTTGCAATTACCGCTTGTTTTGATTATTAGGTCAGAATATTCATCTCCAAGGGCTTATGATAAAAGGCCAGAGCAGGACGGTATTTCTCGTTCCAGACTAAATCTCCCAGTCTTTGTGTGTGCGTGTGTATTTTTCCCTTTTTCCTTGTTTTACCAATTTATTCAGTTTGATGGCTGCAAGAGGCAACCCCAGAGGCCGTGAAAGCAGTGACCTGGACCACAGGAGGGTAAGGAGCCCCACCCAGTGAGGAGGCCAGCATGGGGCGGGCTTTTGACTCATCCAGAAGGCAGCTGGCTGCTGGAAACAGAGGCTGGTGTCAGGAGAGTCGTAGAAGCCCAAGCCTGGGAGGAACTCTGGATGTCAACCGTCCAACCTTAGCACATACTTTGTTACCTCTGCAGCATCTCCACCAAGTAGTTAGGCAATCTCTGCTCCCATTCCTCCAGGGACGGGGAACTCACTACCTCCTCAGACAAGCTGGTTCATTGGACATCAATTCCAGAAAGGAGAATGCATCCTTTCTTGTAGGAGTGGTGAGTCTTTGACCTCTAAGACCTCTCTAGGCAGTATGCCCTGTTTCTTCGACACACTGAGTTGGATATGTACCCAAGCCTCACGATCATCCTGAGTAAATGCAACCCTCCCCACGGGGTCTGAACACCCAGAGAAGCAGGATTCCCACCTCCCTCCTTCCAAACAGCCTGCCTCTCTCTCAACGGAGACGTTGCTGCTTTTTGTCAGATCCAGGTCTGGAGCTGCCAAACTGAAGAAAACGTCCTCACAGGGTGCAGTGCGATGTGCGCCCCTTCCTCCTCCGGAGCCCTCTTCATCTGTACTCACTGCCCAGGCTCCTGAAAATGAGTTCTTCAGGAGTCCTCAGGATGAAGAGAAAAGGGGGAAGAAAAGAGAAAGGAAAGTCACCGTGCTCTCAGCCTCAGAAGAGTCGATGTGGCTTTCTTTGCCTCAAAGGCATGGCGGCCTGACTTCTGGAGGAGGGGGAGACAGAGACAGAGGAGACAAATAGAAACAGAGAGACAAAGACAGATGGAAACAGACAGAGAGAGATCAGGGTCTCCTGTAGACCCCCTGAGCACTTACAAAGATCATTCTCATCCACATCGGTATCACAGCTACTTTGGGAAACAGACACCCATGTGATTTCTATCATGACCATTTTGCAACACTAAAGAAAAAGATGAGGCTGAAAAACACAGAGGCCACCAAGTGAATAAAGGTTGGCACTGGGAAATGAGACAGAGAGGTTCTTTGGGGCAGAGCCTTGTTGGCAGGCACATGGGCGGCCCACAGAGTGGCAAATTCGTTTTAGATGGCATGATAACATAAACAAAATTATTTCTTGTGCAAACCAGTTCTTTGGGATTGAAAGGGAATACTAGCCACGTTCACGCAGGCCACGGGCACAACCCAGGACCATCCTGGCTAACGGGGACATACGGCCCTGCTGCCACAGAGGCCTCCAGCTCCAGGTCCCCGAGCCAGTCTCTCCTGCTCTGCTGTGCCCACCCCAGAGAGTGATCCAAAGGCAACCCCCACCCGGAAGCAGCTCCGAGGACAGTGCAGAGACTTCCTTTCCGCTAGCGCCCACATTCTTCTAGCATGCAGATTGCTCTGTCCAGTTGCCCCCCAGACATCTCCTCCTGGATGGTCCATGGGCCCCATGAGTGAGGCTCCTCTAATGCAGACCTGCAAGGTGCCAGTACCATGTGGGCATCTGCTCTGCCCCACAATGTGTGTGAGGAGCCACAATAAAGGCCAGCTCTCAGCACAGACTCGCAGCCGAGAGCTCAGTCTTGTTCCTTGACCTCCCAGCAGCTCTGGCTGCATAGCTGCTCTCACGGTGTCCACCAGACCCCTGGGAGAACTGGAGATGGAGGTCCATCCCCATTCTCCTCTCTCCTTGCAGACTGATTTGGGGTTGGGCCTGCTCCTGACTTCTCTGAGCAGGCACCCCCTCCACCTCACCTTCATTTGACCAAGGCCTCAGTTTCCACCCTGCCTTGGACTGGGTTTAATCATGTTCACCCATGTTCACCACTGGCTAAACACAGACCGATGTGTCCAAACGGAACCCCAACCCCTCCCAGAACTCATCCTCCGTTTGGGATTCCTGATGTTGGCGAAAGGCCCCAACAGGTATCTGCTCACCGAGTGAGTCCTGTTGGTCCCAGAACCGCAGCTTATGTCCCTGCAATTTACTCGCCTGTCCTCCTGTTCCCTAGAAGAATGATCATACCCTTATCTAGGGGTCACCCTTGCCATTCTTTGACACTGTCTCTTTCCCATGCACTGCGCTTAGTGGGGGTGGCATGGGCCGTGTCAGCCATCACTTGCTCAAGCCAAAGGCTGGATGAACAAATGACTATCACAAAGCCAACAGGGGCCCAATCTGGAAACTTGGCTGCATTCAATTCCAGTTGTTCCAAAAGATTGGATTGATTTAATAGGAATGCTTCCTAACGCGTGAACAATTATTATTGTTTTAAATTAGCAAGAATAAAATTCCACCATCTTTCTCCTGGAAGCTACTTCCAGAGAGGCCAAGCTGTAAATTCACAGCACCCACGAGGGGCTAGATAAACAGCCAACTGAGCGGCAAGGAAGCTCCGCAACCAAAAACATCTCCAATTCATACTTTCCCTTACGGCCGAAGAGCCGGGAGGAATTCTTTTCCCTTCTCATTTTAAAAGGGAATCTTCTCATTTGTTCCTACCCTTCCTTCTGGCTTCATAAGAGACACCTGAGGTTGAGCGTGTTTGGCTAACAAAGAGGAACCCACGACATCTGTTAAGTGAGGCGGCTAGTGGTATTGTCGCAAGAGCCCGCAGCACTGTGTCATTGTGTCATTGTGCAGTTGTGTAGTATGTGCCGCCTCAGTCCCACCCTTCCCTTCCTTCCTGACATCACTGCTGTGACGTTTTTCCAGCCACAAGACCAGGCTTTGCTTCCCAGCCAACGAGGTGAGGCTCACTCCCAGCTCCACCCCATCCATTCCGTGAGCCTGGCCAGCCCTGGCCCCTCTCTGGGCCTCAGTTTCCCCATCTGCCCCATGAGCCCTGGCTGTGAAGGACTCAAATGATAGTGGCCCCTCTGTTTGTGAGACCATGTCAGAGAGTCGCCCCCTAAATTCTTAGCGCTCACTGGAAGAAACAGACCAAGTGCTGAGCAGCAGCCCCCGGCCAGACTGGTCAAACACATCCCAGGACCCCAGGGCAGAAGAAGCAAGTGGGACCATGTGATCCTGATGGCTCTGGAGGTGTGGAGCATGCTGGAGTCATGTTCTGTTGTGGCTCGGCCTTTGGTCATGGTAGCAAATTCCATCCTCACCAAGCACCTTAGCCCACTCCGGGTGTGCCTGAGCTCCATCCATCATTGATTCATCTATCAGATTGTGTTGGCTCCTTTCCACATTCCAGCACCTGAGCCTGATACGGATGCAACAAGGATGAACAAGGCCCCCCTCTGGGTGTGAGGAGTAAGGGGGAGACACAGGAACACGACCAGGTCATGCGAATGCCCTGTGACAAGTAGTAGCCTGAGGCAGCTTCAAGGTGCTAGCAGGTAGAAAGGGTTCGTAACTGAGTCTGGACAAAGAAATCTCCGGCATGGAGTCAGCTGACCTGAGGCTTAGGTAGAGGCTAGGAGCTCCCAGCTGGAGAAGGAGCACCAATTCTTGGCAGAGGGACATGCACACACACCCCCGCCGCCCCCCAGCTGCAGCTTCACTGGTCACTCCTGATCACATTTTTCCTCTGCAAACATTCCCAGCTCATAGACCCATCTCAGTGCCCTCACCTCCCCCACCACCCCAGCTCCCCTGCCCTGTCTTACCCCTCCTCCCCAACGGTCCTTGCTTGGGGTGGGGTAGTCGGGTTGCACATGTGTGTTTGAATATGCTGGCCAGCATTGCTTGTGGTCTCATAATTGAGTCTCCCCAGGAATGGAGAGACGTGAGAACTGAGCTCCTGGAGCTGATGGACCAGAGAGGGGTGGGGCGGGGGAAAGAAGGACCCTGAGAACCAGCCAACTGTGGTGCAGCCCCCAGAGCTCTAGGAAACCAGACGGGAACAGGATTTCCCAAATCACGGAAGAGTCCAGGCAAGGCAAGAGCGCCCAGGGCTGCTGAGTGTCCTGTCGGTGGGAGAGAGGTTGGGCCCTGCCAGCCCTTGGCCTCTTCCTCTCCCACTTACTCTGCCCTGAAGGCCAGGACCATGGCTCACAAAGCCGTCATGCTGACCTGGCTGCCCCACCGTGGGAAGAAGTCCCCACTGCGCAGGGCCAGTCCGTGCTGCCTGAATCCTGTTGTCCTCGTCACCTGGCTCCAAGCTTACTGAAACAACAGCTGCTGCTGTCCTCACCCCTCCCCCAGCCCTGTCAGGCCCACCCTCTTCCATTGCCCAAAAGGCCACAGAGGCCACATCATAATGTAGAACAGAATTTTCCTGAACACTGGGGAGTACTGGGAAGCGACGACAGCACGGGGCAGAGTACGGCAGCAGGACACTGACACCTGGCTCCTCTCTCAGGCGTGGCATGTGGCCCAGGCCTTGTCCCCATATCAAGGTGGTGCCTCCATCCCCACTTTTCTCTGGATCCCTGGAGCCCCAACCCCTCCTTCTTCTTGAACTTCTAGGGGAGAAACGCTAACTTCTGCAGAGAGGGGAGAAGGCAGGGGGGGAGGAGGGAAGGGGAGAAAAGGGACCCTGGAAGCTCACACCCATGGATTTTATTTCACCAAATCTTCCCCCAGCAGCATACCTATGATGTCCATCTTACAGGTGAGGAGCTTGAGGCTCAAAGAGGAAGTGGTGGAGTCCGCTGTCTCCAGGACTTCATTCCTGGGATACATATTATCCCAGGGCTTCTGGACTCCAGGCTGCCCCATCACCCGCAGCCACAAGGGTCAGAAGCCTGGGAGTAGGGGTACCTCTGAGATCTGGGGCAGCAAGATCTGGGGTCCCGTGTCTCTACCCTTCCAGTTGGCTCCAGCTGGCCGTGACATCTCAGGGAGCTGCAGGCCATGGGTACAGTTAGCTCAGAGAGCTTAACAAATGTTTATAAAACCTTTCATACACAGTTAATGGTCCTTATTAGGACCTGGAAAAGCAGTCACTCCTGCCACGTCCCAGCTTTAAGGAGCGTTTTATTATTACACGCCACTCCGCAAATTCACGAGAGAAGTTGTGGCCCATTTGTCAGCGGAGCCAATGCCCGGGGATGCTGTCGAGAAGCCTCTGTCCTGGTGCTGACTGGGCCAGATTTCCGGCTCCACTTGCCCTCCCTGGCACCCCCACATGCCCATCACTCTCAAGCTGCCAGTGCACCAGCTGCCTCCCCTGAAAAGTCCCTCCTTGAGGCTGCTGTGGCCCCAGAACCCTGTGCCTGAGACCTGAGTCAGGCAAGGTCTGGGATGAGGTACCTCCCTGTCCTGGGCAAGGAGGGGAGGCCTTACAAGAAATCCAGATGCCTAGGCCCCAGACCCAAGTCTAAATTATTGACCAGGTGGCCAGCAGGTCTGAAGACCTATACTTGGGAGCCACAGTGCCTGAGACATGAGCCTCTGACGCCTGCATGCCAAGCCTAGCTCTGCCCACGACTGTGTGACTTTAGGCAGACCTCTCCAGTTTTCTTCACTATCCCCACCTGTAGAACGGGCAAATCATATCTACCTCCAAATGGTTTTTGTGAATGTGATACCATTTTATGTGAGCAAAGGGTGTGTCGTGATGACGTGGTCAGACCTGCCTCTGCTATTGGAATGGTGGAATCCCAGCATTCGGAGCAGGAAACCACCGAGGTCTGGGTGAGAAGCAGGCGGTGGAACTAGACAGGGTAATGGTTGCATCACATTGTGGCTGTGTGAATTGCCACTCAATTGTACATTTAAAAATGGTTTACGTTATGTGAATTTTACCTGAAAACAAAAAGCAAAACCAATCAAGTTCCTTTCCACCTTAAAAATGACATGCCTACCAGGCTCTGAGCCTTGGTGTGGCTGTTCCCTCTGCCTGCTCACATTTTAGGGTTCATTGAAAATCATTTCCTCCAGGGATCCTGCCAGGAGGTGCCCCCTAATGCGCTGTGTCCCCATCCCCGGGAGAGGGCAGCACCCTCACTAAACAATAGGCTGGGGGAGGGGGATCCTATCTGCAGTTGTCCCTCATCTGGCACATAGTAAGTGCTCAATATTTGTTCATGGAATGGAAGATTTCACTTTAAATCAGCCCTAGTTTTAGGGACAAAAGCAGGGCAGCCCTGCCCCAGTTGCACAGTTGCACAATTGGTGGAGGAGCCAAGGACCAGGCCTGTTCCACCCCTGGAAGAGGCCCCTGCCTTCCTATTCCCTGTCAGCAGCTTCCCCTGGGTGGGAAGCGCAGCCCAGACATTGAGCCTCTCCTTCCCAGCCATTAGCTAATCTGCCCCCGGCCAGCCAGCATGCCAGGGCCCCTGTCTGCCCTTCCTGTTTCCCCAGGACACTGCTGTTTACATGGTCAAGGGCTTATCACAGACGGGCAGGCAAAGGCCCATACTAGGAAACCTTGTCCCCAGCATCTCCTGACACTCCAAGGTTTTGACTGCTTGAGCCTTTGGCTTCTAGGTGCTCCTGCTGGAAACCGCTCACATGCAGGGCCTCAATTTCCCCATCCCTAACATAAACAGATGAACAACCACTTATTGATTTACCACCACTGTGGAGTGACGTGGCTAAGGGGTGGGCTTTGTATTCCAAACTCCTGGGTCTGAATTCCAGCTCTGGTCCTCACTGCATGAAGCTGAGCCAGTGATTTCACTAAGACTGCCTCGTTTCCTCATCATGAAATGGATATGATTCCAGTACTCACTCTCCAGGTCTGTAGCACTTTGCTGTACCTAGCACTTTGCTCTACCTAGCACCGTGCCCAGAGCGCTATAAGCACTTACGGTTGTGAGCTATGACTTTCAGAGGTCCTTCCCTTATCCTCATGACTCAGATCCTTCACTTCCTCCCTTACAAAGTGGAGGAGAGGAGCAATTTTGGGCACTCACCAATGGGTGACTGCAGCCCCTGGTCAACACTGGTCGCCGGAACAGCCAGAATAGCCCTGGCTCTGGCATCTTTCAGCCACTTTGACCTTGGATGCATCACGAAAACAAAAAAGGGAATTTACAGAGGAAGAAACAGAGATCCAGAGAAGACTGAAGCTGCCCTCACTCACCCAGTTATGCAGAAGTGGCCTGAAGGTGGAAAGAGAATCCACCCCTGGAGTAGGGGCGGGGTCTGGGCTCTGCCTGTGTGGTCTTGGGCCAGTCACTGCCCTCCCTCAGCCTCTGTCTCCCCAGCCATAAAATAGGCACATTAATCCCTACCCAGCCCCAGAAGGTACACAGTGAACATGAGAGAGGGGCTGTGAGCGGCACCCTCAGGCAAGTGGGCAGGACAAGGCATGTGCCAAGTACCAGGTATCATCCTCACTCCAAGGACAGATGCCCAAAGTGATATAACTCCAGCTATGACCTCTCCAGGGACCCCAAGATGAATCAGTTGATTGGCAGCTCCATTCGGCTATCCAGAAGGCATTTCTGAAACAGCCAGACCAAAGCATAACTCTGTCATTCCACCCAAACCTCCAACTCCTCTCCTGGTGAACACTACTCCTGCCATCCACCCAGTGGCTCAAGGTCACGATCCTGTATGTTATCCTCAACTACTCTCTTGCCCTCCCCTCCTACACCCATCTTTGCAGCAAGACCTATCAACTCTGCCCTGGAGACACACCCCAAAGCCACCTCTCTCTAAGCCTACTGCCCACAACCAGGGCCTAGCGGCAACCACTGGATCTGGATTGTGCGAGAGGCACCTAACTTCCCTTCCAACTGCAACTCTGGGGCACCCACCTTCCATTACTTCGAAGGGTCATTGGATCCCATCACTTATCTGTTTTAAACCCTCTGAAGTATCCTTATCTGGCTGGAATAAAACATAAGCCCCCTACCTGCCTTACAAAGCCACGCACAATCCAATGGCTGGCTTGGCTCCACCCCTCCCTCTTCCCCCATTTAGGCATACAGCCCTCTTCCTTCCCTCCAGTGGGCCAAGTTCTCTCCCTCCTGTGTCCTCTTCCCCTGGTCTCCATCATTCAGATCTCAAATTGAAGTGCCCCTCCTCAGAGAGGCCCAACTGCCCCACTGGGTTCCTTATCCACAGCTCAGCAACGCATCAGACTCCTTCAGCGCTCTGCAGGGAGGTTGCTCCCATCTGCCATTGTGTGCCCACTTTGTTGTCTCTCTTGCTTCCTACAATACTGAGGGCAAGAAATTTATTACTATGACTCCTTGCTGTATCCCAGCATGAGCAGAGCCTGGCACATAGAAGGTGCTCAGGAAATATTCACTGACTGAATGAATGAGGGAATGAATGGGTGAATGCAATATAACTTCAAACAGCCTGCCTCAGATACAAAGTTTACCTGAAAAAGGCCTTTTAATCTGCAACTCCTCAGGAGCTAGGACTGGGTCTGACTCACATCTGGGTGCCCACCACAGAGCATGTGACTTGGTACAGGGCTGGTACTTTGTAAAGATCTGTCTATGATCTATGTAGGCATCTAACAAAGACCATGCCAGGCTTGGGAAATAGTGAGTAGGATGAGCTCTCTGTGCTCTGGGAGCTTGCAACCCAAATGGAGAGACAAAAAGGATCACACAGCAAGCCAATGGCTTAATGGAGATAGATATAAAACGTGCAATGGGATCACAGAATAAGCAAAATACATCAAGTCATAAAGTGACATATACAGTGGAATACCATTTACATAAAAGTTTAACCCTGAACAACAACACTGTATGTTGTTTATGAACACAAAAATACATGGTTAAAAAATAAAAACACGTATAAGAAGAAAGGCACCATCTCTGCAGAGGGAGGAAGAGGATTAGAATTGTGGAGGCCACATATGGGGCCACAATCTTATCTATAGTATTTTATTTCTTAAAAAGAAAAATCTGAAATAGATATGGCACAATATTAGGATAAGATAGAGCTCAGTGGGTCATCCATAGTTGTTTGTTATGCTAGTAGTCTATGGGTTTGAAATACTCCAAGATAACTTTGTATTAATGTAACATGACTACAGCAAAAGCACCCTATCTGTTGAATGAGTCCTTGATGTATGGGTGACTTAGTGGATGGATAGATGATGGTAAAAAGACAGATGCATGCCTGCCTGGGTGGATGGAAGGATGGATGGGTGGGTGGATAGATATATGGATCCATAAAAGCATGGATGGAAGGATGGCATATGGGTGGATGGATAGGTGAATGGATGAGTGGATTCACGAGTGGATGGATCAAATGGATAAGTGGTAGAGATGGTGCCAGCAATTCTCAAAGTTTACCCTACTCCTTTCACATTTGTTGAGTACTTAACCACATGTCAAGCTCTATGCTAGGCCCTGGCATAGTGCATACAGGATTCGAACCAATCCCTTCCCCATAGGAGCTCAAAGCTGGGGCCAAGATTCAGGCCCAATGGGGAGACCGTGTGAAGTGCTACAGTCACAGATGTGTGTCCACAGTGAAATGAGGGACAAACTTTCATAGGGACTTCTCCATAGGGGAAGCAGAGGTTCTTCTGTGTTCTTGAGGGATGGCCTGTTCTTTGGGGGAAAAAAGCAAGCCTGGTGTCCTAGGCAGAGGGATACCTGAACTAGGCAGGGAGGAGTGGGGCAAGGGAGAGTCTAGGCCAGGGCTACTAGCAAAGGAAGCACAGAGGAGGGAATGGAAAGATGAAGCCAGCAGAGGAATTGAGGCCTGGATTGCCACACTGGGAAGCGAGACTTCACTCTTAGGCCAGATAGGTTAAGTCTGACTAATTGTTAGAGTCATCTGATTGGACCAGAAAGGGGTTAGGCCAAGGAATCTGAATGGATCCAAGTCTATGCTCACCCTCAGCCAGGCCCCCTACTCCACCCCACTCTCATTACTGGCTCAGAGTGGCTTGGTCCCTATGGGCAGGAGCCCCTTCCATGGTGCCTGCATGTGTTCACTCCATGCTGGTCTCAGCAGCCCCAAGTGCCTGAGTGTGGGTGCCAGGACCTGGCAGGGGAGGGAGGTGGGAAGCCCATGTGCATGTCTGTACACTGACCCTGATGGCAGCACTTTTTTTTTTTTCATCTCACCAAACAATTCTCCAACAAGAATCTTTATTGCTCGGCACAGGCTCCCAGCTAACTAGGAGAGCATTTTTCTAATTACATTTCCCTTGAAATACACCCGGGTTTGAGTTAACACCTCTTCAGTCTGCCAAAACCTAAGTCATTTTAAAATTAGTTCTGGAGGTTTTACAAAAACCCCACCGGGATGCAGCATTCCTTTCCCACCAAGTTGTGTACTGAAAACTCTCCCCAGATGCCAAGAGCTGCTTGCCTTGGAGACTATGTGCAGAGGGCCCAGGGAAAGGACCACATCCTGGCCCCACAGGCTCTCCTCTTTCTCAGGTCTGTTGAACAGCCCTTGCAATGCTACAAGATCGATAGAATCATAAATGCATTTTGCCCTAAGCAGTCTTTCTGATACTCTTTAAAAACCATGCGGATGGGAGGGAAATGTGATCCATATGGTTTTGAATCATTAACACTTAAATCGTCAAAACAGAGAGTTTTTTTTCCAGGAGGAATTTCATATCCAGGCACCATTAGTGGCTCTTTAATAAACTGTTTAAAATTCTGTTGTTCCCCCTAAAACATGCAAGCACATGCCACATATTCAGCACACGTATGCATACCCCACTAACTCTGAGATGGCATTATTGGGAAACATAGCCCATTAAGCACATCTACCCCCAAGACGGATGGGCTAAAAGCCCTCTTGAGGCATCTTCTGAGCACTGGTGGTGAATGAAATGTACTATGTTCAATTATTCAGGCTGAGGAGTTCCACAGAGCTTTGAGCTCATCTGGACAAGCCCATTGATCATATGGATGAGAAAGCTGAGGCCCAAAGAAGGTGCAGACTCTTGAAGGGTTGGCAGAAGTCACAGGAGAGTATTTCAGGGTGAGGAAACCACATGGGCAAAGTGCCCACTGCCGTTGCCCCAGGTGCCTAAATGATAGGGTGTGAGGTAGGGATCTGGGCAGGAGAGAGAGGCTGGTGACTGGTCACGGAGCACATTCCAGGGCTCCCCAAAGCCTGAGTAATTAAACTCCCTGCTTTAGCCTGCAAGGTTGTGGGAGAGAGGACTATCATTTTCATGAAAAGAAGATCAGATCTTAACTCTTAACACAGTGACAGGGATGGCACGGAATAATAGGGTGATCAGTTAAAAGATCATTGCAGGACCTCTTAGGAGAAATAATGATTACATAGGCTTGAGGCAGAAAGTAGGAGCTAACCTGAAAGATATTTTGGAGATAAAATTGATTGAACTAGGGACCAAATGCACGCAGCTAGTGATGGAGAAACAGCATCAGGATGGTATTCCTTTCCTACGGTTTCTATTAAAAAATTACCACAAACATAGCAGTTTAAAACATGTAAATTTATTCTCTTACAACGTTCAAGGTCAGAAGTCCAAAATGAGTCTTCCAAGGCTAAAATCAAGGTGTCAGCAGAGCTGGTTCTTTCTGGAGGCTCCAGAGGAGAAACCATTCCTTGTCCCTTCCAGCTTCTGGTGTCTGTCAGCACTCCTGGGCTTGTAGCCACATCACCCCAACCTTTTGCTTCCACTGTTGCACCTCTTACTACTCACTCTAACCCTCCTGCCTCCCTCCTATAAGAACCTTGTGATGACATCAGGCTCTCCCAGATAATCTCCTCAGCTCAAAATCCTAAACTGGATCACATCTGCAAAGTTCCAGGGATTCGGATGTCAATATCTGGGGCCTGTAGGCATTATTCTACCTTCCCCAAGAATGAAACCCAGATTTCTGACTTTTGCAACCAAGTGATGCTTTCACCTAAGGATGGAGGAGGTTGGGGAAAGATAATTAGCTTGATGTAGTAAACAGTAATTCTAATTAGAAGTCTGGGAGACATCCAGGAGGGGAGCCAGAGTAGGGACTGGTCCATGAGGATCCAGAACACAGGAGGGAAGTGTAATTAGAGAGTGTGATTTTTAGGTCTTGGGTAACATCAACATAGCTGAAATCATAAGATAAAATGAAACTTTATGTATTCCACATTTATTTCCCAGGCCAAAAAGGGCCAAGGCTAAAGAGAGAGAAGGAGGCATTGATCAAGACTGAGGAGGAAGACAGTTGATCCAAGAAAGGGGAGTGGGAGAGTTGCCAGGGTGGGATCACAGAGAAAGGGTACAACATCAGATAGAGGATAGGGTCAAATAGGATAGGTCACTGATGACCTCAAAGCCATTTGAGTAGAGTGGAACCAAGTGGTGGGATTTGCTGAGGTTTGCCACCACATTTCTTGAAGTTCAGACAATGAGAGAGCTTTGTGTGCAGAGGGCAGGGATGTGCAGAGGCTGGTGCTGCAGAAAACAGAGGAACTTACTACCACAGCCAGGTCTCAGAGGGGTCGGGACAGCAAAGAAGGAAGGGAAAGGGGGATATTGGTCCTTCTCTTTTCCCAGGACGAGAGAGAAGAGAAAAGGGAGCATCAATGATCAAGCGTTTGAAGATGGAAAGAAGAGAAGGTCACCTAGATATTATACAAAAACAGGAGACGAGGTCATCAGGTGAGAATGGGACTGGAAACAGCTAGAGGTGTTTGTCAGGCTGTGAGAGAGAAGAAAAGTCCCTGGAGTGGCTGCATGCAGAACCCATCTTCCCCTCCCACTACATCCATGAACCTTCTGGCTGGTGGTCCCACCTCTCACTCTTTTGTACTTTCCAAGTTATGAGGCTGAAAAAAAATGGAGCTTCCCTGCTGGCTAGAGCATGATCTCCTCTGCCTTCCTTCTTTATTCTCCTGTGACAGGGCCCTCAGGTCGAAAAGTAGCAGCTGATTAGACATGAGGGGAGTAGAGGAGGTGGGACCTAAGAGCAGTCACATGTGAACATGAACTTGAACTTGAATGAGAGCCCCTTCCCCCTGCCCTCACCCAGGAACCTCAACCTCGGCCTTCCTCACACTTGCCTTAGCCAGATCTCAGTGCTCTGTGTGATCTTGGCCAACTCCCTCCCCATCTCTGGGCCTCCTGTTGAAATAAGAGAGTTGGAGCAATGACTGCTAAGGGCCTTGCAGCCTCCTAAGCACAACCTTGGATGTGGAAGAGCTGTCTGAGTTGCTGCAGGGAGCCCCAGCCTCTTTGGAGAAGGGCCCAGGACTCTGTCATTTCATAAACATGATGCAGTCCTGTTTGGTGCTGCATAGCTGTGGTTTTCTGTTTTCCCCCCAGTAGCTACGAGGCCTGGGCTGCAGCTGAGACAGCCCAGCAGGGAGGGAGAGGGTGGCAGAGACAGGGCAGGAGAGAGAGTGCTTCTCTGTGCTGCTTCTTCTGCTTGGCTCAGAAAGTGTGCAGAAGGGAGAAAAACACGCAGGCAAGTTAGGCAGACCCTTCCTCCACCTCCACCCACCCATCCCAAAGAAAGTGGTACTTTCTAGCTGCTTTTGTAAAAGAAAAAAACACATTCTCCTGGTTGGCCTTCCTCTGCTTTGGAGTAGACACCAACATGCAGCTCTAGTAAACTTAGCCTTGGGAAGGTTTAGAAGAAGGAAGAGCTCCCCAGGGATGAGATAGGAGTGAATGTGGAAGCCCTTTGCAGAAGCACCAACAGACCTGCCAGACGAGCCTGTTATTTGTGTATACTTCAACCTGCCCAGACCCTCGCTGGGGCCTGGCACACAGTAGGCCCAGATAACCCTGTGTTTATTAAGCCACATAGAATGGAACCTGGGAAGAATACAAGGTCATCGTTGGAGAGAAGAAATGGCCATGAAAGATGTGGCAATGCAACTGGTGCCCCACTCAGAGCCCCTTGCCTGGACATGAGGATCCATCGCCCAGATGTTGCAGGATGGGGCGTGCAGCCAACAGTACATACTGCACCTTCTCAAGCCAGGGGAGCCGTCTTGTCCAAGGGTGCCTGAAATTTGCCCACCCCTCCAAAGGTCATCTCCCTGCCTATGACTTACTGATGCTGGAGTGTAAGTCCCAGTGCTCTTGCTTCATGATGGGACAAATCTTCAATGCAATTCCCCTTCCTGAGCTCCCCGTGGGATGAGACGAAGGCTGTACTTTGCACCCCAACTTAGCTCTTTCCCCTCCCCTATCCTGCTTCTCTCACTGTCTCTGGAGAATTCCCCTCAGTGCACCACTTGTATAGGAATCCCTGCTTCAGCTCCTGTTTCTGGTGAACCTGACCTAAGACAGCAAGGAGAGCCTTCTAGGCAAGACCCAGCTTGGGAACAGCCTTTCCTACCTAAAGCTACAGGGGCTACCAAGCTGCTCCCCAGCAGTAGGAGACAGCAGAGACTGTTTTGCAGGGCCACAGTTTATTGGTGCAGCTCTGCACACTCAGGAGGGCTGGTGTGCTGGACCACAGCAGTAGCAGACAAAACCAGAACACAGTCCAGCTCCTAGAAGCCTCAGAGGACACCCAAAGCTGCAAGACACCAAGTTCCATTCCAGCTCAAGCACTGCTGACCAGTTTGGCCTGGTTGGCTGGGGACCAGCTCAGACAGAGATGAGGACTGCAGACAGCCTAGGCCAGAGCATCACAAGGTGAGAAAACTGGGCTCCAGGACAAGGGCAGAAGGGCCCTGAGCCCCTCATGGCCAAATACCTTACCAATACCACAAAGCCCTAACCTGGGTAGGATCAGAGCTACAAAACAATACAAAAAAATTATAACAAAGGCAAGAGCAATTGTAGCAGTAACTGTGATATACATAGCAGGTCAAATGCCAATTCTGGGTAAAGCCTGCTGCTAGCCTATGGCACACAATTGCTTTTATTTAATTCTTCTGCCATAATGCGTAGGTATAATCTCCATTTTAGACAAAATGACACACACGAGTAGCACATACGTGCTTCTGTGCAATCAGGAAAGTACATATGTCCACATGCAGCTGTTTTCATTGGCTGTTTAAAAATTAATACAGGCCGGGCACAGTGGCCCATGCCCATAATCCCAGCACTTTAGGAGGCTGAGGAGGGTGGATTACTTGAGCCCAGGAGTTCGAGACCAACCTACACAGCATGATGAAACAGTCTCTACTAAAAATACAAAAATTAGCTGGGTATAGTGGTGTGCACCTGTAATCCCAGCAACTTAGGAGGCTGAGGCAGGAGAATCACTTGAACCCAGGAGGTGGAGGTTGCAGGGAGCAAAGATTGCATTATTTCACTTCAGCCTGGGTGATGGAGTGCGACTCTGTCTCAAAACAAACAAACAAACAAAAACAGACTGTGCATGTCCAAGGACCTGCTTATTAAGGATGCTGCCTTAGGTGACAGGCAACAGAAAGAAAGCCCCACCACCCTTCCAGATCTGACTCTTCCATGTCTGATTCAAATGTCCTCGCCCTCCCCTGCCACCCCAGCAGCCGTTGCCCTGCAGCCCAGAACAGGCAGAGTGAGCACCAGGATGTAACCACCCTCCTGCCAGGTCCATCAGATCTGCTTAGCTGCAGCCTCTCCCCTCTCCCAGGAGGTAGCTGAACCGGATTCTAGAGCTGCACCAGGGAACAGCTGCATCAGAAACCAGGGCTGCTTGGCTATTTCCCAATTCCTATTTATGTTGGGAGAAACAAATTCCCCTGAGGCAGTGACCTCTGATGTGCTCCTGTGAGTACAACCATGAGGGTGTCAGGCTAGGGGGACTCAGATGTTTCTGAGGACACCAGACACCTTCAGATATTTCCAGAGCTGCCCACACCCTGTGTCTCCAGGCTGTGAGCTTAGCCCTGAACTCCTTATTCCGAAGGTCCCTTGAGAGATGCTGCTGGTCTGCCTGAAGCTTCTGGGACACCTGGCCTTAGCCCAAGTCTCCTGACCTCAAGGCACTGAATTTGGGGTCCACAGACCAGGGTACATAAGGTCCTGGTCTCTATGGGAAGCAAGTGCCAAGTCTCTGCAGCTCTGGGGGACACCTGCACTAACCCCAAGGAAAAGTCTCAGTCTCCTCCTCTGTGCATTGGTCAGCATTACAGGTTAGGCTGTGTGACAAATAAGTTCCCACATTGCAGGGCCTTCCCAGGATGCTCTCTCCTCACTCAAATAAAGGTGTGTCCAGGCAGGTTGCCCTCCTTCATTGTGCGGCTTTGATCTCCAAGGCCACTGCAGAGCTGGGGAGAACAGGATGGAGGAGGTATGCATCTCTTAGCTGCCTGGCCTCGGGGGCACATCCAGATTTTGTGGTTCTGAAACTTGCACAATTTGGGGGGCTGCTTCTTCTTCTTCTTCTTCTTCTTCTTCTTCTTCTTCTTCTTCTTCTTCTTCTTCTTCTTCTTCTTCTTCCTCCTCCTCCTCTTCCTCTTCCTCTTCTTCTTCCTCTTCTTCTTCCTCTTCTTCTTCTTCTTTCTTCTTCCTCCTCTTCCTCCTCTTCCTCCTCTTCCTCTTCTCCTTCTTCTCCTTCTTCTCCTTCTTCTCCTTCTTCTTCTTCTTTTAGATGGAGTCTTGCTCTGTCGCCCAGGCTGGAGTTCAGCGGCATGATCTCGGCTCACTGCAAGCTCCATCTCCCAGGTTCATGTCATTCTCTTGCCTCAGCCTCCCAAGTAGCTGGGAATACAGGCGCCCGCCACCAGGCCCAGCTAACTTTTTGTGTTATTAGTAGAGACGGGGTTTTACCGTGTTAGCCAGGATGGTCTCCATCTCCTGACCTCATGATCCGCCCGCCTCGGCCTCCCAGAGTGCTGGGATTACAGGCATGAGCCACCACACCTGGCCTGGGAGGCCCTTTCTATGAAAAGTTGGAGAAAATTCTAAATGTAAAATGCCCTCTGCAGCTCACACACCACTGTACACAGAAATTATAAATACAAAATATCCATGGCCTCCCAAAGGGAGGGGCTAGAGTAAGTGGGTGCCCTGGAGCCCATGCCCCATTAGCTTCGGGGTAAATGGCCCCTGCTGGGCCTGGAAGGGACACGTCCCCATTGCTCACAGTCCATTGACCAGACCAGTCACCTGGGCCCAGTCTCGGCATAGGAGGCTGGGAAGTGTGAGGGAGCCCATGGCTCCTATGAGTACTAACCACCTCCGGCACAGCACACTGTGCTCAGACAGCTGCGTGACGCAGGGCCACGGAGTGGAGGTGGACGCCCTATGCAAATGTGGAAGAGCAGAAGGAGCATGCCTTGGCCAAAGTACCTCCCAAGGATAGTATGACGGAGGGTGGGGCATGGCAGCTCTACCCAGCCCAGATGTCAGGAGAGTTGGCTCTAGTCCCAAAGCTGTCCTTTCTCAACAGTGAGGACCTCAGTGACTCACTCAACCCTCCTGCACCTCACTGGCCCCATTGCCCATGTATGTAAACTGATCCTGCCCTTCCAAGGTGAAAATAAGGTTGTCTACAAATGCTTTGCAGATATAGCCCAGTGCTGCGCAGCAGTGAGTCACTTTGTGATTCTCTTTAGCAAGGCAGTCGTCATTCTTCCTTACGGTCACCCAAAATCTGGTAATACCATGTCCCAGATGATCTGCCCATGGGCCTTGGGCCTGCCTCAGGTATGGAGGCAATGGTGAAGGCTCCAGGTTCCTCTTCTGCACGCTGTCCTTTCTTGCCCCATCCGTATCCCCAGCCCCCAGGAGACAGACCAAGACAAGCAGATCACTCTCAGACACTGCATGAACTTACCAGATCGTCTGGGAGGACTCTAGAATATTCACTCAAGCAGTCCCTATAGGTTAGCTTATCTATCCATCGGTGCTGGAAATGCCTCCAATGGGCACTGGTGGGACAGTCAGAAAGTAACTACTCAGCTATTATTGGTTGCATCCCCACCCCCAAGCTGCCGTAACAGACTGTTTTTAAATAGTCATAACCCCTAACCCTCTCACTCTAGAAAGTCATACCACATCACATAAACACATCAGAATGCATCCACATCTCATGCAAGTATCATTTACATCTAACTTCATAGGAGCTGGAGTGAGTTGAATTTAACAAGTTGACATGATGTTACGTTATGCACATATTCAATTAAACATTGATTAATTTTGATTTTGCAGTCATTTTGTGAAGTTGATCATTTCATTCTCAGCTATCAAATATTCTTCAAAAGACTGAAATCCATAAGCCCTGGGTTTGAGGTGTACATAGATAAACCAGCCCCTGGACAACCCCCTTCCTGGTGTGAACAGTCAGGCTTTGCTGTCTTTTCAGAGGACGCAGCTGCCGTGGCAACCAACCGTCTATGGCAGCCCCAGCACAGGATGCTCCTGCTTGTCAAGTTGGGGCTTAACCTCTTTCTTGCCCCACATGAGGAGCTGAGGGTCAAGTGAGGGGCCGGGGAACCACGGGAGATACTAGATCCTGTGACCAGAGCAGAGAAGGGGGGAGGAAAGTTGCAGGCAGTAAAGGGATCATCCAGGAGCACAACAAGAACACTGCTTTGACCGAAGTCACAGGCCAGGCATAGCCCTCGGTTCTCTGAGCCTCAGGTTCCCCATCTGCAAGCGAGCAAGTGAGGATGGGGAGGGGAGCCCTCTACAGTCTCCTCCTTACTCTACAGATCTAAAGGGCTTCAATGTTACAATGGAATGTTTATTCTGAGACATTCTGCTACAGGACTAATAGGGTCAACACAAGTAAATGGGTATTTTTATCCTGGAAAAGTCATCATGTATGATTTGCAGGTTTGCAAATGGATGGTGGGCACGGGTCTGTGCATTTGCTTGTGACGTGTGTGAATCCTGAAGCACAGGTGTACATGGACATTGTGTATCACGCTGTGTCTATATTGCGTAAATGTAGATGTATGTGTTTGTGTCATGTGCATTGTGCATTTGTATGTGTGTGAGTATGTATGTACACACAGAGTGAGAGCCAGGTGAGAAGGGATGGCACTCATGGATCCTGGCTGTTGCTGTTTACCTGCCTGGTCCCTGCTTCCCCAGAACCCTTTATTTCCTTCTGGAAGGTGTTCCCATTGTAAGCCATCACACTGAGCTGCCGTGCCAGGCACTCAGTGACTCTGCCATTAGGCACCAAATATGTGTGAGTTACACCCTACAAATGTCTTTCCCTCCCTCTTCTTCTCTTGACTCCCACGTAAAACCTGTGAGGTCAGTATTATCTCTCCCATTTTGCAGATGAACCAACTGAGGCTCTGACAGAGACTGATATGTGATAGCAGAAACTGTGGGTGCAAGACCTTCCTGCTGCTCACAGGACAAGTTGAGCAGGTCCTTATGGGTGTGGCTCTACCTTGGACACAGCTTTCTCTGACTTCTTCCCTGGCCCATGGAGATCCAAGGTCAGGCAGGAGCCAAGGTCAGCCTGGGGTGCCAGGCAGGGCTGATGGGCAGCAGCTCCGCTCTATAGCTGGTGGGGATGGCATAGAGCCAATGCGTTGGGTAAGTCAGGCTGCCGAGTGCTGCAGACGTGCCGGGTCTCGCCTCAGCCCGCTGCTCCCTGGGATTAGCAGCTGCAGTCATGAAGTCAGGGAGCCATCTCCTCAGAGCAGCTGGGCAGGGCGGGACGGGGCGGGGGTGAGGGAGCCACTCATGGGTGGGAAGAGTTTCGAGTGGCCAGGTGCCAGGCCACCCAGGGTCATTGGTGCTGTCCCCAGGACCTTCCCAAGTTGGGGCACCACTGGTTGACTGAGTCTGATACCACCAGCTGACCTGGCAGCACACCCAGCACCTTGTCCCCTCCTCACGGCACTCCCATGCAGGGGCTTTTATGACTGCTTTGTGGATAAGAAAATTGAAGCCCATGGAAATGAAGTGACTCGCTCTAACATGCACCATGAGTTGGAATCAGCAGAAGACCCAAGCTCTAATTCCAACTACGTCCCAGCGGAGCCCTTAATAAGGTAGTTATTTGGGCATCTACGGTGTGTCAAGAACCACACCAGGTACATTTCAGTAGGATCTCATTACAGACCCAACGACCTAATGAGGTAGACAGCATCACTGCCATTTGGGAAAAAAAGGAAACAGCCTCAGGGAGGTTAATTTGCTTGCCCAAGGCCACATAATTAAAAAGTGGCAGAGTTGAATCCAAACCCAGATATGACTGCCTCAATGACCTTCCTAAAATACACAACTGACCAGGCTTGGTCTCTGCTTCCCACTGCTCCCTGGTGTCTCAAGTACCACAGCCTAAAACCCAAGAGCTTTCACCTGGCATTCAAGGTCTTCCACACTCGGGCCCACCTTGCCCTTCCAGCCAATTCCCTCATACTGCTCCTTCTCCAGCTTCCACCCCCTGCAGCCTTGAACATGCTATGTATTTGCAGAACTCTGGCCTGGCAGCACCTGGTCCATGTGCCAGAAATGCCCTTCACCCTCTTCTCTGCTCCTCAAATTCCCATGCCACACAGTGGAATCAGAGAAAGTATTCTAGAGAGGTGACATTTGAGTTAGAGTCAGTTAATCCTGTGGATTCATGAAACAACTTTCACATTCACTACAGCGTGATATTGCTGAGGAGATGCCGGTGTTTATTTGAATATCTGGTCACCAGACTGGGAACACTTTCAGGGCAGGGATGATGAACTGTTTATCACTGTATCCTAGCAACTGACACAAGGTCTGGCCCAGAGCAAGTACTCACCTAGATGATCATGGTGATGGATGGATGGATGGATGGATGGATGGATGGATGGATGGATGGATGGATGAATGGACAGATGCCTTGATTGGAAGATGGATAAATTAACAGAGGGATGGATGAGCTTGGAAGGATGGAAGAAGAAGGAATGGATGAATTATTCATGTCAACAAGCACAAAACTATCCAGCACTGACAGAGTGTATTGAATGCCCTCTCTACTCTAATCTCACCACACTCAGCCAGTGACTTGAGAAGCTTCTCCTGCTTGCATCCTCTACAACTTTTTGTTCTAGGTTGAAAAAGACCTGGCAGGTCCCTCCGGACAAGGGACAGAAAATGTGTCAGATGGGGTGGGAAAAGGACCCCCACCCAGAGTTGCTGAGCTCACATCCTGGAAACCCATGGCTGCACTCTAGGAAGAAGCAGGGCCTGCCCCATCCCCTGAGATAAGCTATGCAGGGAGGAGCCCACAGTTCCATCTTTCCATTAGCTAAAAACTCTTCCATGCCTGACCTCTCCCAGCCCCAAATTCTACTGCCCAAGATAATTGGAGCTGGGCCGGAGCCCAAAGCTGCTTCAGCCCCAAAACCAAAACCACACTGGCTTGAGTAAGAGAGGCCTTCGGCTGAGCATCCAGGAGTGGCTGGGGCAAGAAACTTGACCAATACTTGGAGACAGCTGGAGGAAGCTGGGCCACCATCGGGGGCAGGTTCTGAGAACCAGGGTTCTGAACATGGGGCAATGAGTGTGAGTCTCGCTTCAGGAGTACACAGGCTCTTCCTGAGGAGGGGCAATGGTCCCGGCTTCTCATTGGGTTCTACCCCACCCCTCAGCTTCCCCACCCACCCTGCAGCCTCACATCTGCAAGTGAGGCCCTGCCAAGTAAACAGCTGCAGCCCACGCTCCAAGGCTCCCCAAACCCCAGCACTACCCACAACAGCCAAAGCCACATCCCATCCGTCCCCCACCATGGGCCCGAGGGAGGGGAAATGCTCGTTAATCACAGGGAGACAGCTTCCGGGCAGCCTCGAAGACAGGCCTAGGAGACCGGAGCTGGGAGGAAGCTCCCCACAAGGTCTCAAGGGAGGTCAGGGCTCCCACCCTGACCCAACACAGAATTTATCACCAGCCAGTGGCTTGCCTTCCAGGCCCTGGGGGAGTCCTTGAGAGTCAGCCAGCCCTGGCTGTGGGCCTGGGCATCTGGAGAGAAGAGCTGATGTGTCCCTCTGCCATCACACCTGCAAACTGGGGGAAGAGCTCGGGAGCCACCTGTATGCACCACCTAGAGTAAGTCTTCACACTGTGGGAAGGGTTCAGACTGATGCCCACACCCTCGCCCTCCATCCCTAGACCCACAGAAGGGAGAGTCAGTTGTGATCTTTGGCCCAGTCTGAGTCACTGGCAGATGGGTGTTATTGAGCTAGTGTGGTGTTTTTAAAAGTGATGCATTTGAATGTCTTTGGGTAGGATGTGCAGTCTTCAGTGAGACACACCCATCCCCACCACTCATTCCCATTCATGCCTTACCTGAAACCCACTCCTTCTTATACTTCATTCACCTGCATGGTCTCTTGGGTCAGTTAGGATGGACTAGGTTTTGCTGCAGGAACAGCCAGCCCTTGAATCTCAGCAGCTTAACAAAGCAAATGTCAATTTCTCATTCATGGTATGGGTCAGATCTAGGTTGGCAGGGTCTCTGTGGCACATGGGCTGACAGAGGTTTCATCCCACTGCGTGCTTCCATAATCCTCAAAGCAGGGGAAGAAACATGGCAAGTAATACTCTGCCCCTAGAGCCTCCACTCAGCAGTAACTCTCTTTGATTCTGCTGCCCTGTCATTGGCCAGAGAAAATCACATGCCACACCCCTCAGAAGGGGCAGCGAATGGTGATCCCACCACGTGCCCAGAAGAAGAAAGAACCAATTGGGATATTTGACCAGCCCTAATGACGACCACACCCAGGGAGGTAACACCTTGCAGCCGCTGGTAGACTGAGTGAGGCTCAGCCCTGCTAACTGCAGACATACAACGGCAGCCAGAGCAGCTTCAAACCCTCCCACGGACACTCCCTGAGCACTGTGCCAGGCCCTGGGAGCAGGCAGTGAGGAGCAGAGCCCAGACCTCATGCTGTAGGAGGAAAACACATCACAACACATGACACCTTCAGCTGAGTTGTGTCCAAGGGGCTGTTAGATGATTAAGTCCTGTGGTGGGGCAGGGAGAGCCACCATCTCCACCATGCTTTCCCTCACCCCCTTGGCAGAGCAGACAGCATTTAGGATGAGCTTGAAGGAAATACAGGTGTCTGTCAAGTGGGTGAGTTGGGGGACGGCGTTAGGAGAGGCTAGTCAGTGGTCTAAGCAAGGAGGGGTCTGGGAAGGACGCGTGGTGTGGAGCAGCCCATGTGGAGGAGGCCCAGAGGAACAAGAAGGTGAGCTGGAAGGGAGGGCTGGGCTGAGCCAGAGGGAAAGGCCTAAGATGCCTGCGAAGGAGCCTGCTGCTGCTGGATTCTATCCTGGGGCAATCTTGTGAACTCCCCGAGGGAAAAAAATCCAAGCTTTAGAGAGAAAAGATGCCCCACTTTATGTGGTGAAAACTGGGTTCCAGAGAGCTTAGTAATTGCCCCAGTTAACACAGATGGATACTGGTAGAGCTGAGGTTTGAAGTGGAGTCTGTGTGATCTATGAGGACACCCACCAGACTTCAGTCTCTGGATGCTTCATAGCTGCCTTATCTAATTTCCCCAGAACCACACAGTGTATGCATCACTGTCCCTATATCACACACAAGGACCCTGGCGACCAGAGAGGTCATCCAAGACCAAGTCATTAACAAGCTGGAGGACCTTGGGCAAGGTCGGATTGAGGCCTGGGGTGCCTATCTCTCATGTGAGTGGACCTACGCAGCCCCAGGGGCTGGGGCTCTTGGAGAAGACATGACAGAGAGGAGAGGGCCAAGAGCAATGGCAGGAGTGAGGGCTGACTTCTGCTGGGAGCTGGGTTTCCACCCACCCTGCACAGACCAAGGCCCACCTCCTGATCCTCACCCCGCCTATGGCCAATGCCACCCGGTGCCAATGGATATGGCCTCATCTTGGAGCAGCTGAGCCCTCTGTGTCCCACAGGGATGCACCCCACTGTGATATCAGAAGCATTTAGGCCTTCAAAGCTGGAGACGGGCCAGATGACTCCGACTTCATAGTGTGACCCTTGAGTAAGTTCCTTATCCTCTCTGAGATCCATCAGCACACCTGAGGAAAGAGAGTCAGAGGTTTCCAGTGCCTCCTCTCCAAGGTCATGGCATTTCCTGGGTCAGCCAGCCTTGAGGGAGACACAGCAAGAGGCAACAGGAGGCAGTTGAGCGGGAGGTGGACAGAGCACAGAGCATCTGGAGGGCTGCAGCAGGCGTCAGACCCCTTCATAGGCAAAGGGAAGGGGACAGAGCCAGTGCTTCTTAAAGCAAATCTCCACCAAGTCCCTCCCGAGTACCAGGCATCTGCTGAGCCCTGGCGGCATCCCCACAAAACTGGGAGGAGGCAGATATCACAGACATCCGCTCTCCTGGTGAAGGAGCCAAGGCTCCCAGAGGATAGAAGTCATGTTCAAGCGGACATGCTAGGACTCGAATTCAGGTTTTCAAACTCCACAGCGCCACCACTTCCCCAGGGGGTAGGGGCAGGACCCCAAGGCCAGGCAGGAACCAGGAGGGGACTCAGGCATGAGGAACTGTCCAAACTCCTGCCTCTGGAATTAGAGAACAAGGCAGAGGCTTTGAGTCTCAGAGCAGGTCCAAATCTCCAAATCCCAGCCAGGCCTGGGGCTCCTGAAATTCCTCATCCTGTCGTCAGCTCAAGGCACGAGGGCTAGCCAGTGAGAAGAGGCTTTGCCCTAGCCAATGAAAAGAGGCTCTTTCTCAAAGAGATCTTCTCTCCTCCCAGGAATCTCCACTCTTTGGACAACTGCGCACACAGAGGGCCCTCCCATGTCGCTTGCACACTGCCAGTGACAGAGGACTCACTCCTTCTGAATGCATTCCACTTGTAATCTCGGTTTTGAGAGAAATATTACCGGGGTAGGGAGGATTATGCTCCATGGGCAAGTGCTGAGATGGTCTCCAAAGCACCTGTCCTCTCCAGCCCTCTTCCCTCAGCTTCCAGATAACCAAGCACAACACCCAGATTGGAAATCATTATCTACTAAAGATATATGCTCCCAGCAAGTGCTAGATCCCAAGGCTGGCTCATGATTCCCATCCGCCTAATTGGAAAATCATCCACTCTCGAGCGCCCTCACTTCTCCAGCATGGGCTGCTCTAGACTTCCACTCTCAGCTCCCCTAAGAAGTTTGACTCAGCCTGTGACCTTGGGCCAATCCCTCCCATCCTCTAGGCCTCAGTGTCCACATCTGTCAAATGGAGGCACAACCTCTAAATGTGTTACCTTCCAACTGGCATAGATCCCTGGACTGTCATCTTCTCAGTGGGTGGAGACAGACCAGGCCAGCTGGGCCCCTGGCTAAGGCAGGGATGGAAGCACATATCCCAGGCCCATCCTGGTGCCCGTTTCATCAATGCCTGCTTTTGTCTGGAGCTCACAGCAAGCAGGTGAATTCATTTTCCATTAAGGACAATTATCTCTTCATTTGCATATGCTAAATGTGACATTTAAGGGAGCAGTTCTTCCCCACCCCAAACAGGATAAAAGTCCAATGACAGGCAGACAACCTGCGGTTTGGGGCAGGGGTGTAATTGGCTCTTATTAAGGGAAGATGCAGGGAGATACAGGTTTTGAAATGCAAATGACAGAGTCACTTCTTCCACTGGGGCTGAATGGGGAATGACAGGGCCAGGCTGGGCACTCTTGCCTGCTCCGTATCTGGGCAAAGAACAGGCCTCCTGAACCACAAAAAAAGAGAGAGAGAAGCTGGACAGAGAGGGGAGGCACATTCTTTTGGGGATAATGGGACAGACCAGCATATCAGCCTCCCCAGCAGCCCTGCCCCCTGCCTCGGGCTGCCCTCTTATGCCCACTGCCTCTCCTTGTCCTGTCAGAGTCCACCAGACTCCACTCCCTAAAGTAGGGTCTCTTAGCATGTTCCACCCTGGCTCAGAAACCCCCAGTCACAGTTTTAGCTGTAGCTACTGCCAAATTTCAGCCCCACCACAGGGCCAGAAGGCCCTAAGTACCCCACAGCACATTAGGCCTTTGCCAGGCCCTATGCCTGAGATGTTTCCCCTGCTCACCTGCCTGGCAAACTCTCACTCTGACCTCTAACCAGCTCACACAGTGTCTCCTCTCTGAAAACTGCCCCAGTGGCCTCTTTATTCACAGGACTGGACTCCGTGCTGGGTCTGAGAGTCCGTGGAAGCAGGAAAAATTCTGACTCATCTCAATGCAAGTATCTGCTCAGAGCTGGTTCACCAAAGGAGCTCATAAGAATCCATGAGTGCATAAAAGGAAGTATGAGTGGACAGATGGATGGATGGAAAAATGGGAGAGTGAATGGGTGAGTGGATGGATGGATGGGAGGGCGGATGGATGGACGGATGGATGGATGGATGGATGGATGGATGGATGGATGGATGGATGGATGGATGGATGGATGAGAAGATGGTGTACCCTCACTATGAGGCTCCACCCTGCACTTGCCTTGACAATTACGTACAGCACCTCCTATTCTACAGATGGGGAAAGCAAGACTGAGTGAGATAGAGACTCTACCCTCTACTCAAGCAGCAGCACCCAGAACACTGTTCCTGACTCCCCCACTGAAGTTAGATTGTCGTCGCTTGACATCAAACCCTCCACAACGATGGGAGCCTTCCACCTGGCCACCTTCATCACATGGTGGTCCTGGGTCCTGACATGGCCCTGGCCTCCTAGACCCCTTCAGATGCAGCCACTGAGTCTGAGGCTGATCTTGAGGATGCTGTTTCCTCTCTCACAGATCACTGACACCCACCTGAATACTCCATAAGCAAAGAAAGTGAGGTCAGAGGCCGTTTCGCAGTCAGGCACTGAAACCCAGGAGACGAAACACCTGTTCATAACCCTTCATTCCCCCAAACACCCAGAGCTGTCGCCTGCTTTGGGGAACCCAGGGACCCAGGGGGAGGGAAGAAGCAGAGAGAGAACAAAGGGGACCCTGGACCCAGTCTGTTCCCCAAACAGTGACCCCAGTCCCCAGCCCTGCCTGCCTCTCTGGAATCACACCTCCTGCCATCTGCCGCCTCTCTCCTCCCCACCACAGCAGGCGCTTGGAGAGCAGACAGAGCAGGGTTCACTCCCATTTTGTTACTCATGATCTGTGAGACCTTGGATGAGTCTTTGAAGCTGTCAGAGGCTCAGATTCCTCATCCATGAGTGGAATGACAGGCCTTTCTCACCTGCTCTCACATCCTATCCATGGAAAGCTCTGAGCAGGAGGCACGGCCCCAGTCATGCTTTGCTCCCTTCCTCTTTCCTCCCCTTGACCTCTAAGGAGAGAACTCAGAAGGCAAGGACCCCTGCATGAGCGTGCAAAGGGCAAGGATCAGGCCTGAGTCTCTCACTAGCCCCAATCCCCAGCACAGCCTCTACACAGAGAAGGAAGTCAGCAAAAATCATGGGGCGCTTCCGCTCCCCAGACATCTGCCAGAGGCATATTCCATAAAAAGCAGGTGTTTAGGATTCTAAACTCTCAGCAGGACACATTAGGACAAATCCAGAGAGCAGAACAGGCATCCAAGAGAAAAATTTGGGCCTGATGGTGACCTAAGAGCTCCCTTGCTGCCTAATAAGCCAGTGGAATCACTGAATAGAAGGGGCTTCTTATCGTTCCCTCGCTTGACCACACATTAGAGTCACCTGGGAGCCCCTAGGACTCCCAATGTCTGGTTGTTCCCCAAATCAATTCAATCAGAACACTTGAGGGGAGGAACCAGGCATCAGCATGTTTTAGGATCCCCACATGATTCCAATATGATGCAAACTTTTCGGCCACTGTGTTATAGGACAAGTTAGCGACTGTGGGCAGCCAGCCAAGACTTGACCATGTTCAGAGTACGTTGTTATCCCTCGCCCCATCTGGTCCTCATCTGTCAGCTCCGGGGCCACATTTATTACACCCACTGTACAGATGAGGAAAGTGAAACCTAGGATGTTGCCATGTCTCCTAAGACAATCATAGATGGAGCTGCAACTGTTGGGGAAGAGAGCCCAATCTCTGGATCCTCAAAGTTGGGCTCTTCCTACACTGACACAGCCACAGTGTAGTAGGATGACAGGCCTTGGAGATCATCACAAAGAGACCAGGACCCTAACTTCCAGGGACTACCAGGTTCTAAAAACTTCCCAGCCTTTCCTGGGAGGAGGCTGTGATGGTGGTGGGGAGAGCAGAGAAGGAGGGTGCCTGAGGAAGACAGGGAGTGGGGGCTGCAGGCTGGATCCCGGCCAGCATGCTGGGCCAACTCGCGCCTGGTCCTCCATAGGCTCTGGCTCCAACCCAGAAACTTCTCCCCCTCCGACTTCATCCTGTGGTGTGTGAGGGTCTGTTCTGGGGTGGTGAGGCCCAGACATTACCTGTTTATCTGAGTCTTTCCTGACATCCCTCTGATAACAAAGAAGGTGGCTCAATAGGGAGGTTTACCAGGGATTTAAGATTCTTCCTCTAGGTCTGTGTTGGAAACACCAACGTCCACATAAAGCCCAAGGCACCATTAGCAGGGAAATCAGGGGGGCCCACAGCAGCTCTGGGGGCTGGCTTAGCTCCCACCATCCCTCGCAATCTTTGAAGACTGCCAGCAGCCATGTGTCCAGCCCCCAACCCATCCATTTCAGGGAAATGAGAAAAGGCAAGGAGACCAGCCAAGTTACATAGCACAGGATGATGCACTGCTTTGCAGTCACTCAGAGTGGAGTTCAAATCCCAGCTCTGTGGTGCCCTTTTTCTGCGTGACCTTGGACAAGTTGCTTTAACCCCTCCAAGCCTTGGAGCTCTCATGGATAAAATGGTGGTAACAATGATCCTCATCTCCAGGTAGTTGCGGGACTGGGATTAAATAACATCCGTGCTGGCTGTGGGCCCCTGGATATGTTATTCTGCTTTCCTATGCCTCAGCGAATCCATCTATAAAATGGGAACAACAACGCATATTCATAGAGGTAGGGAGAATGAAATTGATGAAATGAGTCAATCTCCATAAAGTGCTTAGAACAATGTCTGGTGTACCTCAAGGACTCCATCACTGCTCCCTGTTACAGCACTCCTAGCACGAGGCCTGGCACACAGTAGTGCCTTCTGAAGCGCCTGCTTCCTCCCTCCCCTTCCAGGCACTTTTGGGATGTGGCCGAGTGCAGTCAGCTGCCTTCCTCTGATGCCTGGTGCTGGCTCTTGGCCAACTCCTTAAAAATTTGGAAGCAGTGCCCACTTTCTCTTCTCCTTTTTCATAAAGAGATCGCAGAACAGAGGCACTGACCTTGGGCAACCTTGCACTGCAATGTTTTCCAAAAGACAAAACGCTATAAATCATCGTGGGAGAGCGCCGCACACCACCCGCACCCTACCTCCCTTCCACCGCCCAGCCCCACCTAAGCAGGGCTGCTCTTTTCCTCTCTGTTTTTCTAATTTGGAAGATGCCCCAGGCAGAGCGAGCGGTGATACCTGGGCAGGGCACGAGGGCCTCAATGTTCTGGGATAATGAAGAATCGTGGAGACTTTTCCCCAAACTCAAACAACACTTGTTAAGCATAGGCCTGTACCAGACCCCTGGCTGACCACACTGGCCAGCATTTCCTCCCACCCTATTGAAGCTCTGAGGGGTATGGTTCCCAGCATTTCCAGAGGGGAAGCTGAGGGCCAGAGACCTCAACGACTTACAGCTGACCATGGAGAAGAGAAATAGTCAGAACTTGAACCTGTGACTTGTGACCCTGCATCTCTCATTATTTTTGCATTAAGACGCACTCTTCGAATACCTGGTAGAACTCCCTGCAGAGGTGTCAGGCTCTGCGACCTGGGCCAGAACCAGTGGAAGTCACTGTGAAGTTGATGTCATGTCACAGGAAGCACAGTATACACTGACCAGGGATTGACCAGGAAGTTTCTGGGGTGCAGGGGAGTTTCCAAGACCTGGTAAAGAAAATATCAAGGACCTTTCCACCTGGGAGCCTGGAGCACTGTGAAATTGGCTCACGCAACAAACATTCCTTGAGCACCTTCTCAGCTCCAGCCTGGACTCTGGGATGCAGAATGGATGGGACAGGAAATGCCCTCACATCTTGGAGCTTACATTCTAGTTGGGGTAGTAGGGTGGACAACCAAACAACATAGTGCTCTGAAAAAGTAAAACAGGGTAACAGGATGGAGAGTGAATGCAGGAGGTGGTGGGGGACAATATTAGATTTTGATTGAGTGTGGTGAAAGGGAGCTCACCACACAGAGACCCAAGGGCAGAGAATTCCAGCAGCAGAAACACCCTGCAAAGGCCGGGAGATATGAACTGGCAGGTGAAGTCAGGGAGGAGAAAGGAGGGCAGGGACACTAAGGCACAGTGGGGTCTGGAAGGAATGGGAAGGATGGGAGGCCAAAGCTGGCCAGGGCCAGGTCGCAGAAGCCCTACCTGCAGGGCCCCAGGGGAGTGCCATGATCTGATTTTGTTTGTAAATCTCCTCTGGCAGGCAAGTGGAGAAGGGAACTCTGAGCACAGGCAGGAGTGCAGGAAGCCCAATTAGGAGGCCAGCCGGTCATCTGGTGGACCGAAGACAAGGATGCAGACAGGAATGGCGACAATGGAAGTAATGTGACATGCAGACGCTGAGGATCTAGAGCGTCAATAGATTTGGTTGTTAGCAGGAGGCCAGGAGTGACGCAGGACGATGGTGAGGACATTCACAGAGACTGGCTGAGAGAGAAATCAAGAGTTGGGTTTAAGCCATGAGCACTTGCGTGGAATACCTACTGAGGGTCTGCCCAGCCATCTCTGGCAGTAAATGCCCTCCCTGGGTCTGGAAGATGTGGGGCCTAATGCCAGCTCCAGACAAGGAGGAGGTAGGGGAGGAAGTCCCCTAGTTCTGAGACCTCTTGGAGCATGTAAGTGACAAGGACTATCTGTGGGGCAGGGCCTGTGGTGCCTTTACACAGCTCCTTCCACTGAATTTATCCCAGCAAAAGAAACCGCAGGGCTAGGCTGGCAATGCATTATGGCTGAGCCTGCTGCAGGGGAACAGTGTCCGGGGTGCTCCACAGTGAATCAGGACTGGTTCTCCTGGCTCCCCTTTGTCTGTGTCACCTCAAGCCAGTGGCTCCCCATCCCAGGTGACCAAACACTTAGCCCAGCCTCATGCCACAGACAGCTCAGAAGCCAGCCCAGCAACACCGTAGCACTTCCTGGAGTCAGAAGCACGGCTTTCTTCCAGCCCTGGACAGAAGGGAAAGAAAGGGCACCCAGGGCAGCCAGTCGCACCCTCCCGCCCCTCCTGCAGCCAGAGAAGCTGGTGCTCCCTGCTCAGGACATCCTCCCAACCCCTAATCTCCCCTGTAGAGAAGTCAGCAGCACTTGGATTGCAGGAACACCATGGAAGCTGGAGAATGTCAGGGCCTGGTGGAATTTGAAGTTAGACAAGGAAGGGTTCAGATCCCGGCTCTGCTACCTACTGGGTGACCACAGGAAAGCTGCTTCTATATTGATTTGTCTGAGAACCTTTTTCCTCATCCGTCAAGTAGGGATAGCAGCTACCTGTCTCATAGGTGATTATGTAAACACCCCGGCTCACTCCAACTTCTCCTTCAGGTCTTAGGCATCACATCTCAGAGGTATTTTTCAGGCCCCCTGTGCCAGGCTGAGCTCCCTGCTAGGTCACCTACCCTAGAATGTATCACACTGTAAAGGGCGGGTCACCATCATGCCCCGGGACCAGGCACAGTGTCAGACATATGTCAATGCTCAGTAAACTGCTGAGTGAGTGAGAAGCTGCCTCCTCCATCCTCGCCAGCCTCCACCTCTCTGGAGAGGTGTTCTGCAGTGTCTGGCTGCCCTGCAACCACCATGCAAGGAACCACGGCTGGGCTGTCACTGAGCAAGAATGCCTGCTCTGCTCTAGACCTAATCTGCAGCTGGTTATTTAAGGACTCATGTAATTCCACGGTTGACTGGGGCACTGGCCCCCAGGGTCAGAGCCGGTCACATTTGAGAAACTCTCCCATACCCACCAAAGTGGACCCCCAGTCAGACCCAAGGCCCAGAGGCAGCGCCGACTGGATGGAAGTCTGAGCACTGGATCCAGCCTGCCCACTGTACGGATGGAAAGACTGCAGCTGGGGAGGGCGGGACTTCCCTGAGCTCGAATGGCAGATACCACAGCCAGGCTTCCTGTACATATGTGTGGGGAAAATTAGGGCAGGAAGCTCTGGGGATCGGGCTGCTTGCAGCAGCTTGCAGCCTGACAGGCTGCCCAGGCCAGAGAACCGGCCCCCAGGCCTCCTCCTGCAGCCACAGCTCCCGCAGGCAGGCGCCCTGCTGCCCTTCGGAAGCAGCCCGCGCCAAGCAGGCAGATGGCCGGCGGGCCCCCTCTCCGAGCCCTCGGGCCCAGATGGCCGTCCCCGGCATTAGGTGGGGCATCACAGCAGCAGCAACAGGAAGCCCGCCGCCCGCCAAGGCCCATCGGAGAGGGAGGAGCAGGAGCTCCGGCCGCCCGGCCGCCCTGCCCTGCCTCCCAGGGCCTGACCATTGCTCTAACTGAGCGACCCAGGAAGGCAGCATGCACAAAGCCAGGGGTCACTTCCAATGGTGCAGACCTCTCCTGGGGAATACTGTTGAAGGTGGTTCCACTCGGTGGGGACACAGTCCAGAACAGACGACTCCTTCTTGGAACAGTGGCCCCCGCCCCTTCACTGCCTGCTGGTCAGTGACCAAGGGAATTGAGCCTCTCGTGCTGCCAGAGACTTCAACCCCTTCAGCCCCTTGCATCTCCAAAGAGCTCCCTGGGGGTCAAGATCAATTATAATTATAACAGTAATAATAATCGCTAATGCTCCTTAAGGGCCTGCACATTATTTTAAGATCTTTACAGGTACAAACTCAATCTCTGAGGCAAGGCTATTATTATCCCCATTTTACAGATGAGAAAATAGAGGCTCTGAGAAGAAAAGTAAACTTGCCCAAGTCACATGGCTAGGAAATGGCAGGGCCAGGATTCAAACCCAGGCAGCCGGTCTCCTGAGGCTCCACGTTCCTAAGCACCACACACTTCTGGCTGGGCCCCCGCTGGTGAGTCCCCCACAGCACAGTGCAGTGGGGCAGAGAGACACCCTGCCTTGGGTTTCTGGGGGTGACTTGTCAGGTAATGAGCTGCCCATCACAGGCACTTACTTGCCTGGACTGGTGCCTCCTGCAGTGGGCAAGGAGAAGCCCAGGTAAGCACTAAGAAGCAGATGGAAGGAGCAATGACATTAAGGACAAGCCTGTGTGTCTCTGGGAGAAGGCATGGGGGACCTAGAAAGGCAAACACACTTACACACAGCCTCACACAAGCACACACTCACACGGTTGCACTCTTGATGCTCACACTTGAACACAAACACGAGTGACCATGTGTGCACATGCACATGGGCACACAGACACACTCAGGCTGTTCTGGGAAGAAGTAGGACTCTACTATGACAACAGGACCAGCCCGAGAGCCCTTAACCTGCAGGAAGAACTGCCCGATCTTGATGTTTCCCCCCAGAAAAGCATGCAGCAGCCCCTTCCCCTCTCTGAGACTCAATGTCCCCTCCCGTGCAAAGAAGGGGTTGTCTGAGGTTATCTCCAAGGTCTTGGGCTCTGTGCCGTCTGGCCAGTCACCTGTGACTCTGTTCCCAGAGCCTGGCGGGGAGCTGTGACTCAGCAGCAAGAAGCCGCGCAGGAGCCTGCCCGCAGCCCCCTCCCCTGCCGGCACACACAAAGGGCATCTTGTTACTGCAGCCAGCCAGCGGGAGGGCGGGAGAGGGCTGTGGAGGTGAGAGGCCAGGAAGGAGCCAGTGTCAGCAGTACTGGGGGCAGGGCGGGGAGGGGGCCCAGGCAGGGCTACTGGCTGGCCACAGAGGCCCCAAGCTGGTGGGCAGGGCCCTTGAGGCAGGCAGCCGCAGGTGGGTGGCTGCAGGGAAAGGTTGGCCCTGGGCTCCTGCATGGAACCCTGTGTATTAAATTCCCTTTTCATTTGTAAGTTACAGTCTGAATGCGCTCTCCCGGTAGCAGCTACACCCCTGGAACTTCCCAGCAATGTGGGGCAAAACCCACAGCCCAGGGCTCCCACTTAGAGCCTGTGAGTCTCGACTCTGCGTGATCTGAGATACGGGTGCCCTTTGAATGAGATTATGGCCAGGTCAGTTTTGCCCATCTGTAAAATGGGGTTGCTGAGCTGAGGCGAGCTTGCTGTAACACACTCCCTGGCAAGATAGAAGCCACCTGGCGGGGACATCCCAGGCACAGGTTAGGACATCCTGGTGTCACACTTGCTGCTCCTGCTGTGGGACCCTGGGCAAACCACTTACCCTCTCTGACCTCAGTTTCCCAGTTTATAAAATGGAGGTAGTGAGAGGTGAGAGGGAACTAGATAGAATATTCTTCCTGGAAATTGCTTGGGAATCATTTTTCCGTGTGTCCTACATAGAAAAAGACATGAGACACTCACTCAGGTCCATGCATGTGAGGGGGTCAATCTAGAGTACTGTATGTATGCACGTGTACACACATGTGTACATGTGTGCACATGTCAGTAGACAGGCACATGTGTCCCCACCCGAGTGTGTCCAGCCCTCAGGCCATGCAGGCCCTTGCCTGAGTAGAACAGGGACCAGGGCAAAGGATTTCCAAGGCTGGGTTATTCTTGATGCTCGGGGAGGCCCTAGACAGTAGTGACTGATTTGAGAGGGCCAGGTAAGCTGCGGCCTTGCAGAGACCACTGCTCCAGACACGGTCTCCTCCAAGAATTCAGCAGAACTTGCTGTCAGTTGTCTGTCTGCCCTAGACCATGGTACCACCACGGAGCTGTATCACAAAGAGCCCATGTATATCGCATCCACACGAGTGCTGCCCATCCCCACCTGAGCTGCACCCACGCCACAGCACTCTAAACTTTCTTGTGTGGGTATCTCACCTTCCCAGTGCCCATCTGTCTCCAGCTCCGCCAGAGACGGAGCTCTGCATTCTATCAGGAAAACAGATGAGACAGGTTTTACATACTGTAAAGTGCCGTGGGCACTAGTTGTTCCACTGAATCCTCAAAATCCCACTCATCTCATGAGTTTCACATTCCCATTTAACAGATGAAGAAACTGAGGCCCAGGGGACTGAGATAGAAGACCTAGGACCCGGATGGCTTGATAAGGGGACATGAGCACCACATCTGTGGTCACAAGTGGACTCAGAAGCCCAACACAGCTTGAGGAGTACAGACAATGACACCAGAAACCCAGGCTGAGCACGGTGACCTCAGTGAGCACAGAACTACCCTGTTAGCTGTGGGCTTAGGGGTAGACAAGGCCTGTCTATCCAGTGAGAAAGTCAGCCAGATGTGTGCAGATTCAGACTTCCCACCTGCCCTCCTGCCCATGAGGGATCCCAGGAGACCTAGCGCACAAGGCTGAACTTCAGACAGGGACCAGCACTGGGGACTCAGGTCTCAGGTACACCTCACCTGGCTCTTTTTCTGCCCTCCCTGCACCAGGGGCTGAGAGGACAGCAAAGTGCAGCATGGATGGGCACTTCCCCAGGGCAGGTGGACTGGCACAGGCCAGATGCCGAGCTTCCTGGCAATATAACATCCCACTGATGGCCTGAAATGAGGAGTGGTTACATGGCCTCTGGGGGCCACATTTAATAAGAGCTGCTATTTGGGGGATCCTAACTTGGCATGAGGCACTTCAAATTTGTTATTTACTTAGCAAATACTCCCCAATTGCCTTTGAAGTTCTGGGTCCTAGGCGAGGTACAAGGACATGATGGAGAATGAAGCAGACATAGCCCCTGCCCTCATGGAGTTCACAGTCTACTGCGGGGCACCATCTCTAAATAGAGACTCACATATAGGTAAGAAACACAGAAGAAGAGACCAGGATTCTACAGTGTGGGAACCTGTCTGGAACTCAGAACCAAGGAGGGCTTCCTAGAGGAAATAACACTGAGCCCAGATCTTCTAAAGAATGAATAAGAGCTATCTAGGCAACCAGGAAAGGAAAAACATTCTAGGCAGAGAGAAGCTGAGGCAGGAGGGAGCAGTCCTGTTGACACCTGTAATTTTCATAATAACCTTAAGAGACGGAATAAGGCATCCCATTTTACAACCGAGGAAATTGAAACTCCAAGAGGCCAAATCACCCCAGACCCTACCCATCCAGTAGAGGTGCAGATCCAGACACTGCACCATGCGCCATGCATTTCCAGCCTTCAAAGCCTGACACCTGACACTGAAGCTCAGGAGGAAAGGTCACTGAGGGAAGAGGCCAGGTGTGTCCCTGCCCGCAGCCCACACGCAGGAAAGTGAGCGGGGACTCCCACATGTGTTCCCTTGCTTGGTGGTGAGCATCCCACACCCCTCCCAGAGAGGGTGAGGGACAGGCATCTCCCCAAACAGCTTTGGAGCTGCTCACCTGTCTAGCAAGGATGCGCCCCAGAGCCGCGGCCCCTCACCTGCCCCTACAGCCTGCAGAAAGTGTGGTGGCCTCAGCCTTCCCAGTCACCAGGATGTGAACTGTGGATCCTGCAAGGACCGCAAGATCCTTGGGGAGTGAGGGCCAAGGAGAAAAAGAGGCCTCCCCAGACAACGTCTCCCAGGGGAGGTGGCCGGGGCGCTGAACCAAGAGGACTTTGAATGAAGTGAAATGGAGCAGGGAAGGGAGCTCCAAGTATGGAGCTCAGAGAAGCAAAGGCATGGCAGCAGGGCGCACAGGGGCACTGAGGAAATAGTGAGCCCTGCCCAGCAGCTGGAGTGTCCCTAATTCTCAGGGGCTACCAAGGCCCTAGCTCCAGAACTGCCCGAGGCCCACTGTGGACCAGACCCAGGACTCAACACAGCCCAAAGGGCACAGTACGAAGACGTGACCTTTCCTTTGGCTCACTGTGACTCCACGAGGATGCGCTCATTCAGCTCTGGGACACGGCAGCAGAGCTCCCAGGCTCAGCCCTGCCTTCACAGAGCTTAAGGTGTAGCAGAGACAACAGGCATTCCACAAGCATGAAGGCACAACAAGCTCTCGGAAAGAGAAGTGCCATTCATTCAGTCAGTCAATCATTCCTTCGTTCAAGGGCCAGACACCAGCGATGGGAAAGTGAGCGAACAGACAACGTGTGCAGGCCATCCTCAAGGAGAGCCGGGTGTGCAGAGCTGCACCCAAACCCTGCCCCATCCCAAAGCTGGAGCAGTGGGAAGGCATACCAGCGCCTGGGAGCTGGCCGAGGGAGGCAGGGAGGCCCTTGTGTTTGTTCCATCTTGCTAACTTTCAGTCCTGGGGTCTGGACCCCTGGGAGCCAGGCCCACCCCTTGGCCAGACCTCTGTGCAGAGCAGGGCTACAAGACATTCAGACAGTTCTCTGGGAACTCGGGACCATCGGTATCTCTATGCATTCTCCTAATGGCCTCAGCTCTATTAAATATATTGATGTTCCTGGAATACAAATATCCACAATTTAATTTCCATAAAAGCTTCTTTTGCTTAGAAAAGGGGCCCTCCAAAGTGCCCTAAGCTACCTTCACTTGCAACTCAGGGTGGGGGCTGTTGTAGCCTTTTGGGAGGATAGCACTGCAGCCTGGGTGGGGCAGGAGGGCGGGTCTCAGCAGGCTTTGCTCCCTCATGTCCTCACTCTTAGCAGAACTGAAGAAGCCCTTTGCCAGCCCTCAGGCATCCCTGGCCAGACCCACCTCCCACCCCGAGCCCAGTCGTCTTGGGTCCTCACTTCTGCCTCACCGCCTCATACCCCATGCTTCCTCCTTCAGAGGGACACTATGGTCAGAATTCACCCTGGCCCGCCTGTCAACCTCCCATAGCTCTCTTTTCTCTAGCTGACAGGCCAGTCCAGCTCCTATCTCCACACCTAGCTCAGGTGCCTGAAATTCCACCCTGGGTCCATGCCCCGGGTCTCCACTTAGTTGGTAGGCCAGATGAGGCCCACATGATATTAAATTTAATCCCAAAAGTCAACTCCAATTCGTTGGCATCAGTTTCCTGTGTTGAGAGGATTCTGATGCTATATGGGGGCTCAAAGGGAAAGGGTTATTATTGAATGATGTTAAGCACAGTACGGGAAGGATGTGCCACTGGTTTGCTGTAACTAGCCAAGATTCTTTAGCCATTTTAGGAGATGCAAATGTGAGAAGTGTCAGCTCCCAGTCCCATGCCCTGCTCTGTGCTCAGCCTTGGGCTGGGCTCGGAGGAAAGTTAAGGAAAAGGAAAAGTCCTGCCCTTTGACTGACTGGGAAGTGGGGAACACCAGAAGTGCTGGATTGAGTTTCCTCATCTGTACATGAGCATAGGGCAAAATGCCCCTAAAGGTTCTGAGGTCCAGGGAGACAAAGTAAACTGCCAGAGTGTGGTGTGGCCTCTCAAACACATGTGGAGCTTCACGAAGCCACTGAGTAACAACAGAGGCTCTGTGTGGCTGGCCCTGAGGTGTAGGTCAGCAAGCAGAGCTGAGGTCAGAGTGCGCACACACAGGTCAGAAGGTCAAGATGCTCCCTGCGCTTGGTGAACGCGAGCTGGGCTTTGAAGCAGGGTGAGATCTCTAGAGATCCGGATTTCATTTGCTTCCCAATCCCACCCCTCATAGGACGGGAACCTTAGAGAGCCTTCTTTGACCACCCAGACTAAAAGAGGTCCTGATATAACCCATTATTCTCCATCTCAGCATCCTGATCTGTTACCACAACATGCAATTCCTTCCTTTACCTACTAGTTCAATTTGTTTTGTCTATCTGTCCCAATACTCTGGGAGCCCCAGGAGGGTAGGGATTAGGTCTGTCTTATTCACTGTCTTCATATCCTAACACAGTGTGGCAATAGAACTGGTTCAAATCATGGTTGTTCAATTAATGAATAAACTGTAGTCAGCCGAGGTCACACACTCAAAACACCTGCAGGGTCAAGCAGACAAAGTCAATGAGTGAGGTGGACAGGTAAAGCAACAAGTACACAGAGTGGCCAAGCAGCATATCCTCAGGCCATGCTCAGGGCAGGCCTCACGGTGCTCCTGAAGTAGTGTTTATTTGACATATATGCAAATCGTTTGCATATAATCACAAGGGAATATCTTTTCTGTCTCCAAAGAAATATATACTTCTGGCGGGGCAGGGTGGCTCATGCCTGTTATCCCAGCACTTTGGGAGGCCGAGGCGGGCAAATCATCTGAGGTCAGGAGTTTGAGACCAGCCCCAGTCAGCCTCAGCATCAGGTGACCCAGTTGTTCTCAAACGGGGGACCTAAACCAGCAGCAGCCGTAGCACCTGGGAACTTGTGAGAAATTCTCAGGCAAACTCTAAGGAACACCCCAGACCCACTGAAACAGAAACTCTGGGGTGGGGTCCACTAATCTGTACTTTAACAAGTCCTCCAAGGGATTTTCCCACATGCTCAAGTTTGAGAACGGGTGCAATAAGGAGCAGTGGAGACTGTGATAAACTGGAGAACATACATCCGCCTGAAGGGGCCTCCGCTGCTCAGTGCCTGCCCACAGTTGCCACATAAAAACGTGAGCCTAGGCCAGGCGCGGGCGCGCTGGCTCAAGCCTGTAATCCCAGCACTTTGGGAGGCCGAGGCGGGCGGATCACAAGGTCAGGAGATCGAGACCACAGTGAAACCCCGTCTCTACTAAAAATACAAAAAATTAGCCGGGCGCGGTGGCGGGCGCCTGTAGTCCCAGCTACTCGGGAGGCTGAGGCAGGAGAATGGCGGGAACCCGGGAGGCGGAGCTTGCAGTGAGCCGAGATCGCGCCACTGCACTCCAGCCTGGGCAACAGCGTGAGAATCCGTCTCAAAAAAAAAAAAAAAAAAAAAAAAAAAAAAAAAAAAAGTGAGCCTAGTGTGGCCAAACTCCCCAATTATTTGAGGGAAATTGAAAATTCACACTTTCATGTGAAATGCCTTCATTCCTAAATATCGGCTGTTTTTTTTGTTTTTTGTTTTTTTTAATCTCACGTAGGCCAAACAAAATTTGTCTACAAGCCTGGGCAATATAGTGAGACCCCATCTCTACAAAAAAATAAAGAAAAATTAGCTGGGCATCGTGGCATGTGCCTATAGTCCTAGCTCCTTGGGAGGCTGAGGTGGGAGGTTCGCTTGAGCCCAGGAGGTCAAGGTTGCAGTGAACTGAGATTGCATCACTGCACTCCATCAAGACTCTGTCTCAAAAAAAAAAAAAAAAAAAATTGTCCTCAAGGGGAGACCAGCCCAGTAGAGCCAGAGTTAAGACCTGAGGGGTGCAGACTTCTCCCCACAAGGAAAGATCCAGAAAGAAGCTGTGTGTTGCAGCTGTCCTTCCTAGACCAGCTTGCCTCTAACGGCCAGTCCAGACCCCATGCTTCCCTGGGACTCAGAGACCCCTATGTACTATGTAGGACTGCAGTTTTCAAATTTCAGCCAAGGTCCACAGGACCCAGCACTTCCCTGCGTCATGGACCAACACGCTTGGACAGGCAAAATTCTGGGCCCTGAGACCAGGGTTCAGGGCAGGCCTGGGGGTAGACAGAGTACACTGTTCTTTCCTGAGCCCTTTTGCAACCTCTCCATGGGGTAAGGATCACTATGCACATTTTAAAGTAGAGGAAAAAGGGGTTCAGAGAGGTTATATGACTTTCCCCAGGTCACAAAGCTAGCAGATGAAGGAGCCAGGCTGTGACCCCATGTGCACCTGCCTCCCAACCTATGTGGATCCTAATCTTCCCAACTACCTGCCCCCTGAAGGATGGGAAAGACTGGGAAGTGGCCAGGGTTGGCCTGCTGTGGCCCTGGAGCCTGACACCCTGATCAGGGTCACAACCAAGGCTATGATTCCAGCGCCAGGAGACCAAGTCCAGCAAGCAAGCGCTGGCTGGGGGGCTGCAAGAGTGAGCGATCCTGGGGAAGGAGCAAACTCGTGCCCTGCTTCAGCCTGGGCCGCGGGGGGCGGGGGGAGTCTGTCCCTGCATGCAAATCTCCAACCTGGAACTGGGAAGCTTTGGGAGCTGGGGCCAGCCCACGGAGAGGGAGCAGGGCCAGAGCTGGGAAGGTTCTAGACCCAGCCAAGCAGCAGGAGCCTGAGCTGTAGCTTGAGTCACAGCCTTGTCTTGGTCACACTAACCTTTCCGAAGGCCCAGCCGTCAGCACTGTCCCTGGGGTGGACCCCTGTGCGGCTGTGCGGCTGCCAGGAAAGCCAGAAGAAATGACTTACTCCTGCCCCTGCCTCTAACGCCATGCGGTCACAAGTCCCCAGAAGGTCTGGGCTGGCCTGGGCCCTTGCCCTCCCCACAGTGGGGGCTCACCCAGCCTGGGCGCGCTGGTCACACTCAGCTCTGGCCAGGCATGAGTCAGCACTGTCAGCCTGCGTGTGGCCACAGCTGGCTGGACGCTGAGGCCAGCCAGGCCGGGCCCTGGAGGTCTGCTGGGGCCCTGGAGCCTCACTAATGGGGAGAGGTGGCCCCAAATGACCCACAGGATCACACAAGAGAGAAGAAAAAGGACTAAATAGAGAAAAGTCAAGTACAAAGCAAAAATCTCAAAACTTAAAGTGGCAGACGAAAATTCAGAGTCAGGAAAATTGGTCACACAACACACACAGACACACACACACAGATCACTAGCACACATGTGTAACCCCCACTCCAGACAAACACCATATGCAGAAGACACACATGCCATATATACACATCCTCGCAGTGTCCCTGTATCACGCGGAAAAAGCCACGCCCACACAACTCAGCAGACACACACTGGCATTCCCAGAGGATGAGCCCACACAGGCGCCTCAAGCCCGCCACAGGTCCCGCATGCACTGCCTGTCTGTGGCAGATGGCTTCTGTCCAACCCAAGGGTCCAGCCTACAGCCCTCGGCTCACGGCTCACACGGCCATACAGGTCTGGGGACATCATGTCACGCTCGCTTACTCTAAGGGCCATGAGGCTTGTGAGGGCTGTGGTCAAGGACAGGCATGGGAACTGGGTTCCTGAGCACCCTAGCCCAGCCCAGCCCCGCTGAAGGGCCCGACTGAGCTGGGCCGCGCGCCCCAGCGGCCCCAGCAGCCACCGCCCACCGCGGCCAGCCTGGCTTCTGCGCCCCGCCAGGAGGTCGCGGAGCGGAGCGCGGCCAGGAAGTGAGCTGGGAGTGACAGCTCCCCCCACGCTGTTTGTTTATTCATGACTCATTCTCTCCACACACTGGCTCTTCTTTCTTTCGGGAGGAGGGGAGAAAGGAGCGGGAGGGCGGGCGGGCAAGGGAGAGGCAGGCTCCACAATAAACAATGAGGCAGCTGAGCCGGCGGGGCGGGAGGAGCCCGCGCAGGGCTCAGGGCTGCGGCCGGGGCCTGGGCGCGGTGTTTCCAGGCCGGCCGGCCCGAGGCTCGCGCTCCCGATCCCCGATCCTCGCTCCTCCCGGCCCCGCCCGGCCCGGCCCGGGCCGATGCGGCCCGCCGCCACCTCCCGGCGACCGGGCAGGAGCAGCCGTAATTGGATCCTCGCCGCCTCCTCCCAGCTCCCCGCCCCCAATCGGGGAGCGGGATAAATGCCGGGTACCTTGGCAAAACAGTCGGATCCAAACCTATTATTTGACTAATGGGCTTCCCTCGTGCGGCTCCGCAACGCCCTGCAGACTCGCCCCTCCTCCCTGCCCCCTCCCCAGAGATGGCTCCCCTCCGCGGCGCGGCTCCGGATAACTGGAGGAAGCGCGGGTTCCGAGGCTTCAAGGGCCTCATTGTTCTGCCTGGAGGGGCACATTGAAAATGCTCCAGGATTTACTTCCTGCGAAAACAGCCTGGGAGGGAGGGGGCGATCCACGGTGGAAAGACATTATCCTCCTGGAATCCGCCCAGATTACACAGGGAGAAAAAGGTTGTTTTGATTGTTGCTGGCTCTTTCTTTCTTCCTTCCTTTTTCTTTCTTTTTCCTTTTTTTCCCCTTCCCTCCTCTCTTTTGCTACCCTCCCCGGGCCAAAGATGAATCTTTACTGCTGTGGAGCAAGTTGGAAATGTGGGGCTGTTTTCTGCATAAATAAGGCTGGTGAATGGCAGAGCCAGATATAAAGTCTGATTCAGAGAAATTCAAAAGAATGCAGGGGCGACGAGGTGGGCAAATCCAAGAAACTCATTTCCCCAGCATGCCCCTCTGAGTCACGTCTTGCACCATGAGGGGAAAACACATCACGCCACAATATGTCACATGCCTGCCGCAAAGAAGCAGGCCTGGTGGGAGCCACACAGCTCCTTCCTCCCTAGCCTGGCTCTGCAAGTCCAGAACCAGAAAGAGCAAAGCGTCAGCCGGGAAGAGGCCAGGGTCGGTCCCACCAGGCTCCAGTTCAAAGCCCTCTCCTACCTAAGTGAGCTTGGGCAGGAATTGTACTATAGTAGCAGTGCACCCTTGCACAGCGCCCACTAGGTGCAGGGGCTTGTTCTGCGTGCTTTCCATGTATTTCCTCATTTAATCTTTACCACGACCCTGCAAAGCAGGTGTTTTTACTTTCCTCATTTCCAGGTTAGGAAGCTGAGCCCAGAAAGGTTAAGGAATTGCCGAAAGCCACACAGCTGATAAGTAGGGAAGTCAGCACACCAGGCTGGCTGCGGGGTCCTCGAGCTTGCCCACTGCACTGACACTTCCCAGCTTCCTCAGACTTGTTATTAGGAAGTGGAGACAGTGACACCAGCCTCATTGAGAGCTTAGGAGGGCGCATTAGGAAAATCCAGGCAAACTGTTCAGGACAGCACTAAGCGTTAGCTCATGTTGATGGTGCCATTATTTTTCTTTTCTTTTTTTTTTTTTTTTTTTTCTTTTTGAGAGGGAGTCTCGCTCTGTCGCCCAGGCTGGAGTGCAGTGGCGCTATCTCGGCTCACTGCAAGCTCCGCCTCCCGGGTTCATGCCATTCTCCTGCCTCAGCCTCCCAAGTAGCTGGGACTACAGGCGCCCACAACCGCGCCCGGCTAATTTTTTGTATTTTTAGTAGAGACGGGGTTTCACCGTGGTCTCGATCTCCTGACCTTGTGATCCGCCCGCCTCGACCTCCCAAAGTGCTGGGATTACAGGCGTGAGCCACCGCGCCCGGCCGTGCCATTATTTTTCAATAAACTGGACCCATAAGGACAGTTCCTTCCTAACTCACAGGGTTGTCTCGAGGGTCAGGAGAGACTGATTCAAGAGGCCGTCCCCAGGGCAGTGCCTGGCCCTCCACAGGTGCCTGTGGATATTGGTTTTCTTCTGCGCTCTCTGCTTCTTTTTCTCATCCCTTCTCACCCATACTGAAGATTCTTGTCTTGAGATTTTCCCATGTACCACACAGCAGAGCAATCATACAGGTGCCTCTCCCAAGATCCCCAGCCCTACTGCCGTTCCTGTCAAACTAGATGGAACTCTGCATGGGCCTAGAGCGCCAGCCTCACCTGGGCCTGCCCTGACCACTACATGGTAACTTCAAAGTGGCTCCCCCAGCCCCTGCCCCCACCACCTGCACAACTCCATTTGGCTCCGTTCAGCTTGTTCTTTTGGCCACAGCCTCATGGCCCTCTAACATACTCTACAATTCACCTCTGACTGTATTTGTGATGTTTTCTGGCCCCCACCCCCTCCAGCTAGAGTGTAAGACCCACAAGAGTGAGGACTGTCACTTTGTTCACTGCTGCATCCCAAGCATAGGAAGCCCCCGTGAGTGTTTGCGGAACGAATGAGTTCCCGCTTGTTGACCACTCTTCCCTGCCTGTTGCCTCCTGTATTCACCAGAGAATCTCCCACTCATCCTACAGACCCCTGCCTCTCGGAAACCCTGCCCCGCACCACCCACCCCTGCATACTTGCTGACAGCTCACGATGCACCCTCCTTTAGTCATCTCCCTTGTCACTGCACTTTGCCTCACCAACCTTCCTTCCCAGACCTCCCCACTGGCCCTTCTGGGACCCCACTTCCTTTAAGAGCACCCCCTCCGTCCTCGGCCTTGTGATGGAGGCCTTGCCGCTCGTGACCCATCTCCTCTGTCCTCTCTGGGGCAGCTCTTTCTGTTCCTACATCTCACTCCCTTGTGTGGTTCCCAAGATCCCCACATCCCTTTCACATCCCTAGGGGTGTTTCCAGACTGTGAGGCCATCAGCCCCACAGGATGGGGATTTTTCTTTTTTGTTTCCTTTTTTTTTTTTTGAGAGACAGGGTCTTGCCATGTTGCCCAGGCTGATCTCGAACTCCTAGGCTCAAGTGATCTGCCCACCTCAGCCTCCCAAAGTGCTGGGTTTACAGACATGAGCCACTGCGCCCTGCCCTAAAATGTTTTTTTTTTTTTTTTCTCATTTAGGATTCACGCCGCCTGATTCTACTACTTTCCCCTCTCTCCCAGCCTCTTGGATCCCACCTTCCTAGCCAGCATCTTTTGCTCCTGAACTGCCCAGCCTCAGATCACTGCCTCTCCTTCCCTGTCCGAGGTCTGTCAGCAGCTGATGGCCTTCAGCATCCATGTGGGTGACCCGTCCAATACCTGGACTCCCTGGACCTCCGGCACCCTTCTCCAGGGACCCTCTAGCCTACTCAAGTCCAGCCCCCAATCCCAGGCCACCACTCAAAACCGCTTCTCCCCTTCAATCTTAACCCCAATATCTCTTCTTTCCCTCTGACCACATTCTCCAACTGCTCCAATGGTTTGGTCATCAGAATTACCCTCTCACCAGCACCCCTGATTTCTTAATACCCTATCCTTCCCTTCGTCCACCCAGCCAGACTTCACAGGGGCCAACCCAACCACACTCTTTACATGGCAAGCTTGGTGTGGCAAGGGCCCACAGCATGAAGATTTGAGGCCAGTGTCAACCTGGGGTCTCCAGTCTCAACTACACTCTGGACATGAACCCAAGGTCCTCTGCCTGCTTGCTGGCCTCCCATTTCCCTCACGGGTTATTTGCCTCGCTGACCTTCACCCTTCTCCCTCTGCCCACCTCAATTCCCAGAGACACCTGACTTCATCAAAATATGAAGGCCCTTTGGTGGGACCTGCTGCCCTGCCCCGCCTCCAAACACAGCCCCACACCCATCCTGAGTATCCTTTGTCCCGAATCAGAGGGCAAGGAAGGTCCCTCTTCAGCCTCCCAGCCCACCCTTGCAGTGAGGTGCTGGGCAGGCCCACTCTGAAACCTCGCCCATCTCTCCCTGGCCTATAGCATGTCCCTCTCTACCAAGACTTCCCACTTCCACCAGGCGTCCGCATGTGCTCACGTCTCTCCCATCCTAAGGAGATCTTCCCTAACCTCTGTGTCTCCCTGGTGGGCCACTTGCTGTCCTCTTCTTGTGGGATACTTTACTCTGTTCAGTGCCGTCCCCCACATCCTCACACTTAACAGCTGTGTCCTCCCCGGGCCCATGTGACATCACCATTTCTGCTAGCCTCCTACCTCTCTGACCATCCCTCCTCTCCTGCGGGTGCCCCTTCCTCCACCCACTCCCTAGAGGTCAGGGATGGCAGGGAGAGATTCCCCTCTTCCCTCTGTGTGTCTTCCTGGACCGTCTCACCACCCCTGTGGTTCCACCACTGCTGTGGGCTTGTCCTTTCCAAACCTACACGTCTGGCTCAGCCTCTCCTACTCTCCAGACCCTGGGTTTCCAGCTGCCTCCTGGGGTTCTGTGGCCACCTTAACACCTCATAGGCACCTCAGACTCACCATGTCTCAACCTGAGATCGGCCTTGAGTTTCCAAGTCGGCTCCACCCCCGGAATTCCTCAGGGCTGGGTTGCACCACTGCTCAGCCCCAGGACAAGGCCACCTTGATTCCTCCCTCTCATCCCACACACATCCCATCAGTCTCTGGGTTCCGACAACTTGACCTCCTAAATGTTTCTCAACCCGTCCCTCTCCCTGTCCCGCTACCACAGCCCAAGGTCAAGCCCTCATCATCTCCTGTCTGGGTTATTGCAACAGCCTCCCCTGCCTCATACCTCTGCTCACTGAGTCAGCTGCCACACTGCTGCCAGGGTCACCACTTAAAATGCAAATCCAAACAAGCCGCTCTCCAGCTTTAGAACCTGTAAGATGAAATGAAACTGCTAAGGGTGACCCACCGGCCCAGTGCCCCACTGAGCCTCCAGAATCCTCTCCCTCCACCCTGGGCTGGGGAGTGTGTTATCACAGCACAAGGCAATAAACACTTCACACAGCTTCATGCCTCCCTGGTTTTGTTCATGCTGTTTCATCTGCTGACAGCACTCTGCCCCATTTTCAGTCTGCTTAATTCTCTCTTGTCTTTCAAGACTGATCTTAGGCACCTCCTCTTCCAGAAAGCCTTCACTGACTACTGCTCCTCCCGCCCAAGGTTGATGCTGTGCTAGGGGATAAGATCATTCTGTTGAAAGTACTTGTTTAGGCCGGGCGCAGTGGCTCGCGCCTGTAATCCCAGCACTTTGGGAGGCTGAGGCAGGTGGATCACCTGAGGTCAGGAATTCAAGACCAGCCTGGCCAACATGGTGAAACCCCGTCTCTACTAAAAGTACAAAAAATTAGCCAGGCCTGGTGGTGCACGCCTGTAATCCCAGCTACTCAGGAGGCTGAGGCAGGAGAATTGCTTGAACCCGGGAGGCGGAGGTTGCAGTGAGCCAAGATCCTGCCACTGCACTCCAGCCTGGGCAACAAGAGCGAAACTCCATCTCAAAAAAAAGAAAGAAAAGAAAAAAAGAAAAAGAAAGTGCTTGTTGAGGTGGGTGTCTTCTCCATAAAGTATAGGATTCTGTTTTGATATTCACACCCTCAGCACCCAGAAGTGACTAGGTGCTCAGGAGAAATAGGTGGAGGTGAGAAGGATGCCTGGCATGCAGTAGATACCCAGCTCATGCCCAGCTATCCTCTCCAGCCCTCCAAGCAGAGCCTAAGGGTGGCTCCTCCTTCCATACTTAGGAAATATTGAAAGTACTGGCCGGGCACAGTGGCTCCCGCTTGTAATCCCAGCACTCTGGGAGGCCGAGCTAGGTAGATCACCTGAGGTCAGGAGTTCAAGACCAGCCTGGCCAACATGGTGAAACCCCATCTCTACTAAAAATACAAAAATTACCCAGGCATGGTGGCACATGCCTGTAATCTCAGCTACTCAGGAAGCTGAAGCAGAGGATTTCTTGAACTCAGGAGGTGGAGGTTGCAGTGAGCTGAAATCAGGCCACTGAGCGCCAGCCTGGGCGACAAAGCAAGACTCCATCTTGGAAAAAAAGAAAAAAAAACAAAGTACTGTGTTGCCTTTCCCAGAGTGGCTACCCTTTCCAGTGGATGAGTGGCTGAACTGGGCACACCGTACAGCATCTAAAATAAGTAGTGTACAATTTTTGACCAAATCTAAGCCAGATCTTCCCTAGCAGCTCTGTCCTAGCTTTGCATCGGTGTCTGTCACTGAAGCTCCCCTTCTTCCAGCTCTATCTCAACTCCAGGACCTCCCCTCCAAGCTCTCCCTGACTCAGTTTAGTCCTCATATGTAGAACCAAGCTGGGACCAGGAAAAAACGCACCCACCAGGAAGCAAGAAATACAGTTCTACTCCTGGTTCTGCCATTGACCCCCAGTGTGATCTGAGCTGCTGCATCCCACATGGGACCTCAGTTTCCCCCTTGTAGAGTTAGGAATAGAACCGGAGGACCCTTTGGGACTTTAAGATCTACATAGAGAATTCCTGGAGGCTATGAACGAGGGTGCACCCTAGAGGTCACCAAGGAGCTTGTGAGATGATTGTGTCCCCCATCCACAGGGACCCCATAGACGCAGCCTCCTCTCTGCTCCCTGTGCATTCGGCTCTTCACCTGCGGCCACAAGGCAACTCTGGTTGTTAAAAATAAAAACAGCCCAGAGCCACCAGATCCAGCAATGACAACTCTTCTAAACCAAGGGAGGGGGTGCCGTTTTTGTTACAGTCACTGCTTGACTCTAATCCAGGAAAATCAAATCGAGACATGACTTGGCCCTTCCAAGCTGGTTTGACCCCAGAGATGTAGGTCAATCCTTGCTGTGGTGGCATCTGAGTATTTCATGCCAGCATCACAGAGCAAGAGACAGGAGCATGGTTTATGCGTACCAGGATGGTCAGCGAGATTCGGTGAAGGACATGAGGTACCTAGGCAGCGCTGGGCTTCAGGCTGGCACTGGGGAAGAACAGGTGGGAGGCAACCCCTCCTTGATCAGCTCCAAGAGCATCAGCTGTGCCCCGAGTGGGGGGACTCAGAACATTTGGAGAAAACTCCACAGAGGAGGCAAAATTTGAAAAAAGGGAGAGGAGCAAGGGCAGCATCGAGAAGGGGCAAGGCACGCCTTTGATCGTGTCACTCCTGCGAAAAGCCTTCCTTGGCTCCCCACTGTCAAGTGGATGAAGTCCAGACTCCTCAGCTGGCAGGCAAAGGCCTTCCCATGCTGACCCCAGGGTGACCCCTTCCCTCCAGCATCCCTGGGCCCCCCATTCTGTCCCACCCTTCCTCACACACCCTGGGTGTCAGCCTGGGCGGCCACATATGCCAGGCTCTTTTGCTCTCCAGTGGCTTTGCACATGCCATCCGCAGTGCATGAAACACCCTTCCCATCGCTCACAGCCCCACCTTGACTTCCTCTTCATGGAAAATCCCTTCGTGCTCTTTCAGCCCCACCTCCAGTGTCCCTTCTCTATGGAACCTGCCTCAACTCACCCAGCTGGAGGTAAACTATTTGTCCTCCAGTTCTGTGGAGCAGCCCTTTATGTTCAAACAAACAAACAAATGAACAAAGCTGTGCTCCACCAGACAAAAATAATCCCTATCTACGAAGAAACGTGTTGCTGCCCAGCTTTCGCAATCGCTGTCTCACTTGATTCTTACACTCTGTGGGGTAGGAAGGAAAAGAGTAGTATTGGCTACAGTTCATGATGAGGCACCTGAGGCTCAGAAATCTTGGAGCACTCAGCCATGGCCACTCAGTCACTTGCTAGCCTTGAAGAGATCGGCTCTAGATTCTTGACTCTAGAGGGGAGACACCCAGTTCTGACTTGGTTTGCCCATCTGTCTACCATACCTCCCTGTCTTCTCAAGGGAACCCCTCGCTCCTTGAAGCGGGGGCTCGTCCACATCACACGTGTCCCCTAGAGCACCTAGCTCAGTGCTCAGCACACAGCAGGTCTGATTATTTCCCAACAAAGAAGTGGAGTCTGAGCAGTGCTATGGGAGAGGATGTGCAGAGGGAAGGTCCCCGCCAACCAGGGTGGTGTGTCTAGGTCAAGAGGAAGAAAAGGTGATGGGCAGATTGGGGTAGGCAGGGCGAGGCCAGCCAGGCCATTCATGCTGACGCATGGGCAATGGGGAGCCACAGGAGGTTGTAGAGAGAGGCCTGCTTCAAAGGGACTCCAAGCCAGAGCCCCAAGGGAAGAGCTGTGGCTGTAAGAGGGACTTCCCAACCCAGGCCAGAACCCCACACTTCCCCTAGCTCAGAGGCGGCTGCGGCTCTGCATGCAGACTTGGGAGGACAGCTTCCTCACCAGGTGAGAGACCTCACACACAGCTATTGGGAGGGTCTGGGGAGAGACAGGACAGAAGCAGCAGACTCCGGAGTAGCAGCCTAAATGGGCCTCTCTCGGGCCTTCCCAGGGTTAGAAAAGGCCTGGCTCTCCGGGAGACTGGGAACAAAAGAACACAGAATGGAGAGTGCCGGAGTCCCCCAGCCCCAGGCCCTGCAGGAGGGAGGAGAGCTCTCTGCTGCCTCAGCCCAGCCCTGCTCCAGGGAGCGCTTCACACACCACCAGCAGACAGGTCTCCGGACAGTGCTGGTGTGTCAGCATTTCTGAAGATGTGGAGGAGAAGCCTGTGCATTTAATGGGATAGCAGTATGTAAGGACAGCCAACAGGATGGGATGGGGAAGGAGATGCCTCCAAAGGGCCGATGGGACAGCAGCCTGGGCACCCGGCCACAGCCACGCAGGGAGCTCTCAGCTGGCAGCATTCCTCACATGCTGCAGGGAGGTGGCGCGTCAGGGCAGAGAGGGCTGCACTTGCCTGTCCCGGTCACTAGCGCCACATATAGAGTGTGGCTCCCGAGAGGGCGCCCGGGCCCAGCCACAGCCAAGACACTTGCCAAGGGAACGTGTGCCAGTTCCCACGTGGACCCACGTGGACTCTTCAAGGCCAGTGGCACAATCTGCCCCCTGCCCGGACTTCCCGGACCCTACACATTTGACCCCAGGGCCCCCTACCCCATCATCTCTCAGGCTTCCTAGATGTCTTCCTAGATCTCCACCTCTAGCCCTTACTCAGATCATTTCCCCAGCTTGGGCCAGGTGGCCAGGTGAAATACTGGGTGTTCAGTCAGCTTTGGATTTTAGGTTAACAATGAGTGTTTAGTATAAGTATGTCCTACACAACATGGGAGATACTATACTACAAATATATTCATTCTTTATCCGAAATTCACCGGGGTATCCTATATTTTTATTTTCCTAAATCTGGTAACCCTAATATCAATGCCCCAATCCCTCAACACCGCCTCTAGTGACAGGCATTCTTCCTCACATCTAGTGGGTAGGCCCTGTTGGCTTTGCCTTCTAAGAGCCTCTGTCTTCCATTCTGTTCCAGTTTCTCTGTTGCTGTATGGTAAACTACTCTACAACTTAGTGACTTATAATGAAAATGATTTTATTATATCTTGAGATTTGTGTTGATCAGGAATTCAGACAGGGTTCAGCTGGACAAATCTTCCAGTCCCTGTGGCATGCATGACGGCTACTCAAGTACTATTCAGCTGGTGGATGGGCCCTTCTGAAGGCCCTGTGTTGACTTCACTCACATGTCTGGCATCATGGTGGGGACACCTGGAAGGCAGAACTCCACTGAAGCCATCCTCCAGAGCACCTGTCACTTGGCAGCCTTGGGGTAACTGGACTTTTTCCATGGGGGCTCAAGGCTTCCACATAGAGTGTTCCAAGGATCCCAAGCAACCTGTGTGCCCTCTTATGACTCAGTCTTGGAAGTCCCAAATGTCATTTCTGCCACATTCTATTTAGCGATCAAGCAGTTCAATGCAAGGGCCAAAAATTAGACTCTATTTCTTGATGGGAGGTGCAGCAATGACGTGCAACCATCTCTGATTCACCCGTCACCTCCTCTCCATCCCCTCCACACTGCCCAGGCTCAGACACTCATCTCTGGCCTTTGCACTTCCCAGCCTCCTTCTGATCTGTTTCCTCACCACTGCCTTCTGATCCATCCTCCACTTTAGCTACTGTAATACTGATTTTTCCTAAGATCCTGGTTTGACTGTGTTGCTTTACTGTTTGATCATTTTCAGTGGATCCTTCCTAGACTCTAAGCTCCACAGGGACAGGGAACAAGACCTTTATTTTTTCACTGAGGTGTGCCCAGTACCTAGCACAGAGTCTAATATATAGTAAGTGCTGAGTAAATGTTAGTGGAATAAATATCTGAAGGAATGAGCTGTGGAACAATGTCCAAATTCCATAGCCTGATATTCACACGTTTTGGTAATATACCTCCTCATCTTGTCACCTTGCGTGTAGCCCTATTATACTTTTCAACATTCCTCAAACATGTTTCTTCCCTTAATGGCTTCTCATGGTCTGTTCTCTCAGCACGTGCTGCTCGTCCTCTCTTACCTACCTTATGAACTCCTATGCATTCTTCATAGCCCTGTTCAAGTAGTATCATGCTCTCTCTGAAGCACCAGTTCCCACAGTTTTTCCATGTCAATCAATAATACATTTGTCTCAAATGTAAATTCCACCTGAGATTTAGCTCCCCAAACACAGTATGGGTGAACGGCTTTCTGAGATCAGGGGCAGCCTGCTAAGTAAGTCAAGCACTTTAATAAACATTTATGGAAGACAACTAAATGCCTCTCCCTTCTTTCAGCCTGAGCAGCATCACCCAAGGATGTGTTATGGCCTCATTTCTTACAGCAAACGTTTCCTGACCCCCACTTTCTACAAATATGCACCATGCTTTACTGGGCCCTAATTTCCCATTGCAATTAGCCGGCACTCATTAGACACTTACTGTATACTGACAGGCACCACTCATCCTTCTGATTATTCAGCTAAGATTCCCTGGGAACCTCCAGTAAGTAGGACCTGCATCAGGTACTGGAGACTTGGGGACTCTTGCCCTGCTGCCTGGAGTTCATAGTCTGCTGGGTAGACAGACAAGTAAACAAGCAATGGCAATACAGATCCTGATGGTGCATATGAGGGATGGCTCTCAGGAGGGACCCTCCTTGCCATCGTGGGCTGGGGAGGTTGCCAGGGAAATGAGGTCTAAATTTAGACAAAGGAAAGTGCTTCAGATAGAGGGAACATGGGCAAAGGTCTGGAGGGAAGAACCCAGTTCAGGAAACAATTAAAGATCATTTAGGCTGGAACATAGGAAGCAGGGACGGGGAAGCGGGGTTAAGGCAGGAGAGGAAATCAAAAGCCAGGTTGTTAAGGGCCTTCCACATTCAATAAGACATTGGGGCTTCCAGGCAGAGGCCCATAATGCTAATTAATAAGAGTAGCAGCTAGGCCAGGCGCAGTAGCTCATGCCTGTAATCCCAGCACTATGGGAGGCCGAGGCAGGCAGATCACCTGAAGTCAGGAGTTGAGACCAGCCTGGCCAACATGGTGAAACCCCATCCCTACTGAAAATACAAGAAGTAGCCAAGCATGGTGGTGGGCACCTGTAATCCCAGTTACTCGGGAGGCTGAGGCAGGAGAATCACTTGAACCCAGGAGGTGGAGGTTGCAGTGAGCCAAGATCGTGCCATTACACTCCAGCCTGGGTGATAAAGCAAGACTCTGCCTCAAATACATAAATACATAAATAAATAAGAGTAGCAGTTGACCTCTATTGCCCGGTGCTGTGTGCCAAGTTGCTTACCTGCATTCAATCTTCCCGGGTGCACTTTGAGATGGATATGGTGATGATCACACCCTGTTTCCCTAAGAGGCAGCACTGACTCAAAGCTACCCTACACTTCACCTCAGGTGGCACACCTAGTAACAAAGAGCTGAGTTTCAGCCCAGGCTGCCTGACACCAGATCCTGTATCCACAACTGCCCACTTACTGACAAGGGAGCTCAAGGGATGGGGACACAGTCCCATTAGCACATTCATGGCCTTTCATCTGGGCAGGACACGGTGCCCTTATCACGAGAGTCAGAAGGGCTCTGAGAAGCCCTGAGTTCTTGTGCCATATTGAGTTACCCACCCCGAAAATCAGGAGGCTGGAAGACTTGAGTTGATGCCAGGATGGGGATGGACTGCTCCAAGTCTTCCCTCCACTTCATCCTGCAGCTCCCAGAGAGCCATGCCCAGGCCTGCCTTTCCCCTGGGCTACCCCCAGGACACCAAGGATGGGACAAGGGTTGCTTCAGGGCCTCAAGGGCACTAGGACTGATTCTGCTTCATGACACTAAATTCAAAGAATCCAGCCTCTACTGCTCAGAGGGCGCCTCTTAGGAAGCTGGTGCCCCTCTCCCCAACAGCTTCCCTCTGGAGTTCAGGTAGGGGACAAGGGACAAAGCTACTCAGAGACACCACTGTGCTGGCGCCCAGAATGGCCACCGGGTGAGCCTGGTGATGGTGTACTGGGACCAGGCCCAGGTTCCCTAGTCTGGCCTCTCCAAGAAAGAGTTCCAAAGGGCAGAGGGGCTGGCCCAGGTCACACAGCAGGTCAGTGGTGGGTGGTCCCTGGCCCATCCAGCAGTCCTCTTTGTTATCAATCACTAGTGCTCTGCCTGAGAGGCTTACTGTGGTCATCTGGTCAGCTGGTCATCGTCCAAGGTGCTACCATTGCTACCCCAGCCATTCAGAGAGAAAGAGTGAGCAGCCCGGTGTCTCAGTGTCTGCAAGGCACTCTGCCAAAGGCCCCAGGCTGCCCTTGATAAAACAGCACAGCTCAAAGCCTCTGGGCTGTCTGGGGACAGCCTCAGAATAGTGAAGGTGGAAGGAAGAAAGGCATGCAGCCAGACAGGTCTGGGTTCAATTCCTACACTGCATTCCTAGCTGGGACCTGGAATTTCAGAATGGGAATTAAGAGAGGAACTTCCGAATTCTTGCTTGTCTCAATCATGGTGATAATGGCCTGGTGGTTATGGAAGACGATGTTCCTATGTCAGAGACACACGCTGAAGTGTATGAAAGTGACATGTCATGAAGACTCAAGCTTGCTCTTATCCCAGAGCTGCCCAAATGCTACTGCACACATGGATCTCATGGGGACTCTATTAAAAGGCAGATGCTCATTCAATGGGGCTGGGGTGGGGCCTGAGATTCTGAATTTCTAATGAATTCCGCGGTAAGCCCATGCGGCTGGTCCACAGACCAAACTGGAATAGAGAGGTTTTAGGATTCTTCAGCAACAGCATCAGCAAAGAAAGATAAGGCAGCCAGGATGGAACTGGATTATGATGGAAGCTGGGTGGTGGGGTAAAAGGAATTCATTATGCCAGTCTCAAGACTTTTTTGGTACGTGGGAGCTGGAGGAAGGAATGGGGAGTGACTGCTAATGGGTACAAGATTTCTTTGGGAGATGATGAAAATGTTCTAAAATTAGATTATGGTGATGGTTGCACAATCTGTAAATATACTAAAAACCATGGAATTGTACACTTTAAATGGATGAACTTTAAACAGTAAAGCTGTTAAAAAAAATAAAAGAATCGTAACTTTTCACGGGGTCTTATGAGAAAGAAATGAGCGTATGTAAAATGCCTAGTGCCCTGGGTGGTTTAATAAATGAAATTCCCTTCCCTTAGAAGTTTGCATTTTCGTGGACTGAAATTCTTTGAAGCAGAACCCACATGTGTCCAAAGCCAAAAACTAGTCAGTCCTTGGAGTTCACTGACAAAGGAAAGACGGGTTTCAGGGGGAGGCACTGGGGAAATCCTGGAGACCCAGTCCAAGGCATGGAGGAACAAGAGGAATGGCCCCCATCCTGCCTGGCTGCTCTGGGCCTTGTGCAATGGATGGTTAGGCCCCCACTCCCAGGGCATGAGTCCTTCTGCCTTCCTACCCTCGCCTCCATCCTAGTGATGGAAGCTGGATCCAGGGTTCTGATGACCCTGTTAGGCCTCCTATCCTAAGCGCTTCTCCCCTCAACTTTTCAAGCCCAGTACCAATGCCACCTCCTCCAAGAAGCCTTCCCTGACCTTCCATATCCCTGGATTTGCCTCTCCCTTAGAAAAAGGATCATTTCCTTCAGCCCAAACTATTAGGTCACACCGACTTTATACCCCAAAGTGCTAAATGGGCAGTCAGCACTTACAGAACCCTTAGAGGTACCCTGCCAAACTTCCACTATGGGGCATACATCAGAGAATCATTCATTCACTCGTGCATTCATTCAAAAATCACCTTCCAAGCTGTTTGATGGGATATTTCTCACCTATTATGGGCCAGCCACCTTGACATCTCACCCTGACCCGGAGACAGGTGAGCCTGAAGTGCCTGCCACCTGGTGTCATGGGTGCCCAGGATGGACCCAGGGCTGGAAGCCAGGAAGCCTGGGTCTTCATCAGCTACATGACCACAGGCAACAGGCTTCACCTCTCTGGGTGGGCCTCAGTTTTTTCATCAACAGAATGGGGACAAGAAACCATACCTGCCACCCTCCTCCCTGAGCTACTGGGAAGTGAGAGGAGCCCCATCTGGGAAGCCCATCCAGCTTTTTAAAATGCTCTGTTCTCTATGAGATCGAGCAGCTGAAAGGCAGAGAAAAAGGTCCTGGGCTAGGGAACAAGGCAGCCCCCATTTTCTTCCCCCAGAGAACCTCAGTTTACCCTTTTGTCATAAGAGGATGACAAGTCCTCCCTCCCAGGACTGCTGGGAGGAGAATGGTCTGCCGGGACCTGCCAAGATCAGTGAAGTCAGAGCTCTCATCCAGGAGAGGAGAATAGGTGTGCGGGGATTGAAGGGGGTGGGAGTTGGGGACAGTGTGGGACATCCTGCATATGGTGTCTGGGAACAGCAACGGAGCCTGGGGTCCGTGACCCCCTGAAGCAGTGTCACAGCCAGAAGGAGGTGGGCACCACTCATTCAGGGGCTGAAAGCATCGACTCCTGCTGAAAGCAGGTTCCAAATCCCAGCCTCACCACTTACTAGCTGTGAGATGCGTAGCCTTCTTGTTCTTGGTTCCTCATCTATAAAATTAGGATAATAATAATCCCTAGCTTATGGGCTGTTCAGAGGATTTATTCAGTTGATCTAGGTAAAGTGTTTAGAATAGGGCCAGCTCTTACAGAAGCTATGCCAGTGTTAGCTTTCACTGTTCACTCATTCTGCAGGTACCTGCTGGGCAGGGTACTGGGAACACAGCCGAGAAAAAGGCCCAGTGTCCCTACCCTCAGAGAGCAGACAGTCCAGACACACCAGACAGAGAGCTCACAAACTCATGGACAATGGCACATTGTGATAGTGCCAGGGATTAGGCAAACAGGAGGTGGAGTGAGCTATTAAGGAGGAGGAGGGAGGTATTTTGTGGCAGTCAGGGAGGGCCTCTCTAAGGAGGTATCTTTTTGGCTAAGGACCAAAGGATGTAAAAGAGCCAGTCATGAAAAGAGCAAAGGGGGAGGGCAGTGTCTAGGACATGAGAAGGGAGCCATGGCAGGGGCAGAGGGGCCAGGCTGCCCACAAGCTCCTGTGAGCTGGACTGGCTGCCACTTGCGGGGCTCCTGCCTTCTCCACCTCATCCTCACTCACTTAGGGCTTTGCTCTTCAGACAACTCCAAACAAACAGGTCTGACCTTGGGCATTGTGACCCCTGATTGGCCCTAGGAAGACAAGGCCACACAGGAGCCCTGGGCAATGTGGGACAGACCCAACAGAAAAGGGCTGTGTCAAGAGGGGAGGTTGCAGGACGGGGCAGGGCACACAGAACGGCCAGCCAGGTCAGCAGCAGAACAGTCACTCAAATCATCACTTCTTCCTTCCTGCTGCCTGCTTTCAGCCCCTCCACCCCTCCTCCTTTCTCCATTACTCTTTCTTTCCCACTCAAGTGCTTAATCAGACTCAGAGAACAAATGTTTCAGTTATTTAGTTCTGTGAAACAAACCACTCCAAAAGCTTAGTGGCTCCTATCAACAAAGGTCGCTTACTTTGCTCACAAATCTACATTGAAGGCCAGGTGTAGCAGGGAAACTCATTTCTGTTCCACGAAGCACCAGCCAAAGAAGTCTAACTGGAGGCTGGAGCATCCACTTCCAAGACAGCTCAGTCAGATGGCTGGCAAGCTGGTGCTGCTGATGGGTGGAGCCTCGATACCTCTCCAACCAGACCTCCACATGGGCCCCTCCATGGGCTACTTGAACTTCCTCACAGCATGGTGGCTGATGTCCAAGAGCAAGTAGCCCAACAGACAGGAAGAAAGTTGCTAGTTTCTAAAGGCCTTAGCATTTGTTCTGTCATATTTTATAATCCAAGAACTTTCAGAGCCAGACTCAAGGGTGGATCCCATCTCTCAATGGGAGGAGTATCAAGACATTTTGGTTTTAAAAGCACCACAGCATGTAGGATCAAGATATAAAAATCAATTGTATTTCTTTTTTCTTTTCTTTTTTTTTTTTTTTTTTTTGTTGTTGTTGTTGTTGTTGTTGAGACGGGCTGGAGTGCAAAGGCACGATCTTGGCTCACTGCAACCTTTGCTCCCAGGCTCAAGTGATCCACTCACCTCAGTCTCCTGAGTAGTTGGGACCACAGGTGCATGCCACATGCCTGGCTAATTTTTGTATTTTCTGTAGAGATGGGGTTTTGTCATGTTGCCCAGGCTGGTCTCGAACTCCTGAGCTCAAGTGATCCACTTGCCTCAGCCTCCCAAAGTGCTGGGATTACAGGCATGAGCCAAGGCGCCTGACTCACCAATTGTATTTTTATGCAACGAACAATCTGAAAATAAAATTAAGAAAAGAATTCATTCACAATAGCATCAAAAAAAAATAAAACATTTGGAAATAAATTTAACAAAAGAAATAAAATTATACACAGGAAACTATAAAATATTGCTAAAATTTAAAGAAGATCTACATCAATGAAGATGTAAATAAATGTTTATGAATTGGAAGACTCAATACTATTAAGATGGTAATCTTTCCCAAATTGCCATCAAAATCTCTGTCAAATATGTATCAAAATCTCAGCAGACTTTTTTGGTAGAAATTGATAAGCTCATCCTAAAATGTATATGATAATGAAAACAACCCGGAACAGCCAAAAGCAAGAACAAGTTAAAGGACCTACACTACCAGATTTCAGATTTTCCTATAAAACTACAGAACCAAAGACAGTGTCATATTAGTATAAAGATAGACATAGATAGATGCAACCCAATACAAAATCCAGAAATAAATGCACACATGTACAGTCAACTGAGTTTCAACAAAGTGCCAAGACAATTCAATGAGGAAAAGATAGTCTTTTCAACAAATGATGCAGGGACAATTGGGTATCAGTATGCAAAAAAATTTGAAAAAGAACTTAGATTCTCACTTCACACCATACACAAAATTAATTCAAAATAAATTGTAGATCTCAGCCAGGTGCGGTGGCTCACACCTGTAATCCCATCACTTTATTCAGAAGGCCAAGGTGGATGCATCACTTGAAGTCAGGAGTTTGGGACCAGCCGAGCCGTTATGGTGAAACCCCATCTCTACTAATAAAATACAAAACTTAGCCGGGCATGGTGGTGGGCACCTGACATCCCAGCTACTCAGGAGGCTGAGGCAGGAGAATCGCTTGAACCCAGGAGGTGGAAGTTGCAGTGGGTGGAGATTGTGCCACTACACTCAGCCTGGGCAAAAGAATGAGACTCCGTCTCCAAAAAAAAAAAAAAAGGTTCATAGATCTAAATAAAAGAAAGAAAACTATACAATGTCCAGAAAGAACACAGAAGAAAATCTTTTTGACTTTGGATAAAGCAAAGATTTATCAAATATGACACCAAAATAAGATCCAGAATAGAAAATGTTAATAAAATAAACATCAAAATGAAAACCTTTACACTTCAAAAGACTATTAAGAAAATGAAAAGACAAACCACAGAATGGGAGAAAAGGCTTATAAATTATGTATCTGATAAAGGACTTCTATTGAGCATATATGAAGAACATGAACAACTCAGTGATAAACAAACAATCCAATTAAAACAAAAAGATTTGAATAAGCACTTCACCAAAGATACACGATGACTAACCTAATGGGTGCATGAAAAGAAGCTAGCATCATTAGTCATTAGGGAAATGCAAATAAAAACCACAATGAGGCACCCGTACATACCTAGTAAAATGGCTCCAATAAAAAGAGACAATAGCAAGTACTGAAGAGGAAGTAGAGAAACTGAAATCTTTATACGTTGCTGGCGTGAATATAAAATGGTACAGCCACCTAGGAAAACAGTTAGGCAATTTCTTAAAAAGTTAAGCACACACTTTCCCATGACACCTGGGTATCTACCCAAGAAAAAGGAAAACATACATCCACATAAAGACTTATATGCAAAGTTCATCGTAGCACTTATTTTTGTGTTGTTGTTTTAGAGACAGGGTCTCATTATGTTGCCCAGGCTGGTCTCCACCTCCTGGGCTAAAGCGATCCTCCTACCTTGGCCTCCCAAAGTGCTGGGATTACAGGCATGAGCCACCATGCCCATGGTAGCATGATTAGAAGTTGTCAAAACTTGGAAACAATCCAAATGTCCATGAACTAGATAAATAAAGTGTGGTGTGGCCATACATTTGTAAACTACTTTGCAATAAAAAGGAATAAAGTACCGATATATGAAACAGCATGGATGTACTTATGAAACAAACATAATGCGAAATTAAAGAAGCCAAACACAAAAGATTATTTATTGCATGATCCCATTTATACAAAATGTTCTAGAAAAGACAAAACTATAGGGAGAGAAAGTGGATGCTTAGTTTTCCTGCGGTGGAGGGTGGGAGTGGGGACCGGCTGCAAGCAAGCCTGAAGGAACATTTGGAATTGTGGTGACGCTGCACAACTGTAAAGATTTACTAAAACTCATCAAACTGAACACTCACAGTGGATGACTTTCACGCTACGTAAATTATACCTTGATAAAACTGTTTTCCTAAAAATGCTATAGTAAGGTGCAAGCATGTAGAAGGGGTGGTGGGAGACCTTGGGGGTAGGTCCCATGGAAGGGCAGAGGGCTGGACCCAACTTCCAGGAGCACTGAGACCCCCAGGCCACAGACAAACTTTAGCCCCAGAAAGTGTCTTAATCAGGCCCTGGACCCTAAATCCCCCAGACCTCCAGGGCTGAGGACAATTCAGCAGCTGCTTTACCAGGCCTCGAGAGTCCATCTTTCACCTCAGGCACCTGCCATCATTCACTCAGCTGTACTGGGCTCAGCCTGCATCCCATCACCGCCTGCACTGTGCGGTCCAGGCTCCTTCCCCTCAGGGGACCCGCAGGAAGTGCAGCGGGGCCCTAGACCAGTCATTTAACCTCCCTGGGCCTCAGTTTCCTCATGTGCTGATGAGGTGCCACTGACTGCCCTGCTTCTCTCACAGAGGAGGGGGAGGTAGGATCGGTGGGGGTGGGTGAGATGGTGCCCAAAGAGCTGGAGATCATGAAGCAAATGTGGTGGGAAACTCAACAGTGATGCCGTGGGGCATCCTGGGACATGGAAGAGAAGACTTCCAAGCCCAGTTCCAGCCCAAACTCTACATCCCCAAATCTCCCCTGCTCAGACTTGAGGGAAGAGAAACTCGGAGTCCCTCATCCAACCTCTATCATATTCAGGGGCCCTTCTAGCACAGCCTATAAGAGTTAGTGGCCCAAATTAGGCTTGGGCACCTCCAGCACCAGGGGCCTCGTTCCTTCTAGGCAGCCCTTGCCTACCCAAACAACTCTAAATCTTGAAAAAGCATTTCCTGCCCTTCAGTGGGACAAGATATCCCAGCAACTGGGGTAAGCAGCGCTGAGGGATATCTGAGTCCCTGGGCCTCAGCAACGGTCTGAACATTTTGATTCTGGGTTTGGACTGGTGCCCCAGCATGTGTATTTTGAAAAAGTTTCCCAGATATACACAGTGCACGACACGGAGATTGAGAAGCACTTGGTCTCCTAGTGTGGTCTCTGGACCAGCAGCAGCACCTGGAAACTGGTTACAAAGATCATGGCCCCACCCCAGACCCACAATCTCTTCTAATCAGCCCTGCAGGTGCCTCTGAAGCTGATGAAAGTTTAAGAGCCAATGCTGAGGCTTCAGCCAATGCCTGATTTGAGGAACAGATTTAACCTGACCATGGGATGGGAATCCTGAATGTCACCCACTCAGCCTCTCCGTTTCCCAAAGCAGCTCTTAGTTTGAAAATCACCAGTTATGATGAGTCTTTTCAGTTTCCCCACAAGGAAAAAAGATCGATTAAACAAAAAAACCTGACCTGAAGTTTTCCCTTCCTAAGAGAGGTGATAGTGGCCCATCAGTGCCCAGGGTAACAAGCCCAGTGCCAAAACATCAAGGCAGGCCAGGCGGGCCTCACGTTTCCCCCTACAACTGTCAGGCCCTGCACTGCAAGCCCAGGGCCAGCCCACCGAGGCAGTGGGGGGTGGCGGGTGGCCATTGTTTCTGTCCTGCCTCCAGCAGGCACAGCAGACCCGAGTAATGACACCGGGGCCTGACAGCCTCCGAGGAACCTTTTTGTCTCACAGCCATGGCCAATGCCCATAATTGATATGGATTGCGGAGCTGCCACCCTTACCCTGGCTGGCAATTAGTGCTCCCGTTGCTGGCTGTCAAGAACTCCTGGCACGTGCGGGGAGCAAAGGCTTGTCAGGTTTCTGGCCCACGTGGCTCGTTATGCCAGGGGCACGGGCTCCCCGCCCCCAACCCCCTTTGATCTCTGTGGGGTGGAGAAGGCAGGTGAGCTGCATTGTCACTTCCATTCTCTTTCTAAGAAGGTGGACAGAGGCTGCTGGTGACAGCTTCCCTGTCCGTTTCCCCTCCAGAGTCTCTGAGTCCTGCACGGAGTGACCAATGGGAAGGGTTCAGGAAGGGCTCAGGTGGAGCCACAGACAGCAGTGGCAGTGAAGGGCAGATAGCCTGGGGGACTCAGGCTTGGACCCTACCCAGCCTGGGGAGTGGGGATAGTCATTCCTGTGTAGCCTTTGGTAAGACCCTTCTCAGAAAACTGAGCAGGTAGACCAGATCTGAATTTTCCAAACTATGGGACACATCCCATTAGTGGAGCATAAAACCAATTTAGCAGATGAAGATAGCATTCTAAAATCTGGGTACAGGATAGAATAGAATACAGCAATACAGAACAGAATCAAATCAAATCAAATCACTTGCATTACATTTAGGTAAATACTGTTTCCTAAAAATTTTGTCCCAATGATATATTTACAGCATGTGCATGTGTACCAGAGTGCAATGCAAAGTTTTTCTTATTGTGAGTGAAGTTTCAAAGCTGCCCCACTGGATGAGCCCTTAGTTTCCAGAATGGGGGCCGAACACGCCATCTGTTCTAGGTTGCATGGAGCCGAAGTTTACGGAAGACGACCCTGGAGGAGGTGAGGAAAGAGAAAGCCCAGATGGCTTCAGGGAGCTTCTAGTCTCATTGGCATAAAAGGTAAATGGAAGACGGGGCACGGTGGCTCATGGCTGTAATCCCAGCACATTGGGAGGTCAAGGCTGGAGGAATGCTTGAGCCCAGGCATTTGAGACCAGCCTGGGCAACATAGTGGAACCTAGCCTCTACAAAACAAACAAACAAACAAACTAAAACCATTAGCTGGGTGTGGTGGTGTACACCTGTAGTCCCTGGTACTCGGGAGGCTGAGGTGGGAGGAGAGCTTGAGCTCAGGAGTTCAAGGCTACAGTGAGCTATAGCTGCATCACTGCACTCCAGCCTGGTTGACAGAGTGAGACCCCATCTCTAAAAAAAAAGAGAGAGAGAGAGAAAAGAAAGGCAAACGACAAGGAGGAGGCCACATGAGGCTCAAAGGGTAGGCAGGCTCTCACTCACCCCCGTGTGCCTCCCGCCACCTGCCCACCCTCGCCCAGTGCCTGGCACAGAGGGAGCCCCCTAAACACTCCTCTAAGTGTTTTCCAAACTGGACTCCCATGGAGGGAGGAACACGAGCCTGCATTGGCTGTTTTCTCTGTGGTGGCCTCTCAGCTGGTTTCCCCGAGCCCACCCAGACTGAATAGGGGTGTCAGGGCTCGTTCTTGGTTCTGTGCCTCTGAAGGGGAACGTGCACTAATGCAGTGCACTGTAGGGGGTATGTGATGCGCTTCCTGTGCACAGAACTTTGCAGTTCACTCCATCAGAATCATCCTGCTTGACCCACATGCAACACACCAAAAGAAGTCTAACCCTGTGTGGTGAGAATTGCAGGAACTTTCACCTGCTGGAACCATGTTCAGAAATGACCATTAACTGACTACCTCTTGTACTTTACAGTTTACATAGCTCTTTCTTATGCCTTATCTGATGTACTCCACTCTATGAAATCAGTATCCCCATCCCCACTTACAGTTGAAGAAACAGAGAAGCTCAGAGAAGTACAGCAGCCTGCCCAGGGTCACAGAGCCAGCAAGCAGTTCAGCTGGAGGCCACCCAGCCTGCCTAAGCCTGCTGGTCTGCCCTCCCCCTCGTCCTACCTGCCAAGCCTCCCACTCCCTGGCCACTATGTGGTCTCACAGACTGTGCCGTCCCTTCCCCTTTCAGACAAGTATGGCTATTTTGGAAAATCCTTATAGAGCTAAGTCAGGTTCAACAGGGTCCAATAAAGGCTTTATATTTTTCTCTTTCCTATTAAATCATATTTTATTTAAAAGCATAAAGTCCCACAAATCACCACTAAAGCAGCCTGCCCCACACTGGCTAGGCCTGTACCCACCAGCCTTCCCCCTGGAAGATGCAGATGGCCCCGCCCGCTCCGTTCCTCCGCTACACAGAGTGAGGATATATTGGAGCTTATGACTATTATATTGTATCTGTCTTAAAAGCCAGCCCCTCTTTGCAGACACAGACACTCCCCAGCTCACATTTATCAGTTTTATTCCTTTAATGATTCAAACTTGTGCTGTGATGTGCTACTCGGAACGGAGGATTTTATGGATTTAACAGTTTTATTAATTTAAGAGGTTTCCACTGAGCGCCAGAATGGCTCAGTGTGACAAAGAAGGTATCATAAATGAATTGATTTGTCACGTATCAGAATGCGATCCAGCAGTGATTTCATTATTGGAGTTATTTTCCTCCAATTATCTGCAAACTTAAAATGCTAAAGAGCACCCCCCTCCACCCCCACCCCCAGCAGCAGCCGGCCTGGATCATTTGAGCAGGAAATAAATGCAAATCAATGGCCCAAATTTGCCGCCATGTGTGGAGGCTGCCCACGCCTCCCTCCTCCCCTCCACTCACCACTCAGAGGAAACAAAGCTGTGGGTCGAGGGGTGTCTGCATGTGAGGCCTGCAGGCAGAGGCCATCTGCAACCCTGTGTGCTGTGTCCAGGGGACCAGATCTCATCCTCAGTGGGGTCCCAGGACCTGGAGGAGCCTTGCCTCCCATTCTCTTGTCCAACCCACCGATGATCATGAGAAAGGTGTTTGGCCACAGCCCCTCCTGGCCATCCAGGCTTTGGGACATGAGTAGGGTGGATGGTGAAATAAGTTTATGGAGCCTGACCAGAGGATGTTCCAGTACCGGCTCCATCCACACTTCACTCTGTGGCCAGGCAGTTCCAGAGCCTGATAAACTTTGCACAGCATCCCAAATGTGGCTGCACTCTCACTGCTGGGCTGCCGTGTGCTTAGAAGACACCCATCCCACCCCAAGCCCTCTTGTTTGCCCTTCACCACTCCATCCAGCTACTTCCTACCCTCCATTCCCTCCTCTACCCTTGAGTCCAGGCTGGGCTCCCACAGGCCCCTGAACTCTTTGGCTCTGAGCCATTCTCCAGCCTGCATTACTCTGGCCCACTGGGTCCTCTGTCTGTCCCAGAAACTTCGCCTGGACCTCAGTTCAGATGAGAGCATGAATGAACCCTAAGTTCCTGGCCAGGACTAACTCCCTGAATCTGCAAGGTCCCTGAGACCCTCACTGGCTGCTGAATTTATTTGTTTGTGCATTCAGCAAACCACCACCAAATGTCAGGCACCCATCTAGACCACAGACAGCAAGTGATACAGCAGCCACTGCCCTGCCTGCCTCCAGGGAGCCCCTCCCCATCCGACAGGGAGATATGACATGGAACTCAAGACAAAAGTGACCTGTGGCCTCACTGAACCACTGAAGCCCTGTAAGAACTCATACAGGGGCTGGGGGCTGTACTTCTTCCTCTATACCATCTGCCTGCCCTAGCTCTGTGCTCCACCCACCTCAGCCTCTGATCAATATGGGACCACCAGGGCTTCCCACGAGGCCTCAACAATAGGGTTCAAAGTGACAGGGGGCAGTGGGTAACGAAGCCAGAGTTCCCACAGGCAAACCAGCTCCCCTGACTTTGATGGCAAAGAAGGCCCAAGACCTATTTGAATCCACTGTTTTAAGAGGAAGGGAATGGAGCAAGAATCGCTGTGTGTGACACACCTCTGAAGTGCCAGGAATGTGCCCAGGGCCCTTCTCCTTTCCTCCTGATGAGATTTCACAGGTGAAGAAAGGAAGGCCCAGGAAGATGAAGCAACTCCGCCCCACCAAGGTCACACAGCCAAGTGAGCCCAGGTCTGCATGACTCCAAAGCCTCCAAAGACGCTGTCTCCCTGCCCCTCCATGCCACTACCCAGCTCATACCCCCTTTAGCAAACCTTAGCATCTGCCAGGTAAAATCCCAAGGCTGCAGGACAAGCAGAGAGGGCAGCCATAGTGGGGTGCAGCCACAGTGGGGTGCAGCCACAGTGGGGTGCAGCCCCCGAGGATGCATGAGGGGGCTGTAGACTAGACCAGCTCAGTCTCTCACCCACTGTGTCTTCCTCGTTCCAGTGAGCTGAGGCTGCTGCCACGCCACTGAGGGTTCACGCACAAGTGAACGAGAAAGTCCCTGGTAAACTGTAAAGTCTGTGTCCATAAGAGCCAGGATGATTATGGGGGCTCGCAGGCCTTGGAGGCCAGAAGGAGCACTGGGGACCATCAGAGTGCACCCCAGGAGTGCACTCACCTCCCTTCCCACAATTCAGCAAGTCCTGACAACCAGGCCTCTCCACGTCACTCCACACCTTTGTGAGGGTGGAGGGGAATTCCCACATCTGTTTGTTTATCAGGAAAGCTGCAATCCTCACAGTTTCATCATCTCTCCCAAAAGTCAACAGGAATTCAGACAGTGGCAGGCTCGGTGGGGGGCACAACACGGGCATTCCTGAAGCATCACCACCTAATCCAGCAGTCCCCGGGAGAGGAGAAGAGACCTCAGAGCAGGTCTGATTGTCCCAGCCTGTGGGAACAGGAGACCTGAAAGCTGGCCTGGGGGACCCAAGAGCTGGCCGAGGGTGTGCTAGCCATACACAAGCCCTACAGAGAGGACTTGAACTAGACCACCCTGGTTTCCTGGGAAGCAACTGGAGGGCATCAGTCTAAAAGCCCCTGGGCAGAAGCTGAGGCTCCAAGGGGACAATGGGGCTACTCAGGCACTAGGCAATGCTCGTGCTGTCAGTAGGAGCTGGGTCTCCTGGATCCCCACACAGAGATCGAGAGTCTCGGGCTCTCGAGGCTGAGAGTTCGCCACCACCTCTACAGTGCCCCTCTTCCCTTATAAGAGTCCGAAGAGGCCAGCTGCTAGGGTCTCAGATGGCAGGGGGTATCTACTCCACAGGCAGCCCATTCTGTTTTCCTCCAGCTAATTAGAATGTTCTTTATGCACCTACCTATGCACAGAAGCCCACTTACTCCTCACACACACGCACACAGAGGTGTGCACACACACACACACTTGAATGCCACATTCCTGCACACCTTGCCAGGGCCAATGTGCGCTCAGATCAGATCACCCATGCAGACTCTCCTCTGCCTGCCCACCTGGGCTCTAGACTGCCCGAGACTCCACCAGGCCGTGGGCAGTGCCTGACAGATGAGCTGACACCGCTGAAACACGGGGGAAATGACTAGATCCAAGGTGAAGTGCAATTTCTCCCTTCTACCTCGAGTACTTCATTACCTCCCTGACCTCTGATGGCTAATAAAGGTATCTAATTCGTGCGGTACTAAAATAGCCTCCTAATGTGCACCAGGACTATCTCCTAAAATTAATGCTATGACAAGTAATGAGGGTCTCCATTAGCTGTTATCTGCATGTGGAAATTCTAATTTTCCCAGAGTGGGCTAACGTATCTGAAAGCCCCTCTTTGGGGAACCTGACTTCCCAGTCACTCAGGCTCACAATTCTGACCAGGGGCCACCAGTGACTCTGTGCTTCCCTTCCTTGGCACTCGGAACCGGTCACTTCTCCATGCCTGGGCCCAGAGCAGGTTACTACCTGCAGTTGGCCTAGACGCTTTAAGTCGATCATTAGACAAACTGTGCCAGGCATTGTGTTGGGCACTGGGGCAGATACAAGGAATAATAACCCAGCCCAGTCCTTGCTTTTGGGCCAGGCTGAGACAAGGGTTGGGATGGACCAGGCCCCATGTTTGGCAGGAACAGGTAAGGGTCTCAAGGTGTCCCTGAGCTAAACGAGATGAGGATGTACACATGTATTCTTGGCAGGGCCCTTGTTGGGAGTCATGGTGCTCCCAGGGGGTTATAATCTGCTCATCGCAGGGGAAATCCATGAATGCTTCTTAGAGGAGGTAGCAGTTCACCATCATTCTTGTTCCACTTGGCATTGCATGAACAAGGGATGTAAGTGGAATGAGGGTATGATATGGTATGGACCTCCACTTTTGCATTCTTTGATGGGACTACTAACTTCTGGGACTCTTCCTAAGATCCATGATTGCATCTGGTTCACTATTTTGGGGGCACAGCCAAGCCCTCTAGGCAAGACCCCGTTCCTCTCCACTATGCACAAAAAGTATTTGTCAAGTTCTGGCTCGCACCAACACATACCAGTCTTCCAACCAGCAATGCCTGAAGGACACTGGATGAGCAAGAGCCATTCAGGTGACTTGTCTGAACTGTGTGAGAACTGAGGCCAGCACCCTCAGTGACAGCTACCAGACCATGAGCTGCATGGGCACTCTCATCTCCAGCACCCACAATGATGGCTGGCACGTGGCTCACCACATACCTACATAACTTTACCTCCACTATCCTATTTGATCCTCTAACTGTCTTAGGAGGCAGAAGGTTATTTTTAAGATTCAAACATCACAGATGGGGAGACTGAGGTCCCCAAAAGGAGAAGCAGCTGCCCAACATCACATATCGTTAGCAACTGGCACCTAGAGAGCTGCAGCAGAAGCATCCTCACTGGTGCCAAGTCCACTTCTTTCCTGGGTCCCTGGTACCCCGTGAGTTGAGGGCTGGGCTTGTGACAAATTGCCACATAGAGGAATTGGTTCATCTCACACCATTACGCTGGACCAGTCTTGTTTTCTAGATAAATGCTGAGCCTAGGTGTCCCAGCTCCAGGGGCATGGCATGGCCCTCGCCCAGCCCTGCCTCATGGCTGCAGGGTGAGTCTCCCAAGTACAAATAGATGGTGTTAAAAACAGAGTGCGGAGCCCTTCTTTTTGGCCATGAGTCCACTGAGTTCTCTGTGGGCCCCCTGAGGGGGAGAACCAAGGTCCCTTCTCTCCTCTGCACCATATTGTCTTGCTCCCCAAGAGCCAGCCCCCACCAGCCGTTTTCTGTCCAGTCTGTGCATGGTGGCTTTGGTCAATACCTGTGCATTCCAAACCCGTGCTATCACCTGCACGCATGAGGCTCCCGAGCTTGCGGGCTTCCTCTCTAGAGCACCTCTGGGGCCGCTTATCTGGGCTCAGCAAATCCAGCCCGGCATGCCCCCTTCCTGTGTGGACGATTGCCTGCCCTTCAACCCTCCTGTGGTATTTCCCAGAACATCCACGTTGCACAATGGGAAGCATGGCCCCACAGCTCTGCTTCCTCTTGGAAATCCCACAGGCGTGGGGGACTGAGGGTATGGGAGACATCTCCAGGAAGATCCTCTGCTGCTGTTGTCCCAGAGTGCCTTTCCTGCATGTCGTGTGGCATGAACTCTCCCTCATCCTTCAGCCTAGTTGTCACTTCCTCCAGGAAGTCTTCTCTGATTACCGCCACTGCCCCCGTCAGACTTTTCCCATTCAAAAACATGCTCATAGATTCGGACTTGAACACCACGTGAGTCACTGAGCAACTGTAAGCAAGGAAGGAGAATTGTCTCAATTGTGCTATAGGAAGGCCCCTTCAGGGAAGAAATGGTCAGAGGGAAGAGCAACTGGGTAGAGGAGAAGCAGCCAAGAGGTGATGTCAGTGTCCCCAGCAGGCAAGAGGTGGCGGTGGCTGGCAGTGGGGTGGGAGCAGTGGAGTGGGAAGGAAGCGGGCAGAACCAACAGGTGAGTAGGAGGCAGGACTGTCCAGAAAAATTAGGGCACCCAAGAGACAGGACTGCATGGTGGCTGGTAAAATTAGAGCACCTGAGAGAAAAGAAGTGTCCAGCAGGTTCCCAGAATCTTGTCCGGGGGACTGGGTGGGTGGCATACCCAGGGAGAGGTGAGAGTTCTCTAAGATGGCTGTGAAAACTCTTGAGTATAAATGGTGCAGTCTTACTCAAACAGTATTCCCTTGGCATTTTGCTTTAAAGATTTCCATTGCACCTGTAATTCAGCACTTTGGGTGGCTGAGGCGGGAGGATCAGTTGAGTCCAGGAGTTCAAGACCAGCCTGAGCAACATAACAAGACCTAATCTCTAAGAAAAATCAAAAAAAATTAGCTGGGTGTGGTGATGCATGCCTCTAGTCCCAGCTCCTTAGGAGGCTGAGGTGGGAGGATTGCTTGAGCCTGAGAGATTGAGGCTGCAGTGAGTTTGATAACACCACTGCACTCAGCCTGGGTGACAAAGAGAGACCCTGTCTCAAAAAAAGAAAAAAAAGAAAAAAAAGAAAAAGAAAAAGAAAGAAAAAAGATTTCAATTGCACACAGTTCAGCCAAGAATTCCCAGGTCAGCTTCTGAGACCCTGTGCCCACAGGTGCCTCTGTGACCTCCCCAGTCCTCCCTATCTCTCAGTCAAGGCTTTCCTCATCCTCCTCCAGAAAAGAGGCTGACCCTCCACCCTTCAGGAACCTCTTAGCCTTTTCTCCTCCACTGGCTCCTCTCAGCTGTACAATCAGTCGCCCTGCAGGGAGTGTCTCTGTGGCTGGGTGGTACAGTGGCTAAGAAAGAGGCCCTGGGGCCGAGCCATGGAGGCTCAACACTGGCTTTGTGACTTACAAGCTGATGCCATGAGTGATTTGCTAACCTCTCTGCACCTCAGTTTCCTCATCTTTGAGATGGGGATGTTAATAATATCAGCTACCCCACTGGTGGGGTTGAGGATCAAATGAGTCACTAAGAGGCCACAGATGGCTGCCTAGCCCAGTCCCTGGCCTACAGTAGGTGTTTGGGGAAGAGCAGCAAGGACTGCTGTTATTTCTAGGATGCTCGGGGTTACCCCCCTTGCCTGGAGGAGGGGAGACAGTAAGCTAAGTCACTAAGTCCAGCCCACATTCAAGGGGAGGCATGTCAAAGAATACTTGGGCATATTTCAAAAGGGTTAAGTCTGGCACCTACGTGTGATGAAATTTGACTTAATGGTTATTAGCAATGGTGGCAGCTGGCCGGGTGCAGTGGCTCATGCCTGTAATCCCAGCACTTTGGGAGGTTGAGGTGGGTGGATCACCTGAGGTCAGGAGTTTGAGATCAGCATGGCCAACACAGTGAAACCCCGTCTCTACTAAAAGTACAAAAATTAGCCAGGCGTGGTGGCAGGGGCCTGTAATCCCAGCTACTCAGGAGGCTGAGGCAGGAGAATTACTTGAACCCCGGGGGCGAAGGCTGCAGTGAGCTGAGATCGTGCCCTTGCACTCCAGCCTAGGCAGCAGAGTGAGACTCCGTCTCAAAAGAAAAAAAAAAAAAAAAAAGCAATAGTGGCAGCCAAGAGTTGAGTTTGAGCTGCCTCATTCCAGTAGTATCTCATGGTGATGCTGGGCCACGCGGATGAGCAGTGGCAGGAACCTCTGTCATTCCAGCAACCCTATGCCCTGCCCTTTGTGGGACCCAAATCTGCCTTCTCCCAAGCCTGTGGGCTCAAGGGCCTGCTGCCAGCCGCCCCTGCTGTCTGCTGCCATCCTGTGCTCCCACTCTGAGTCTGCGAGGTGGCCTTGCCCGCCAGCTGCCTGGTGACTGTGAAGAATGACAGGCTTCTCATTCAAGGGTGTGCGCTGGCCCTTATCACAGGAGAGTGATGTCTGCGGCACTGAGCCGGGTGATCCTGCTTGCCCATTCAGCACTCCGCAGAGGGCAGGGCGGCCGCAAGAGACAGAAATTGCACTTGACAAACTCTCCATGTGGCTGGGCAGCCAGACAGGTGCAGAATGAAATCAAAAGGGAGGAAAATTGGTCTGGTTTCCTAACCAGGTGCTGAGTGGATGCACCAGGCTTCAGGAGAGGGAATCAAAGAGGGAGAAAATTGGTGGCCTTGGTCATAAAAGGGATTGATTACCCAGGGACCTGTCACACCCACCAAGGTCGGCAGAGTGGCCTTGGCTGGCCCTGTTTCCTGGAAGATAGGTTGCCTTTGGCAACTTCAATTCACCCGGGTTCAACTAGCTAATAAGTGTGCTGGGTCAGGAGGAGGGTGGTCAAGGTTTTCCAATTAGGAGCCCTTGAAGAGAGGGCTTCAGGGCCTGAGAAGTTCTAGACATGACCCCTGTCCGTGGGGAGTGGAGGGGGGATAGAGAGGAACATGCCTTGGCTTTGCACACAGATGGAACTGAGTTTAATGACCACCTCGGGTGGGTAAGTCCCTTCCCCTCACTGAGACTTTGTTTCCCCATCTGTCAAATGGGAGTGTCAATACTTTGCTTTATTGAGAGCTTGCTTCGTGCCGGGCACTTTGTGACCTACCTTGTGGGTATGAAGGTATGTCATCAGAACAGTAATCCTAAGAAGCAGCTGCTATTATTATTATGACTGGCATTTTACAGATGAGGAAATTCAGGCTCAGGAAATTCAATGTTCCCGGGTCCTATTGTAGGTTGAGCACCAGATCCAAGCATGGGTGACCGGCTGGTATGCAAACCTTTGGCCACTGTGCTATCTGTCATCAAGCCAGGCACATCCACTTAGGGTTTGTAAGGATTCATGGAGATGTACTAATGACAGCAAACTAGGAGCCCAGTCTATGTGCTGAAACCAGAATAAGAACTTTCTATGTGTTAACTCATTTGTTCCTCACAATAAACCTATGCAGTAGGTACGACTGTAACCTGCATTTACAGGTGAGGGAATTCAGGCACAAAAAGGTCAAGTTTCTTGTCTAAGTCACTAAATGTATGTACAGCAGAGTTGGGAGTTGAGCCCAGGAGTCTGGCTCCAGAGTCCTGCACTTAACCCTATGCAAAGGCATAGCAAAAGCCTAGCCCGGGGTCCAGCACACAACACATAGTAGGGCTCGGGGAGGGGCGACCTTAGCTCTTTTCCACCTGGGGCAGCCCTTCTCCCTAAAAGAAAGCTAAATGCAGTGAACATGGAGGAAGCCCATGTGCCCACTACAAGCCTGCTCTGGGAGATTTAGGAACGTCCCCCACCACCCCAGCCTGGGCTTCCAGCCTGGGCAGGGAGTCAGGCTGACTTGGAAATGCCCCTGGTTCAGGGAAGACCAACGTAGAGCTGGGAGAGGGGTTGCCCAGTGTGTAGGGGCTTCTGGGAAAAGGAGGACAAAAGAGCAGGTAGGACGTGGGAGGTGGAGATGTGTCCTGAGAAAGGGAGAGGGCAGTCCTGATGAGCACCCTGCCTTGAAGAAGAGCTAACAGGTGTGAAGCTGCCAGACAGGTGGGCTACAGCAGCCGGCAGGTGGCAGATGGAATGACTCTCAGACCTCCCACTCCCAAAAGTCCCATGATGCCTGGCTGGAGCCGGGGGTCACAGGGTGCAGCCAGCAGGCAGGGAGTGTGCTCTCTAGATACATAAGCTCAGGAGAGCAGCAGGAAGGAGCAGCCAGCTGCACTCCAGCCAATGCTCGGGCTCAGGCCATCCCTGTCCCCCACCAGGCAGGAGCCCTGGCCTCAATCCTGAGGGGCTCCACCAGCTTTTGCTCCCATCCTCCAGTCACCTGGGACCCCACCCCTTAAATCACTACCCCAGATCATTAAACTGGGAGTCCGTAATGCTGACACTCCCTCAGAGAGCATTTATCTGGAAAGTCATAAAATTGCACCACGGATGGTAATTAACGATTAGTGAGGTTGATCCTTCTATTGGCTCTGGCCTGTGGGAGCCTGTCATAAGGATAGAGATCAGTGTGCAGTTCTCTCACCATGGTGGAGGTGGGTGGATGCCACCGCCTGGTTCTTGAATGATAGCTGTGCCTACAGTGGAGATGAACCTCTGCAGCCCCTCATTCCTGGTGGCTCCCAAACCACTTTCCCAGCAAAACCATCTAGGCTGGCTCCTAACACCTGTCCCCTTATCAGCTCTGTGCCTTTGAATGTGCTGTGCCTCTCCCAGGACACCCTCTCCTCATCTCCCACCCTGTCCATCCCTTCAGGGGCCCTGCTGGGACCACACCTCCACTGATGTTTGCCTGGATGTGGCCAGTCTCCGTGTGCCTCCCAGGACTGCATCTTGACCCCTCAGTTGGGCTAGATGCTCCCAGAGAATGCCTGTTTGCTCTTCTCCCATCTCCATCGCCTCCATCCTCCCAAACCCAGCACAGAGTATGAGCCCAGTAGACCTCACAAATGAACCACGATACTCGAGTCCCACCCCAATCTCTACACAAGATTGCTGTGCGGGCATTTCCACACGGCCCTGAGGACCAGCTCCACGCTCCTCAAAGGGGCTCCTGACCCAGACGAGACTAAGAACCAGTGCCAGCCCGCTTGGGAAATGGAGACCCAGGCAGGAAGTTAGGAGCTTCCTTAGACCTGCATTTGGGGTGGAAGAGCCAGGACTCAAACCAAGGTCTTCCGGCACTGAAGCCTGGCTCCCCAGAAAGTATGGTAGCCCACTTGAAGTCATCTGTGCCCTAGGGTGTGGGCCAGCCCTACCAATAACTCTCTTTGTTACCCAGGCATGTCCCTGACCCCTGGGGCCTCAGCGTGGAGGCGATGAGCAGAGCATAAATCCACTTAGCGCATGCAAGCTCTGCTGGAATCACCATGACAATCATTCATCCAGCCTAAAATCAGAAGGGATGTGGGGTGGGAGAGGCCTCTGGGGGCCGAGTGGACCTGTTGCGCCTCGGACACAGGCACCAACACGTGCACTGCCCTTTTCATCTGGTCTGCCTGGCTCCCTATAGATGGTGGCTGCTCACCGCACTCTCCAGGACAAGGCAAAAGCCAGGCCAGCTCCCCAGGCCCCTGGCCCCTGGCAATGGCATTCACTCCCACAGACCCAGAGCTTCCACAACCGAGACAACTCCCAGGATGCTGGCCAGTTGGGCCCATGAGTGTCCTTATTCACAGACAGTTGTTTATCCTCAGCAGCCTGGTACCCACCACATGCCGTTAGAGCCTCCCCTGCTGACCTGGGATCACCGAGGCCCATTGGGACATCTAGTCCGGCCTTGTCCAAAGGCTTCCCCAAGACACTCTGTGGATGCAAAGGGCCAAGGACTTGGGAAAGCTGTGCGGCACAGCTGGTCTTCAAGACTGAGAGCCCATTGCACATTCCAGGCCCAGACAAGGCTTTCAGGAGAAAACAAGAACAAATTTCTTAAGCATCCTATATATGCGTGTGAGAGTTTTTGCACATGTACTTTATAAGCACAGAGAGAGACATGCGAGAAAACATCGCTTGCTCTGCAAAGTGAGAATGATGAAGAGTGGTGATGATCGATGTTTGCCTTATATGACTCTGCACTTCGTGTGTGTCTCAGTGAGTCTGCATTTTCTCTGAAATTAAATCAATTATTTTAATAAAGAAGAGTTGGGAGAAAAAGCTGTTGAACTTCATTTAACCCAGCATTTCCCAAACTCACCTGATGATGAGTTGCTGTTCTGTGCAACGCCTAGAAGTGTCGGAAATATGCATAGACTGTAGTTTGGAGAAAGATAAACTTACCCAGCTTTTAATACATAAGGCCATGGTGCATTCTGATGCCGAGAGGCATAAAGAGGAAGAGGCTTGCAGAACACAGACACTCCATCAACATCAGACTGGAGCCCAGAGCTCCCTACAGCCCAGTCCTGACCCTGCTGCTCTGCCAGTTCCCTCTCTAAGCAGGAGGGACAGTACTCCAGGGGTGGTGGAGTGGGTGTGGCAGTGACACAGAAGCACCTGGCAGAGAGGGTGACAGGGCCACAGAGGAGTGGGGTGGAGCCAGTATTGTGAAGACACAAGCTGCTCTAAGAAAAGAACTGAAAACCATGTGATCACACAGCACACCCCTGACATCCTACAGCCATGGACCAAATCCGTGCTCCAGCCCTTCTGGCTTCTACCCAGCAAGTTGCCTAATCCCTCTGGGCATGGAGTGGAATAGGGGCTGGATGGGATGACCCCTAGAGTCCCTTCAGCCCAAGATTCCAGGGGCTTTATAATGATCAGTGTAGGCACTATCTTGCAAATTATCACCTCCACCTTACAAGCGATGTAATCAAGACTCAGACAGGTGGGCCGGGCGCGGTGGCTCAAGCCTGTAATCCCAGCACTTTGGGAGGCCGAGACGGGCGGATCACGAGGTCAGGAGATCAAGACCATCCTGGCTAACACGGTGAAACCCCGTCTCTACTAAAAAATACAAAAAACTAGCCGGGCGAGGTGGCGGGCGCCTGTAGTCCCAGCTACATGGGAGGCTGAGGCAGGAGAATGGCGTGAACCCGGGAGGCGGAGCTTGCAGTGAGCTGAGATCCGGCCACTGCACTCCAGCCCGGGCGACAGAGCGAGACTCCGTCTCACAAAAAAAAAAAAAAAAAAAAAAAGACTCAGACAGGTTAATTGACTTCTTCAAGGTCAACAGAGAATAAAAATGGAGTCCAAGACCCATGCTGTCATTGGCCTTGCCACTGGTCATCCTGCTTTGTGGCCTCAGGAACTGCTGTTTGTGTCTGAGCCAGCCGTAGTGTGAGACAGATGGCGTTTCCAATACTGGTTCCACCTACTACATGTACAATCTGGACCAGTTGAGTACCACTCTGAGTCTGTTTACTCCTCTACAATTGGGAACATCATCTCATTGGCTATATGGCAATATCATTACATCAACTTAGCACAGGGCCCTGCACACTTAAGATTCTGCTGAATTAGAACTATTATTGTTACCATCACTCTATAATTTATCCTATGGTTGAGAGAAAAAGGAGAGGCAGAGATTGAACTCAAGATCTACTGATCTTGAATAGATCAGTAGATCTACATCCTCCTGTGCAGGAGGAAACCCGCACAGACACATCCCAGCCCCTGTCTGGAGCCTCAGTTTCCCCATCTCTCATAAGAGAGGCTATAATGGGTGACTTCTGGGAGCCCCCAGATCTAGAATCTGCATGGAATAAAGCTCACATTAAATGTTTTTTTTCCCACCATTGGCTGGAGAAGTTTGCCTTCCAGCAACCCATAATCCTTCCTGGGAGGTGGGCATGTAGGGGTGGTGGAAGGGAGGAGGGACAGGCGGAAAGAGGAGCCAAGACAGAGTGGAGAGGAGATGACTTGGGCACTTCCTGTATGCCAGGCACTGGGATAGGAGCTTTACACAGACTAACTCATTCAGTCCCCAGAACAAACCTGTAGGGTTGACACTAGTTAACCATTTTACAGACAAGGATACCTACAACCAAAGAAACCAAGTAACATGCTCAGGGTCACAGGGCTGGTGAGGCAGGACTTGAACTCAGACCTCCCAGACCTTCATGGCTTCAAAGACTGTGCTCTGAACCACTGGGTGATGCGAGCTCTGGGTCTCCCTGCAGAGACAGAGACATGCAGAGAGGGAGAGAGGTGGGGAGATGGAGCCAAGGGAGCAAGGCACAAGAAAGAGAAGAGGCACGGTGCCAGGGCAGCCCAGGCACACTGTCTGGGAGGGGAGGGGAATCCCATCTGGAAGCCAATTATTTGTCTCCTTTGGGGGCCTGTTGAGTTTCAAGATCATTGTGCCCAGGGCAGAAAAGACAGGACCCCCTCTCTGTGGGGAGGCAGAGGGTCCCCTGGTCCCAGCATCACCAGGAAGGAGGTGCCTGCTGGCCTGAGAGAAAAGTGGGGGCTGAACTCTTTATTTAGTGGCCAGAGAGCCACAGCCCAGGAATGTGTGGTCACTGAGCCAGGGGCTGCTCCGCCCACCACCACCAGGGACACTCCAGCACAGGGCGCACCCCCCAAGGCCTCTTGCTTGGAGGCAGTGCGCTCCCAGACGCGGTGTGAGGAATGTTTGTCAGCTCTTGACACTAATATTATTTAAGGCCCAAAGTCTAATGTAAGGCTTCCTTTTAGCAAGATTGTCTCATTTAATAAAACTCCCTGTCTCTGTTCCCCCCAAGGTAATCACGTTGATGATAACGCATTCCCTGCACTGTGATTTGATCTGGGAATAGAATTATCACACAGCCTTGCTTTGCTGTCAAATGTTCCATTTATATTTTTATTTTTTCCCCTAGAATAAGTAAACAGGAAGCCATCCAAGTGGAAGGCTCTGCTCACCTGGGGCCTTCCACGGCTGGCCTCCTTACCAGTTCACTTCCTGTCTTCAGGAGCCACTTTCTCATTAATTCAATCAACAAACATTTCCCAAATGACTACCTTAGGCTGCCCCTACATTGCAGTGGCCTGAGGCAAGTCACTCAATCTGTTTGAGTCTCTGTTTATCTCTGGGTGGAAAGGACATCATAACCACATAAGATTAACAGTCAATCCGACTCAATCTGACACAGTTCAAACCCCCGCTCTGGGCCCGGTGCGGTGGCTCACTCCTGTAATCCCAACACTTTGGGAGGCCAAGGCAGGTGGATCACCCGAGGTCAGGAGTTCGAGACCAGCCTGGCCACCATGGTGAAGCCCCGTCTCTACTAAAAATACAAAAATTAGCTGGGTGTGGTGGCAGGTGCCTGTAATCCCAGCTACTTGGGAGGCTGAGGCAGGAGAATCATTTGAACCTGGGAGGTGGAGGTTGCAGTGAGCAGAGATCACGCCATTGCATTCCAACCTGGGGTACAAGAGTGAGACTGCTCTCAAAAAAAACAAAAACAACTGCTCTGCCTCTTACCAATTATGTGCCCCAGAACAAGTCACTTCACCTCTGAGGTTTGATGCTGTCATTCAAGACACCACCTACATCACAGGATTGTTGTGAGCAGGGCCAGGACGAGGATGAGTATATGATGCCTCCTTGGCTCAAACATTAATGAGGGGCTCACCCCCGCAACCCCTCTGCACTTGCACAGCTCTGAGAGGGAGGGCCTCCTGAAATTTTGTGCACCCTTAAGAAGGAGGATTAAATGAGATGATGTATGCCAAATGCCTGGCACATGGGAAATGCTCAGTAGACTGTTGCTGTCATCATCATAATCATCACCATCATCACTCTTACTCTTCATTAAGTGAGAAACGAAAGCCCTTTAAAATCTCTAAGAGGCTAGATTGGTATGTGCAGAGTGGATGTGAGGCTGGAAATGCTCAACTCATGTGCTGTGTGGCCATGGCTAGTCGCTTCACCTCTCCAGCCTAAGTGCCCAGCTGTGAAACAATGGTGTTCTTAAACCTAGTGACCCAGGTACATGTGAACACGTGGGAGAGCATGTCACTCATCTCACGCTGCAATCCATCCCTGGGTTAGTGGACCCAGGAAGGGCTAGGAGCCTGGTGGGCCCCAGGGAGCCCCCAGTCTGCAGATACCACACACGAGGTCACGCCTGGTTAGCAATTGAGTCCAGCATGCAAAGAGGGGGTGCTGGAAGGCTCCAGAAGAACCAGCTCCAGGACTTGGCAGGGCTCAGCTGGGCTGACTACTTCTTCCTTCTTACACATCACTAGCAGATCCCTGAAAAAGGGCACAGGATGCAGAGCCAGGGCAGCAGCGTTTAAATTCTGCCTCCTCTGGGCATTTATTGTGAGACCTCAGGCACTTGGAGCCCAGGCTCCTTCTGTGTCATATGGTGTATCCTGATAGTCCTGCAGGGAAAAAGTCACTCCAGAGGGGTAACTAATGAAGGAACTTTTTAAAAAGTAGGAGCAGGGTTAAAGACTCTAGAAAGGGCTGGTGAAGCACCCCACGGTTCACAACAGTGGGTGCCCCTACTACCCTGGGGCTAAAAACAGAAGGGGAAGGAACAGTTCCTAAAAGCCCTGTGGGGCCAGCGCTGCCATGAAGGAGACAACAAACTGGCAGGGGCTGTGGCATTTGGTAGAGAACCACAGTCATTCCTATCCCACGTGGTTTGTTGATTGAACCAGTGAATAAGTAAATGAATGAATCTGATTTCCAGCCTATCTATCCTATGGCCAACCACATTTTCCAAATGGCTGCTTCAATATATCTCATCCCATACACTCTTCTTCCAAAGGGACCTTAACACTTCTTGAATCTGGGCATAGCTGTGATGACAGCAGAAGTGACACTACGCAACTTCTGAGATTGGGTCAAAATGTGATGCGGCTTCCACCTGGTTCTCTTTGGGATGTTCATTCTTGGAAGGCAGCCACCATGCTGTGAAGAAGCCACCGGGAGAGGCCACATATAGGTGATCCAGGAGAATGCCATAGCTGAGGTTCCAGCTGACTGTCAGCATCAATTGTCACATATGTGACTGAGGGAGCTTTCAGATCATCCCATCCCCCAGCCTCAGTCTTCCAGACTGAGGTCCCAGACACTGAAATGGAGACAAGCCATCCCTGCTGTGCCCTTTCTGAATTCCTGACCCTCTGAATCCATAGCACAACAAAATGGTGGTTGTTTCAGTCTAGTTAGTTATGTAGAAATAGTAACTGCAAAGAATTTCACTGACTGAACTCAGCCAGAGCCCAGTGAACAAGTGAATTGTTTGCTTCAGTCCATAAGGGTCACCCTCCCTGGGCACACAAAGGGGTGGAGAAGGGTGGAGAATGAATATGAGTGGGAAATGGAGAAAATCTACCACACATAGGGAACATAGTGTGTGAGGGTTTTAGGACCCAGACTGGACAGGTGCTCCATCCATCCCGGCACAATCTAAATACCCATTCTTGGCCGGGCAAGCACGGTGGCTCACGCTTGTAATCTCAGCACTTTGGAAGGCCAAGGCAGGTGGATCACCCAAGGTCAGGAGTTCGAGACGAGCCTGGCTAACATGGTAAAACCCGTTTCTACTGAAAATACAAAAAATTAGCTCTCAGCTATTTGGAAGACTGAGGCAGGACAATTGCTTGAACCTGGGAGGCGAAGGTTGCAGTGAGCCAAGATCGCACCATTGCACTCAAGCTTGAGCAACAAGAGTGAAACTCCATCAAAACAAAACAAAATTCTGAGTCCCACTTACCTGCACTATTGTCCCAGCTGCCTTTTGCATCTCCTGCCTGTCTTTCCCATGCCTCACCTGACCCAGCCATGCCCGTGTTGCCAAAGAACAGTGCACCCCTCCTACCTGCTCACTTCTGACTTCTGAGCTCATGCTGCCTGCCAGGCCCCAAGGCACTCCAATCCAAGCTCCTTAGCCAGCAGAGGCTCCATACACTCTGGCCTGGCAGGTGTTAGACAGTTCAGGGTAGGGGGATTAGATAGCTAGAGGGACTGACCTTCTGACTCTGCCCACTGCCTGCACACCAGGAACCTTCCCCCTCCTTGCCTTCCTCCTGCCTGGAATTCCCTCCCCACCATGCATCCAATGCCATCTCCATCATGAGCCTTCAAAGAATTGACCCACAGCCACTACAGCCCTGTTCCTCCCCAATCTCTGTCCAAAGATATAGATGTGGTTGTAACTTTCCTGAAAATGACATCAGGAGAATTTGAGAGCAACATCTGAGTAGCAGAGATCATGTATACAAGATTTGTCTTCCCAGAAATCTAGAAGGGCTTCTCTAACCAAATTTCACGTGTGCCTTCCTTTGGTAGTCCTGGGCAGATCCCATCACTACATGCTAAGAAGTCATCACTAGCTCCAAGAAGCCTCCTGGCCTCCCTGTGCTCTTTCAGCATCTTATATATGCTTCCCGCCAGCCCGAAGCTCCCAGTATCATAACTAATCAGTTACTGAACCACGACTGCCATGGAGCAGGGTCCGTCTTCTACTTGCTCCTAAAACAAAAACCACATTTGGTATTTCTGTTACTGTTAACAAAATAGCTTTGCATTTTCTTATTTAATTCTCACAGCAACATGTGAGGACGGTGCCGTCATTAGCCTCGCATCACACATGGCACAGCTGAAGCTCAGGGAGGGAGCTGACTTGCCCAGGGTCACGGGGTGGTGAGGACCAGAGCGGGGACTCAGAGCCAGGTCTGGCTGCCTCGGAGGTCAGTGCCCTCAAGCACACACATTATGGTTTTTCACCTCTCCAGCTCCAACACTGAGCACGAGGCTGAACAAGGAGTAGGCACTCGATAAATATTTGTGGAACTGCACAAAACCTTAACCAATTCTCATTGCATGACTGAAGCTCTGATACCGAATAGAAACCAAACCACCTCAGTGATTTCCAATTCAAACAGCACCACCCGCTCCGTGAATTCTGATGCACTGATGTCTTTTGTTTTTGGAGGGGTTTTGTTGCTTTCAGCAAGGAGGGTCGAGAGTCGGCAGTGAGGAGGTACACAGAGTTCCCCTAGGAAATTGTTTCTGCACAGCATTTCAGATGAGAGATGGAAAAACATTTCAGAACACAAAGACTTTGGTTATCACAACAGCAGTAAAAGAAAGGCAGGCAAGGGCTCGGGGCCCCATTTAACAGATGACAAAAACGCAGGCCCGCAGAGTCAAGGGGCATGTGTGAGGTCACTCAGAGAGAAAAGGATCGATACCACCTGTCTGGATGCCGAGGCTGGGGGAGAGGGTCTTGCAAGTCCCCTGCTACCACCACCTCGAAAGGCACTGGCTCTGAACACCGTGGTCCTGTGGGAAGGAAGGAGGGCGCAGCTCCAGGAAAAACGTGTGGCAGCCTCACCGGAGCACAGAGCCCAGGTCTGAATCCTGGAACACCAAACAGAAGCCCCTCCAAGGCTCCCCAAGTCTTACTGCCCCCACCCCGCGGTCACCTCTTCTGACTTTCCCTTTCCCAATTCCTACATCCAAGAGGCAGCTAATCAGAGCATGTGGGCTGAATCTCCTTCTCAAACCGTGCTTTACAGAGGAAAGGGAGGAAGCCCATGTCCCTTCTAGGCAACTGGTGACTCTGGCTGGGCTGGGGCTTCCCAAAAGACCGTGACCCTCAGAGGACCCATCTTGCAAGGAAGCACCTGGAAACGCCCCCACCCAATCTCTGCTGGAGAGTCCAGCCCCTGCCTCTGGGATGGAAAGTGGTATGATTGAAGCGGCCCAGCATCAGATTGGAAGGAAAAAATCCCTTTTGTCCTTTGACTTCTTGTGTGACCTTGGGCAGAACATATCTCTCTGAACCTCTGTTTCACCATTTGTCAAATGGGACTCCTATTACTCACTGTCACGGGCTCTTGGGGTAAATGTCTATCTCCAGAGATCAAATGATGAAGCCGAGCATCGTATCTGCTTTAGTATTAACTCTCAGCTTCTGTTCCTGACTCAGGCTGTCCCAGGCCCGTCCTCAAGGCCTGGAGGTCAGCTACCCTGGCATGAGCCAGCAAAAGACCAGTGGGCCAGCCTGGATGGCCAAGTGTGGTTGCCCATAGCAACTGGAATCAGCCCACATACAAGGGACAAGGTCAAGTCTTAGCTGAGAAGGGAGCTAAGCCAGTTTCTCAAGGGCAGCACTGAGCATCTACACAGAAGGGAGAGAAGGCAGGAGGTCAGGAAGCACAGAGGCAAGGCTGGACAAGATGCCAGCAGCAGGGTGGTGAGGCCAGCAGCTCAGGAGGAAGCCTGGGAACCAGACCCATTCAAGTCAGGGGATAACAACCCAGTGCACGGTCTGGCAGCACACAGCCTGCAGCATGTGGACCGGGCTGCCGGGGATCTGTATGGCCACAGCCGAGACAGGGGAAGACCCCTGTGTCCCAAAGCAGGCCTAGTACCAGCACTCTTTAGCTTGTAGGCTGAATCCTGGGTCAGCCCAGGAATAGTGTGCTCTGAAGTACTTTGCATAACTTGCCTTGTTCCCCTCAAAAGTGACTGAAAGCATATGTAAATCTACAAATAGGAGATTTATAAAGATATGTAAAGTACCACAATAAAACCTAAATTAGAAATGGATAGGAGTATAAGAAGCAAAACAGAAGAAGGGCCAGAGATCTGGCTAAATCAAAAATGAATACCATAAAGTTGTAAATGTTGTTTCAAAGGGTCAAAATTTTAGACTTGAACTCCCTGGCAGCAAGTGCAAAAGAGGAAACCTGATCAATCACGCAATGTCCATGATATAAAATCAGTAAATCAACCCATAAAGCCTGATGAAGGGAAAGTCATAGCTGTTTCTTGTTGTCTGCTTTACAACATTTTTCCCAACGGTCCTCATTATAAAATTCTCAGAAGAGACACAAAGACAAGTCTCATGGAGATGTTTTGGGGGAGCAATATTAATACATACCAACAGACATTTCAGTAAAAGTAGTCCTATAAGGACCAAAATAATATGCTGTTGAAGTCATCTTTTCCTGGGCTGGCTTAAGGCGCAGTCACATGAGGCTGGAATAGGTTCAGGAAGGAGCATCATTGCTCTAGTTAGTTGTTTCTTTATCAAAAGTTAATTTGGTCAACCTGTGTTTGCTGAGCACCAGCACTGTATGGGGTTTTAGAGAAGCAGAGGCAAGCAAGACAGATATGGGCCCTGCCCTGCTGGGGCTTAAGGTCTTAGACCGGGAAGCTGTAAGGAAACAGGCAGTTACAGACTGCAACGCAACCAGGATCCTCTCTGCATTCTGTGAAGACCAAGGAAGAGCCTGACATCGCACAACAGGGAAGGCTGCCTGGAGGAAGTAAGGTCTCGGATCAGCCTGAAGACCAGTGAAGTCAGCCAGGAAAGATCCAACAGAAGGAGAAGCAGCAGTGGCTGGACCACCAGAAGTCAGGAAGCTGAAGAGCCCATTGCCACCCAGAGCTGCCACTAGGACCACAGCTGGGCAGAAGCCCAGAGGACAGGCCTGGTTGTGTGGGCCCATCACCTGGCCACACTGCCAGGCAAAACTGAGAGTGTGGGCAAGCTGGATGCAAATGCCCCAGCACCTCAGCTCCTGGAAGAGAGGTTGGTGGCCCCTCTCTCTTCTCAGGGGTTGGCCCTGCTGACCCAGACTCAGGGATATGGGACCCTCTTGGGTTGTTCACAGCCAGGGCAGGCTCAGCTTGGAGAGGAGCAGTAGGCAGTCCTGTGGGCAAGCCACCCTGGGAAATAAAAGATAGGAAAACTGACCTGATTCTCTTAGAGCTGAAAGGCCCTGAGACAGCAGCCAACCCACTTTCCACATCCTAAAGATGGAGAAACTGAGACCCGGACAAGGAAACGGAGTTATCCAAAGTCACGTGGGCTAAGATTCGAGAAGTCCAGAGGCAGGAGAGACCAGAAGGGAGGAGGAGACTGGGCAAGTCAGCCAGGAGTCCCAGCAGAGAATGTGGAGACAAATCCCAGAAGAGGCTCAACAAGAGCAGAAATAGCCCCAATCTCAGGGTCCATAGCTGAGACCTTGGCCATGGGGCCACGTCCCCTGGAGCCACAGTGGGGATGATGCTTACCTGCCCCACAGGATTACTGGGAGGATGAGGTAATACTTACTGTAAAGTCCTGTGCACATGGAGATGGTACCAGGGTCCAGAAAGAAGGTGACTTTGGGGCAACAGTAATGGGCTACACTGATCAGAGCACTGACTGTGTGGTGGGAACTGCTTAACAATAACGCTCAGAGTAGGTATTTTTCATCCCCATCTTACAGACAAAGAAACTGAGTTCAGTAACTTGCTCAAGAGCTCACAGCTCTGAAGAGGTGACAGGGATCAAGACTTTTATTTTTGTTGTTGTTGTTGTTGTTTGAGACAGAGTCTCGCTCTGTCACCCAGGCTGGAGTGCAGTGGCACAATCATAGCCCACTGTAGCCTCAACCTCCCAAACTCAAGCAATCCTCCCACCTCAGCCTCCCAAGTAGCTGGTACCACAGGCACTGCCACCACCATACCAGGCTAATCTTTTTCTTTCGTTTTTTTTTTTTTTTTTTCTTTGAGATGGAGTCTCACTCTTGTTGCCCAGGCTGGAGTACAATGGCACCATCTCGGCTCACGGCAACCTCTGCCTCCTGGGTTCAAGCGATTCTCTTGTCTCAGCCACCCAAGTAGCTGGGATTACAGGCATGTGCCACCACGCCCAGCAAATTTTGTATTTTTAGTAGAGATGGAGTTTCTCCATGTTGGTCAGGCTGGTCTCAAGCTCCCAACCTCAGGTGATCTGCCTGCCTTGGCCTCCCAAAGTGCTGGGACTACAGGTGTGAGCCACTGCGCCCGGCCAATTTTTTTCTATTTTTTGTAGAGACAGGGTCTTGCTGTGTTGTCCAGGCTGGTCTTGAACTCCTGGGCTCAAGGATCCTCCTGCCTCAGTCTCCCAAAGTACCGGGATTACAGGCATGAGCCACCACACGCAGCCAATACCCTTAGTCATACACAAGAGGGCCTGAGGCAGACCCAGATTTGGGGTGCTCATCTCTGAGAAGGGAGTGGGTGGAAGAAGTTCTTATCTAGGAGATGCAGGGCCCCCCAGTCTCATGCCCTTCCCTTTGTACAATGCTTTGCACTAAGAGTATGAGCCCAGCCAGCTTCCCAGGAGTACGGGGAGAAGATGTTGTGGGTGGGACCTCTGAGATGACTGCATGGCACTTCATAGCTGGCATAGCTGTCCTGGTTATGTATGGCTGCATAACAAATCAACTATATACCTAATGGCACAAAATAATGTTATTATGTGCCCAGATTCTGTGGGTCAGCGGTTCAGACAGAGCACAGCAGGAGAGATTTGTCTCTATTCCATGATTTCTGGGATTTCAGGAAAAACTAAAACAGCTGGGGATGTTAGATGGCTAAGCTCAGCTGGGACTGTTGACTAGAGCACCTAGACATGGCCTCTCCATGTGGCTTGGGCTTCCTCACAACATGGCAGCTTCAGGACAGTGAATCTTCCTACTTCTTTACGTAGTGGCTCAGGGCTCCAAGAGTGAGGGTTCCAGCAAACAAAGTAGAATTTGCAGGGGCATGGTCTTTACTCACTTAGGGTCTCTTCTGTCATACTCTATGGGGTGAAAAAGTCACAAATCTTCCCAGATTGAAGGAGAAGGGACATAGACCCCATCTCTCCATAGAAGAAGTGTCAAATAATTTGTGGCCATGTTTTTTTGTTGTTTTTGTGGTTTTTTGTTTCTTGTTTTGTTTTGTGTTTTTTTGTTTTGTTTTGTTTTGTTTTTTGAGACGGAGTTTTGCTCTTGTCACCCAGGCTGGAGTGCAATGGTGCAATCTCAGCTCACTGCAACCTCTACCTCCCAGGTTCAAGCGATTCTCCTGCCTCAGCCTCCTGAGTAGCCGGGATTACAGGCACGTGCCACAATGCCTGGTTAATTTTTTTTGTAATTTTTTTTGTATTTTTAGTAGAGATGGGGTTTCACCATGTTGGTCAGGCTGGTCTCGAACTCCTGACCTCAGGTGATCCGCCCGCCTTGGCCTCCCAAAGTGCTGGGATTACAGGCGTGAGCCACCGCGCCTGGCCTGTGGCCATGTTTTAACACCACCACAATTGCCATGGGTTGCCAGGCAGCCTGGCAGAGGAACACTGCAGGGACCCGTCCCTTCATGGCAGATTCAGAAAGGCTGAAGGGCGTTATGGTCAGTCGGGGAAGACCCAGGAGCCACTCAGGCCCACACAGACCTCTCTCCGTGCCATTGGCCTCTTGCATCCCTCCTTTGACTGTGACATTCTCTCAGAGAGGGATAAAGAGGTCAGACCAGGCACTCAGAAAGGCAAGGGCCACAGTAGGATCACCTTGAGTGAGCCATGTGATGTCTGGGAGCTTTGGGTTCCTCGCCTGCATCATGGCAGACATTTCTTCTCTCCCAGGGTTCTGGGGAGGAACAAAGGAGAGAACATATATGAAACCCAGTAGGTTCCTGGCCAACACAGGTTTCCTTCCAAGGGGAATGGGGTGGGGCGGGGGTGCCACAGGCAGGGAGAAGTTCTGAGGGCGTGACTCACTGGGTTCTCTCCCAGGGACTTAACCAGAGTGGCATGTCTGCACTTGAAGCTGCAGCAGGCACCTCTCAGGCCTGTGGCTCCCAGCTCTAATTACAGATTTCTGGACATGTTTCCTGTTTGGGAGCTGGCAGTGTCCCCGCAGAGGATCCACAGATAATGAGCAGCTGGCTTCAGAGGCTCCATCCATGGGGCACTGACCCGGGAGCAGGACCAAGCAGGCCCACCTCAGAGAGCAGAAGGCCCTCAAAGGTCATCTGGTCTCAGTCCTTCCCCACATCACACTCATACAGGACCAACACCATGACCACCATGACCAGTCTCTGCTTGCATAGTTCCAGTGATGGGCAGCTAACCACTTCACAGCCAGCCTGCTAATCTCTAGACATCACTCAGGACAGCACTGGAAGCACTTCCCAAATCAGTTTGTTCTTTAACCTCTAGCTATTGATCCCCAGGTCCACTAAGAACAATGAAACATGGAACAGAAGAAGGGTGCAGCCCCTGGGATCAAGAAGAACTGGCTTTGGTTCCAATCTTGGTTTTTATGCTTGCGGCCTTGGTCTCTTTCAGCCTCAATATTTTTATCTATAAAATAAGAATAATACTACCCGGTATGAAGGGCTGCTGGAAGAGTGGAAGGTCATAACACGTGTGAACACACCTGGCACACAATAGACGCCAAATGCATGCAATTTCTTCCCCCTTCCCTCTTGGACCCCCACATTAGGTAGCTTTTTTAGGATTATAGATCAGAGACACACTCAGATTCAAGTAAGTGATTGGCCTGAAGACCACGGGTACACTTGGAGGATAAAGGGGACAGAGGCCATCTCCTCTGCCACACAGTGGTGCCTCACAGCAAGCTGGAGGAGGCCAGGCCCCCGAGCCTTCCCGTTTCAACTTCCGAGTGCAGCTGAAAGTCTATTGAATGAAAAACGGGTGGATGGCTGGATGGATGGATAGATGGGTTGATGGATGGATGAATGGACAACGGAACCATTTAAATAGGTTTCTAAAACCTGCCAGGAAACACCCACCCCTTTTAATTCTAGCCAAACTGAATGTCATCTTTTTGTTGAGAAATAGAGTAAAGCAGTGATGTTTAAACTTTTCTAAGCATCAGAAGAGGGCTGGTGAAAGATTCCTGGGTCCTGCCTCCAGAGACGTTAATGTTCTAGGGTGGGGCCTGAGATGTTGCACTTCCAACCAGCTCCCAGCTGTGGCTGAAGCTGTTGCTCCACAGGCCACACTTTGACTGTGGTGGAAGAAAGCAGACAGTCGACTTACAACACCCTTTGGAAAACAAGCACAGGAGCAAGATGAGGTCACCTGGCCTGGGAGAGTTCAGCAGGAGGGAGAAACAAAGTGCCTCTCCCAGCCCAGGGGTGGAAAGTGTGTTATGACACCAGCCCCTGCCTCCCACCTCTTCAAATCTGCTCTCCATCTCCAGCCTGGGATCTCTTAGAAGCCCTTATGACACCACAGTGGCTTCATGGCAGATAGGGCTCTGGTCCAGAAGATAACACCTCCCCACAGGAGTTCAGGCTGCATGGAAATCTCAATAAACAGGGCGGAGTGTGCAGAGGGTGAGGCAGGCCACCCACTCACTACAGGCCTTCCAGCAAGGGCTAGAAGGCCTAGAAAGAAGAGTGTAATCTTCTGGCTTCCCAGACACACACACTTGCACACGCACACACACACGCACATGGAGGAGGGCCCAAACCTCTCCCCTAGACACCCAGAAGGACTTCCTTGCTGTGGGTCCTATGGCTGATGGTAGCAGGGCCTCAGTTTAATATCCAGGTAAGGTACTAACTTGCTGCATGGCCTTAAACATGTCCTTTCTGTTTTCTGGGTCTTATTTTCCCATCTGTAAAACAAGGTAGATGGACTAGGTCTCGCCTAGGGAAGGTACTGACCTTACCTGAGCCACTGATATGTTTATTAACTTTTTTCTCCAAAATATTTGATTGAGCAATTCCTGTGAACCAGGACCTGATCTATAGCACTGCACGGGAGAGATGAAACAAAGCTCATGCCTCAGGGAGCTGGCCCCATGCTTTGCACCAAATGCCAGATTCCTATGATCTCATTTTGCCTTTACTACAGTCACCCACGGGAGTTGGGTGCCATCATCCCTGCTTCACAGATAAGAAAACTGAGGCACCAGCAGGGTGTGGTGGCTCACACCTATAATCCGAGTATTTTGGGAGGCCGAGGTGGGCAGATCACTTGAGGTCAGGAGTTCAAGACCAGCCTGGCCAAGATGGTGAAACCCCATCTCTACTAAAAATACAAAAATTACCCAGGCACAGCGGGGCATGCCTGTAATCCCAGCTACTCGGAGGGCCGAGGCAGGAGGATCACTTGAACCTGGGATGTGGAGGTTACAGTGAGCTGAGATCACACTACTGCACTCCAGCCTGGGCAACAGAGAAAGACTCTGTCTCAAAAACAAACAAACAAAAAAGAGGCAGAGCTGGAGTTTACACTGTCAGTGCTTCCACAGACCATCATGTAACCCTGAGACCTCCAGTCTTGACCAAGCCCATGTCCTCTAGCTCTCTGCTTGGTCATCCCTTCCTCAGCACCCTTCCATCAGCCTCCAAAGTCCACACCCCACAAGGAAGCAGAAAGACGGGAGGCTGCAGGGAAGGTAGTTCATACTCCCTGCCCAGATTTGGAGGTTCCAGGCTGGGCTGAGGCTTCTACTTCCTCCCCACTGAGAGGACAGCTCCAGGCCAGGCTGCTCCCTTGGCACGGGGTGCCCTGAATCACAGGTGCTCTAGGAGTGCTGCCAGGTTCTTTTCAGGCCCCCCATCCCCACCCACCCTGCTTGTCATTCACCCCCAGTGCCCATACATGACCTGAGAGGCAAAGGGAGCCCATCCCTCGGGTGCTAACGCAGCATGGCATCAAAAAATGAGACCGGTCCTGCATCTGCGCACTTACCCACAAGATTGCAATCCAGAAACTAGAAAGAGGCTATTTTAACTTCAACTTGCAAGGAAGTTTAGTGTCACTATGGAAAATAAACTTGATGTTGAGCTACATAGGGTGGGACTCAGCACCACCATGATCCTGTCAGTGCTCAGGGTGTAAAGGTCTCAGCCGGCCTTGGCTCGATGCCTCACTTTCCCACTTTAAAGATGTGCCCAATCATTTTACACTGCCTGGAAAACTTCTCCTTTCCCTTCTGCCTCCCCAGAATGCTCATTTTTCATGGCTTCATTCACCTACTGCGTCCCCCAGGAAGTTGTTCTTAGCCTCGGCTGCCCCCAAGTCAGCTCAAAGTTCCACCACTGGACGGCTGAGCTCTGGGAACCCGGTGTCCTGCCTAGGCTGTTTGCTGGGTTCCTTTAGCCTTCATCAGGGTAAGGAAGATCACCGCACACCCAAGAGGCCCTGCAGGGGCTTCAGGCACCACCTGAGTCACTGCTTTTCTTTGGGGGCCTGCAAAGTTAGAAGGCAGTATTTGCCTTTTACGCTGACTGATGCAAGCATACAGCGGCATTTTCTAGAGGATTCAAGACTGCGATTCTCAAAAAGTCGAATGCAGAAAGAAGCACACAGGAGAACCCAGTTGTCTCCTCTGAAGTGAATCACCAGAGAGATTCACAAAAACCTAAAGGAATGTCATTCTTCTGCTCAGGTTTCTTTGTTTTAGGAAAATAGTTATTTTTTATGAAAAATATATGTTCATGTGCAGTGTTTATTCTTGTTGCTGTTAAAGAATTAATAAATATTTTGTAATTTCTCAGTTTTAATTCTTAATGTGGTAAATAACCAGAGATATTTAACAATATTTTGCCTAAACCAAAGCTCTTTCGGGTCCTCAACAACTTTTCAGAGTGTGACAGGGTCCTGAGGCCAGGCTTGAGGACGGCTGGCGGAAGTGCCCCGCCCACCACAGCTGATTGGATGAGGAGCGGGGCCAGACCAGAGGGCAACCAATGCAGAGGCAGACTGTGGTGTGGGAATCGGCAGGGGTTGAGTGGAGGAACCCAGCTGTGCACGATGAACTGGAAAGGCAGCCAAGGGAGAGGGCCTGTAAGGAGGCCTGGAGGGAAGCCAGGGAAGAATTGGGGCCACAGAGCAGCCACATCTATAAGGAGCAGGGGCTGAGGTGCAGGCCAGATACACAGGAAGAAATGAATGCAGGAGACGGCGTGCAACAGAAAGAAGCAGAGAAGCAGCGGAGACCGAGGTACCTGGGGATGATGCAGGGACTGCAGCTTCAGGGACTTGTGGCAGATGCACAGGGTGCCTCTGGCTCCCTGGAGCTCCACACCGCAGTCCCAGCTCTGTCTGCACTCCACTGCTTTGATTCACCCAGGTCCCCACAATGAGACTCTTTTCACTCAACCCTCTCGTACTTGAGGTCAGCTGAACACCTCTTTTCTGCTCAACCAAAATAGCCTTGAGTTCTGTCCTGGCTCTGGGATCCAGCGGTCCCCTCGCAGTCAACATGGAGATGCTGAGTGCAGCTCATCACGAGGACTGACATCATCACATATGTAAGGGCCTGGCATGTGCCGGGCCCTCAACAGGTGTGGCTAATATTAGCATGCTTGCTCCTGCCTCGACTGCTACTGTCATTATTAGCGGTGGTATTAATATCACAGCAGGAAATGGTCTCCAAGGTCACAGAGCTTAAGCTCTCAGTTTTACTGAGGGATGAACAGCAAGGCCAGGAGCAGGTCAGAAGCAGAACTGGAACCAGAGCCCACTCTCCTGTCCTGTGAGAGTGTAAGCTCCCTAGGGGGAGGGGCCATCCAGCAACTCCACATCCACACAACCGTCCATTCCTTTTCTCAGAAGTCATTTCTTTCAACACATCCCATGGGCTCTGTGCCAAGTGCTATCTCTCCACAACAGGGTTTGGTCCAGAATTGGTTCAATCAATGTTTGTAGATCGATCCTTGGCCTCTCCCATCTGGCTAGACACGGGGAATCCAGGCCAGGGGTAGGGGTTGGAAAGGGTTCCATGAGCCTTCCCCATGAACACCAGTCACCAAAACATCTGTTACTCCCAGCAGCTCTCTTGCACCCACCACCTGCCCTGAGTTCTTTGGTGGTGAGCAGGGCCTGAATCCTCATCCCTTTAGCAGGGGAGGAAACAAGGCCCAGAGAGGTATAGTGCCTGTCTCAGGACACACAGCGAGAGCCAGGGATGGAAACACAGGTCTGTCAATGCAAGTTCCTGATTCCAGAGTGAGCTGAGATGTAGCTGAGAGCAGGGTCTCAGGGGTAGGCAGAGGGGAGGGTCAGAGAGGGGCATTCCTGGGGTGTGGGCATCACAGAATCCAAGCCCCTGAAATAGCCACTTCTTCTACTGTCTGATAGCTGAACAGCTCCAGCTTCAAATACTTCACACTCAAATAGTGGGACATCCATGCCAGAAAAAGCCTGGTTGGTCTGCAAAGGAAGAAAGATGGGGCCACTGGCCTTGCAGAGCCTCCCATCCCAGACACAGTGGAGTGAGGAGAAAAGGCGGCGGCCGCGCTCAGAGCTCCAAGAGAGCCTCCTGGGCAGGAGCTAGGTGGGCAAACAGAAAGGTGGGGAGGCCCTGCCTACAGAAGCAGCAGCCTGAGTGAGCGCTGGGAGCCTGCAGAAGAGGTTGGACCCCAGCAGTCTGGGCGGGGATGAGGCCAGGTCTGGTATGGGGACCCTTTATACCCTCTCTTCCCACCCTGTACTTCTCAGTCCCAGCTAGAAGCATGATGTATTTCCCCACCTAGAGGCGAGGCTCCCGGAAGGCAGGCCTGGGGTGCTGAATTCAGAGCCTGGCCTGGAACAAGTGCTCAGTAACTATGCGGAGTGGGTGACAGCAGATACAGGCTAGGAGGGCCTGGGATAACTCTGAAAACAGAGCTTCTGTGCAACAACAGGCTTAGTCCTTGTTTCCTGATATATTTTGGCTGTTGCCACCAAGTGGGAAAGGGAGTGGCAGGTGGGGGTACCTGGAGTAGGGGAGTGATCTGACAGCAGAGGTGTCTGCAAGGCCCAGGAAGAGGTCAGGGCCCCATCCTGCAGGAGCAGCTCTGCTGGCAGCTGGGGCAGGCTCCCAGGTCCAGAGACGCCCCATGCTCCACTGGAGGGATGAGGCCACAAGGCTGGTCTTTGCCCCCCACTGGAGTCTGAGGCTCCAGCAGCTGATCTGGGCCAGCTTGGCAGACAGCTGGATCTGGGAATAAGCCTTCCTCACTAGGCTACAGGAAGGAGCGATGCTGCTGGGGCCTGATGTGCATGCAGGGAGAAGGCTGGGGTACCAGTGCTGCCCAAGGACAGCTCCTCTTACACCTATCCCTGGTCCAGTTCCCTCGTTGTCCTTAGCAAGTGGGAGACCAACTGAAGCCTCTGAAGTCCCCAAGGTGGGGCCATCGGCTGAGGCCCACAATGACGTCTGTACTTCCCCAATCACAAACAGGCATGCACACACCCACAGGCACACACTCACACACACATGCCCAGCGTGGGCTCTGTGCAGGCGGGGCCCTGCCGCAGGAAGGGCTGGTGCGGCCGCCAGGCAGCAGGCCCTGCACAAAGGCAGAGGGTTGGGGGGCGGTGTTGGCAGCGCAGGAGTGGGGGAGGGCTGCGAGGGATGTGGCTTGGAGCCTAACAGGCCACCAGCAGCCGCGGCATCTGCTTTTTCTCACCTCTAAAGGGAATCGATTTGTCTCTGACTGATTTCCCTGACGTCTAGTTTTCTTCTCCGCCCGGCTGTCAGCCCAGCCACTGCACACGGGGAAGTGCGGGGGGGGCACCCTGACCGCCTGCCTGCCAGCCTCTCTACCGCCTCACTACACCACCCCCGCACACACACACCACACGCTGCACTCACACTCACACGCCCGACAGAGAAACCCACACCCCACACCCGCACTGCAGCCTCCCGTCCAGACACCCACACTCCCACCTGACAGACAGACCTGCCACACACGGTACAGACATATGTAGACAGACGCATGCGCAAGCGTGCACACACACACACACAGTACAAATACACACACAGACAGACCTGCCACACATGGTACAGACACAGGTATACAGACACTCTGTTTCACACACACACACCACAGTACAAACACACACACACAAACACACACTCCCACCCCACAGACAGACCTGCTACACACGGTATAGATACTCACACATACACACACACCACACAGTACAAACACACACAGAGACAATGCAGGCACATCACACACAGAAAGATGGACACACACACACATAGACCCACACACAAAGCCTCCACAGTGACACCCCAAAGCACCCCAGAGTCATCACCATAACCCACACACACACTCACACACACACTACATTACCACTCTCAGATACCAAAAGGGACACTGGTACACACAAGCCTCATACTACCAGATGGCCCCAACACTCACACACCCCACATATTCACACAGCCACACAGGCTGCATCCCTGCTCACACAGCTACACACACCACACACACACTCACACTCCCTGATCCCCACCAACACTCCCCTCGACATGAGCAGCCACAGTCATGCACACCCACACAGTCCCAGGCCACATGGGCACTCCTCACTGTCCCCGCCCGCCCCAGCAACCCTTACTTCATTGTGGAGCTGCCTGGCCCCCCGAGAGTAGTAACGGCCCCTTTGGTGGAGGGAGATATAGGTGTGGCCCAAAGAGGTGGGCAGGGCCTGGCTGGGGGGCACTGGAGATCCCAGGGTGCTGCTCATCTGAACAGGCTCGTTGCAGGGCAGCCTGGGTGAGGAGCTGGACCCTGGCAGGGCTGCAGTGATTTGGGGCAGGGGTGGGGGTGCCAAGTGCTCAAGATTACCAGGATCGAACCAAGCTTTTCCAGCACAAGGTCAGGGCTTCCCAGCACCCCAAAGGACCTCGGCCAGTCAACAATAATGATGGCGGTGAGCAGAACAAGGATAACACAAACTGATCCTCTCTGTGTCCACAAAGCATGTTCCCATCTATGATAGCTCTAGATTGGATCCTGGAAACATCCACTGGGGTTGGCATTATTCCCACCTCACAGATGAGGAAACCTAGATCTGAATCTGAAAAGGGACTTAACCAGGGTACTGCGTGGGCAGTGAATTTAGACCTGGAATCCAGGTCTCCTGATTCCCTGGCCAGAACTCCAACCAACCAGAACTCCAGATAATGGTCTGTCTGTCCTCAGAATCCTCCTAAGGCCATCCACACTGGCACCACCTGCCTAGGGAACACTAAGGAAGCCCTCAGCATGAGCCCTGGCAAGGCGCAAGTGCATGTGTACGTGTGCATGCAAGGTGTGTGAAGCTCTGCATGATTGTGAAGGCATGTGGCAGGTGTGGGCAGCAGGCCCCACAGGTGGGTGCTGGGAGACGGCATGTTTATGTAGGTCATATGTGACTGTGTAGGTGGGAGAGCTGTGTGTGTAGGGATGTGCTGCCAAGGGGATCCAGGTGCAGTTGTGGGTTTGTGTGCATGCGAGGGTGCTTGTAGGAGAGACCATGTGAGGGTGTATGTATCCATGGGAGAGGTGATGTGTGTGCCCCAAGAACACACCAGCGTGTGTGAGCATGGCAGTGCACACCATCACAAGTGTGCCGACCACGGGGCATGCTCCAGATTAGGGGGCGGCTCCCCCCACGCACCTGTCTGTCTGCTGGTCGCCTCCCCTCCCCTGGGGTTTATCTGGCCCAACAGCCTAACTCGCAGCCCAGGCAGCAGATAATTGATTAATAGAACTGGTGCTTGGCTCTTCAAGGTCTGGCTGGAGATAAGCAGAGACTCGAGTACCAGCGAGAGGGGGTGCTGAGGATTCGGGGCTATGCTCGGAGCCCACAAACCACAGATGCCCCCATCCCCAGCCTTCGCCCACCTCCCCCTCATGCCTGTGGTCCACACACCCACCACGGTAGCACATGCAGGGCAGGAGCCCACAGTAAGCCACAGAGTGCAGAGCTGGGCAGGCCCCACCTCCCACCCTGCCTGCCTCAGAAGCTGAGCTGAGCAATGAATGGCTGCTGAGCAAATAACCTCCCAGCTGGGAGTCCACTCACTCACCACTTCCTTCACACATCCATTCTTTCTAGCACCTGACCTAGCACCTACCAGATAGGGGGTACAGGTGGCACCAGGAGCCCCAGAGGCCAGGCAGACACAATCCTACCTCGGGGCCATCACAGCCCTTGGGGCCTCTGAGGACCCTCCCAGGCCAGCAAGACACATGAGGAGACAATAACATCAACCCCAAGGCCCAGTCACATAAGGAGAAGCCACGAGCTCAGACCTGCAGTTCTTTTCACCGGGTCCCTGGCAGGGGTCAGAGGGGAGGGATATTTGAAAATGAACATGCACAGCATGTCCAGGAGCACCAGACCGGAAGACTGCCCCCACCCCACTGATTTCCTGTTCTGTGCCAGACACTGCAGCAGAGCTGTGTAGGGGGCTTGTCCTGCTACCTGCCAGCAGCCCTGTGAGGTAAGCACTGCTACTCTCCAAGGTAAGGGCCTGAGAGAAATGAGGGTAGACAGATAAGGTTCCAAAAAGACCCTTCCCTTAAGGGTACAAGAGAAAGAGGCCATGACTGTCAGCAGAGAACGCCCAGCTTCTTCCAGGGCTCTTTCTAAGCTACAAGGAAACCCCCAGGGCCAGACGCTCGAGATGGTCAGGGCTTCCTGGAGGGAGGGCAAGAAGGACAGTGGGGACGTCTGTCCCTAGCTCAGGTGCAGGGGGCAAACTCATGGCCCCTTGCTGTTTCAGGTGTGGGCATATATCTGCAGCTTCAAGAATGCCACCTCGGGAGCCGGGGAACCTTCTGGACTTGACAGTCTTCCATCCCCTCAAGGAGCAGCAATGGCCAGATGGCCTCTGGGGCAGCTGCTGCCTCTACCCTGCCAGGCAGTCTTCTGCAGCATTCCCACCATTGTGGCCTAGCCCCAAAATGGCACCCCAACAGTCTCCCTCAACATAGCCTACTTTAGACCCTTAATTTGGAGAACTATCAAAGGCCAGGGCCAGAAGGCCTCTGGGACCTCCCTTTTTTTTTCCAGTGGAGACACTTCAGCCAGAGACAGGGGGCAGCAGGCTGGCTTCTGGTCACCAGGCAGGTACACAGCAGGACTGGGATTTGAACTCAGGCCTCCTGATGCTCAGCTCAACCTTACAGAGAGTACAGGGGCTAAAGCCATCTCATGTGAGACCTAATTCAATTTTCCATCCTTCTTTTTTTCTTTCTTTTTTTTTTTTTTTTGACGGGGGCAGGGAAACAGGGTTTTGCTCTGTCATCCAGGCTAGAGTGAGTGCAGTGGCACAATCATAGAGCTCACTGCAGGCTCCAACTCCTGGGCTCAAGTGATCCTCCTGCCTCAGCCTCCCCAGTAGCAGGATGACAGCCACTACACCAGAGTAATTTTTCTTTTTAATTTTTGTAGAGACAGGGTCTTGCCATGTTGCCCAGGCTGGTCTTAAACTCCTTGCCTCAGGCAATCCTCCTGCCTCAGCCTCCCAAAGTGCTGGGATTACAGGTGTGAGCCACCACACCCAGCCTCCTCCTTTCCTCTTCTTTCTTCTACTACATCTCCTGCCCGTTATTCTTCACCTTCTACTCTTCTCCAAGCCCTGCCTCTTTTCTTTCTTTTTCTCATTTTTCCTTTTCCTCCTTCTTCTTCCTTCATCTTGCTTAAGTGAAACAATAAAATGTCCTCCTCTGGTTGCAGATAGGAGCATCTATCTGTGTGAGGGAGACCTCAGGGGCCTTATTCCCCATTGTGGTGGGCAGCATAACAGCCCTCCCAGAGATGTCCACACCCTGGTCCCTGGAGCCTGTGAATATGTTAGGGTACATGGAAAGGAAAATTAAGGCTGCAGATGGAGTTAAGGTTGCTAATCAGCTGACCTCGGGATGGGGAGATTAGCCTGGATTATGTGGGAGGGCCTGACGAAATCACAGGAGACAGGAAATGGAAGAGGGAGGCAGAAGAGAGAGACCTAGAGAGGTGCAGCATGGGAAGGACCCGGCCTGACACTGCTGGCTTTGAGGATGGAGGGAAGGCCTCCTCTAGAAGCCAGAAAGACGAAGCCTTGGACTCTCCCTTAGAGCCTCCAGGAGGATTGCGCCCTGCTGACACCCTGACTGTAACCCAGTGGTACCCATTTTGGAGTTCTGGCCTCGTAACTGTAACCCCTGTTGCTTCACATCACAACTTCAGTGGCCATTTGTTACAGCAGCATAGGACATGAACACACCATTCCACACCTCCCATGGACCCCTAGGTGCATTTCTCCGGGGATGGGGACTCCCTCCAACCTCAGGCAGCTCCCACTGCTACCAAATCCCTCCCCATGGGATCCAAAATTATCCTCCTTGGAGCTACTTTCCAAAGCGTCCGCTCTGTACCCCCTGGGCCCCTCTCTGCTAATTTAAGGCAGTGATCATGGGATCAATCCCCTCCATCCTTTTCTTCTCTTTGCCCGGCAATCCCCAGAATTCTTTTCTGATTCCTCTGCCAGAAACTCCCCTCAAAGAAATATTTCCTGCTCCAAGCTTCCCTCAGAGTTCCAGGGGTCATCCATGCCCAAGCCAAAGTTCTCAGGAGCATAGACTCAGTCGACCTACCAAGGAGGCATTGAGTAGGATGGAGAGCATGGTTCCAGCTGGCTGTGTGGCCTTAGACAAAGCCATGGCCTCTCTGGACCTCTGATGCCCCATCTGTACATGGGATAAAATCCTGTGAGTTTGGAGGAGGCCCTTGGGACAGAGTGGGTCTTGCCCTCTCTGATTTTTTTGCCAACACAACTCTCAAGCACCTGCCTTCTCTCTGTGTTGCTTGTCATTAGCAGGAGAGGAAAGAAGAGGAGAGGAGAACAGAGAAGGAGAAGGAAGACATCCATCCCTACAGAAATTGTATTCAAGTGTTTTATTGTATGCTCTGGCTCGGGCAGCACCTTAGTTAATGGTGTGTCAGATGATGGTACAAATTTATAGCTGAAGGTTTACATCACAGACAGCTGGAATGAATGACAATAAATTAATTTAAAGTGCTACCAAAGTGTTCCCCAAAGTATATGTGCTTATGAGCTCTGGGCTAATAATTTATAAATGCATGCCTTTTATAATCCTGGTCTTAAGTCTTGAAAGCAGCTAGTTAAAAAGCAGTCACATGACATAAATTATTTTTATTAATATCACAAGTGCATGATTAGGGTGGTGGGAATGGTGGTCACCACCAGTCTATGGTTTCTGCAGCCAAGCATCTCGTCCTTTCTCCCCATCCTCTGGCTCTGAGAGGAGGGGACCTCACAATCTCAGGGTCCCAGGTCCCTGGCACAGCTACCAGGGCCTGAGCTAGTGCTCCCACATCCTAACCCCCCTTTCCTGGGTATGGAAGGACATTCTCATCGAATACGGGTTTCCTCTTCTAATGGCTTCCTGCTGCTCAGATGCAGGGAGCCAATATCTTTGCATGTGCATGCAGACAGTCAACACAGACATTCACACAAACTCAGAGAGAGAGAGAGAGAGAGAGAGAGACTTGCTGAGTCTCAGTTGCTTCACTTGTAAAATGGGCATCACATCATTGACCTCACAGGCCCCTTGGGAGAATTGATTAAGGCTATATATTAGCACTCAATGAAATATATTGTTATTAGAGGCTGTCTCTACCTACCTACTCTACAAGGAGATGGAAATGTACAAAGTGGTTTATACAACCAGGAACCTTGTGGTTGGTTGGCCTGTTCAGATCTTTTGATAAAATTCAACGTGACTCTATCTTTCTGGAAGCCCATTCCAAATGCTTTTCTCTAATGCAAATCCCAGCAGTGCCCTGGAACCCTAGCCCTGCCATTTTCTCAGTGGATCCAGCAGTGATTCTCTTGTAGGTGCACCCTGTCTTGTGCTGCATTAAAGATTACCCAAATGCTTTGCAGCTCTTCTCACCAAAAAATGAGGTCTATTTCTCCACTCCATGATTTTGGGCTGGACTGTGACTCACTTTGACCTATAGAATATGGTGGCAGTGACACTGTCACTTCCAAGACTGGATCTTAAGATATGTGTAGCTTCTTTTTGTTTTGTTTAGAGATAGAGTCTCACTCTGTCACCCAATCTGGAGTGCAGTGGTACAATCATAGCTACTGCAGCCTCAAACTCCTGGGCTCAAGTAATCTTCACACCTCAACCTCTCAAGTAGGTAGGACTACAGGCGTGACCACCATGCCTGGCTAATTTTTTTTTTTTAATTTATTTATTTGTAGAGATGGAGACCTTACTATGTTACCCAGGCTGGTCTCAAACCCCGAGGCTCAAGCAATCTTCCCACCTTTGGCCTCCCCAAATGCCGGGATTATAGGCATGAGCCACCAGGCCCAGCCTGTAGCTTGTTTTGGAGCATTTCAAATACTCTTCTTAGAATCCAGCTGTTTGGCTGTGAGGAACCTAATCAAGGTGGAAAGGCCTCATGGAGGCAGCCCCAGTCCAGATCCCAGCCAGCATCCAGCATCAGCCCCTGCCATCTGAGTGGGTGGTGTTTATGCTTTGGTCAAACCCTTAGATGACAGCAGCCCTAGTGTATACCACGTGAACCAGAAGAAGCGGCCAGCTGAGCCCAGTCAACCAAGAATTGTGAGAGATAACACAGTAGTCCCCGCTGACCCACAGCTTGTGGTCAACTGTGGTCTGATAATATTAAATGGAAAAATTCCAGAAATAAACAATTCATAAGTTTTTAATTGCACACCATTTTGTGTATCGAGATGAAATATTGCACTGTGCCACTTCGTCCTGCCCAGAAGATGAGTCATCCCTTTATCCAGCACAACCAAGATGTCTATGCTCCCCACTCCTTAGTCTCTTAGTAGCCTTCTTGGTTATCAGATCAGCTATCAGGGTATTATAATGTTCCTGTTCAAGGTCGATAGAAACCTAATGTTACGTCAAAATGCCTACATCAGGCTTGTCCAATCTGTGCCCCACAGGCTACATGTGCCCCAGGATGCTTTGAATGCGGCTCAACACAACTTTATAAAATTTCTTAAAACATTATGAGACTTTGGCCGGGTATGGTGGCTCATGCCTGTAATCCCAGCACTTTGGGAGGCCGAGGTGGGCAGATCACCTGAGGTCGGGAGCTTGAGATCAGCCTGACCAACAGGGATAAACCTCGTCTCTACTAAAAATACAAAATTAACCAGGCATGGCAGCGCATGCCTGTAATCCCAGCTATGCAGGAGGCTGAGGCAGGAGAATTGGCAACAAGAGCGACACTCCATCTCAAAAAAAAAAAAGAGAAAAAAAATGAGACTTTTTTGCAATTTTTTGTCATCCCCTCAGCTATCGTTAGTGTATTTTATACGTGGCCCAGGACAATTCTTCTTCCAGTGTGGCCCAGGGAAGCCAAAAGATTGGGCACCCCTGGTCTACATCATTCACCTCCCCTCATCTCATCATGTAGGCATCTTACCATCTGACATCATCGCAAGAAGGGTGACACAGGACAAAAAGGCATTTTGAGAGAGAGATCACATTCACATAACTTTAATAAAAGTATATTGTTATTATTGTTCTATTTTAGTATTACTTACTATCGTTAATCTTTTACTGTGTCTACTATTTTTTGTGCTATTTTGTTCTGAATTTTTTTTTTTTGAAACAGTCTCGCTCTGTCACGCAGGCTGGAGTTCATTGTCGAGATCTCAGCTCGCTGCAATCTCCACCTCCTGGGTTCAAGTGATTCTCACGCCTCAGCCTCCCAGGTAGGTGGGACTATAGGAACCCACCACCGCACCCGGCTAATTTTTGCATTTTTAGTAGAGATGGGGTTTCAACATGTTGCCCAGGCTGGTCTCGAACTCCTGGCCTCAAATGATCTCCCTGTCTCGGCCACCCAAAGTGCTAGGATTATAAGTGTGGGCCACTGCGACTGGGCAACTATGTCTAAGTTTTAATTTAAACTTTATCATAGGTGTGTATGTTTACGAAAAAATATAGTATACATAGGGTTTGGTACAATCCATGGTTTCAGGTATCCACTGGGGTTTTGGAAAGCATCCCCCAGGGATGAGGTGGGACTACTGTAAGTGGCTGTTGTCCGAAGTCCCTAGGTTTGAAGCTGGAATGCCCCTCTGTAGCAGCTCTTCCAGTCAGCTCGTAGACATGCCCAAGCCTCTCATCTGAAGTTCCACTTGATCTTGATCCCGTGGTCCTCAGCAGCTCCAGCCTTCACTCACTTCCCCACTGGCTCCCCTTCCACCACTCCTCCAAAAGGGTAGTCTCCAAGGTCACCAGGGCCTGGTTGTGCCTGAGTCCTAAGGCTGATCTGATTTGCCTGCTTCCTGGGGTCCGCTGCCTCTCTTTTCAACACTTTCCCCCTTGCTCCTCTCGGTCCTCACCTCTACTTTTCCGTGCCATTTCTTTCAGGCTGCTATGTACCCCTGTTCCCACTCTTTCAATCCTGGGGCTCTTCAGGTCTCTGTCCTGAGCCCTGCACCCTGCGCCATTTCCACTCATTTCCAGGCAAGCTCGACTCCCTGTTAGACACCAACATCTCCCAAGTCGCTGTACTCAGCCTACATTTCCTCTCCAGGCCAAAATGTTCAACTGCCTGCTACACTTTGCATTTGATCATCTTGCAATCACTTCAGCCTCCACAGTTCCCACATGTACTCATCATCACCACACTCCCTGCCCCTCCTCCCTCACTCCTCTTCCAAAGATTGGCACTGCCATCTATTCTGTTGCCTGAGTTCCAAATCTGGGATTCAGTCTCATTTCTCTCTGCACCCCACCTAAAATCAGTCACCAGATCCCAGCAAGTCAGCCTCTAAATTGATCTGACATCTATCGGTCCTACTGCTGTCACTTGTTCCCAGGCTACTGCCATCCCACGCTGGACCCCCACCCACACCTGTGCACTCAGTCCTTTCTCTATTTGGAGGCAGAGACCCTAATCACATCACTTTCCAACTCAGAGTCATTCCACAGATCCTGCTGCCTCTAGAACAAAAGCCACACTTGTCGATGTGACTTAGGTGCTCTCCGCATCTGTCCTAGGACCACCTCTCAGCCCCAAATCTGACCACTCCTTAGAGTCACACCAGACTTATTCCTCTAACCTGCTGCACACTCACAGATGGGTCTTGACACCTCTGCCTTTTTTGCCAGGACACCGTGCCCTCCTCTGTGGTTCAGCTGACACCACCTCCTGCAGGCCTTCACTAACCCAGAGAAGTCTTATCTGGCCCCCTACACCAGTGGCTGCCCTGCTGTCTACCCAACTACACCCTTGCCCTGCCCTGCTTTCCCTTCCCTCAGGACACATCTCCCTTGATGTCAACATCAACTCCCTTGATGTTACTTGTCTTCTCAGCTGAATGGGCAGCTCTAGGTAATCAAGAACCATTTATTATGGCCTAGCATGGCATCTGGCATGAGTAGGCACTCAATAAATATTTGTGAATTAATGAATAATAAGCATCATCACCTTGCCTCCTCCAATCCCCATGAAAGCCTGATTTGAACAGATTTGTATAGGAGTCTCTGCCTTCACCTCCCTTTCACCTGCTCAGCCACTTGACACCCACCTGGGGAGCACCCATCCTGTGCCCAGCCCTGGGGTGGGCACACAAATCACAAAATAAATGGATTAACAATACTATTCAGAAATAAAAAAGACCAAACTGCCAACGCACACAGTCACAGGGGCAAATCTCAAAAGTAATAGGCCAAGTAAAAGATGCCAGACACAAAGACTGCAGGCTGGATGAGTCCATTTATGCAACATTCTAGAAAAGGCAAAACGATAGGAACAGAAAACAGATCAGGGCTCCCAAGGTGCATGTCACAAGAGGAAGAGTCAGATGGCAGCTGAGTTGCCTTGTTTTTTTCTTCAGAGACAGGCAGGGTCTCACTCTGTTGCCCAGGCTGGAGTGCAGTGGTATAATCACAGCTCACTGCAGCCTCAACTTCCCAGGCTCCAGTGATCCTCCCACATCAGTCTCCCAAGTATTTGGGACTACAGGCATGCATCACCATGCTTCGCTAATTTTTAAATTTTTTGTAGAGACAGGGTCTTGCCATGTTGCCTAGGCTAGTCTCAAACTCCTGAGCTCAAAGAATTTTCCCCCTCCCTTAGGCCTCCCAAAGTGCTGGGATTATAGGCGTGAGCCACCGAGCCTGGCCTCGAGTTGCCTTTTTAAAACTAACCACATTATTCACCATCACTTCTGACACATTCTACTCATGGGAAGCAAGTCACTACAGCCAACCTATATCAAAGAGGAGCGGAATTGAAGTCCACTTTTTGATGGGATGAATGTGAAAGAATGCAGAGAACTGTTTTTTGTTTGTTGTGTTGTGTTTGTTTTTGAGACGGAGTCTTGCGCTTTGGCCCAGGCTGCAGTGCAGTGGCATGATCTCAGCCCACTGCAACCTCTGCCTCCCAGATTCAAGTGATTCTCCTGCCTCAGCCTTCTGAGCAGCTGGGATTACAGGCATGCACCACCACGCCAAGCTAATTTTTGTATTTCTAGTAGAGACGGGGTTTTGCCATGTTGGCCAGGCTGGTTTTGAATTCTTGACCCAGATGATTCACCCACCTTGGCCTCCCAAAGTGCTGACAGTATATGTGTGAGCCACCAAGCCCAGTCTAGGGAACAGTTTTTAAACTGTCATAGTTTCCACTTGCCTGTCCGGCACCGTGGCCACAGACGCTGACACTCACAGTGTCTACAGGTAACAGAGCATCATGGACAGCTGGTGGCCCAAAGGCAGCTCTTTTTTTTATTGTAAGAATATAATTATAATAATATTAAAAGAGTATTTGGGGAGAAGAGAAAATCAGCCCTCATTGCTACTTATTCTCTGAGTAACTATAAGTCATTTAGCTTCTCTATGCCTCAGTTTTCCTGATCCATAAAACAGACATAATTCTAATTCCTAACACATAGTGTTACTGTGAGAATTAAATGCGATAATTATGTAAAATGCTTAAAAAAACACATGATAATTCCTAATAACATTGCAGTCTCTCATGAGCTGGCTGAAGGAATAAATAAGATAATCCATTAAAAGAGCTAGGAGGGCAGTGCATGGTACATGAAAATAAATAAGTTATATGTTATTGACATTATAGTTATGATAATAATTATTAGACACAGCTTCTCCAGGATAATGTGCAACTTCTTAGACTGCCATTCAAGGTCCTCTGAAAATCCATCCCTGCCTATCCCTCTGGTTCACTCTAGCTCTCTCTCCATAATTGCAGTGGCAGAATCACACGTCACTGTAGGCTGGAACTCCTGGGCTCAAGTGATCCTCCTGCTTCAGCCTCTGGAGTAGCTGAGACTACAGGCACATGCCACCACACCTGGCTAATTTTTTTTTTTTTTTTTTTTTTGAGACAAGGTCTTGCTTGTACCCACTGCCCAGGCTAGTCTTGAACACTTGGCCTCAAGTGCTCCTCCCACTTCAGCCTCCCATGCCTGATCACCATCCCTGAAAGTGCTTGAGTGTGCCTTGAACATATAACCTTCCCCTAAGTGGACCCTTCTCCCAATATACCCTCCTTCAGGCCTCTTCCTGGTGAACTTACATTATCACAAACATTGGACTGGGAGTCAAAAAGAATTGGTTGATAAGGTCTACTTTTTGCCATGCTATAGTAACCAGTGATCAGAAAAAAGTAAAAATAAAAATAAACATAGAAGGACCTATTTTCACACAGAAGCACAGGCCAGTGATTCCTGAGAACAGAGACACAGATGAGATAAACTCTGATGGTCCAGTTTTCTCATTGGAGGCACATTTGAGATCACTGAATGAAGAGAGAATCCAGGTGGAGCACAACAGTCTCACTGAGCTGACGAGACAAGAGATTAGGGTCCAGGGAGCCTGAGGCTGCTAGAAGTTGTGGGCAGAGCACCAGAGAGGAAGGATCTAGGCAGAGAAAGAGCTCCAGAAATCTGCATAGGGGTCCTTTTGAGCCTGTAGCCAAGTTATAAGCTGTGCATGCCTAGGGTGAGAATTGATAAGACCAGGCAAAAACCAACTATCAGAGGAAATTGACTACCAGGAAGTTGAAGGGCTACATACAGGGGCTCATACAAAGTTGGGAGAGTTGGAGTTCCAACCAATCAGGGTAAAGAAGGCTCATGGATCAACTTAATAAAGCTTGAAAATGAGCCTCAAGAAAAGCAACCCCATCCACAAGTAAACAGGTTACCTGCCTGTCAAAGCAATATCTTTAATACTCTAAAGGAAGGCAACAAAACCCAAATGCTAAGCGATGTCCAGCATCCAAACAAAACTACCAGATGTGCAAGAAAGCAGGAAAATGTGACCCACAGCCAGAAGAAAAATAATTCAACAGAAACAGAACTAGGTGACAGAAATCATGGAATGAGCAGACAAATACATTAAAATAGCTATTACAATAATATTCAAGGATTAAAAAAAGGAACATAATGAAGAAATAAATGAAAACCATGTAAAAGAAACAAAACTTCTAGAGCAGAAAAACACAATATATGAAATGGAAATTTAACAGGAAGGAATGAATAGCAGATACAGTGCAGACAAAAAGATGTATGATCCTGAAGACAACAGAAATCACAAGGAAAATTAGAAAATGTTTTGAGCTGAATGAAAAAATGAAAACACAACATGTTAATATTTGTGAGATGCAGTTCAAAGAGTGGTGGAAGGGAAATGTTTGGCTTGAATTGCTTATATTAGTCAAAATGGAAATTCTAAAACATTTGTGCAGAAAAGAGAACAGGGCAGGCCTGAGACTACTGGCCTTAGAAAGGCCTTCTTACCAGGCTGGCCTTTGACTGGGGCTAAGGTTTGAGTCTATCCCCTCCAAAACTCATGTTGAAATTTGATCCCTGATGTGGCCTTAGTGAGAGGTGTTTGCGTCACAGGGGCGGATCTCTCATGAATAGTTAAGGCCCTCTCTCTCCAGATTACTTATTGCAAGAGCAGCTGGTTATAAAAGCAAGTTCAGCTTCCTGGACTCTCTCTTGCTTACTCCTCCGCCATGTGTTCTCTTTGCACACATGACCACTCAGCGCACATTTCTGCTTCTCTGCCACGTTTTGTCCCAGCATGTGGCCCTCATCGGAAGCCAGCCAGATGGGGCACTAGGCTCTTGAACTTCCCAGCCTGCAGAATAGTGTGCCAAAATAAATGTCTTTTCTTTATAAACTACCCACTCTCAGGTATTTCTTCATAGCAACGCTAAACAGACTAACATAACTGGCATCTGGAAACTTGGATGTCAGGAGGTTTCCATCATTCCTTGATAAAAGTGCCTTGCTGTGTCTAGATGATTGACATAAACAATATGGTTTATGCTGAGCAATGTTTTCCTTCTGGCAGCCTAGAATGTTGACATGTGCCATGCAGAGGGTGCCTATGTGGTGAACCCCCAATACAGACCCTGGGCATGGAGCCTCTAATGAGTACCCCTGGTAGACAGCATTTTACATGTGTTGTCACAACTCATTGCTGGAGGAATTCAGCACGTCTTGTATGACTAGAGTACACCATGAGCAGACTCCTGGAAGCTTATGTCTGCTTTTCTTCAAATTTTACCCCATGTGCTTTTCCCTTTGCAATTTTGCTTTGTATCCTTTGCTATAAGAAATCTTAGCAGACAGCTGATTCCTATAAGTCCTATTAGAAAATCCTGGAACCTGAGGGTGGTCTTGGGGACTCCCAACACACCACTGATTCACCTAACAAAGTTTAACCAAAGACCAAATTAAAACCAAAGTAGAAGGAAGGGTATAATAAAGAGCAGAAACCAACAAAAAGGAAAACGGGCATGCACTTACAGAAACTCAGTGGAAACCATAGCATATGCTTTTGAAAAGATTAACGGAAATCAGGGAACTTCCAGCTAGACTGAATAAGAAAAAAGAAAACACAAATGACCAATATCAAGAATCAAAGTGGATTCATCACTACAGATCTTACAGCTGTTAAAAGGATACTAAAATAATATTATAAATAACTTTAAGATCACAACTTTGGCACCTCAAATATACGAGACAAATTCATTTAACAATAGAAATTATTGGCCGGGCACAGTGGCTCATGCCTGTAATCCCAGTACTTTGGGAGGCCGAGGTGGGCAGATAACTTAAGTTCACAAATTCGAGACCAGCCTGGCCAACATGGTGAAACCCTGTCTCTACTAAAAATACAAAAATTAGCCAGGCGTGGTGGCACATGCCTGTAATCCCAGCTACTTAGGAGGTTGAGGCAGGAGAATTGCTTGAACCCAGGAGGCAGAGGTTGCAGTGAGCCAAGATCGCACCATTGCACTTCAGCCTGGGTGACAGAGCAAGACTCCGTCTCAAAAAACAAACGAATTATCAAGACTGGCATAAGAAAAACAAAAAAAAATAGTTCCATATTTATTACAGAAATGTAACTCATAAAACATTCCCTAAAAGAAACTCTAAGCCCATATAGATCTATAGTGAATTTTGTCAAATATTTAAATAGAAAATAATACCAAACACAAATTCTTTCAAACCATAGAGGGTGGAATACTTCCCAACTTGTTTCACGAGTTCAGCAGTACTGTACTTACCAACACCAGACAAACATAATACAAGAAAACTACAAACCAATGAAAAATCTCAGCAGACTCTTTTAAAAAACATAAATCGACAAACTGATCCTAAAATTTATATGAAAATGAAAAGGACTTCCTAGAGTACCCAAAACACTTTTTTAAAAATAACAAATTTGGAAACCCCGTCTCTACTAAACAAATTTGGAGAACTTATGCTTCTTGATTTCAAGATTTACTACACAGCTACAGTAATCAATAGAGTATGGTATTGGTATAAGGGAAGATATATGGATCAATGGAACAGAATAAAGTCCCCAAGTAGGGGGACTATGCAACTGATTTTTTTACAAAAATGATAAGGTTATTCAGTGGGCAAAGAATTGTATTCGTAAGAAAAGGCATGAAAACAAACAAATACCAGACTTCCAGTTTCTATTCCAGCGTGTAAGGAGCGTGGGAATCATTGCTCTCATCCTCACAATAAGAAAACAGCTAAACAAAGTGAAAATCAACAACTCTTCTTAGATTCATCAGATAATTGAGGCTGCGGGGCAAACTAATGCCTCCAAAACTGGCAAGATAGACAAGTGAAAACAGAGAATTACAACTTATCAGAGCAGAAACCCATCAGCAGAATCCTCTGCGGGAACTAGTACCAGATTACTTTTACCTAGTACATCAGATCTAGCTCTCAACAATTTATAAGGCACACAAAAAGGAAAAAAAAAATACAGAAAAGGCGTAACAAGCACCAGACCTAGACACAAATATGACAGGGATATTGGAATTATCAGACCAGAACTTTAAAGCAAGTATGATTAACATGCTAAGGTCTCTAAGGGAAAAGGTAGACAACGTGTAACAACAGATGGGTGATATAAGCAGAGAGATAACAATTCTAATAAAGAATCAAAAAGAAATGCTAGGAATGAAAAACATTGTAACAGAAATTAAGAATGCCTTTGATGGGCTCATTAGCAGACTGGACACAGCAGAGGAAAGAATTTGTAAGTTTGAGGATATGACAATAGAACTTTCAAAACTAGAAAGCAAAGAGCAAAAAAGGCTGAAAGAAGTTGAACAGAATATCCAAGCAGGACTACAAAAGGTATAATATGTGTATAATCGTAATGTCAAAAGAAGAACAAAGAAAGGAACAGAAGAAATATTTGAAGCAATAATGACTGACAATTTCCCAAAATTAAGGTCAGATACCAAACCACAGACCCAGGAAGCACAGAGAACAGTGAGTAGGATAAATTCCAAAAAAATCCATACCTAGGCCTGTCATATTCAAACTGCAGAAAATCAAAGATAAAGAAAAATCTTGAAAGAAGCCAGAAGAGAAAAAAAAAAAAAAAAAAAAAAAAAACCCGTATCTATTGAAAGAACAAAGAAGATAAGAATTACACCAGACTTCTCAGAAACCATTCACAAAAAAAAAGGAGTGGAGTGAAATATTTAAATTGTTGAGAGAGAAACAAAACAAAACAAACAAACCAAAAAACCCATCAACCTAGAATTCTATATGCTGCCAAATTATCTTTCAAAAGTACATACTTTCTCAGACAAGCAAAAATTGAGTGAATTTGTTGCCAGTATACACGCCTTGCAGAAAATGTTAAAAGAAGTTAGAGAGAAGGCAAATGATACAGGTTAGACACTCAGATCTACATAAAGAAAGAATGCATAGAAGGATAAATGAAGGTAAAAAAAAAAAAAAAAAACTTTATTTTTCTTATTCTTAATTGATACAACAGATAACAGTTTGTTCAAAATAACAGCAACAATGTATTCAATGATTATAGTTTATGGGTTGGTAAAAGGAAAGACAGCAATGTTACAAGGGAAGAGAGTGAGGGGAAGGAATACTTTTTATTATAAGGTACATGCATTGCCCATGAAACAGTGTAGTGTTATTTGAAAATGGAGTTGGATTAGCTATAAATGTATATTGCAAATTCCAGAGCAACCACTAAGAAAAGAAAAAAAAAAAAAAAGTATAATGATATGCTAAGAATGAAGATAGCACAGAATCGTATAAAATGCTTGATTAAAACCACAATCAGCAGAAAAAGAGTGGAAAGCAAAACTAAGAAGGAAAAACAAGGGCAGTAACAGAAAACAGTGACAATTACGATAGAGAAAACAAATAGATATCTATATGGACCTCAACTCCACCTCACATCATTCATAAAAATGAATTCAAAACGGACCATATATCTGAACATTAAAAGCGAAAACTATAAAACATCTAGAAGAAAACTGCAGAGAAAATATTTGCAGCTTTGTTGGCAGGCAAAGGTTCCTTAAACAAGTCATGTCAAGTACTAACTAGACAAGCAAAAACTGATCAATCAGACTTTTACTCTTCAAAAGATACAATTAGGAAAATGAAAAGGCAAGACACCAACTGGGAAAATATTTTGCAACACAAATATCTGACAAAGCACTTGTGTCAAGAATTCATATGAAGAATTCTTAGAACTCAATAAGAAGACAAACAACCAATAAAACTAGGCAAAAGATTCAAATAGGTGCTTCGCCAAAAAAAGTATATGCACATAACCAGATGATCAACATTTTCAACATTACTAGTTGTTGTGGAATTGCAAATTAAAGCAACAGTTGTCATTACATACTCACTAGAATCGCTCAAAGTTAAGACCGATGATACCAAGTGTTGACAAGATATGGAACAAATGGAACTCTTATACACTCCTGGTGGCTAAAATGGTGCAAACACTTTGGAAAAGAATTTGGCAATTTGGCCCCCCGCCGCCCAAGATGCCGAAAGGAAAGAAGGCCAAGGGAAAGAAGGTGGCTGCGGCCCCTGCTGTCGTGAAAAAGCAGGAGGCCAAGAATGTGGTGAATCCCCTGTTTGAGAAAAGATCTAAGAATTTTGGCATTGGACAGGACATCCAGCCCAAAAGAGACCTCACCCGCTTTGTGAAATGGCCCCGCTATATCAGGTTGCAGCGGCAGAGAGCCATCCTCTATAAGTGGCTGAAAGTGCCTCCTGCTATTAACCAGTTCACCCAGGCCCTGGACCGCCAGACAGCTACTCAGCTGCTTAAGCTGGCCCACAAGTACAGACCAGAGACAAAGGAAGAGAAGAACCAGAGGCTATTGGCACGGGCGGAGAAGAAAGCTGCTGGCAAAGGGGACGTCCCCACTGAGAGACCACGTGTCCTTCAAGCAGGAGTTAACACCGTCACCACCTTGGTGGAGAACAAGAAAGCTCAGCTGGTGGTGACTGCACACGACACGGATCCCATCGAGCTGGTTGTCTTCTTGCCTGCCCTGTGCTGTAAAACGGCGGTCCCTTACTGCATTATCAAGGGGAAGGCCAGACTGGGCCGTCTAGTCCACAGGAAGACCTGCACCACTGTCGCCTTCCCACAGGTGAACTCGGAAGACGAAGGCGCTTTGGCTAAGCTGGTGGAAGCTATCAGGACCAATTACAACAACAGATACGATGAGATCCGCCGTCACTGTGGCGGCAATGTCCTGGGTCCCAAGTCTGTGGCTCGTATCGCCAAACTCGAAAAGGCAAAGGCTAAAGAACTTGCCACTAAACTGGGTTAAATGTATACTGTTGAGTTTTCTGTACATAAAAATAATTAAAATACAAATTTTCCTTCAAAAAAAAGAATTTGGCAATTTCTTATATAGTAAAACATATACTTACCCTAACAACCCAACAATTCCACTTTCAGGCACTAGCCCAAGGTAAATGAAAACATGTTCACATGAATGTTCATAGCAGCTTTATTCATAAAATCCCCAAACTGGAAACAACCCAAATTCTATCTATTGGTGAACAGATAAACAAACTGTGGAATGTCCATTCTCCAGAATACTACCCAGAATGCAAAGGGCCGAACTACTCATGCAAGATACAGCATGCATGGCACTACACAGAAAGTACATACTGCCTAATCACATTTATAGGACATTCTAGAACATGCAAAACTAATCGATATTGATAAAATCCAATCAAATGTTGCCTGGGGCAGGGAGAGGAACTGATCAGGAAGGGGTATGAGGAGATTTTGAGGGGTGATAGAAATGTGTGATATCTTGGGTATGGCGTGTTTACACCACTGTATACATCTGTCAGAATTCACTGAACTGTACAGTCAAAATGGGTGCATTTTGTAAATTATTTCTCAATAACACTGATTTTTTTATGTTAAAAAAAAAAAGAATGGTTGGAAAAATGAATTCAGTATTTTCTTTTAACAACCAAAACTGCTTAAGTACTACTTGGGAGCCAGGGAAGAAGGTAGGAACTTTCTCAGAGAACCCAGGAGACCTGGGTGCTAGCCTGGCACTGCCCCTATCTCCCAGGGTGGCCTTGGACAAATCACTAAGAATACAGTCAAAGGTGCAGGTCCAGGCCCAAAAGCAAGGCTCTCTGTTGGGTGGGGGAGATATGTGAGTGACGTTTACAGCAAGCACCCTGAGGGGGCACCTACAAGAGGGAACAATGGCCAGTGGCCTGGGAAGTCCAGAAAGCCTTCCCCAAGGAGGAGACTTGTGCTGGCACTGCAGAATGAACAGGAGAGCACTGGGATTTACAAGTAAGTAGGGTATTCGGCCTCAAGGGAACAGCATGTGCCTAGGAACAAGGGCAAGAAGGGTCATGCACTGAAACTCTCTGCTTGCAGAGCTGTTAGTGCAAACACCTGCTTCTGGGGCCCCAGGGAAACCATCTGGAGCAGATGCTCCCAGAGATCAGGATGCTGACCCCTACTTCCCAGAGACCAGGTACCACCTCCTCCAGAAAGCCATCTATGACTGCATCTGAGACTGTCAGACCAGGAGGGGCTGCAAAGAGACATTGTATGAAAGACCAAAAGCAAAACATTTCATTTCATTCTTGGATGGATGAGGAGTCCATGAGAGAAAATGTTTCAGGGAACACTTTGCACAGGGCAAGCCTTCAGTAAATGTTAGTTTCCTTAACGATCAGAAGGAATGGGCTTCATTATCCCCATTTTATGCCAGAGAAAATGGAGGGGCTAAGAAAACCTAAGTGGTGGGCCTGAGGGGGCACGGCTTGTGAGTGGGGAGCTGAAGTGTCTCATTTTTCTACCCCTGCCCACATCCCAGGACCATATGACTACTGAACAGGAAAACCAAGGCCCAGAGAGGGCAAGTGACTGTCCAAGGTCACAGAGTCACTGTCAGAACTCAGACTTGACCCTGGTCTCCTGATGCCAATGCTGACCCCTCCCAACGAGCCTCAGCCTGGGATGTCGCTCTGAGGCCCAGACCCCAAGGGGTGAAGGAGCCCCCAGCAAGGCCTGGCTCTGCCTGCTGCCACCTTTGGGAGCAAGACACAGCTTTAGAAGGCCCAGGGTAGGCTCTGCAGCTGAGCAGGGGCTGTAGGAAGGTGGTGAGGAGGGCCAGGACTTCTCCACACTGAGCGGAGGGCCTGGAGCCAGGTGCAGCTGGCCCTAAGCTGAAGGAGGAAGGATGCAGGATGGGAAGTGGGCAGCTCGGACCAGCAGGAGGGCAGCTTGGTGTCTCCAAGGCCCCACATGGAGCCCTTTACATTGCAGCTGTGCCACTACCCCCACTGTGCCTTGTTCCCCAAATGCGGTGGTCTTGCTGATCAAGAAGACATAAAAAAGGAAAAACTACAGACGCTTCGACATCAACAAATCAGGGTTCTTGTCCCTGATCCACCAGTTCCAGGAAAGATGTCTTTAGACAATCAGAAATTCTCTGAGCCTCAATTTCCTCCTCTGTGCAATGGAGCTAATAGTACTATTACTGGAGTATAATGCTATACTCCCCCCAAAAATCGGTCTTGATTTTCCTTTTTAGAAACGTAGTTCTGGCCACCCCCTATTGTTGAGCTTTGATCCCCCAGCCTCACTCAGGAAGGCAGGAGGCTCCTCAGTACTCTGGAAGGAGGCGCAGGGTATTCAATCTCCACTTCATCTTGGAGACCGCTGAGGCTCTCGTGGTCTGAGATGTGTGACCCTGATGTCCTGTGGTGCCCTGCTTTGCCAGGCCAACATTAGAGCCAAGGGTAGGTAAGGAAATGCAAAGCCTGGTCAGCTGGGGACCCCAGTATTAAAATCTGTCAAATTCCTCCTGCGCGGAATGCTCCTCTGAGGCGAGTGGGGCAAATGGGTGCACGCACAGCTCTGCGTCTGATGCACAGGGCTACTGGGAGGACAGAAAGAGAACCATGTGGGAGGTGCCTGCCCAATGCGGGCCCACAGAAGGGGCTTCCGATTGCCTGCACCCAAATCCTTTGTTCCCTGCAATCCCACGGGGCAGGCACTGCAAGAAATGAAGAGGCCAGAGAGGATCAGACCCTTGAAGAAGGACACACAGCAAAGTAGGTGCCCAGGGCATGTGGCACAGCACTCCTCCCCCAGGAAGAGCCAGAGGCTTCCAGGTTGGTGGTTTCTTTTCCCCAGAGTCTGCCATCACTCTATCACCCAGGGAAAGAGTAAAGCTGGTAGGCCAGGTGCAGTGGCTCACCCCTGTAATCCCAGCACTTTGGGAGGTCGAGGTAGGCAGATCACCTGAGGTCAGGAATTTGAGACCAGCCTGGTGAAACCCCATCTCTACTAAAAATACCACAAACACACCCCCAAAAAAACTAGCCAGGCTGTGGTGGTGCATGCCTATAATCCCATATACTAGGGAGGCTGAGGCAGGAGATTGCCTGAACCTGGGAGGCAGAGGTTGCAGCAAGCCGAGATCACGCCACGGCACTCTTGACTGTACAACAGAGCAAGACTTCATCTAAAAAAAAAATAAATAAAGCTGGTGCATTCTCAGGGTGTCTGGTTGCCAGCCTTGTAGGTGATGCAAGTCCCAGTGAGAGTTACAATTAGAGCTCACTGGAGATGTATTTCTATTACCAGGGCTGAGCATGTGAGCCATGTAGCAGTTCCTTTCTTTTGTTCGAGAAGCTCTGTCCTGGCCGGAAATTGAGTAAGGAAGCCTGGGATCTCACCCTGGGCCTTAGTTTACTTGTCTGGGAAATGGTTATGGTGGCTGCAGTGTGGACCGTGAGACTCAACCCTTCCTTTTCCTGGCTGTTAAAAATCCTTTTGGAGAACAAGGTGGCCCCACCCTCCATATCTCCATCCAACAAATTTGGAAAAGGGGGAAACAGTAGAGGTTCTTCTTTCCTGGCTTCCTCGACCACTACTGTGGGTTATTCCCAGGAAACCAACACAGGCCATGGAGGACGTTCATCTTTAAGAAGACCTGTGCCACGTCAGAGCGACATGTGTCAGAGGAATTACTCACTTGACAAAAAAGGTGCCTTTGTCAGAGAAGGAGGTGGCCCTCGGAGTTCCCTGACATCATACATCAGAGCCCCCCGTCCTGTGTTCCTGCCCTCAGGGTCCCAAGGTAAGAGACAGACCTGGGAGGTGTGAGTCCTACACACAGGCCCAGTGCCCTGGTCTGAGGTAGAGGCTGGAGGGAGCTGGCTCAAGGGCTGGGGTTAGTGCTGGGGAGCTTGAAACAAGAGCCTGAGAAAGTCTAGTGGGTGGAGGTCAGTGGGAAATGAAACTGCAGTTCTCAGCAGGCCCTGTCCCAACCGACACTCTCAGACAAGGGGCTGCCCAGGGCGTCTCCCCTACACTGGGCTGCTGGAGGAGTCCAGGGGCTGGGGTCTCTGTCCTGGGCAGGAGCCTAGTGCAGGCCAGCTGGGACAGTCTCCCTCCATGACTTTTGCTCCTGGTGGGAGGTGGGTCGCCTTATTTTTCTGAAAAGGAAGTCAAAGCCTCCTTTGTTGGCCTCCGAGCCTCCATCTCTCCTGCAGCGCCTCCACCTCTCCTCTGAGCCCTCCTCCCCTCTGCTGCCTATAGAATCCTTCTGGAACATGATCTCCATCACGCTCTCCCTTGTTTACCCGCCTAAAGAAGCTCCCCATTGCTTCAGCAGGTCTCCCAGATGTGACCCAAGATTGAAACCTTCGTTAAGGATGCAGGACCCCCAGTCCCCGGTCTCACAGCCTCTAGAGTCTGCTGGCTCTTGGGGACTTCTCTGTGCTTCTCATTTGATAGTTAAGCCATCTGATGCTCAGAGAGGCTAAGTGACTTGCTCAAGGTCACACAGCAGGAGGACTTGAAATTCAAATCCAGCCTACAGAGTTCATGCCCTTTCCACAGAAGGGCCAAGAGCCCAGGACACATGCTTCGGGAAGCTGTGTTCCTTAGCTGTGTCGAGCCTGCCCTGTGTGGGTAGGAAAAATGGCAGGGTGGGAGCTTGGAAGACTGTGCCATGACACTGGCAGAGCCCGGACCACGAATCCACAGGCTTGGACCCTGGCAACCTTGGCCGAGCCTCAGCTGTCTCCCGTGGAAAATGGAAAAGAAAAGCCCTGACCTCCCAGGTTTCTGCAGGAGTGTGGCTGGACGCTGGGTCCACCAGCCCAGCCCTAAGCAGGGTGCACAGTAGGTTTTCCTTCCATGTTCCTGGCTTTTGCACAGGATCCAGAGGCCCCGGGTCGTGGGTGCAGCCTCCACCAACCCCATATCCAGCAGGGACCCAGTTGCCACCCACACCCATGCCACACCCATGCCCATACCCACGGTGAGGCTTTGCAGGCCCAGTAAACAACCCCTTGAAGGAAACTTTTTTAAAGCAACAGAAACAAACATCTCTATGTGTTGTGTGTGTTGGTGACAGGAAAAGGAACATCACTTCAGAGAGGAAAAGGCCACCGGGGTTGGGGGCAGGGCTAGGCAGAAGCAGCCAGAGGAGAGAAACAGAAACGGAGATCTGATAAGGGCACCCCGCTCGTCTGGGCTGGGGACAAGCGCTGCAAGGCTGGGGCCCTAGCACCGGGGCAGGGGGTGGGGGGCGGCGGCTCAGCCCCTCCAACTGCTGAGCTGGGGGTGCGGGTCTGAGGTGGCCCGGGGTGGCTCAGCAAGGCTCCCCTCCTTTGGGGCAGGCCATTTCACTGGGTGTCTGTCCCTCACCCTGGATGGTGGGGAAGTAAGGGCCTGGATTTGGGAACCAGCCAGAGGCTTCCAGGTTGGTGGTTTCTTTTCCCCAGCTTCGCTGCTGACTTACCGATAGTCTTGAGCCAGTCTCTCCCCATTTGGGCTTCAGGGCTGCCCAGATTAGGGTGCTGACCGTCTATGATGACACTGTCAGGACACAGTGCTGAGCTAGGAATCTGGAGGTTCAGGGTGGTGAGCTTGCTGTGAGGCTCTGAGCAAGTGGCTTCAGCTAGGGTGACCAGGGCATTCCCAGCTTAGCACTGAAAGTCCCGCATCCCAGGAAGCCCCCCATCCCTGGGCAAACTGTGCTGGTTGGCCACCCTTCAGCCTCTGGGCTGAGACTTCCTGGATGAGCCTGTAGAGGTCTTTGCCAGCTCACTTGCGTGGCCCCCTCCAGGGCTGAGGGTCAGACCTCCCTTCCTGGACGGAACTTCGAGCCTGACTGGTGAAACAGGACAGAAACCTGTCCTGGTGAACCCAGGCTGCTTCTGGGACAAACAGGCTGCATGAGCAGGTATTAGAAATCGGGACCGGAGTGGGAACAGATAGAGGCGCTGGGGCAGGGGAGGAGACTTGGAGAGAGTGGTCCCAAGGGCCTGGACCTGACGGGAGGGGTCTTAGTAGCAGAGAAGAGCAGAGAACTACATTCCAGGGGAAGCCACAGATTGGGCAAAGGCTGGGAGGCCAGGTGGTGGAGCACGCAATGCCAAGCCCTGTGCTGAGCATCAGCTAGTCTGCAGGCCCCAAATGGACCTCCAGGGCCTCTTAGTTGAATTTCTAAATCCACTGTCTCCACTCTTTGAATTCCTCTGGCCGTGTCCACTGCCAAACAATTTGCACCAAAACAAACACATTAAAAAGAAAAACCCAACAAACAAGTTTGGTTTTTGTTTTTTTTTTTCCAAATAAAGATAGACTTTCCTGGCTGGGCGTGGTAGCTCACGCCTGTAATCCCAGCACTTCGGGAGCCCAGGCAAGCAGATCATGAGGTCAGGAGTTCGAGACTAGTCTGGCCAACACAGTGAAACCCTGTCTCTATTAAAAACACAAGAAAACTAGCTGAGCGTGGTGGCGGAAGCCTGTAATCCCAGCTACTCGGGAGGCTGAGGCAGGAGAATTGCTTGAACCCAGGAGGCGGAGGCTGCAGTGAGCCAAGATCACACCACCGTACTCCAGCCTGGGTGACAGAGGCAGACTCCAGACTCCATCTCAAAAAAAAAAAAAAAAAAAGAGAGAAAAGATAAGACTTTTCCCGGAAGCTAAGCCCCCAAGATGGGGCTCTGAAAGTGGATGGCTATGCTCCCGTGCCTCCCTGACTCTCTGTGCAGCCCAGCCAGCAGGGGCAGACTGCCCCATACAGAGGGCCTGCCCCAAATATCCTCAAGGCCAACCCACACCAAGGGTGCAGACTGGCTTCTCCCGGCACTGCCCACTTGCTCAACCTCAGCCCTTTGAAGCATTTCACCAACTCCCCTGGGGGCAGGGAGTCACCTGCCCATCCTATCTGTATGTGCCCAAGAGGCCTTGTCCCCAAGCCTCCACATTCTAGCTAGACCGCCCTAAACAAGTTATTTACCCTCTCTGAACCTCAGTTACCTCATCTGCTAAAGAAAGGTTGTGAGGATTTCTGCCCACCAGCAAGCGAGTCATCAGTTCTGCAGCAGATGCCGGCTGAGTGTCCCCTAATTCAATTCACTTCAAACACCGTCCACCTGGAGATAGCATCAGATTCCACAGGGTGAGGATTCAGTCCCCTAACTCTGAGCCCCACTTCCGATGCCCACCGCAAACCCCAGGTTATTCTGCCTGTGCTTCTGACCTTTCGTCTATAAATCGGGGTTCCCACAACCCCCCGCTTGGGTTTGACTAATTTGCCTGAGCGGCTCACAGAAGTCAGGGAAACATGTTTACTGGTTTATGACCAAAGATACTTCACAGGATACAAATAAACATCCAGATGAAGAGAGGCACGGGGCGAGGTCTGGAAAGGGTGCTCCCATGCCCTCTCTTGGAGCGCCACCCTCCAAGTGCCTCCAAACGTTCAGCTGTCTGGAGGCTCCCGGAATCCAGACTTTTTGTATTTTTATGGAGACGTCATTATGTAGGCATGATTGATTAAAACATTGGCCATTTGTGATCAACTCAACCTTCAGCCCTTCTCCCCACCAATCCCCAGATGGGGGGTGGGGCTGGAAGCCCCAACCCTCTAATCCTTGGTCTTTCTGGTGACCAGCCCACATCCTGAAGCGTCCTAGGAGCTGCCAGCCAGCAATCAACTCATTAGCATACAAAAAGACACTTATCACTTTGGAGATTCCAAGGATTTTAGGAGTCCTATGCCAGGAAATGGGTTGGAAGGAGGGGGAAACAAATACGTATTTCACCATATCTCAAGGGTAATAAAACATGCCTTGGGCAGTCTGGAGACGTGATGAGCTCAGAGGGTGAGGCGCTTCCTAGAAGCCCAGTAAACACATTTCTGCCCCTCTTCTGGAAACTGCAAATCCCCCCAGAAGGTGAGAGGCAAATTCACCCAGTGCAGTGAAAGTCAACTCCACTCCTGCCTTGGGAGGAGGGGAGGGGCTGCAGAGAATGGGAGCAGGGGTGCTCGGAATAAAACTGTCCCTGTCACAGTGGTCACCTCAGCAGGTCTGTGGCCTCTGTTGGGGCCAGGGCTGGACCTGCCCTGCCTTCTCCCCACACATTTGCTAAGCATCTTCAGCCTCCTGCGACACAGGGTCACGTGGCACGATTTCACCCACACACATACATGCCACCTGAGTTACCGACCCCCTGTACTCCATTTTCTCACTGACCCTGTGGAAGGTCTTGGAGTTCCCATTATTTGAATCCATAAACTGAGACTAGGAGAGGCAAGGCAACTTCACTTACATCCTACCATGCAAAGAAATACAAGCACTGAAACCAGGTCTAAGAGGTCTGGATTCTTTTCACCTTCCAGCACGTGCAAAGGAACCCAAAGCAAAAGTCTCTGGCATGAAAAGGGTCTTAGGGAGCCACCAAGTTTCTGAACAGGGGAGTGGTGTGATTAGGTGGGCCGTGGAACACTGCACTGAGGGCCTCGAGCCTGAGGACAGCAAGACTGGCAAAAAGGCCATCGTAGAAGTACAGGCAACTGGGAGTGTGGAGGGGAGTGCCGGGTCAGTGCTGCGGCACCACATCACCACCAGTCTCCGTGTCAGCCTCTGTGGGGCCTCAGAGGTGGGCAGAGGAGCAACAGAGGAGGAGCGGGTTGGGATGCGGAAGGGATCTAGAAGGTGCTCACAGCCTTCCATGCTCACTGCCAGCTTTCATTCTTCCAACACGCCCTGCAGCAGGGCCCACCTCCCCCAGACAGGAGCAGTGGGAGGCTCAGAGGCAGGCGTGACTCCCCCAGTGAGAGGCAAGCCCCCAAGGCCGCCGGAGGACTGTGCCCGTCCCCTGTCACACACCAGGCTCCTGTGCCCACCACTTTTTTCTAGGCTGATTCCCCATGCCAGCTTGATGGAACAATCTAATAAAGGGGGCAATCACATTATTCCTGAATGCATTTTAATAAAAATCAAATAAAAGCAATTATGTGAATTTCCAAGAGGATCACCTCTTCTCCTTTCCCTGAGGTAGGAAACGGAATGAATTCAGGAAATCATTAAAATCAGAAACCCGAGCCGTGTGCCACTGCCGCGCTGGCGGCTGCTACACAAAGGCAGCAGGGAAACCCAGTCCCTGGCGGCAGCACGGGTGCATTTCTTAGTTCTTTGAGTGGAAATTCCACCTATGGGTGAAGAAGGGTAATTAAGGGCCAGGAGAGATGCTTTGAATGCAGGCTGCCTTTGCCCCTCCACTGTAAGCTTCCCAGCTTCAAAGGTGACTCAGACTCCCTGAGTGAGAGCTCTCCAACCTGGCTGCTGGGGCCCTGGTGGGGAGGGCAGGGGCAGGGCTCCGGAGAGGGTCCCGAAAGGAGTGCAGCTCTCCCCTGTGTGGGGGATGTGCACCTCTCAGCCTGACTGGAGGCCAGAACGCTGAGCGTTCTGACCTCCAGGGTCCCACTGAGAGTTGGCAGGTACCTGTTCCTCCCTCCAGCATCCCCAAAAGGGACACAAGCCTTGTGATTTGCAAGGCCCTTCTGATGTCTCGTTGGTTATTCTGTCCTCCATGTGACCCTGGGATTGGTGTGCTTGTTTGGGACTGAGGCTGTTGCAGCCAGAGGTGGCCAGGGACATGCCCAAGGCCATCCAGCTGGAGAGGTAATGTCAGGACTGGAACTTGGGTTTGAACTCCTGGGGCCACGAGGCAGGCCGAAATCCTGTGGGTGCAGGTGTTCTAGACAAAACATGGCTTGGCCACACATTCTTGCTTACAAGAATAAGCACTGACCACCCCAACTGCCATTTCCTGGGCCCTGATCCGAGACAATGCCTCCCTGTCCAAACATCATGAAGTATGTTCATCTTCTCTGTACAGGTTAGGGGTTAAGATTCAGCAGGATGAAGCCTCCTGCTGAAGTGAGGAATCCTGGAATTCTGCCCTGGGCTGTCAGTGTCCACAGCCAAAGATTCTAATGGCCATGCCATAATGCCATCCTCTTCCCAGAAAGAGGCCTTCACTCAGGGTCTTCCAGGTTGCATTTGGGTGCCAGGCAAGGAAAGACAGGGATCCACCAGCCCGCATATTGATGCTGGCCAAAATTCCATGTCACCCTGCCACCTTAAGGGTGGGCCAATAGTGGCCCAGAAGGGAGCACCTGATCATGACTAAGATCATCCTAATTCTCAGACTCACGGGGCAGGGGGCGGGGAGGGCAAGAAGAGACATGAAAGCTGGCAGCCACAGGTCCCCTTCTGGGGCAGCCTGAGTTAAAGGAACAAACTGGGTCTGAGAAGCAGAGGGCCAGCACTTTCCCTGGGCGTCTTTAGGCAACTCCCATCACCTCTCTGGATATGTGTGCATGTGTGTGTATGTGTGCATGTGTTGCATGCCTGTGTGTGGTATGTGTGTTGGGGGAGGGGTGGCCCGGTCCCCAGTTCAGACATCAGACATGGGGTAGTGCTGTCCTACACTGTCCAGTCTAACTCAGCTCAGAGTTTCCCTTAATCCCTGCTGCTGCTAACAGCTATGACGCCCTCCTGCAGGATGCCCAGGGAAATGCCTCCCACAAAAGTGTGCTTTCCAACAGGGGAAAGGAGGTACAGGAGAGGATTCTGGGTGGTCCCTGTCAATGCCAGTTTTCTCTTGAAGTAGCGGTTTCTGGCACTTAGGATGGAGAACTGAGCACCGGGCTGCTGGTCTCATTGTCCCGTCCCCACTGTTGACTCAACAGGTGCCTCTCTCAGGCCTCAGGACCTCAAAGTCCTCCTCTGGGAAATAGAGGCAGGGGTGCCTGACCTTGGGGGCTCCTGTGCAGGGGGACCAGGACAGGAAAACACTGTGTGAGTGCTCAGTCATTCCTGTCCCCTCAGAGGCCAGCTGCCCTGCGCACTGCTCTGCCCCGACCCCTCAGGTCTTGCACACAGCAGGCACTCCATAAATGTGCACTGTGTGATGTTCAGAGAGAACACAGGTCTGTCCAGGAGGGGGATTAAAAACAGGAAAAGTCAGTGGCCCTGCATGCTTTGAAAGACCTATGGCCTTGGCACCCCGTGTATGCACACGTGTGTGTAAGCACGTGTATGAACATGTGCACTCCTGCAACCACGCCCACCTTCGGGCACACCCACTGGCCTGATCATGTGCCTGAACAGCAGACAGGTAAACAGCACCCCCAAGCCCCAGGCAGTCTCCCCACAGACTTGCCTCCAAATCCTCAGTCCACACAGGCCTTGGAGTAACTGGCTAGGACCCTGGAGGTCCAGGCCCATGGGGTTTCACAGGGATGCCCATCTGCTGTCACCTGCATGCAGATTCTATCTTGGTCACTCTGGGAGCTTCTCCTCCAGGTCTGACACCCAACTGTGCCTGGGAACCGGGATCAAGGCTGTTCTTTCTTCCCTGGGATAAGGGTCGATAGAAGGATGCCCAAAACTCTGTCAGGGGAGAAGAGGACAGATCCAGCTCTGCTGGGGGAGAAGGGCAAGGGGTCACAGGAAGGCATCTCCAGAATGAAACCTTGGAATTGGACCTGGAAGAAGGGGCTGGGTTCCCACAACAGTGTAGGGCAAGGGAATTCCAGGTGGAGGAATGGCTTATGCAAATGCGTGGCAGCATGCCATGTTCGGAGAATGCCCAGCTGCTGGAAGGCCCCCACCCTCCTTCTACTGGCTGCACCAGGAAGAAGTGTCCCGTTTCAGAGCACTCACTGGAATGAGGGGCCAAACAGAGCACCCACAGCACTGAAGGGAAGAGGCACATGGGGTGCAAGTGGCTCCTCCAAGTTCTCTCTCTATCCCTTAAAATAATCCACTTTCCCTGGGAATGAATACTTGGGAATGCAGAATAGAATGTAACATCTCAAAAGTGCAGTTAGCAGCTGGATGTGGTGGCTCACACCTATAATGCCAGCACTTTGGGAGGCTGAGACAGGAGCACTATTTGAGGACTGGAGTTCGAGGCCAGCCCAGGCAACATAGCAAGACCCTGTCTCTGCACAAAAATTAAAAAAAAAAAAAATAGCTGGGCATGGTGGCACGCACCTGCACTCCCAGCTATTTGGGAGGCTGAGGTGGGAGGATCACTTCAGCCAGGAGATCAAGGCCATAATGAGCCAGGATCACGTCACTGCACTCTGGCGTAGGTAACAGAGTTGAGACCACCCATCTCTTAAAAAAAAAATTGCAAGTGAGTGAAGGGGTCCCCACACAGGTGCTAAAACTTTCTGTTAAAAAGAGGCAGAGAGAGGCTGGGCGCGGTGGCTCATGCCTATAATCCCAGCACTTTGGGAAGCCGAGGTGGGTGGATCACCTGAGGTCAGGAGTTTGAGACCAGCCTGGCCAACATGGTGAACCCTCATTGCTACTAAAAATACAACAAATTAGCCTGGCGTGGTGGTGCACGCCTGTAATCCCAGCTACACAGGAGGCTAAGGCAGGAGAATCGCTTGAACTCAGGAGGCAGAGGTTGCAGTGAACCGAGATCGCGCCACTGCATTCCAGTCTGGGCAACAGAATGAGACTCCTTATAAAACAAACAAACAGACAAACAAAAACGGCAGGGAGTAATGACAATTAGGATAGTGGCTCCTTCTGGGAAGTAGGGGACTAGGAAGCTCGGAGCTTCATAAGTGTCTCTAATACTCTAGTTCTTCAGCAGAGTAGTCATGAGCATTCATTGTAATGTGTTTCATGGCTTACAAATAGTCTTTTATATGTATAAAATATAATGTAATAAAAAACTTTAATTGTGTTTATGTCCAAGTGTATGGGTTGTTGGAGGCCCAGTTGGCTGAGACGCTGCAGGGCGATGACCTGAGCTCGGTATCCTCATAGATGCTGCACCCCTGCTCTGGGGCAGTGTCAGGGCCTGGACTCTTGTCCCAGCACCACTGGGTCCATAGAAGAGTCCAGTCATTTCTGGAACAAGATGGAGCATAGAGGAAGGTAGGAGATGCACGTCCAGCCAATTCCCTTTCTGTATGGGATTGGGCATGTCCTTCCCCTTCCTGGGTCTTAGTGTCACCCCCTACAGGGAGGGGACTTTGGCCACCTGTGTCCTGGATTTGGTCAGACTTCACCCCTCACCAGGTAGTTACACAGGACACTTTCCCCACCTATAAAGTGGGACTCATAAGAGCACTGCTGAGGACTGCATGAGGCAATGTATGTTAAGGCGCAGTCCCTGTCATGTCATGAATACTCGATAGACGTTGGTTTCAAAAAAATCACCAGAACAAAGACCCTCCATGGAAACAGGGTGGGTTGGAGGTTGGAAGATGTGTGCTCCCAGCCTGGCTCCACCTCTCAGTGGCCAGAAGCCTCCGGAGACCTTTCAACCCTGGGCCTCACTCTGCTCTTGTGCAAAATGGGAACACAGAGCCCCCTTTAGAGAGGAGAGGGTCAGTCAGGGAGAGTGAGGACGAGTCTGGTGAAGTACAGTGTGTTGCCCCCAGCAGGTCAGTAACCAGGGCTATAATCCCCCACGCCCCTCCCAAGGGCAAAACCCTAGTCTCCCACATGGAGGGATATGCCCCAGGCCTCACCAGGGCAGCCCCTAATCTCAGGCCAGACCCAGCGCCTGCTCCTCCTCAGAGTTAGGGGCCGGGGCTGGAGAGAAGGATCAAAGGCGGAGAAAATTAGCATTACAGTGAACCCAAGAAGGGAGGCCAGGATTAATTCACTCTCCCCTCCCTGCTGTCCCTTCTGCAGCCCAGGGAGCCTGCCAGGGTTGGAGGAAGGGTCACCTTTTACCCCAATTCCCTACCACACACCTGAGGCCCAGTTCTTACAGAAGACGGCAGGGCAGGGACCTGACGTGAGAAGAGGATCCACTGTGCGCACATTCCAGAGCCATAGTCTTGAAGAGACAGGAATGAAGGCACCTGGGCAGGAGGGACATCTGCAGAGGCTGGAGTCTGGACATGGGTCCACGGGGTGCAGTGTGAGTCCACAGACCCCACCATGTCGTGTCAGGCACACTGGAGCCCGTGTGAACGTGTGGGTGTGTATCTGTCATTCTGGGAATGGGACTTGTAGGTGCTTGGCTGTCAGTCTGAGGCCCGAAGCCCACATGTGCCCTGTGTGTGCATCGGCAGCAGGGTGGGTGTGGTGCCTGCACACACGTTTGTGGCTCTGAATTAATGATTGTGTGTGCAAAAGTGTGAGTCTTGTGACTATGAGACGCTGGGCGGCCATGGTGTTGAGTGTGTGGACACATAGGTGCCTGCATGGGCAGAGGGATATCAATTGTGGTTCCGCAGCTACCTGAGAACCTTGAGATGAGCAGAAAAGAAAAGTGTGAGACGGATGACTCACAATGGTCATATTTCCCGTACAGAAAGAGCGAGAGAGCGGTTCAGGGGCCCATCCCTCGGGCCCTCCTTGTTGGCTCCATGGGCTATCCCCATCCCTTAGACTTCGCCTTCCCTGCCGTGGAACCCTGTGGAACACCTGGCTTACCCTCACTGTGCCTCGGTTTCCTTATGTGAAATGAGGGAACTCACAGTGTGGCTGTGAGGACTGAATTAGTATGAGGGAAGAACATTTAAAACAGCCCTTGGAACATGAAGAGTGCTCTCCAAGGGACATGGCTGGGATAGACTGGGTTGGCTGGAGGAACAGGGTCTAACCCAGAACTGCCCTTGCAGAAGCCCAGAAGGAAGACTGCTTTGAGGCAGCAGAGTCAGGCAATCTTGGGAAAATGGATTATGTGGTGCCGGGAGAATCCCAGTCAGGGCCAGCTTAGCAGACGGGGATTCACTGGCCAAGCACACAGGGCTCCTCGCACCACCCCACTCCCCTCCCAGCTTCCCACTTGCCCTCCCTGCAGTACCTTTCCCCCACCTCCTGCCCCAGGAGCGTCAGGCCCATCCCCACACAGCCTTTAATCGGCATGCAAGGTGCATTCTTTATGCCCATTGCGAATTGGGGAAATTGAGGCTTGAAGAAATGGAGGGATGGGACTGGCACAGCTAGATTCAGGAACCCAGGACTTTGGAATCTCAGAGTAGCTTGCAGAGAAGCAAAATGCCAATCTGGCCCCGCGGGCAGCACAGTTGACTCTCAGCTCTCCTGGGCCTGCACTGGCTCTCAAAGCCCCTGAAAATGTCCTCTCTTCCCTACTGAATCACAGACTGGGCAACCAACATGCCCCTCTCCAAGTTCACAGTCTCTACTCCATCCCACTCACCAGAACCAGTGAAAATGTCTAGTCTGACACCTAGATGAACCCCTATGGACCCCTAATATACCTCTCCCATGTCTACAACTTTGGTCCTCCTGTTCGCCCTGCCTTGTCCATCCTCATTTGGTGGCAAGTGCCACCTCTTCTGTGAAGCCTCCTCTGATTGCCTTATCAATTGGTCGCCTCCTAGTCTCCTGGCCTCCAGGTACCTGGTGACACTCTTCTCTTCAGCACTAACCACTTATCTGTTAGGATGTCCTAATGTGCAGACCAGGGTCTTCCTTGTGTCACTCCACCCCTACCCTGCAGATCAGGGCAAGGATGCCCAAAGGCTGCAGTGAACCATGGGCACATACACTCACACCCCTCCAGAAGCCACCACAAGCCCTCATACTATTCAGTAGCTAAGGCTTTGGGGTGGATTTTCTTGGATTCAAATCTCAGCTCTCCCACTCACTAGCTGTGTGACCTTGGGCTTGTTATTTAACCCCTCTGTGCCTCAGATTGCTCATCTATTAATGGGAATAATAGTTCCAATGCCACAAGGTTGTGAGAACAAATGAGTTAACATATGTAAGCTCTTAAAACAATACCTTATGTATGGTATTGCTGTATAAGTGTTTGTCATTGTTATTGTTATGTTATTATTACCAGGAGGCTACAGAGAAGTATTGCACACAATTTCTGTCCCCAAGAGAATGGGAGTCCAGACAGGAACAGGAAATGGGGTTGACATTTCTAATCCTACTTATTCTTCAAAATCACATTGGAAGTAGTTATCACATCCCCACTTTACAGATAAGGAAACTGAGGCTCCCAAAGGTGGTGTGAACTCCACGAGGACTCACAGCTCTGAGTCGCGGGGTTGGGATTGAGGGCCAGGTCATGCGGCTCCAAAGTCCACGCTCTTTCAACAGGCCCGCGTTGCCTCTCAGTCTGGCAGGGAGATAAGCCGAGTACACAAATAGCTGCAATCCCAGGTAGAAAGTGATAAGTGCCAAACAGGGGCGATAAAGGCTCTGGGAGGGGAGGAGACTGCCCGCTGCGGGAGGGGCCAGGGTGGGGCCCAGGATAGGCTTCGCAGAGTGGGCAGCATCTCTGTCAAGCTAAGACATGGGTCGCTGAATCCATAGTATCTAGCACGGTGTCTGACATTGTCCCCCATAGGGGCCCAGGAAATATTTGTGAGAGAAAGGGAGGAGGAAAGGGAGGTGAAGAGGGAGAGAGAAAGGCAGAATAGGAGGGTGGCTATGCTCTGACCCCACTTGGCCCAGGAATTTGCTCCTCTCACAGGAAGACAGGGTCAAGAGCTGCCACCAATTAGAGAAGGGCTTCATGGGGCCCCCATTGTCCTGTGACACCCCAGAGAAGCAGCTCCGGACTTTCAGGCCAGAGTTCCTGACAATCAGATGTTTTGCTCAATACCAGAAAGGGCCTCCCCGTGAGTAAAGCTGGGCAAGACTTCTCTGCGGGGCAGGGGCAATGGTGTGTTGGAGCCTGCTCATATGGCTCACAAGGGCCGATTGTTAAATTTTCAGGAACTGTGCGAGCTGGTTGATGGAACCAACCAGCTGTGCCAGCTGGCTCTGGTCGGCAGCTTGAAACTGGCCATGGTGGGGGTATTTACACCGTGGACATCAGCAAATACTACAAACCAGGTTCTCCCCACTTTGGGGAGTCAGCTGTTAAACATTTACCAGTACACCACTGGCAGAGGTCTGCTATGTGAAGGAGCAAGTAGCCCGTCCCTGGAAGAGTGCAAGCAGAGACGTCTCCTCCCGGCAGGAATGAGGCTGAGGGGTTCTTTCTTAGTGAACGGCTCAGAGCAAACGATCTCAGAAGCCCTGTTCTGGCTCTGAGAGCCTAAGAAAAGTTGAGGTTAAGAAAAAAAACTAAATCACGGTAATTATTCATGCCAGGAAATCATGAACCGCTAGACCCAGAGACTGGGAGTAGGGCAGAGACCTGAGAAAATGTGTGGGGGGCCACATGCTTAGATTTTCCAGGTGGAAAACTCAGTCCAAGGTGACAGAGCGAGTTAGAGGCAATGCTAGGACTAGAACTTATGTCTCTGGCTGCCCATCTCATGGTTCCTTCTAGGATATATGGGCCAGGCAACTAGGAAGGGGGGCATCTTTCTGCACGAAGTCTGGTGACTGTCTCAGAATATAAGCTCTGCGGCAGTGTGGACCAAATCTGTTTTATTCACTGTTGGAGATCAGGCATATAGCAAGTATTTAACAAATATTCCTTAAAGGAATCGATGTGTCTGAGATCCTGTCTCCTGGCAGCATTTGGTTGGGTGGAGGGTGGTGGGGGCTGGGAATGTCATCCTCTGAGGCCATCACTGCCTGAGTCCCCACTCCAGCTTAGTGACATGGAATCAAGAGACCAGGGTTCAAACCCCAACTTTGTCACATCCTTTGACCTTGGCCAAACCACTATTCCTCCTGAACCCTTAGTTTATTCTTCTACAAAGTGGGTTAGCAATCCCTGCCTGCCTCTTGAGGCTGCTGTGGCACTCACGTGAGACGTCAAATGCTTTTTACAAACTAAAGAGCTGTGTCCACAGGAGGATGGGGGTGCCAGGAGAGCTGGCTCTGGTGGCAGCGACAATCCAAGGGTCCCTGTTGAACACTGGACAGTGGCAAGGCTGCTGCTCTCTTAGAACTGCTGCTTGGGGGTAATCTGGGTCAAACTGGCCCACAGCATGGGAAGAGGGGGCCAGAGTACCAGACAGCTCATGAAAGGAGCAGGGAGAAGGGAATGAAATGAAGATGGCAAGGGAGAGTTGGAGAAGTCCTTCTTCCTCCTAAGACCAAAGGGAGAAGGCAAACCAGCGACTTAAAAAACTGTTTTTGTCTCTGTAGAGCTGTTCATCATGTTCCCCTTTCCCCCTGAGGCCTTCACTATTGCAAGAGGCCTTAATGTGTGAGCTGAGGACTGGCACCTGCCAAGTCAGGTGGGGGTGGGGTGGAAAATCCTCATATGTCCTAGAATCAGACCAGTGTTTCAAATGATTTTGGAAGAGGGATTTGTGTTGTTCTCCCAGATAAGCATCCCAAGTCCCCTCCTGGTAGGGTGGGGGGACAGGCTGGTGGAGGGGGAGGCCCAGTGCATCCCAGGCTGTGAGTGGATGAAGAAGGAAAGCAGGGGGTGGGGGTGCTCCTCCAACCCTCCCCCAAGTGCCATCTGATTTTTTCAAAGAGGGTGAAGGCAGCGGGAGGCTCAGAGCCAGGGCCAGGGAGGCAGGTGGAGAGGGTGTCCATGGAGGGGCTGCACCGTCAGCCCGGGCCCCCAGTGGAAAGCAAAATAGAAAGGCCCTGTGTCAGCAGCCAGGCCCCTGGGCGGCCGGGCTCTCGGCTCCATTCTGTTCAGCGGGATTCTGGTTGGCACCAGCTGCAGTCAGGAACAATGCCTGGATTTCTTTCTTTCTTTCTTTTTTCCATTTTAATAGAGGGGGGAGAAGGACCAGAGCCACTCATTGAACAGCTCAGCATCGTGGAGGCGTCTGGGACCGTGTGTCCTTGAAAATGGCACAGTCGCAGGGGCCCCACAGTTGGCTGCAAGGTGCAAGAAGGCATGTCACACTGGGAGATCCAGGTCCCAGCCCTGCTGCTGTCTCATACTTGCTTGCTGTGTGACCTTAGGCAGGTCCCACTGTGGCTTCCCTACAGCCCCACCAGAGCTTGCCTTCCAGGTCCCACTCAATGCCAACTCCTCTTCTTCCCCTGAACTCTTAGAATGGCATTTGGTGGCCAGGTGCAGTGGTTCATGCCTGTAATCCCAGCACTTTGGGAGGCCGAGGTGGTCAGATCATGAGGTCAGGATATCTAGACCATCCTGGCTAACACGGTGAAACCCCGTCTCTACTAAAAATACAAAAAAAATTAGCCGGGCTTGGTGGCAGGCGCCTGTAGTCCCAGCTACTCGGGAGGCTGAGACAGGAGAATGGTGTGAACCCAGGAGGCAGAGCTTGCAGTGAGCTGGGATCACGCCACTGCACTCCAGCCTGGGTGACAGAGCGAGACTCCGTCTCAAAAAAAAAAAAAAAAAAAAAAAAAAACAAACAAACAAGGGATGGCATTTGGTGTGGGCAGTCCTTCCTGAGAGCCTGTGAGCCCCGGAGGGCTGGTTCTGGTCATCCTGTGGACCTCCCCTGCTCTTGATGGCCTGTCAGTCCCCAAGGCCCTGCACTGGGTGATGGGATGTAGCAGTGAGCCATCCTATGACCTGCAGCCTTGACAGAAGACGGTCACATAACACATAACCTCCCTAGCCTGTGAGGTGTCACACTAGGAAATGAAACTCAGTTTCCTCATCTGTAAAATGAGAATACTAATACTTAGCTCAGAGGATGGGAGGAGTTCATGTGTATGAGCTACTCAATGCCTGGAACATAGCAGGAACTTCACAAGTAATTGCTATGGTGATGCTGATGCTGGAGGCTGGAACAGCAGCATACGGGGGTTGAGACAAGGAAGATGGCACATCTGGTGGAGGTATCAGGGTAGGCTTCCAAACGGGTGCTTGTAGATGTGGCCTTGGTGACTGGGGGGGTGTGTCCAGGAGGTAGGAAGAGCATGAGCAATGGCACAGAGGTAAGAATATGTACGTAATGCTGGCAATTCTGGAAGTCACCCTGCATGGCCACAGGACAAGGTGAGGGCAAGGAAGCATGAGCCTTGAGGCTGGAGGACTGCATAGTCAGGAGGAGGGGAGATGCTGACGATCTGAGACCTTCCCCCACCCCTCTCGGGGTGCAAGAGCTGTCAGGAAGGAGGTGGGAGGCATGGTCCTCCTCAGGTCGCTTGCCCCAGACTCCCTCATAAGTGCTGCATGTACTTGCTCCTCTGGAGGGGCGCTGACACAGGTGAGGGGACACTGGATGAGGAGACCTGGCTCTTCTCTGCACCCCCTCTTGTCCCCCCAGCAGAGCTGCTGGGACTACAGACACGTGCCACCATGCCTGGCTGAGACCTGGCTCTTGTTCCAGCTCTGGTGCTTCCCCGTGGTGCAGTCTCGGGAAAGCCATCACCTTCTTTTGGGGCTCAGCTTAGTCACCCACAAAAGGGCTGTTGTGAGGCTCAGAGGATGAGAAGTGCCCCATGAAGGGAGGCGTTAGGGTCATTACCTATTCACAGTCCTAGACAGTCACAGTTCTGAGCAGCTCCCTCCAGGTATTTTCTTGTCCCTACTCCACTAAATGGCCCCCTCTGAAAGCCCTCCCTAAATCAGGGCCTCCCTCAAACTCTACAGTGAGCTGTAGCTCAGTCCAAGGGTTAAAGGCACAGACCTACAGAATCGTAGGACAATCAGAGGCAAGAGTGCCGCTGGATATCCCACACTCTCTCACTTGGCAGATAGGGAACAGGCACAGGGAGAGTTTGTGATGTGCTCAGGCCACACAGCAAGTCAGGCAATGGCAGTCTGGGCACATAGGTGTTCTGGCTCCTAAGGCAGGCTCCCAGCCTATTCTCTTGTGACTTCCATCTGAAGAAGGGGGTGGTGGTTGAGCTGAGTCTTGAACCATAGGGCAGAACTCCATGATGGAAAGTGAGAAGATGGCTGGCTTGAGGGAAGGGCGTTGGAGAGCCAAGCCTTGGAGGATGGGAAGGTGTGGGCTCAGAGAATGGAGGGGCCATCTGATTGGAAATGAGGGGGAGACACAGCAGGGGAGCCTAATTCGCTGAAGGATGTAGATCTTCCCTGCTTGATCCAACCACCCACCTCTTAGAGGCACAGAGCTCAGAGCTGGGAGGGCCCAAATGCTTCCTATATCCACCAAGGGGTGAACTCTAAATGTAATCCCCATTACCTCATTGCCATGGGAGGAGCCCTGGTCATTCCCTGGCAAGTGGGTGAGTCTTTACTCCACCCCAAAGTACTTGGTAGGTTACCTTATCTGCACTATAACCTGGCACTGAGACGAGGGCAAGTCCCTATTCTTAACCTCAAGGCCCAGCCCAACCTGGAGCCCAATCTCAGCTCCACCCACTCAGCAGCTCTGAGATTTTTATTGTTTTGTTTAGTTTTTATGAGACAGGGTCATGCTCTGTTGCCCAGTCTGGAGTGCAGTGGCACAATCATGACTCACTGCAGCCTCAGCCTCCCAGGATCAAGTGATCCTCCGATCTCAGCCTCCCAAATAGCTGGGACTACAGGCATGTGCCACCATGCCTGGCTAATTTTTGTATTTTTTATAGAGACAAGGTCTTGCTGTGTTGCCCAGGATGGTCTCGAACTCCTGAGCTCAAGTGATCTGACCCACTTTGGCCTCCTAAAGTGCTGGGATTACAGGCATGAGTCACCATGCTCAGCCAGCTGTGAGATCTTGAGCAGGTCACTTAGCCTCTCTGAGCCTCTTCCCTTAGCAGGGAATGACACCTGGCTTGTGGAAAGGATACAACAAATGTTTCCAAAGTGCTTGGCACACAGTAAATATTCAACAAATGAGATTTTCTTCTCACCTCTCCAGTCTCAATTTTAGATGTTCCCTGGCTCCCTTAAGTTCCAGAAGTGAGAGGTGGAGAGTGGGGACAGAGAAGGCAGCTCCTGGAGAGGTAGGAATCCCCGCTGTGTACCCGCCCCCACCTCAGCCCAGCCTAGGAGGCCACACTTGCCACACCCTAAACAAGTCCTTTGCTTCCCTCAGGGACCTCAAGCCTCCCCCACCACCATCCTGCTGGCCTCCAGATTTTCTGCCTCCTGAAACCTGGGCCCAGGCCCCAGCAATGGTCCTCTCCCCAATCCGCTGGTGGCTCCCACAGGACAGGGAAATTAACAGCAGTTGAGTGTGCTCTGAAGGTTGGCACAACCCAGCTGCCCCACACTGCCCGTGCCCTCCTAGTGGAGTCAGGTGACCTCTGGGCAGTCAGGGGCTGAGCAGGATGCATCTTCCAGCTCTGGGCCACTGGGAAGTGGTGGCACTGTCCTCTCTGACTCACCAGCAGATCTCCAGGCCCAGTGAGGCTGAGGCTTTTGGGGTGAGGTTGTTGGACACACAGTTCCCAGTGAGTCCTGATAGCACCATGGACCTTACAGGGGCTCAGAGTGGGGAAAGCAGCTTGCTTTCGGCCACACAGAGTCTATGGATGAAGACACAGAGCCAGAGCTGAGGGGACAACAGGGAACTCTGTTAATGGGGGCCTGAGTTCCCATCCTGACCAATCTTGGGCAAGTCATTCACAATCGAGTTTCCTCTGAAAGGGGGATGGTAGCAGCACCTAACTTAAAACAACGTGAGAATTCAATCAGCGAACCGAATTCTCAATACCTAGGAGGCCCCACCACAGTACTCAACACAAGTAGGCAGTAAATAAGTCATAGCTTCTTCCAAGACCCCAGACGTATCCAATCTGCCCCATCACCTCCCTGGAAGATGAACAAAGAGAGCAAGGGCCTCAGAGACCCAAGGACTGGAGCCTAGGGCAGAGCCAGCGCCCTGGTGGGCTTTCTGACTTGCTGCCTTGCTTGCACAGAAGCGGAGGGTTGAAATGATCCCTGATTCCATGCTACTAAGTTGAGCCTACTTGGCTTCTCTGCCCTCTGCAGCCACTTCCTGGGTTTCAGATGTAAATACTGGTGGGCGAGTAGGGGGCTCGGATGTGGGGTGGGGGGTGGAGCTTCTGGACAGGAGATTTTGAACATGAGTGGTCACCTCTGAGGTCACCTACATCCCCCAATTCCTGGAGGTGGGCAGGCCCTGGGTACTTATGAGGAATCTGGACAGAAAGGTTGAGAGGGCTGGGCGTCCAGACCTAGCTGGTCATTAAGGCAACAAGAACTGGTCTAATTGTTGGCTGGGCTGGATTATCGAATCCCAAGTCCTTAAATACCCAGAAACTCTCTTTTGGGATTTTGGACCTGGGTATGGGGTGGCTGCTGCCACTGCTGCAATGCTGTGGATTGCTGGGAGTGGGACAGCTGTGGCTCCAGCTACCATTCTGCAAGCTGAATTCCTACCTCCAGAGGTTTCTCAGGTGGCCCTGGTGTACCTACCTGTGAACTTAGGCCACCCACAGGCTAAGGTGGAGGGGCTCCATCCCACAGGAATGTGCTGGGACCATGACTCCCTGGTGTCCCTAGAGGTCTGGAAGTGCTTTCATACCACCCACCCTCTCCAGGGATGCTCAGCTGCCAGCTACAGGGAGGGCGGGGGTGGGAGAGCAGCAGTGATCACAGTCCATGTCCATGTGACAGGTAGGAACACTGAGGCCCCAGAGGAGTGCTTTTTCTTGCACCCAATGGCAGAGGGAGGCAGAATTTCCCCTGGGGAAAATAAAATAGCGGCCCACCCCCGCCCCCCGCCTGCGCCCCCACACACCCCGTCCCCCACGCCCGGGTGGACCTAAGCAGCAGTTTTCTGAGCTCTCAGGAATTCCAGACTGAGTTCACCGGCTGTCAGACTAGCGGAGCCTTGAGAATGAATTCAAAGCTGGCAAATTCATTTTGCCTTCTCTCCCTCGGTGGCGGAAGGAGTGATCTCTCCGGCTCTGAAGGAGTTCAAGCCGAGGTCAGCGAAGCCCTCAGAAGGATGTTCTAAAATGGGGGTGGGGGGCAGTGCTCCGGCCTGCTTCCCCGGTTGGCCCAAGGTCCGCGCTGATCACCGCCCAAGAGGCCCGGGAGATCCGCAAGTCTGTGCTGCACGTCCGCACTCCCTTGCGGGCCTCGTCAATCAGGAGGCGGCTCCGGCCGGGCCTGGACATCTTTGGCCCGCCCCAGGCCCCGGGGGAGACCCCCGCCCTGGCCGCCTCCGGGTGCCCGCCCCCGGCGGTGTCATTGTTCTCTGACGTCACGCCTCCGCCCCGCCCCTCTCCCCCCACCCTTCCTCCCCCACCTCCGGCTCCCCGCGCCCGCGACTCTGCAGCCTCCGAAGCCCCGGCAGTGCAAGGCTCCCCCCGCAGCCCGGCCGGGGCTGCGCCCCCTTGCGCTCTCCCCAACTTGCCTTTGTTATTCCAGCTCCCTTCCTTGCCTCGCCTCCGACACGGCGGCAGCCTGCAAAACGTGGAGCGCGGAGTTACCGCCACACCTGGAATCCGAAGCGGGCTCCGCGGGCTCCCGGCCGAAGCCGCCCCCGCCTGCCGGGGAGGGGAACGCGTGCGTGCGCGCGTGTGTGTGTCCAAAGGGGGCAACGCGGGCGCCAATTATGATTGGGACTGAGGGTACCGAAAATCAGGGGTGGGGGGCCTTGAGGAAGGGATATGGAAGAGGAAGTGGGAGAGGAAGGCGTGTGTGTGTGTGTACGTGAACGTGAGGATTTAGCGCCCAGGGGAACGTTTCGTGTTTTGTTTTTTGAGTGTATGTGGTGTGTACAGCGATGGGTGTAAGTGTGCAACTGCGTGTCTCTGAGCGTGCCTGCTGTGGCCGTGTAAGCGGGCATCTTAGTGAGGGAAAGTAAGCGACTGTGTGGGGGCGCGTTTGTGGTTTGGGGGGGAGCGTGTTTGCAATGCTGAGGGAGCGAACGTGTGTGCCGTTCGTGTAGGAGTTTCCGTGAGAGTGGCAGTGGACGTGAGCCAAAGTGGGCGCGTACTTGGATGCTCTCGGGGGTGGGTCGGCTAGGGGAACTCCCGCGAGTGGGTGCACCCAACTGCGCCTCGTGAGTACCTTAGCTCTCCGCTACCTCTGGCGGTGCCCAGTCTGGGGCAGAGGGCCGGGACCTAGCCTAGCAGCTCCCACGTAACCCGCGCGCACAGCGCCCCGGGCGCTCCGCGCCGGGCCTAGGGGAATCCACGCGCCTCTGGACTGTGCTAGGTGCCGCGGATCAACTGTGCGCAACCATCCTCGCTCCCCGACAGCTGTCGAGGGACCGCCCTCTAGTATCCCCCAAAGTCCTGGTGGTGGTCCTCTTCCCGCCCCACCCACCAGTCCCCGGGCTGTAGGAACAATTACAAAATCTCCTCCAGGGGAAGGCTTTGGAGATCCAGTTAGCAACTCGCTCAACCCCAATTAGGGTACCTGACAGCTCCCGGGGCCACGAGTGCACTCCAGGCTGGGGCGTGCCAGCGTGGGGCAGGGGCTCTCGGGTGAGCAGAGTGATTTTGGCTTCCTCCCCAAGGTGGTCTCTACCTCGGCTCAGCATTTCTCTCCCTCTCCAAACTTACTGGGGCTGAGGCCTGCAGGGGGGCTGGGGGCTGCAGGGGGCGTCAGGGAGTAGCGGAGGGAGTAGGGTAAGGAAGGAGGTGAGAGGACTGGCGGCGTAGCGGGGAACGAGGAGCCTGGAGGAGAAAAGCTGGGAAAGCGCCGAGACCGAGGAGCGGGGAAGAAAGAGAGGAAGGGAAGGGAAAGGAAAGGCGAAGGAGAGAACGAGGAGAGGCGAAAAGGAAAGGGGAAAGCCAGCGCAAAGCGCGAGCCAAGCCGAGCGGAGCAGAGTCGAGCCGAGCGCCGGCGGCGGCGCGGCGCTCCGCTCCGCCCTGACTCCGCACCGGCTTTTGTGGGCGGCCGGCGGCGCGGGGCCCTTTGGAAATAGAATAGCCAATGTAATCTGACACTTCAACTTGCTCGGCTCCGGGCGAGTTGATTCACTTACTCACCCCCTAACGCCGAGTTCCTTTTCACTGTCTGTGGACATTAAAAAAGCGAGCGGCGGCGGCGGGCGCCGGGGAGAGCTGGCGGCCGGGCGGCAGGCGGGCGAGCAGCGATCCGGCGGCTGAGCGAGCGAGCAACGCCGGCGCAGCGCGGTGACCCCAGCCCCAGCCGGCGCGGAGCAGGAGCCGGAGCCGAGCGGATCTCGGCGCCCTCGCTGCGCTTCTCCCGGCCCGAGCCTGCCCTACCCGGCGGTGGCGGCGGCGCGTCCTCCAGCGGCGGCAGCGGCGCTCGCAGCGCCCGGTAAGTTTGGGGCCAAAGCCAGGCGCCCGCTGGCTCCGGGGCTACCTCCCGCTCCCCGGGGACTCTCGGGGTGCAAGCGTGGGGTGTTGGGTGCTGGGGCTTTTCCCTTAAAGGGTCCCCCGGGGCGGGGCGACCGGCCGGCGGCGCGGGCTCCGCTCCGCTCCCCTTGGTGGCCGGGGGCGGAGGCCCAGCGGCCGGCAAGCTCCCGGCTGCGTGGAGCCGGCTGGGGCTGCGCGCGGGGGCTGGGTTTGTCAGGGTGTGCGGGGCGTAAGTGTGGTCGTGCGCGCGCGGACCCGGTGCCCGCCTCCTGCCGGCGCGCCTCCAGCCCTCGCTCCCTGCACCCGGGGGCCGGGCAGGACCGGGTATCGGAGGAGGGAAGAGAAGGACCGCCTTGGTCTCCTTCGCCTCCTCTGGGGAGATGCGAAGTTGTGCGCCTGTGTGTGTACAGGAACCGCTGGGGAAAGCGCCGGATTTCAGGGTGGCAAGGGGTGGTGGTGTTAAGTTGTGCGTCTGAATTTCCAGGGAAAACATACACTTTTGTAAATGGGAGGTGGGGGCGCGGTTAAGTTGTTTGTGTGGGAATTGCCCGGGGAAAGGCGGCGCGCGGTACAAACGAGGAACGCGGCGGGGTGTGTGTAGGGGTTTCTCCTAGGGCTTCGCAAGCCAGAGGGGCGCTCAGACCAGTGCCTGGACGGGGCTGCCCCGGCCAGGAGGGGAGCCCAGGGGGAAGATGTGCGTGTGTGTGTGTGCGCGCGCGTTGCAAATACGAAAGTAATTTCCCCGTGTTCTTTCTTCCTCTCCGTCTCCGGCGGCGGTGGCCCCGGGGGAGTGGGAGGCCAGCCGGGGCGGAGGTTGGGGGGCCGGGGCTGGAGCCGGGGTCGTGGGGGAGGCGGGCTCTGGAAGCTTGCTTCACATTCCTGGCGTCTGGGCTGGGGAAAAAACAGTGGGGAGCGCGGCCTCGGCGTCTAGGGCGCGGGCAGCGGGCGTGCGTCGCCCCCTCGCCGGGGACATCTGTCCAGGAAGCCGGCCGGGCGGGGAGAGGGCGCGGTGCTGAGGGCAGGCTCCCCGCCCTGGAGCGGTGGGGGCACGGGCGAGGGGCGGCCGCCTTCCCGGCCATTGTGCGCCAGCAGATTTTCACGGGAGACTGCCCCGGAGCCGCCGGAGAAGGCTGGGAGCCGGCCTCAGCCCCTGGTTTAAAAGACACTCCAGGAATGTAAACAACTCGGGCGGGAGGGCGGGCGGACGGGAGCGCGCCAGGGCAGCCGTCCCGAGGCCCCCCATCCCTCCCCGGGGGACAGCCCGTCGGCACTGCCGCCCTGCCCTATCCCTCTACCTGCAGCAAACTTTTTCTTTCTCTGCCTTCCCTTCCCACCTCGTCCCTCCAGCAGGTCACAGAGTGAGGGTCGCTCCCAGGTGGGCCAAGGGTGCTTGGCACTCTTGCCTGACCGGAGAGGCCTGGCGGCTGGGTCCCTGCTTCGGTGCCCGGAGCCCCGGCTGCGCCTGCCCGGGAGCCGTCAGCTTCCTGGGCAGGCAGTGCCCGAGTAACTGGGGCTCTGAGCCTGCCCGCCTGCCTCCCTCCCTCCCTCCCTCCCGCTGCTCCTTCCCCCGCGCGCTCTCCCCCTTCTCCTCTCCCCTGACTGCTTTTCCAATGCCCTGACATGAGGGAGGAAGATTTAACTTGGCAGCCCAAACAAATGTTCTCTCAGAGGTCCTCCAAGAAGCTGGCGGCTGGGCTGGCGGGGTGAGGGCATGGCTCGGCCAGCCTTTCCCTCCTCTGTGCTCTGCCATGGACATTTGGAGCCCTCTGGGTGGACAGCCCAGGGCATGGGAGAGTAGGGCCCAGCCCCAAAGATTTAAAAGGACAGTGGGCGGCCGCCTGTGGAAGCCCCTGGCTCCGCGCCGGGTGCAGAGCCACTCCGAGCTGCCTCCTGGTGCCAAGGGTTTTCTGAAGGATTTTCTTGAGCAACAGTTTGTCTCCCTGCTGCAACCTGGGAATCGGGCCTGGTAGACCAGAGGGTTAACCAGTGCCGACTCCTCCTCCCTGGTGGGTGTGAGGACAGGCTGGTTACAGAGGGCAGGGCAGGAGGCCAGAGGCTGTTCCCAGAGGTGCCTGGGTTTGCTTATTACTGTTTTTGAAGGTACAGATAAAGAGGCAGGCGCTGGGACTGGAGAGCCAGCCCGGCAGCTTGGCGCTGGTGAATTCCAGCCTGCCTTCGCTGGCGCTTGTAGGGTCCAGGGAGTGTGAATCTGCTGTTGAGCTATCGGGGAAGTTGAGATGAGAGAGCAGGCTCTTAGCCTTCTCAGCCCCTGCTGCTTTGTGAGGGAGTCCAGAGTGGGGGAAATTCCTGGCCCCTCACTTGCTGGCTCCTGGCCCCGGTGCAGGGGCCGGGTGGGTTTGTGAATACCCCGAGCCTTGGGCTGACCTTTCCCTCTTCAAGTCGAGGATGTTGAAACACCAGCATCAAACAAAAGACACATTGAAAGCCCTATCTGCTACAGAGCACGTGTGACTTGGAGGCCCAGGGAATGCATTTGGAGGGAGATGGTGTTTTCTTCTGAGCTTTATGATTTCGGTTGGGTTTTGTTTTCCCCCAAAGGACAGAAGCGTCTCCTTGTCCCAAATCACGAGGTTATGAAACGCTGTTTTCACATGTAAATCTCAAAAGTTTAGACTTCTGAGAGTTGGTGGCAGTGACTGGGGGTGGGGGTGGGTGGGGGGAGGAGAAGGGAGCAGTAGGAGTGGACTCAAGAGGTGGATTTGGCATTTTGGGTAGGGCTCACTGAGAAGAGTTGGGAATAAGAAATTGCCAGACTTACGAATAAATAGCCTTGTCTGTGCAGAAAAGGGTTGCTGGCTTCTTTGTGGGGACAAAATGTCCCTTTTCCCTCCTAAGGAAAGTGGGAAGGAGGGTTCTTGTTCCTCTCACAGCCAGGGGCAAAATGAAGAAAGGTCCGGAGACTGCGGGGTTTGGCGACAGAACCACAGTTTCACCCTGGCGCGCGCACACACACTCACTTCCCTAGCTACAATAACACAACACTCTCTCCATCCCTGGCCCCCATAGATATGTCTCCAACGTAGGACAGGTGTCCATGCTTGACTCATTCCAAAAAATTGCAGGGGCAAGGACCCAACTGAGAAGACCTGCAAACTTCACTTTTTTTTCCTGTTTCTTCCTGATGGGGGGAGGGGTGAAGGGATTTAGGAAGGAAGGCACTCTGAAGCCTGCTGCATCCTGAGAGTTTCCTCAGGAGAGTACCTGCCTATAAAGCCACTGACCCTGAGGATCCAACGAGTGTCCATGACCCCGGCCTCAGGGTGAGGCATTGTTGTAAGAAATTCGGGCACCAACCAGTTAATTTCCAGAAGCTTCTGTGGGCATTTGGTCATGGGACCAGGAAGCAGGGCCTGCGGGGTCGTGGCTGGGTCCCCTACATTTTCATTCATAACTTTGCTTCCCAGGGCCCTGGCCCAGCCCCTGTCGCTGCTGCCTGGTCTTTATGAGGCTCCTTAGGTTTTGTGTGGACAACAAAGGCCAGGCTGCCACAATTACCCAGGACACCGCTGCAGCCTTGCCTGGCGACGCCTCTAAACTCTTAGCAGGACATAGTGCCCTCTGCCCATACCCTATGGGGGAGTGCTCTTTGTCCTTAAGAGTCCCCCAGGATGGGGAGGCAGCAACTCGCCTGGCTGTAAGCTCCTGGGGATTCTGAGGTTGGGCCCTACCCTTAGAGAGGATGAGGGGAGGAGACTGAGAAAAGCAGTCCTAGGCCTAGGCTCTGGGGAGAGGCCAGACCCCATCATGATCGAGAGGGTCTCCCTGTTACCAGAGGAGATGGGTGAGAGGACCAAGGTGTCAGGAGGCTGTTACTTGCTATCTATGTTGGGCCAGTAACTCTCCTGTGCCGGACCTCAGTCTCCTGATCTGTAAAATGGGTCTGAGGGCAGAACTCCTCTGATCTCACGTGGTTGCTGGGAGAATGAGGCAGATGTGGGCATGAGTTCCCTAGGCATGTGCCCCTTGAAGGCCTGGGAGGCTCTGTGTACAGAATGGGTAGAACACAAAAGGGGTTAGATTGCAGGTGCTGGAAGCATTTTCCTGAAGCTGCTCTTATCCAGACCTACTTCCCTGGCAGCTGATTGTCCAGCCTTGGCTTGCATGCCCCCCCAGGACAGGGTACTCATTACCTCCTGGAAGCCTCTGCCTTCAGTGGGGCAGTTGTGAGTGTTAACATGTTCTGCTGCATGCCTTCTGCAAATCCACATCTCCTGACCCCTCTCTGGGCTTGAGATGCTGGGGGCCCTCCAGATCATAGACTCCTTCTTTCCTGAATGATCGTGGGTTCAAGACCAGTGCCTAGGCAGGCCCCTAGGTAGGGGGACATGTTCAAATGGCTGCTTCTAGCCCTTATTGGGAATGACCTGTTGTGGGGTGTGGGGACGGGGGAAGGGTCTGCCTGGGGGGGCTCCCTGTCATCTGCCTTTGTGTGCTAGGTTTGCCTCTGGGCACTTTCCTTGGAGCAGGGTATGAGAAGGAAGGGGGTGCGTGATGAGGGGTGGGATTGGGTCAGAGGCCCAGCATGGATGCCACAGGTGTCGACTGTGAGTGTCTACCCTGTGGATAAAGACTGTGTCCTGGGAGAGACCAGAACTGTGGAAGACAGTTCCTGTTTCTCAGGAGCCCACAGTCCAGTGCCAGCAGGAAGATCAGTCCAAATAAATAATTAACCACTACCAGCTGGCTGCCTGCCACGGGGCGCGTGATGACAGTAATAACCACAGCCCCTCTCCTTTGTGTGGTACTTGGTGGATTTAGAAGCTTTTCCATCTTTGTTTAACCCCAATAACAACTGTGTAAGCTAGTTACTATTTGGAATTATCCCCATTTAACAGAGCAGAAAATCAAGGTTCAGAGTGGTCAAACAACTGGTGGCAAAGTTAGGACTGAACCTCAGGCCTTACCGATACCAACCCCTGTGCTGCCTCCTTTCCAGTCCACTGAGTGAGTGCTGTAGCCAGGCTGGGACATGGTGCAGAGTCAGGATGGGCTCCAAAACTGGGTGCTGGGGGAATGAGGTGAAGGAGGAGCGCTTCTCAGGAAGGGTCACAGATGGGCCTCACCTGTCTTCCCCCTCCCATATGGCAGCACATGGTCCATGCCCCCAGCAGCTGTGTCCCTTTCTTTTGGCATAGTGTCTTACAGCCAGAGCTTGCTTTGAGACACGAATCCTGCCTTGACTGCCCTGGGCACATAGGTCTATACATGGGGCTTCATGCCCTTGTCTGGCTCTGGAGCAGGAGGCAGAGGTATTTCCAGCCCCCCAGGTCCCCATGAAGCCCAGTGCTCTTCTTTGGGTTCCTGTGGTTTCTGTAGTCCCTCTTCAGGCTGAGTCAGTCCCAGGCTATGTGGGACACCCACTCCGTGTGAGACCTTGGGTTCCTTCTGCCCCTTGTAGCCTCCACCCTTCAGCCTGGTTTTCTGTAGCTCAGCTGAGTGCCACCCTAGGACAAGGCTGTAGCTGGTGGGGTTCAGGCCAGGGAGCAGCCGGGCAGGCTGAGCTGGCACCTCCCCAGGAAGCCTGGCCCAGCCTGGCACACCTGTGCAGGTAATGACTGTGGCTTGGGAGGGCCCCAGGCCCTGCCTGTCAGGCCCAGCTGCCGGAGTTACTGGAGGATTGTGCTGGGGGAGGCTGGGGTGTCTGAGCTAATTAGATTTCTTAGATTTCAATGCTCCCCTAATCCTGTTAGCCCTGCTGTAATTGTAACCACTTGAAGGTTTCGGCTGTGGCAGGCTGTTGAGGACAGACGGTGTGGGGACTGTGCTCTGCCCCAGGCCCAGCCCCACCCCTAGACAGCCAGCTGGGAGCCTGGGGACTGCCTTCCTAGGTCTTGAGGACGGGGGCCTGAGTGATGGTGGGTGTGGTGTTTTTCTATAGAATGTTAGCATCGCGGACTGTCAGAGTGGACATAGCCCTTTGGGATTACCCAGCTCAAACCCTTCACTGTACAGATAGGGAAACTGAGGCCCACAGAGGGACAGAGACTGGCTCAGGACCTCGATGGCTGGTAGCAGTGGAGCATCAGAGACTAGTGGTCTGACTTTGGGATATTTGTCCCTAGGCACTTCAGGGAAAGTCTGGAATTTCCAGGGGCTAGTGAACCCTCCAGAGACTTCTGCCCCTAGAGATAGGGGTTGGGGAACTTCATTTGTCCCCAAGCCTGCTCCCTAGTTGGCAGTTACCTGTCTTATACTCCCCCAGCCCTGCGTGTGTGCACACCTGCACACGCATGCACACCTGCACACGCATGCACACCTGCACACGCATGCACACACTGGCCCTGCTGGCCAGGGCTTCTGCCAGGGCTCAGGCTGCCTGGCCCAGGGCCCTGAGACCTGAGAACTCTCCCCCTCCTCCCCAACCAGTCTTACCCAGATACTTGCCCTCTTGGAGCCTCCGATTCAATGCAGATCAGGAAATGGCCAAGCTGTTCTGATGGGGCAGTGTGTTAAAATACATACACTGTACTTTCCCCAGCTCTTTCTTCGAAAGTTCTGTTTTGGTGTCTGGCTTAAATGGAGATCTGTCCTCTCTCCCTGCAACACATTCTCACTTCCCAATCCCCAGGGGATGGCTGGCAGGGAGGATGGGGATGGTGTGCCCCGGAGCTTCCCACTTAGTTGCTGCCCTCCTCTTAGCTCGGGAGCTTCAGGGAGAGATCTGGAAAGCCCCTTCCACTCTGAACTTCTCTGACTCTGGGTTTTGCATTCCTAAGCTTGTAGCATAAAATTAGTGGGAACTGATTGGGTTACCTGGTCTGGCCTTTCCTTTCCTAGCCCATGAAACTGAACCATGGAAAGAAACAGTTGGTTTCATCCAAGGTCAGCAGCAAATGGGTGACGGATCTGGGCCTGGAACCCCGTCTCCGCCAGCCCATTAGCTCATGAAACATGTATTGAGTGTGTGCTGTTGGCCTGGCACAGCCCCCTTAGCCACTCTTGAGCTCATTAATAAGTGCTCTTCGGCTCTGATGAGAGGCCCAGTTGAACCTTGGGGGTGGGGTTTACTTCTGAGTGTTCAGAGTGAGGACGAAGGAGGGGAAGTTTTCAGATTCCTAGATCCTCTGCAGCCAGGGGAGCATGGAACACTCCTGGTCTGGCATTAGAGCCCCCGCCCAGCACCATGTGTCTTTACAGGGTGGTTGCATTGTGAATTTGAGAGAAGTGAAACAGGGCCGGGCACGGTGGCTCACGCCTGTAATCCAGTACTTTGGGAGGCCGAGGCGGGTGGATCATGAGGTCAGGAGTTTGAGACCAGCCTGGCCAAAGTAATGAAACCCCATCTCTACTAAAAATACAAAAATTATCTGGGCATGGTGGTGCGTGCTTGTAGTCCCAGCTACTTGAGAGGCTGAGGCACGAGAATCGCTTGAACTGGTGAGGTGGAGGTTGCAGTGAGCCGAGATTGCACCACTGCACTCCAGCCTGGGCGACAGAGCAAGACTGTCTTAAAAAAAAAAATGTAAAGCAGAAACCATCTAGGGATGGTGGCTTTCCGTACCTCCCCCCTCCCCTCCACCCAGCCCTCCAGGAGCTGACCTTTGTCCTTTGCAGAGCAAATGGCCCACTGGCTTGGTCCTGCCTGCACTTTCTCTGTGTATGGGGAAGCAGGGAGGTGGCCTTCTCACTCCGCCCTAGGATTCACCTGCTGAGAGTCACCTTTGTCAGCCTAGGTGAGAGCACACTAGGAAGAGCCAGCTGGGCTCAGGACAAGGGAGGAGATGCCAGGTGCCTGGACCTTGCCCTGTCCACAGGGCTCCCACCCAAACTCCCACCCCTACTCCCTGGTGGACCTTGACCGCAGCTGGGAAGCACAGCGCATAGCTCTAACCATTCAGCAACCTAGCCGAGGATTGGCAGGGCACAGAGACCTCTGAGAAGGGTCCTGAAACCCTTTCCTGGTGTGTGCAAGTGGGACGCGTCCTTACAGGGTCTCTGTCCAACCTTCTTATTTTCCATGTGGGGAAACCCAAAGCCCAGAGAGGTGGTGGGATTGGCTGTGGGTCATACAGCAGGGTGTCTCACTGAGAGTGAGGGGTTCTGTGGTCAGGTGGGGAGAGGTGGGGTTTTCCATCGAATAATGGTGTTCCATCGAAAAATGCTTTGGTGTTCCTGCTGTTGTTTACCTCCTTAAAACAACTTGCCAAAGGTCTGCCATAAATATAATAGCCAGCATTTATTGGGCAACTATTGTGTTTCATGCTTTTCCCAGGCTGCCTGGGTTCAGCCCTCAGCTCCGCTCTTTGTGAGCTCGGTAGCTTTGGGCAAGTAATGTTTAACTTCTCTGACTTTGGTCTCCACATCTGTAAAACAGGCTTACTAGTAGTCTAGTAATAACTAACATACTACTTCCCCCATTGGTTGAGAAGATGAAGTGCGCAAAGTTCCTGGCACGTAGTAAGTGCTCAGGAAAAGGTGCCCCAGTCATGGTTACCACCAACGTTCCCATTGCCTTACCTCTGATTTACAGATGAGACAGTGAAGTCGATTGCCCAGGTCGTGTGGTGTGGTACCTGGGGCCCAACCAAAGCGGCCTGCTGGCACTCAGGCTTCCTGATCTCCAACTCCCTGCCATTTTCCACATTCTCGTGCAGCACAAAGGGCTGGTCCGTCATCTCTGAGAGGCCCCCACTCATAACCCAAGTACACTGTAATTCAACCTACTAGGGCAGCCTGTTCCCCTTGGAAAGGTGTTCCAGAGGGAGGTGTTGCATCTGGGCTTGTGTCTGGGAAGCTTATTTTTTTTCGTGTGTAAACTGAGGCTCATAATAACAATACCTCCTTTTTGGACTCTTCCTGTATGAAGGAAAGGAGGCCACAGAGGGACTGGGCTTGTCAATTATACCCTATTATGCAGAATCACTATGAATGGTAACTGACTGGAACTTCTGGCCAGTCACTCACCCCTCCAAGCCTCAGTTTCCTCATCTGAAGACCATGAGCTGAAACAACATATCTCTTCCCAAAGTGGCTTCTCAGGTCCACCAGTCCCCAAAGGCAGAAGGGAGGGCAGCAGAGCACCCCCGCCTCCCCAAGAAATTGTCAAACCTATTTGCCTGGAAGAGATGGCTCAGAGTAAATAGTTTGCCTCACCTACCCTTTCCCCAGACTAAAGACACCAACCCACCCCCCACTTTTTTTTTTTTTTTTGGAGTGCAGTGGTGCGATCTCAGCTCACTGCAACCTCTGCCTCCTGGACTCAGGTGATTTTCCCACCTCAGCCTCCCGAGTAGCTGGTTCTACAGGTATGCGCACCCATGCCCCACTAATTTTTGTTTTTTGTGGTTTTTTTTCTGCATATGAGGTTTCACCATGTTGCCCAGGCTGATCTTGAACTGCTGAGCTCAAGCAATCCACCTGCATCTGCCTCCCATAGTGCTGGGATTACAGGCGTGAGCACCATGCCTAGCCCCAGCCTTTTTTTTAATGCAAAACAACTACGGAAAAGACCAATAGACCATTTTGGGAAATGCCTGCGCAAACAGTCCCTTCAGCTCCGGCTTGCAGCTCCGTCCAGCGGGTGGGTTACCTGCTGAAGAGCCACCTTTCCAGGGGAGCCTTTCACGGAGGAGAGGAGGGGACAGTGTCTGCACAGGAGAAGTCTTCCCCTCAGCCTGCTTTCTCGGCCTTTCCACCTCTTTTTGACCCACCCTCCAGCCTACACATGTCTATCACTTTTGCTGGCCTCCTTGTCTTTTCTTTTTTTGTTACCAGACCACAAATCTGTATGTGGTTGGGCAGTCCTGAAAGCAAGGCCAACTGGGCAGAGGGGTGGGGCCTCTGCCGTGTCCCTAGAGATAGGGCCCAGAGCATTGCTGGCTGTCAGAACTAGAAGGGGTTTGTTTCACCCATAGGGGATGTGAGCCCCTAGAACCCGTGGGCAAGCCTTTGCAAATGTGCACTTTCCTGGAGAGGTGGTCTGAAGTCTTATTTCAGATCCTTAAGTCAATGCGGACACCCGAAACAGTGTCAGAACTGTGGCCTTAATCCAAGGGTCTACAGTCCCTGGCCCTTGAATGGAGTGGAACTGTCATGCTGCCTTTCTCCTCCTCTTTCCATTCCAACTCAGTCGTGACTCTTGTAGATGTGAATACATTTGTGTTCACACCCCCTGCTTCTAATCCAGCTTGACATTTTCCTGGCAAGGGAACTGTGGCGAAGGGATGTGAAGGGACTTGACCAAGGCCACAAGGCCTGGCACTGGGGCCGGGGGGTGGAGGGGCATCCAGGGGATGATGAGTGAGTGGCAGGCAGGCGTGGCCTTCTGCAGCAGCTGACTTCACTGTGAAGCCATCCCGTCTTGTCCTCTGTGAGACCTACCAGGGGTGTTAGGATTCAGTGTCCCAGAAAGAGCTGGCACTGGGGTGAAGGAAGTTCCCGCCCACTCCCTCTTCTAGGAAGGCTGGGCAGGACTGGTTTAGGAGTTGCCTCCTCTGGGTCAGGAGGTCAGCTTCTGCTCTGCAGGCTGCATTGTGTGGGTCCCGCCTAGGTTCATGGTTCCTCTTCGGGATTGTGGGGACCACTGGCACTTATATTGAGGGGCATACGGTGTCTTCAGAACGCCTGGCTGGTGTAAGCTGGTGAGGAGCCCTTAGCTGGGGTTGTTGTGCTGTTGGTGGGGAAAGGCAGCCTGGGGCCTCCCGAGAGCCGCCAGCAGGGCCACTGTGTAATTGTGCATGAGTCACTCTGCCTCCCTGCTCTTGGTCTTCATGTCCCCGCTTTCCTGGGATCCTGAGAAGTGGGCTTTGTGGTGGTTGGGAGTGAGTAAGGGGATTCCTTGGTTCTCCACCTCTCTGCCCTGTGTGCCTGGTATACTTGAGCTCCACAAACTCCCTGACTCTCTACCTCTCTGCCCTGCGTGCCTGGCATACCTGAGCTTCACAAACTCCCTGCGCCTCAGATCCTGGGTGAAAAGCAGAAAGCTCGGGTGTGATTTTTTCTTTTTTTTTTTGAGACCGAGTCTCGCTTTGTCACCCAGGCTGGAGTTTAGTGGCACGATCTCGGCTCACTGCAGCCGCTGCCTCCCGGGTTCAAGCGATTCTCTTGCCTTAGCCTCCTGAGTAGCTGAGACTACAGGCGCCCGCACCACCATGCCCAGCTGATTTTTGTATTTTTAGTAAAGACGGGGTTTTGCCATGTTGGCCAGGCTGGTCTTGAACTCCTGACCTCAGGTGGTGTGCCTGCCTCGGCCTCCCAAAGTGCTGGGATCATAGACGTGAGTCACTGCGCCAGGCCTCAGGTGTGATTTTTTGTTTGGTGTTTGGCGATAGGGCTGTGAAGCTGTGAGTTTGTCGTCAGTTGATCTCCTGCAAAAGGATGGCCTTCTGATTCCTCCCACCCGGCCTGGGTTGACACCTGCATTTCTGCTTGTGCTTCATCTGCAGGGCTGACCCCTTTAGGCAGAAGGAGTGGGTCTGCATTGGGGGTTGGAATCCTCATGGGCCTCAGAAGTCTCAGGGCCTCCTGCCTTGTGGATGGCCTCCCTTCTAGCCGGCTCCCCAGAGGGGTCTGTGCAGCTCTGCTCCACCAAAAGGCTTTGGATACTCCTATTTCTGGTATTCCTGGCACCTTTGATTCCCAAGACCATTAGGGACCTTGACGGCCACCTCATCTGATGCCTGTCATATGGATGACTTATGCCCCATAGAGCACCTTCCTATGTGGGCTTGCATGCCTCCCCAGACAGGCTGCTCCCTGCCTCCCCAGCGCCTCCCTCCGTCTAGAAAGTTCCATATCGTATGGAACCCAGAATGATACCTCTCCCCTAGTTCTCTTCCAGGACCTTGCAGAATGTGGTGAATTTGGTTCTCAGGAAGTCTCTTCCATTCTCTACCTCAGATTGTATCCTCAGAGACTTCTCTCTAGGCTGAGTCTAAGGCTGGAGAAGGCAGAGTGGGCTTCCTGGGGGAGGTGGCCTACTTATATCCCCTGGGCCTTATTATCTCTACCTCTGGTAAGAGCCTGGGCAGCTTGGAGACCTCAGGTCTGACCTGGAAATAGCCTAGTCCAGGTTGTAAGACATGGCAGTAGGCTGGGGAGGCCGCAGCAGTGGCTCATTGGGGCCCTAGGGGAAGAAAGTGGTCTGGCTTCTGCTTTTCAAGCAGGGTCAGACATTCCAGGAGGCTGAGAAGGCAGTCTGTTTTCCTAGCCTCTTGCAGCATACTTGCCTGCCACTGCAGCCGGAGCCCTATCCTGGAGGTAGCCATGTGCTGTGAGTAGCGCTTCCTCCCCTATCGACCAGCACCCAGCTCCTCGCTGAGCTCCTCTCTGCCTGGCCCTGCCCCGTGCCACTTAGGCTCATCTTGCCTAAGTGTCTGCAGGCCCCTGAGACCTGGGCTCTGTGCAAGGAGCGCTGGATTTAGAGGCAGAACTTCTGGCCTCCTCCTGCCAGTGTCACTGGGGGCTGTCACGTGAGTCCGAGGGGAAGGCCAGCACCTTGCATGCGGTCCAGTATCACTGCATTGGGTAGTGTAATGTTTCATTACCATGTGCAGTGATGGTAATGGCAGCACAGAAAGACCTTGGAGACCATCCAGGCCAACCTTCTCATTTAGATGCTGAGTCGAACCCCAGAGAGGACAAGGTCACACGACAAGTCCCTGGCAGAGCTGGAACTAAAATCCAGGTGTCCCCACCATCTATCCAGTGCCCAGCCCCGCCTGTTACTCCACAGAAACCCTTTGCTGGAGTGAGGCACGGGAGAGGCACTCCATGGATGTGGCAGTGGCTCTGGCCTGGCCCAGGACTCACCTTCCACATTTTGCAAAGCGGCTATGCCCACCAGAAACGCTGGGCCTGGGGGCAGGCCACACGGTCCCTGTGGTCTTGGTAAGACGACTAGCTCCTCTAGCCTGGGGGCCGCTGCCCTATAGCAGGACACTTTCTCTCACTTCCTGGCTCATACAGGGCTGCCTTGCATTCCGCCTTGGGTGGCAACAGGGTCCTCAGGAGCCCACCTGAGACTCCTTGCCCCGCTTTTTGGCTCATCAGGCTCATTTGGTGGCCTGGACCATGGCTTGAATTTATGGTCTGAGATCCAGCCTGGTGTGATCCCTTCCAGGCCCCTGAAGACCCAAAGATGCCCAAACTATTGGAGCAGGAGGGACCTGGGCAGCCAGTCTACTTAATCTCCTTCTCATCCCATTTCCCAGATTAGAGTACTGAGGCCAGAGAGGGAAAGAATCCAGCTGCAGAGCTGCAGGCAGAATCCCATGTCCTCCCAGCCTCACTGGCCTGACCTCCCCCTGCTTTACCCTTTGCGCTTGAGGCTCTCCTTGGCCTACCCAGGCTTTGTGTGGAGTGAAGGACAATGGGGGACAATGGGCAGAGTAGCAACTGCGGCTTTCCCCTCAGGGCTCCTCTGGGCCTCTGCCAGTCCCTGCATCCCTTCCAGTTCTGGGGAGCCTGTGCACGGGGAGGGTCCTGCTGGTGAGGCCTCGTGCCAGCCTGAGAACAAGGCTTCCTGGCTGGGCTTGAGCCCCCAGCACTTTGGCCCTGGGGAGGGCAGAGTCTGGGGTCCTTTTTTGCCTCCCCTCACCCAGCTCCCCAAGGAAGGTGGATTCACATATCCTTCGTCAAGTTTATCAAGCACCTACTATGTGCCACGCACTCTTCCAGGCCCTGGGGATACACTGGTGAACCTGACAGGGGCCCTGCTTACATTCTAGTAGGCGAGACAGTCAGCAGGTCAACAACTTAATGCATGATGTCATGCTGAGTTATAATCAGTGCTTTGAAGAAAAATAAACCAGGATAAGGTGATATAGGGACATGAGTGGGTGATGGGGCTTCTTTAGATGGGGTGGTCAGGGAAGGCTTCTCTGAAGAGGCTGCATTTGAGCAGCTACCTCAGGGAGACAGGGAAGTGAACTCCATGAACATTTGGGAGAAGAGCTCTCCAGGCAGTGGGAACGGCATGTGCAAAGACCCTGTGACAGATGCATGTTTGGCATGCTCTGGGAAAAGCAGGGAGGCCAGTGTGGCTAGATGGAGTGAGGGAAGGAGAGAGTGGGGAGGAAGGCAACAGAGTGATCAGGGACCAGGTGATAAGGGACAGAGAGCCTTATCAAGCACAGGAAGGGCTTCTGACTTCATGATCAGTGATTTGGAAGCCACTGAAGGATTTTAAGTAAAGGACTGAGGCTATCAGACGTGTCCTCTAAGATCTCTGGCTGGTGAGCTGAGAATAGACTGAAGGGACAAGGGTGGCCACAAGGATACCATCTAGGCAGCATTTACAGGAACCCAGGAAAGGATGCTGGTGGCTTGGACCAGAGTGTTCAGTGGAGGTAGTGAGACAAGGTCGGATCCTGAATGTATTTTAAAGATTGACTGAGGCTGTGGCCAGGAGCCCATTGGGAATGCCTGTCCACCTCCGTGAAACAGGCTGAGGGGTTGCGGCTAGAGAACTGGCTCAAGTCTCTGTGTCCTGGGAGTCTGAACCCTTCTCCTTTTGTGCTTGTCACCTCCTGTGCCTCAGCCACTCTGTCATAAGGTGCCCATTTAACAATTGGAAAAATAGAGGCATAGCGGGTGTTCCTGATACCCTTGTCTACCCTTGGAATTCTGACATTCTGCATTTGGTCTCTCTTCTCCCCTCCGGCTGATTCCCTGGCATTCATCCCCTGCATGTTCATACCCTCCACTCTATTCACCATAGTTTCCCAACACATTAGTCATCCTCTATCCTGAGGCCTTTGCATATGCCAATTCCTCCACCTCCACTCTTCAGTCAGGTGAACTCCTACCCATCCTTAAGAGCCCAGCTCAAAAGCTGCCATCTTTGAACTCTCTCCGTGGACATTCTCAGACACTAAGAATTTTTCCTCCGCTGAAAATTCTACTCTTCTCCCTCCCACACTCTATTGCAAGGGATCAACTGCACGGGGCTGGGTCTGTGCCTTCCTTCACACCTCCTTTTTCTGCTCTGAGTCCTCACAGCCTGGCCCAGGGCCAGCACAGAGGAGGGAACAAAAACATTTCAGTGTATTCCTGGAGCAGTAGTTGGTTACTATGGAAACAAGGAAGTGTTGCAACTTCCTGAACTTGAGGTTGGGGTCAAAGAGGGCAGCTCTATCTTGGCTACAGGCGATCAACCCAAGATGGCCATCCTGAGGTTCTTATTAATTCAAAGTCACTTTGGACAGGCTCTTTCCCATCCCCGAGCCTTAGCTTACCCCATCAGTAAGATGCAGGTGTTGGATTGCTTGGCTCTCTGCTCTAACATTCTGTGTCCCTGTGCTTCCAATCCTTCCATATGAACACAGGCAGGTCCTTTGCCCTCTTTGAGCCTCAGTTTCCCTATTTTGTTGACCTCTCTCCAAGAACATAGCTGCCTGAGTCAAGCAACTCCAGAATCTTAGGGTCAGCGGCTGGGTTGGCCGTTGATAATTGAACTGGGATCCTTGTGACTTGCAGAGGCACAAAGAGGGAAGTCCTGCTTTCCAGGGTGGCGGGGTGGGGGTGGGGGAATGAGGCAGCAGGAGGGTACGTTGGTAGGGATAATCCAGGCCAGCTCACTCTGGCCTGAACCTGCACAGGCCCCCAGGTCTCCTTTCTTCACCTTGAAGGTGGCAGGAGCTAGTGCTTGCCAGGGGCCCTTGGCTCTGCCAGACGCTGCCTGCTCTGCATGCTGGTGCTGTGCCACGTAGACCCTGGCCTGTGCTCTGAGGGCCACAGGTCCTGGGGTGGCCCCAGAGGCTGCCGGCTGCCTGCTGCCTGTGGTGGCGGGGCTGAGCGGGTGGGCAGCATGTTCTCATTGTGTCTCTTCTCTCTCCACTTCATTGCTCAGAAGCCAAGAGTTAGCCAAGCGTAAAACCGCAGCCTGGCTGCTGGCACCCTCCTCTGCAACCCTGCAACACCTGGGCAAGCTGGTTCTGGGGACTCAGCACCAGCCGCCAGGGCTCAGATGTAGCCTCCTCAAGCTGGGGGTGGGGATCAAGGGGCCAACATGCCCAGCATGGCGCCAGGCCCGCAGTTGAGTTCCCACCTGCCATTTGCACGTGCCATTGGGCAGAGTGGACAGAGGCCTCAGCCCGCATAACACCCCACCCTGACTCCTGCCTGGCACTCAGGTGCCGTCTGGCCCACACCAGAGCCAGAAAGAGTGACCTGGGATGAGAGGCCCTCCATGGCTCCCTGGGCCTGCCTGCTCATCTGAAAAATGTGCAGAGGGTGCCCGCCTCCTAGGGCCACCAGGAGTGGAGGCAGAGGAAGGCAGCTTGTGATCTCCAGAGCCCAATAAACACACTTGTTAGGATTACCAGCAGCAGGCAACAGGCTTCAGCCCAAGAGATACCCCTGTGAACCTCTTTTTCAGGAAACGAAAGCCCCAAACCTTTTCAGAATGAGACTCTTATTCTGGGAATGAGAAGTGCCTCTCCCTCTGTTTCTGAGCTGTGCCCAGTGGCCAGGGACCTGAGTAACCATCACGATGTGACTGTCCCCCCTACCACTGCTCCCTGGCTTTCTAGGGTTGGAGTTGGGTGAAACCCCTGGGGCAGCACCGGGCACTGGAAGGGCCCTGTTAAGGGAGAGGATACCCACTGCTCATCTCTGCCACCCATCAGCTTCCTAACCCTGACAAGCCCTTGTCTCTCTGCCCTCTGTGCATTGAGGCCCCGTCTAGCTGGGACTCTCCTTTGGAGCCTATTGGAGCATTTTTGCCTCCAGGATAGGTGAGGGTCCCTACACCAGACCCCCAAGATGCAATGTGGGGCTCACCTCAACTCACAAAATTCTCACTTCTGTTAAAAAAAAGGGCCTTGCCATGGTTGACAGGGATTTACACTTCATCGTGTGGACAGTGACAGAATGCGTCTCCCCGCCCCTCCTCACCTGGCAAACTTTGGTTTTGTCATTACCTCCTCCCAGGGGCCTCTTAGGCATTCTCCTCTGAACTTCCTCAGCCCTCAGCCTTCTCCTTCTCCTAGTACCAGCTGGGTCAGACAAGACCTGGAGCAAAGAAGTTGCCCAGTAAAGCCTGATGAGTTCTCGAATGATCCAGTGAAAGCCCTCAGGTACCAGATACTTCAGTTGGCCGGAAAGCCCAGTTTTCTCCGATTTTACTCAGTTATGTTTGCTTGTTCAGCGTATAGAATCCTTTTTATTTTTATTACTTCATTTTATTTTGCAGAAACCGGGTCTCAGTCTGTCACCCAGGCTTGAGTACGGTGGTGTAATCATGGCTTACTGCAGTCTCGAACTCCCGGACTCAAGCGATCCTCCCACCTCTGCCTCCTGAGTAGCTGGGACTACCGGCATGAGCCATCACCCCAGCTAATTAAAAAAATTTTTTGTGTGTGAAGATGAGATCTTGCTTTGTTACCTAGGATGGTAGGATCTTTTTTTTTTTTTTTTAAGATAATCTTTTTGGAAGCTCTGTGGCCAGGACTGATTCTCTGTACCTTTGACCAGTCTCTTCCTTTTAAAACCAGGGTTTTCTGACTTGCATTTTGCATTTCTTTTATTTACCTGGTCTGTGCAACTATTTTTTTCTCTTTTGGATTCCATATAGCAAATAATTCTGCCTCTCCTTTTATTTGAATTTCTCATGCCAAAAAGGCAGGGAGGGTTAGTAAACACTGCTTTGGTTGTTCTTTGTTTTGTTAAGTGTTTTTAACTTCTTAGTGTGTTGGATTAGATTGTATCTGCTTTTCCTACCTGCCTTAACCCCAGGCCTGTAAGCCTCTACCTTCCCATTGCTTGTTCACTGGCATTGTGTCTCCTAGGACAGCTGTGTGTGGTAGTGCATGTTGCGCACTGCACAACTTGGGGGTGGTACTCACATTTTAGTCCCCTCACATTATACGTGTATTAGATGATTTTTTGGCAGATGGTGGTAAAGTGTTTGGAGGATGGGGAGCCTGGTTTTAATTCTCATAAAGCCACCTTGGATTAGGAGTAGGCTGACATTGTCCCATGGTCCTGGCTGAAATTGGGAAGTCATTTTGACTCCTCCCCGGGACTGTACCCCATGACATTGGGTGTCCATGTCCCCATTGCCCTGCCCAGAGTATGGCTTAAGGGAGTATGTAGTCAGGGAACTGATGTCTTTGGACTCCACCTTCTGGATGTTTCCCCAGCCACCTCTCCTGTCTACATCCCCAGGCAGCATCCTTCTCCCTCAGGTGTCTACCTCCAGCTTCCCCTTTTCCATCGCCCCTCCACTTGGCTACCAGTGTGAGCCTGAAAAAAAGGCACTCCTGATCTATCTCCTCTTCCACTCTACTTAAAACTCCTTCATGGCTCTCTGCTATCTACAATCTGAAATTCAGTGCCCTTCATTTTCTGGCCCCTGATGAACTTTCACTTGTGTGTGCTTTGCACATTGTGTTCCTCTCTGCTCTGTCGGCCTGGAGAACTCCTAGGCATCCTGCAAACTCTGCCCAAGCCTCAGCTTGCCCTCATGCACCAGCTAGGTCAAGCAGATTGGTCCTCCCCTTGCCCCAGTTCCCCAGACACTGTTTCCTGAGCAGTGTTGCAGCCCTTGCTTGGCAGGATTGCAGCTGCCTTCAGAATACCCCAGCCACCGCCAGGCTCTGACTCCCTGTCACCCAGCAGCACTGGCTTGGGTCTAGCAAACGTTCCAATGAGCTCCCTGCAAGTTGAATAGTACATGATGGCTACCCTTTCACAGAGCTGGTCGGTTTTGTGATGTGGACCATGAGCATGGTCTGACCCCTGGCCCCTTCTGTGGCCTTTCCCTTGCCAGCCAGAGCCAGAGAGATGGCTGGGCCGTGCCAGACTCCCAGGAGTGCTTCATGGGTCGGGTTGTTTTGCACAAAGCTACTGGTGTCTGAGGATACCTGTGAGCTTGCCGTGCTTGCATTGCTGCTGCCTAGGCTTGGCTTCCTGGGAGAATTGGCTCGGCAACAGCAGCCTGGGCCAGGCCACAGGGCTTCTTGGGCAAAACTCCCTGGGCAGGGCCAGGGGCCGGGGCCTCATATGCACTGCCTGTGCACCAGGTGAGTCTGCGGGCAAATGAGCTCCAGCTTGCCATGGTGCTGGGGGAGGGCCACCCTTCTGCTGGGTAAACACGGGTGTTCAGGCCTGCCTAGGCACGGCCCTGGGTTCTGTCCGTTAAAGGTGCAGGACAGCATTTTGTTGAGCCGGGAGTTGCCAGTGAGAGGGTGACAGAGAGGGACACATGGGAACCTTCACCAACCTTCCCTGGGACTTGGCCCCTCCAGGCTTTGAGCAGAGGCTGCGGGAGGCTTAGGGGTCCCTGGGCCAGGACTTCTGTTCCAACTCTGAGATCTTTTCTCTGCTGCAATGCTGGCTGCTTTCTGGGACCTGGGGAAGGTGGGTGGGCTGTGAGCATGCGCATTTCCTAGGCCAGGTCGGAGACCAGAGCTTCCATTTAGCGGTCCCCACTGCAAATGCATTTCAGTCCTTGCTCCCCTAGGCAAAGCTCACATCCTTGGGAACATCCATCCTGCAGCAGGCATGGTGCTTTGGGGTCTGGAGACTGTCACAGCACCCCTTGAAGTGGGTGGTTGTATCCCATTTTGCAGAGGAGGAAGCTGGAGCTCAGAGTGCTGAAGTTGTTCAGCCTCCACAGCTGCTGAGGGAATCGGGTCTTCTACTCCTTATGCGAGGCCACAACTTAATTTTTCTTTTCTAGTCCGTGGCTGTTTGTACAAACAAGTATCCTGTGGACATGGTTGTCTTCCCCTGCCCCCTCGACAGGACAGCTCTTGAGCAGGTACCTGGGCTGGTGCCACACTTGGGGAGGTGGACAGGTAGCCTCGGAGCCCGAAGCAACTGGTGGGGTTCATTCCCATGGAGGAGAGGTTCTCTGTGGTCCACGACCGAAGCCTCCGCACGTCAGATCCTTCTCCCCACCCAGATGGAGCCAAGTGGGCCCCACATCAGTGAAGGAAAAAGTAGCCCTGGGCTCTTGTGCAAACACCAATTGTGGAAGAGTGGCATCGACAACACGGGGTGCTCCCCATCCATCCGGCTCACTTTCCTTCTCCGAGATGAACTCGGCTCAGGGTGTTTTGTGCCTTCTCTGGTTTGCTCTTGTTTGGTTTTGGTCCGGTACAGTTGAAGTCTTTGCCTCCTTCCAACGGAAGCACTGGACCCCTCTCCCTGGACCCTGAAAACCCGGAGGGGCCCTGTGTTGGATCAGAGGAGTCAGGTAGAAATTGGGGGTTCTGGGTACAGGGGGCACTTGGGGTGCCTGCTGCATGCTCCCTGAAGGCGAACTCCCAGGGAGGATGTGTCAGTTCCGAGGGCCGCTGAGATCACCATGGGCATGAGCAAGACCCTGCTGGCCGCACCTGGGACAGCCTTCCCGGGCAGGGGCCAGTCCTGCCCCTTCCTTTGTCCCTCTCCCACTCCCACGACCCCCACCCCCCACCCCCCAGGCCACCTGCTCCCTTTTTACCCGGGCACACGTCCATGCGTGCCCTTACAAGCTCCTGGCTTTTGGAAGGGAGGGGACAGGTTGTAGAGAGACGGGATGCGCCAGAGTGTAATTTTATTTCCGTGGCTCTCCTTTCAAGCTGTCACGGTAAATCTATTTTGCTTGTCACTTTGTAAATCATTATGCAGGATTAAGCCTTTTACCAGCTTTTAAGGCTTCTGCAACCGGGGACAACCCCACCTCTCCCTCATCCTGCCTTCTTTCCCTCACCTCCCTTCTGAATGACCCTGCTGCTGTGTCTTAAAGCTCAGTTAGAATGAAAGTGGGGACCCGGGAGACAGCTTGCTGTCATCGAGTTGAGCTGCCCCGTTTTAAAGGTGGGAAAACAATCCCAGGAGAGGGAGGGACTCCCAGGTGCAGTGCCTGGGATGCTCGGTGTTTTCTGGTGCCCCTGAGCAGTGGGGAGGGAAGTTGCTGAAAGCAACCGAGCCTGGGCATGAGACTTGGAGGGTTTTTTTTCTCATCCCCATGGGGACGTGGAAGCCCCCTGTGGTTGTGGCAAGATTGCCCAAGACCCACAAGAAGACCCTGCTTGGAAGAGGAGACGTGCTTGGAGCGAGAGAAGGACCTTCTGCCCTCTCCCAGGGTGTGGGGCTGGTTGGGTGGGGGCCTGGTGACAGGAAGCTGTAGGCGGGAATGTGGTCAGAGGCACCCTACTGACATATGGGATCCCGTTGATTCATTTCTCCAGAAATCTGTGTCCTTCTCCAGAGAAGGCTTTGGGGTGCAAGAAAAATGAAGCCATGTGCTAAAATGTTCAGAGTTGCAGACGGTGGCCGGGACTGCTAGGCCAAGAGCCAGCAGTGTGCAGCGGCGTATTTCCCTTCACGGGTGCATCCGGAGCAGCCTGCTCACAAAACCAGAGTGAAAAGACGCTCACCCACAAGGCTGATGTGTGTGGTGGGAGCTGAGGCTCGGGGGGTGCCCACTTTGAGGAGCCAGGGATGTATGTGCCCAGGGCCAGACTGCCCAGTTGGGCCATGCCAGGTTTGACAGCCTTAGGTCTTGCTGCCTTTTCCATTGGGATACACTGACCCCGTCGCCAGGTTACGGGCTTCCTCCCTATTGCTGGGGTTCCAGGGCTGTCCTCTGCCTGTCTGTGCCAATAGAGGGCCCCGCCTTGGGGGGCCCATACTCACCTGTCCTGCTTCTACCACTCCCCACTTAGACTTCTGCTGTCTTGAGCCCAGACGAATTAATCTCTTGCAGCAATTTCAGTCCACCAGGAGACCTTCTCCAGCATCTTCTAGGGGTGGGTCCTGTGCTTGGGGAAGCTGGACTGGGTGACATTCATTCCCACAGCCCTCTTTGCTTGTTCAAGACACCATGATGTGCAATGGCAGCTGCCTTTTTTTTTTTTTAATTTAAAATTTTAAAATTTTGTGGATACATTAGTAGGTGTATGTATTTATGTAGGCAACTGCCTATTTATTTGCCTAAATCTAGACTTGAGCTGTTCTGCAAAGCCAGAGCCTTGTCTCTTATCCCCTAGCACGGGGTCCATAACGGCACAGGTGAAGGCAATATTTCTCCATTAGAAGGATGGCCCAACAACAGTCCTCAGACCCTGACCTCAAGGAGTTTCACAGTCTGCATTGGAAACAACCTTGGCTGCTCAGCAGAATAGCTACAATGAGTACCGAAAGCTTCAGAGAAATCAGCTAATCAGTTCCAAGGAGTAAGATGAGAATGAGCTAGAGTGGCTGGTGGGGAGGGGCCTCCTGGAAGAGGGGGCATTTAAGGGCTGCACTGAGGATGGAGAGGATTTAGCTAGAACAAGGCGAAGAGTGGGAGGAAAGGTGCTTCTGGGCAGTGGAACCGGCATGACCAAAGGAAGGGAGGTGTGCATGTGGGGGTGCTTGGAGCAGCTCAGCCAGCACCCATGGACTTTAGGGGAAGAACAGAGGCCAAGTTTCTAGGGATGGCTGGGACCCCAGAAGGAAGCCAGGGTTAGGAGGGGACACTTATCCTAGAAGTGGGGAGGGGGAGGTGTGTGACGAACTAGGTGAGGACAGAGCCGTGTTTTAGGAGATCTAGTGACAGGGAGCCACCTGGGTTGGAGGAGACCCGAGCCTATTCATTAGGTGGGTGAGTAGAGTTCCTCAGGTGCACTTCAGGACCAACCAGGTGCCTTGTGCTGGGTGGGAGGGGCAGGGTGCTGGTGGGAGCAGCACCAGCCCGGCTCTGTGCTGAGTGGGAGAGGAGGTAGCAGCAGCAGCTGGGGCTTCTGAAGGTCTGGGTGTGCGGGCTTGGTCCAGCTATTCCTGTGCCTCTGTCCTCAACCTGCAAAACGGGAAGATTCTACAACCCCACCCAGCCTGTCTGCCTGCTGCTGTGAGGAGTGCACGAGGCACAGGGAGGGGAAGTTCTTTGTGAACTGACATTGCCTGTTCTCATCCCCTTCTGGAAAACTGGTGGCTGCCATGGCATGGCCATTTCGTGGCTGCTGGCTTCCCTCTGTTCTCCAGATTGGAGACGACCCGAGGTCCTGGGTTTCATTACCAAGAAGCCATGTGACCTTGGGTCAGTCACCTCCCTCTTCCAGGCCTTGGTGTTCTCCTCCGTAAATGGATCCATGCTAATAACCTAAACCTCGCTGCACACAGCTTGGCTGGTGTTCTGGGCTAGGAGACCCAGGCTTCGGCTGTGGCTGGGGGTGTCCCGCTGTGGGCAGAGCGCCCCATACCTGTTGTCATGATAGCATCGCAACCCCTCCTTATAAGCCTTGGAACCTTGACCAAGAGGTTTATATGTGCGCTTCTTGGTCTCTGGTGACTTCTAGGCCCATTTGACATTTCTTTGCACTTCCTGCCCACTCCTGGAGGCCCCTGATTAGTCTACTTGGTTACAAACCCATATCAGATCCCTGATATCTCCCAGCAAGCCTTGCACAAGGCATGTGCCTTTAAGTGATGCTCGTGGCTCTTTAAAATCTGGACACCAGCTGGCAGAGGGGTGGTCAGGTAACTCGCTTTTCTATAAGATGGTGTTTTTTTTTTTTGGAACAGATTTTGTTTTTCTGATAAAAGAGCCCTTGAGATAGTGAGGAGACAGTACCGGAAGGAAGCAGCACCCCAAAAAGCTGTTTGAATATGATGCAGGCAGTTGAGGGGCTGAGCTACCAGCCAGTAGGAGAGAGGGTCCTGGGGGTTCAAAGAGCAGTGGGGGAAACTGAGGTGCAGAGAGCACCCAGCAAGAGAATAAATGGGTGGCAGGTCCAAACTTCAGATAATTATTATTCTTTCTACCCACTCCCCTGCGCCAACATACACACACACACATTCGGGGGATGCTTTAGGTTCTCTGCACTGTGCCATGCGGTTTATGTGCATTATCTTATTTACTGTTCTGAAGAACCCTATGCAGGAAGGACTGCTGTACCCCAGTTTTATTTAATTTATGTATTTATTTATTTATTTTGAGACAGAGTCTCACTTTGTTGCCCAGGCTGGAGTGGAGTGGTACGATCTCAGCTTGCTGCAGTCTCTGCCTCCTGGGTTCAAGCGATTCTCCTGCCTCAGCCTCCCGAGTAACGGATTACAGGCGCCCACCACCACGCCTGCCTAATTTTTGTATTTTTAGTAGAGATGGGGTTTCACCATGTTGGCCAGGCTGGTCTTGAACTCCTGACCTCAAGTGATCCACCCACCTTGGCCTCCTAAAGTGCTAGGATGACAGGTGTAAGCCACCACGCCTGGCCTGTATCCCAGTTTTACACACATGTGTACGTGATGTGCTCAGAGCGATTAGGGCCACAGAGCCAGAAGGTGTTTTAGACAGGATTTGAATGCAGGCCTGCGAGTTCAGATCCCGGCTCCCACTACCCTATGCACACCCTCCCATGCCCCTGTGTGCCTCTTCAGGGCCTCCCTCTGGGCCATCCCCGCCGCAAGCACTCTGCAGACAGACAGTCTTCCTCTTTCTAGGAGGTGTGGGTGTAGAGGACTTTCTGTATTGGGGAGATAAAAGAGCCCGTTTGGGATGATTTTTATCAGCTCGAGCAAGTCAAGTCGGTTTGACTTACAGGAAGAAGCCAATTTGCATTTTGGGAAAGAGCTGAGTGTAAAGGCCGCGGTGAGCACTGGGTGGATTTATAAATAAACAGTCGACCGAGGGCATTGTATGTCCCCAGCCGTACAATGCTGGGTTCATATTGACACCACAGACCTGTTCCGCACGTCACAGCTGCCCTTTGGACAGAAAGGGCCTAATTGAGTAAGAGAGCGCTGCTGCTGGAAATGCCAAGGAACCCTTCCTCCGACCTGGCTTCCTCGGCACAAGAGAGCCGGGTGAGTCCGGCTGCAGCCGGGCCTGTTTACCGAGGCTGCTGGCATTGCATGCCAGGTGCAGAGCCTGCAGGCGACTCAGAAGGCCGCGAGCACTAGGGCCAGGGCGGCCTCTGCTCTCTCTGCATCCCGGAGGGAGCTCGAGCCAGAGCCAGGTCCCAGGAAACTGGGGTCATTGCACAGAGGCTACCAGACAGTCTGCAGAGCTCAGCGGCCTGGGTTCAAAGCTTCACTCACATTGCCACTATCGGTTACTTTGGCTTTCTAGAACCAGATTCCTTGGCCATGAAATGAGTACTGCTTACTTCCCAGGTTATTTTGAGAATGAAGTGAGATGAAGTCAACAGTAGATGTATCTGTCCGTTGTCCCTGCGCTGCTATGGGATGACAGAGTGATTTTGGACAAGACCAAGGCCTCGCTTGGCATCACTTCTTCAGAAAGCAATGGGGCTGGGGCCAGGTGCGTAGTGGCTCACGCCTCTAATCCCTGCACTTTGGGAGGCCAAGGTGAGTGGATCGCTTGAGCTCAGGAATTCAAAACTAGCCTGGGCAACACAGTGAAACTCTGTCTTTACCAAAAATGCAAAAACTAGCTGAGCATGGTGGTGTGCACCTTTAGTCGCAGCTACTGGGGAGGCTGAGATGAGAAGGTTACTTGAGCCCAGGAGGTTGAAGCTGTAGTGAGCCATGATTGTGCCGCTGCAATCCAGCCTGGGTGAGAGAGCAAGACCCTGCCCCTCTGGAAAAAAAAGAAAAGAAAGAGAGAGAGAAAGCAAGTGAGCAGTGGGGCTGGATGCTGATCAGAGGCCTGGGACCCTTGGGCCAGATGGGGCTGTCCCTGCCCAGCTGACTACAGGAGCTCTGACTCTCAGACCAGCCTACATTCATATCCTGTGTCTTCCACTTGTGGGACCTTGGGCATTTGACTTCCTCTCAGGACCTCAGTTTTCATGGGTAGAAAGTGGGAACAATTAAGGTTCTTAGGAAGACAAAATACACTCATGTACACTGAATTCTCAGCGCAGGGCTACCCACATGGTGAATGCTCGTAAATCAATCATGTCTATAACATACATTTCAAGGAAAAAACATCTGTTTTGAGGGCAGAACACTATTAAGTCAAATATTTTCCTGATTTAATTTCAATAGCACTGTTATAAAAAACAATAACCATGATACTGATAGTTAGAAGACCGCCCCTTCCAGGCCCATTTCTTTACCCCTTTGCTTTTTGACAGTAACCCTTGTGCAGAGCCAACCCCATTCTCCTGACCTAACCAGTTCTCGGCCTTTCCAGGTGTCAGGCAGGTCTCTCCAGTTAGGTCAGGGAGGCCTCATCCTTCCTACCTGACTGCTCTGAATGCAGACCTATGCTGCGTCCCATCTTCTCCAGGTGCCTGATCTATTGGGCCTGGAACACACCTGACAAAGGCTGCCATGAGGAGGCCCCTCGGTACGTTGTTCATCTGGACACATTGTGCAGACCCCCGCACCCCTTGTGGCTCCTGGTTAATCTTCAGGGTGCAATCAATCTCTTCCTCAGAGGTCAGACTTCATTGTTCTAAGCCTTTCTCAAATCCACATCTTGGGGCTGCTGGGCTCTCTGCATGTGTGTCCTGGTGGTCAGTTTGAAGCAGCAGCAGACAGCAGCGCTAAAGGTGGCTTGTGTGTACTGTGTGTGGCCATCTAGGGATGTCTCCTCTGTTGCTGAACCTGCAGATCCCCGTGAGGCAGGTGGGGCCGCAGGCCTCTCCCCTCTGTTTTATAGGGGAGGTAATTGAGCAGAACATAGGACAGTTATATGCTTTGCTTCAGTTGTGGGGCTGGGATTTCGACCTGGCTCCTGGCCTAACTCAGGTCCTCAGCTTCCACCAGCCTTGCTGCCTCTGAAGGTGGCTGGAGAAAGGAAGCTGAATGTGGACGGTGGGTCTGGAGGAGAGGGGCAGGAGATGAGCCCTGAAGGACAAATGTTTGCACAAGGAGTAGAAATGAGACGGCTAGGCCAGGCACGGTGGCTCACGCCTGTAATCCCAGCACTTTGGGAGGCTGAGGCAGGCGGATCACGAGGTCAGGAGAGCGAGACCATCCTGGCCAACATGGTGAAACATGGTGAAACCCTGTCTCTACTAAAAAAATACAAAAAAAAAAAAAAATAGCTGGGTGTGGTGGCAGGCGCCTGTAGTCCCAGCTACAGAGGCTGAGGCAGGAGAATGGCGTGAGCCTGGGAGGCGGAACTTGCAGTGAGCCGAGATCGTGCCACTTGCACTCCAGCTTGGGCGACACAGCAAGACTCCGTCTCAAAAAAAAAAAAAGAAAAAGAAATGAGACAGCTTTAATTCAAAGAACCTCCGGCAGGTGGAGGTGAGGGGTGGGGAGAGCTCTGAAACCACTGGCCGTTTTCTTGAGCACTTCTTGGCCCGAAACGCTGCCTTGAGAGGTTGATAGAGACAGGTTCCTTCAGTCAATGCCTGTTCTCAGACCTGGGTGTGGGGGCCTGCTGGGTGCCAGCCCCCTGCTTGGCTCTGGGAATAGGACAATGGCCAGAACAGATAAGATCCCTGTCTGCTGGGAGCCAAAGAGAGAAACCAGGTAAACAAGCCAATCACAATCAAGGACACCTTTATAAATTATGACAACTGCCAAGAAAGAAACAAACAGAGTGCTGAATAGAAAACCACCCAGAGGTGAGTGTGGGGGCCTTGAGACAGGAAGACCTTTCTGAGGAGGGCTGTGAGATGAGGGGGTGTGAAAAGAGAGCACACAGGCAGAGGAAACTGTGTATGAAGGCCAGAGACAGAGAGGGGTCCCGTGTGTCTCGGGGACGACGGGCAGGGGCAGAGCAGCTGAAACATGGTGGACACCGTGGATATCTTCCAGCTCCACTTGCCCCTGGGCCGCCCGCAGTGCTGCTAGCCTGCTGTGGGCATGGGCTCAGCTGTGGACATGCCTGTGTCTGTTGGTGGGTCCTACATGGGACTGGCTCCCCGCCTCAGCCAAGGGGCACATGACACATGACATCACTGGCTATTTCTGCCTCCCACTGGCCGCCTCCATCTTTGCAGCATGAAGGGAGGCCTGGCCCGAGCCCTTGACTGGTCCCCTGACTTGGCTGTCTGCCACTGAATATCACCTGCTATTTCAGTGACCGTCCTGCTGTCATAGAGGGCAGAGGAGGCTGAGGGGTGCAAGGGCTGTCACTAAGGGTCCCGGGACAAGTCCAGGTTCTCCCGCCTAGGGTCAGCCTTGGCCCTGCAACCTTTGTTTATTTACTTTGGGCCTTGCTCAAAACTGGTAGCAAGCTGCCTGGAATGCAATGTGACGAACTCGAGATAATAATAAAATCAATTGGACTGTTTCCCCAGTAATTCTAGAGACTGATGCATCATTAATGTTGGTAATACAGTGCCTGTCAGATCACAAACTTCTCAATAAATGTGCAGCTGGCAAGCTCTGATAGAAATTGGAGGCAAGCAGAGAATGAGATTTGGGGCCTTTGATATATGGGGTGTCAGTGGCGCAGTGAAGTTTTTATCAATTTCTGTCACTTTGGGCTTTTGTGCTCACAACATATGTGGTCTTCATGGCATCTCTCTGTGGGCTGCTTGGATGCTAACTGCACCCCCCACGCAACAGTGTGAGGAAGAGGAGTTCCTGGAGGGGCCTCAGCAGCACTGGTGCCCTTCCGTGCGGCTTCATTACCAGGGGCTTCTCAGGCAGACGTGGATGGGCAAAGCCTTTGGACCTGACTCTCTGGATCACTCAGGCACTCTCCAAGCATTGACTGAGTCCCTGTTGGATTCAAGATGCCATTGGGCCCTCAGAGGCCTTTGGGGGCTCTGGAGGACTTGATGGAAGCCTGGGGCTTAGGGCTGTGGGGAATGATCAAATGATCATTCCTACCTAAGGGTCAGGAGAAAATGGAAGGAGTGTGTGAGTTAGCCTGGAAGTGCCTGCCAGGTAGACTAGGAGAAGGGCCTGTTCGACAGGGGAGCTCTGTGGGCCCAGGCCCTGAAGCATGACGAATCCTGGAGTTTAAGCGGGAGTGAGGAGTTTGGCCAGGCCAGGCCCCGGTGGCACTGGAGAGAAGGCAGAAGCTGCCTGGAGGCTGTGTAGTGTGGTGGTTAGCACAAGCACTGTGGAGCCAGACAGGTAGGCTCCGAATCCTAGGTCCCACACTTAGCAGCTGGGCAATCTCTGGGAACTGACTCAACCGCTCTGTGCCTCAGTTTCCTCACCTGTAAAATGGAGGTGGTGGTAGTTGACCACCTACCTGGAAGGACTCTAGCAAGCATAAATGAATTAATACTTGTATGAGTGCATGGTCCATTGCAAGCACCTGATAAATAATTGGCATTACTTTTGCATAATGAGCCCAGTGAACCCACCAGTCATCTGAGAGCCATAGAGTGAGATACAGAGCGTTGAAGTGGGGCATCCGCACTCACACAGCTGCCCAGAAGCAGAGCTGAGATTTGAGTGCAGGTGATCTCAAAACCTGTGTCTCTAAGCTGCTGCTGAGGCTGGGGTTGAGCAGGGTGGGCCTTGGGTGCCCATGTGGAGGAGGTGGCATGCGGCTGGGGGCTCAGCATCCTACCGAGGACGGGCCTGGGAGGTCACCATCATTAGCAAGGAGATTGGGTGGGCAGCGAGTGAGCTCAGGCTTCATTTGTCAGTAGCCCTCTGGGAGCTGGAAAACTTCTGAGACTGGGGACTTCACTGTGGTGCAGACGTCTGCATTGGCTCCTGGAGGCTGGAGGTGACTTTGAGTAGCAGAGGAGCCAAATGGGAACCATGTTGGCGGCAGATTCCAGAAGTGAGTCAGGGTTTCAATGTTTCAAGCTCACCTGCTTGGGAGCAGGTCCTGAGACCCAGCAAGGCCTGCACCCCCTCCTCAACACCCACCCACCTGAGAGTGCCACCATCTCTGGAAACCAGAGCGGAGGGTCCCTAGGCTGTGGGGGTGACTTGGGTGTGGGCACATTCTGATGCAGATATCACTGTGGTGCGCCTGCTGGGGACCCACCGTGAGGCCCTGGGAGTCAGTGTGCTGGTGCTGGATACCAGCGTTCCTTGAGAGTGCCCTGGGCACAGGGACCCCATGCTCCCATGAGCAGGGTTGCTCCTGGCCCTTCCCCAGGCTGCCTTTGAAAAGGTCCTTCCCCCTCCCCATGGCTCCACAGAACACCAGGATGTACTCCTGGCTGGTTCTGCATCTGTGTTTGCCTTTAAAAGAAGGCGGGTTGCAAGGCCCCCCAGGGCCTCAGGAAAGAAGAAACAATCTTGTTAAACTGGGGTGTGGAAGACAGAGGGGCCTGCCCTGCACTGGGAACAGGGAGCGGTGTCCTCTGGGCCCAGGTCTGCCCCCATACCCTCCTCAGCTCCCTCCAAACCTCCCTGAGCCTCTGTGTCCTGCTTGGGACTTCCCAGTGTGGAGCCCAAGTCCTTGCACTTGTTGGGTGGTGGAGGATGGCTGGTCCTGCGTTTCCCAGGTGATGTGCCTGGGAAACATCTCTCCATAAACCCCCTGTGGCTTGGGCTTGGAGGAAATGTCTCTTCCTGCCATAGGAGTGGCAGGGTGAAGCACCGAGAGGAGCTACAGGTGCATTTGAAAAAGCAGGTGGGTCTTCTTTTTACCACCTGGAGGTCCTGGTTATGGTGGCAGGTAGGAGCACGGTGCTGACATGGTCCTACCCGGTGTGGCTCCCATAACTACTGCTTGTATGACCCGAACAAGTCTCCAGCCACTCTGAATGTCACTTATCACTACAGTGTGGGTCCTCATGCCCACCTGACTTGAGGTATAATGGACCACACACCCTGATGCTCAGAGCATGTCTCTTGTTGAATGCCTGGCCCTGGATGACTGGTCCTGGCCAACCCTAGGAGTTTAGAGCCTCGCTAGGGAACAAGACTGGCCAGGTACTACCTATAGCATGAGGTGGCTGCGAACAAGAGCCCTGCTGAGGGGAGCCCCAAGGGGACAGGTTCAGGTCGGCCTACTGGGGGAGGGCATTCAAGGAGAGCCTCCCAGAGGAGGTGACCTTTGTGCTTCAGCCCAAAGGATGAGTTGGGGAATGCTCAGCAGAAAGAGGCAGGTGAGGGCTGGGCATGGTGGCTCATGCCTGTAATCCCAGCACTTTGGGAAGTCAAGGTGGGAGGATCGTTAGAGTCCAGGAATTCAAGACCATCCTGGGCAACATAGACACCATCTCTGGAAAAAAAAAAAAAAAAAAAAAAGACAGGTGAAGTAGTCAGGCCTGGGTGGGTGGGAGGCAAAGCTCGGGAGCTCAGTGGGGGCCTGATCACATCCCAGAGGGCCTTGAATGCCGAATGGAGTTTATCCTTGACTCCGGGTAAACAAGGAAAGATTTTGGGGTGAAAAATGCTGTCCTCAGATCTGATTTGCAGAACAGTAGCTGCGGTGGCTGCTTGGAGGATGTTCTCACAGGGGTCCCGTGAGCCCTGCTGCATTCCAGGACAGAGGGCATGAGGCTCATTGCTGGCAGGGGCCTGGGTATGAGCCAAACAATGCTGCAGATATCATGTGGCTGGCAGGAGCTGAGGATGGTGGTCATCGGGGGCCCTGGGTGCTGTGGTGTCTAAAGGGAGTGAATTCCAAGTGTCGTGGGGGTGCCCTTGGCCCTCAGGGCTTTTGCACACAGCACCCCTGGGTGCCTGTTCAACATGCAGATGCTGTTCTTACCCCAGCACAACTGGGCCAGGTGCATTTAGAAATCTGGTTGAAAACTGCAGGTCTGATGAGGAGCACAAAGGCCAGGTCCCTAGAGAACAGGAGCCTTTGAAGGAAGAGGGTGGAGCTGATTGCAGACTGCAGAATCTTGAGGGGCTGCTAGGTGTGGACTTGGCCACAGCAAGGAGAGAGGAGGACCAAGCTCTCCCCTTGATGGGTAATTCAGCATACAGTTGCAGCTCTTTGCAGTAGGGGTGAGGAAGGCAAGATCATGGTGCTGGGGGCGCTACTGATTGTCTAATGGAAGGGAGTTCACAGCACAGGCAAAGGGCTGAGCTCACTGTGCTGTTGAAGAGGGCAACTGAGTGAGTCCTCTAGGATGAGTGGGAAATTCCCATGTCAGGAAGCGAGGGAAAAACATCTGAGGCAGAGGGCACAGCATGTGCAAAGGCTCAGAGTGCTGGGGGGTTGCTGTCAGAGGGGTACAGCTCTTGAAGCCAGGCCAGCAGGGATGGACTTTGTTCCTGTCTAGGGGCAGCAAGTCAGCCAGGCTTTCTTCTCTTAAGTCAGAGAAGAAAGGCCAGGGCTACTGGATCCTGGAGTGTGTGAGGTCCTCGGCCCAGTGGATGTCTGGTGGCCTTCATGTATCTTATTGGCACCACCACGTTCACGGGAGCCATGGGGTCAAGGTAGGGCCTACTTGTGCAGTGGGAGGGATAATCTCTAGGTAGGCAACTGGCACCTGCCCCTCTGGTGGTAAAGTCCATCTGGGTGAACCAGGGCAGGGAGGGAGGGAGGCGGGTGGCCAGGTGACAGCCGTCCTGGCAGGTGTGCTCCGTCATCTGCCATGAAGACAGCCGTGGGGCCTCAGGGGCTGGAGCTGTTTCTCACACTGTCCCCCACCACAAACACACACACTGAGACTTCACCGTTGTTCCTCCCCTCTCTGAGGATGTGATGTGAGGAGCAGCTGTCAATTACCGTCAGCTGCCACAATGCAGGGAGGCAGCTGAGGACCAGAGAGAGCAGGAGTGGCCAGCTCCAGGTCACACGGCAAGTGGGACCTCCGACTGGCTCCCAGCCGCCCCATGGCACCAGGGACCTCACGTGGGTCAGTATCTCTCCACCGTCTCTGTAATTCTGGCTCCTGCTCCCTAGGAGGAAGAGCTGTCCCCTAGCAATAAGCTCTTTCCGTCTGGAGTCAGCAGCTTATTCAGCTTGTCCTCACCTCCCTCCACCTACAAACAACCCAAGGGAACAAACCCAGAAAGCCAGGTCCTAGCCTGTTGGACCAGGCCTCGCCCAGTTGGAGCAGAAGGCACGCAGTGGGGAACGCAGCCTGTAGCCCCTCTCACAGGGAAGCAGAAATCCCGGCTCTGGAAGCATATAAACACGGTTATTTTTAGCCCTCAGAGGGCTGTGGGCGCAGCAGCGTGACCTGAATCTGGCTCAGCCCCTTCCTCCTGCCCCACCCGGGAGAGGAGGCCTCCCTTGCCCCGCCCTCTGCTCCATCAGCTTCGGGGCTGGGCCAGTGAATTCCAGGACCCAGGGAGAGAAAGAACTGGGTGTGTGGGGGGATCTCAGCAAGGCTGCCCGGGGCCAGGAGCTGAGGCTGAGACCAGCTCACGGGGACAGGATGTGGTTTTCAGAGAGGCAGCATTTCAAGTTGCAACAGAAATATTGGAGCCACCCGATTTCATGACTTTAACATGGGTTCTTACTCCATAATCCTGGTCCCTTCCCTGGTCTGGCTGGAGAAAAGTCCCAGGTGCCACCTGGAAAGCAGTGCTGGCCTAACACCAGGAGGCCATGCTGCTGCTTTGCTGCCATAGGCTACCAGACCCGCATAGCACCTCTCCGCCGCTCAGTGCTCTCATCTGAGAAGTGGAATCATTTCCAGCCTGGCTGGCAGGGGGCTGAGGGGGTGATGGTGAGCTGACAAAATCGTAACAGATCACTCACTTGTTCATTCAACCAACACTTATTAAATGTCGGTTTTGTGCCAGCCAGTGATCTAGCCATTGGATGGAAAGCAGGAAACCAGCTTGAGGAGGTGCTGACCCTCCTGGGGCTAACATCATTGAGCAGGGGTGGGGAGCACAGAAGGACAGTAATCAGCTCGTGGGGCATGCAGTACAGTAGTAATGTCGAGTGATGTGTTATGGAGTGGCTGGGGTGGGGGAGGCAGCATGTATTTTAAATGAGGGCAGTCTAGGAGGACCCCTTGAGAAATTATAAAACAGCCAGCCACTGTGGGTGGAGGAGGTGGTGTGCGGGAACAGCAGGTGCAAAGGCCCGGGGGTAGGAATATGCTTGGTGCCCGAGAACTGAGGATGTGGGGAAACGGGGAGCGGGTAGGGCCAGCTGCATGGGGCTCGAGGGCTGTGGAGATGCCTGGGGTGGGGGGCTGTAAACAGGAAAAGCTTTACAGCTGTAAGGAAGAGCAGGAAGGAAGTGAGAGTAGGAGGCCAAGGAGGGGCTGTCGCCCCCACCCAGGCAAAGGTGCTGGCGAGGAGTGGGCAGATCCGCACACAAGGAGGGTGAGCGGTGGAAATGGCAGATGGCTTGGCTGAGGGGGAGTGTCAGAAACCAGGATGGTTCCTTGACTTTTGGATTTGATGCCTGGGTGGGTGGGGTTGGAGAGGGCATTTGATCCAAAAGGAGGGTGGAGGGAGAACAGGATCTGGGCTAGGGAGGGCAAGGGGTGATGCCAACCTGGACACAGGTTTTCAGTGTCTGTTGAGATCAGAGTGGAGAGGGGAGCCCCTGGGGGAGAAGCTGCATGGGGCACACCAGGCCCCAGGCTGGCACAGCCCTCCTCCGTGGGGCTCTTTGCCAGCCCAGAGCCAGGCTGTGTGGGCAAGTGCTTCCCTGGGGACCTGGCCTGGGGTTTTGTCCCGGTGCATCATGGATGAGGGCCTTCTGGTCCGCTGGCTTGGAGGCGGGTGTGGTTGGGGGTGCACAGTGGTCGATGTCTCTGCCCAAAAGGCTGGACCTGGACAAGTTGGAAGGTGGTCTGTCATTCAAGCACCATTTGCCGTTGGCTGGATGCGAGCCCTGGTGTCACCACCAACCTTGTTCCCAGCTGGGCTGACTTCTTACTATGAACTAGCAACTGCCTCTCCTATGCCTGGACTGGGATGGGAAGGACAGCAGGAGTAGCAACATGCTCTGGGATTTTTCACAGCAGACCTGCTTCACTTTCATCTGGTCATCAGACAGTGTAGTGACCCCTCCCCTCTCTGGACCTCAGAATCCCACCTGAGATCCCAGGATGGAGTAGAAGGTCTTCAGGGTCTCCGTGTGAGATGCAGCCTTTCAATGACAGAGATTTGGTATTGAGAGGGTCATGGTGTGAGTAAAGACCTGGAGGCTGGTCTAGGGAGTCACCTTGCAGGACCTGGGGGAGCAGATGAGTATAGAGTCCACGTGCATAGAAGCCACGTGCAGGGTGGTCACTGGAGGTGAGGTGGGAACACCAGGCTGCCTGGTTGGGTCAGAGGGACCAGATTACCATATAAGCCATTGTGCTCTCAGGACAATCTCCTGGCTTATTAAGGCCTCAGTTTTGTCATCTGCAAAATGGGTACAATAGACGTCACTGAGCTTGGATGGGTGAATACCCACCAAGGTAATGTACAGAGATGGGCCAACTCAGTGCCTGGTCGTAGGATGTCTTTGATTTCCAGAGGTTGCCTTCTTTCCCTGTCTTTGTCCAGTTTGTAGCCAGAATCCAAATTTCAGGGAAGGGCTCTTTTGCTATTGGGGCTTCCTGTGAGAGCCACAGCCTCGGGCCTGGGAGTCCTGCCAAACCCAACTCTGGAGGCCGTGAACCTCATCGTAGCCTTGGGGACTGGCCCGCTGGCCACGGCGCTCTGAGCATCAGCCTTAGGTATTGCTAGTAGGAGGCGCACTGGGGTTTTAACCAGAGGCAGTAATGAGCCTTCTGAAATCATGCCAGCTTCATGTTTTGTTTGTCAAAGAAACGATGGGCCTTGATTTCCTATCAGCGTTGATGTGGTTGCTGTTGTTGTTGGGTGGTTGTTGTGGGTGGGTGGGGGTGTGTGTGTGTGTGTGTGTGTGTGTGTGTGTGTGTGTGTGTGTCTTAACTGCCATGGGTTTTAGAGCCATGGTGGAAAGTGAGGAAAATAGCAGATGCTAGATCCAATTGCCACCAAACTGTCTTGAAATGCTATAAATATTTTCTAAAAAGACTAGCTTCCCAAGCCCAATGTGTTAGTTGTCTCCTCCCTGAGAAACTTGATTCCTGAAAATTTAGACAAATAACCTCTTAAATCACAGCTGTTAACCTCAGGTGTAAAAACTGTTACCGTGCCAGACGCAGGCCACAGCGACTCTGCTCTGCCTAAGTGCCTCCGTGTGGCATAAAGAAGGCGGTGACAGCGAAGAGAGACCTTGTGCTCAGGCAAGAGACCAGAGTCGGAAGCCGGGTTTGGCCACTCACTGCTGTGTTACCTGGGGCCAGTGGGCCCACCTCTCTGAGCCTCTTCTGTGTAACAGACCTGTTACAGGCTGCCTTGATCCTGAGAGCGCCACTGAACTGAGCTGCTTTCTGCTCCTCAAAGGTAAACAAAAATGACCACTGGCATTCAGGAGTTCAGGTTAATCAGGACTGAGAAAACCCCTCCGCCCCCAGTCCCCTCTAGCCCTCTGGCTGTCTGTGTCAAGGACAGCCCCCAGGGACTGGATACTTGCTGGTGTCCCTTTTCAACAGAGAGCACCTGCAGGACCCAGAGCCTCCAGCAGGCAGGCAGCAAAACAATGCCATTGTTTGTTCGCCTCCTATTTGTTTTTGTGTTTCACTTCTATCCTTGGTGAGTGAGGCTAATTTTGTGTTTAAGGTAGTATTATAAAGTTCTTTTACAAATAAATGTATTTATGCAAAAGTTGTGAATTGATTGTTAAGCTAATGGCAGTTTTGATGGCAGAAGGAAATGACAAACATCAGGAAGATGGGGAGGAAATGTGAGGGGCTCTGCAAACTGTCCTTCCCCTAAGTGCTCACTGATTTCTGTGCCCTTGTAGAAGGAATGGGTGGGGAGGGGTTGCAGGAGGGACATTTTGGTAAATTGTCTTCCGATTGCACAATACCCAGAGGTGACCACCACACTCCCTAACACGGCGGGGCTACAGAAAGCCCCATCCTGGCATCCGGGCCAAGGGAACCCACTATCGTGGAAAGTCTTGGCCAAGAAGCTGGGATTCTGTAGCAAAACCAAATCCCCCCACCCCCAGGCCCTCTGTGCCTCTCCATTGAAGTTCCCAAACTGAGAGTCTTAAGTTTGACACCAGCCAGCTGCTATCTCCTAGGCCAGAGACCAAGACCTTAGCTCTCCCAGACATGGCTGACCCCAGCAGAATGTAGTAGTTGCTCCACTAACAGGGACTTCAAGTGCTGTAGGTTTTGTTTTATGCTGTGCCTGGGAGTGACAGCCTGGAGTGCTATACGGAGTAGCAATTCTGAGGCTACCAGGAGCTCTATAAGAGAGTGTGGGGACCAATTGATACTGCCTGCCATGGGTGTGAGAAGGAAGCCTGGGGGCACACAGGCCTTTATTTGTGACTCACGTGCTCCCCCAAGCCTGTGGCTAGATCCTGCCCCCATTGCATCGCCAGCACCCAGTCTGGCAATCAGTGGGTGATTAGGCCCCGATGCTCCTATAGGGACTTAGCAGATGCTCCTTGGCCGATCTTTGCCTGTTGTGCAAGGGGGCATCCCCCAACCACATTGCAGGCCCTGGAGGGTCAACACTCAGCCCTTGAGTTTAGGAAACCTTTGTGCATTCCATACCCCCTCCCTGCCAGGGCTGGATACGGGGTCGGTACCCAGTAAATGTGTTGATGAGACCCAAGAATGATCGACAAATGGGACTGGAGAGGTGCTTCCGCCTGGCTTGGCGGCAGCCCATGTAATACTACCTCACTACAGGCATCGTGCAGGTGGCCGAGTGCCCCAGATTTTCTAGGACAGCCCTGGTTTCAGATCCTTCATCTATTGTTCTTGAGTGCTCCTGCCTGAACAGGCGTTTGGGCTCCGCTTTGGAAGTCCTGGCTGCTGTGGGTATAGCCCTCATGATCATGCGCTTTGATCATTTTCAGAGCACTCACTCTTCCATTGCCTTTGCATCTGGCCAGGGGATGGAGCAGCTCCATTTGTTCACTTTTTTCAGGTGAGGGAATTGAAGGCCAGAGTGAGCAAGTGACTGGCTTGAGGCCACACAGCCAGTTAATGCAGACATCTGGCCTGAACCCGTGACACCCATCTTCTGGCCACTTTGGTGTCCACTTACAAAGCTCAAAACTTTCTGCATCCTGCTATTTAAGCCTCATTCATTCAGTCAGCTTTTGTAGCCTGGTGGGTTAGACCTCAGGAGTCAAACAGCATGCTTTGCATTTCAACTACTTCCTGGCCATGTGAATTTTGGTGAGTTCCTTTCTCTCTCTATGCTTCAGTTTCTTCATTGATAAAATGAGTGTAAACACACATGGGACTGTTGTGAGGATTACTGGGTTACCAGTGTCTGGCTCAGGTGAGGGTTCTGGGGGGACGCCGGTGGTGTTCTCAGAGGTGGATTGGTCAGAGCAGCTCACAGTCTGGTGAATGTGAGGTGGGAGGCAGATGTGTTCACTACGAAAGAGCGTTCAAGTGGATGGGTGAGGTCAGAGGTGCACTGGGCCCCGCTGCGCGGTGGGAGGAGGGACCATCTCCATTGCGTCCACACTACTCGGAGGCATTCAGAAAGGCTCCTCCATCCATGGACGCTACTTGGAGCAGAGCTTGCAGGAGGCAGGGAGGACACTGGCCTGACCCTGGCAGATAGCAGCCTCCAAAACTTCTCTGGACAGAGGATGGCACTCATGCCTACCCCCTCACTACCTCCAGCAGCTGGAACTTCTGGGCTGTGTTGTAGGGTGGCGGTGGAGTTGAGAAGAGGTGAAAAGACCCAGTTGCTTTGTCCCAGGGGCAGGCACAGAGTCCTGCCTGAGAGCCCTGGCATGGGGTAATTGTCTATTGTTCGTCGTCTGGTAGGCCAGCTCCCCACCTTCTTTCTGCCTGCCTGCCTTTCCGTCCTTCCTCTCAGCATCTGTCTGTGCAGTATAAAGAGCCCCTCCCAACACAGTCACCAGCAATCTGTTTCCAGGCTAGTGTTGACACCCAAGCCCACCCGGAGACCCATTTATTCTGCCACTGGGGCATAGGGCCCAGTTTTAATCATCCTCGCTCCACTGTGAGATACAGATGGTTGTATTATTAATAGTCATAATTAATCAGCATCCACAGAGGAGCTTTTCCCTAGGCAGCAGATCCTCAGGACAAGCAGCCCTGGGAGGGCCCATTCCAGTCCCCACTTTACGACAGGGGAAGTGAGGCTGGGAGAAAGGGTGGCGGGACTCATCCGAGGTGGAGCTGGGTATGAACCCCAGCTCAGATCTTGGATCTGATAACCACCTGGAGTGTTGCTGTCTGGAAATGAACTCTTCACCCCACCCACCCATACCTAGGTCCTAGGGTGCTGATTGCTGGGAGAAACTTTCAGCACTGGGGATGGGATGGTGGTGCTCAGGCTGGTGGTGCACTTTGAGATCTCAGGCTGAAAGTGAAGGAAGAAAGGTGGGATGGGGAAGAAAGGCCTGAGGGAGGCAGGACATGGTGGGCTAGCAGGACAGGGGGCCTGATTGGGGTAAGGGTGGGGAGGTGGCCTTGGGTGGAAGGAATGCCAAATACCAACCATCTCCCCGTAATGCACACAGATCGGGGAGCAGGGCCTGAGGTCGGCTGCTTCTCTGTTCTAAGCTCTGCATCCCGGGGACAGTGATGTAAATGCTTGCAGCAGGCAGCGTCCTGATTTATGGGGCTGTTTTGGACAGGCCTGACTCCATCAGCACAGAGGCAGTGAGGGGCTTCTTGCACAATTCTGCAAGCCCACCTTGCTGCCAGCCCACCTGCTCCCCTGCCTGGCTCCTGAGGCTGACCACCACCAAGGCTCACATGCATGCACCCAGACCCATGCCTGGGTAGGCACGCCCAGGCCCACATGCTCTGTGTGCATCTGAGGCTGTCCACATCCCTGCCCACAGCCCATCAGCTGTGTTAGCCCAGCATGCAGGTGTGTGCTGCTCTGGGCCTGTGTACAGATGAGCACAGGTGTGCCCAGGTGCACACATGTGTGTGTCTGCCTGCACTCTGCAGGCATCCGTGTGCCTATGTCCTCTGGGCTGCGTCTGTCTGTGTTGATCTCTTTGTGGTTCTGGGAAGTGGATGTCTGTTCGCTGTCCTGTGTGTGTCCCAGTGTGGATATGCATTGGTGAGGGGTGTACACGCCTCTCTGCATGTGCGCCTGTGTACATGTGTCTGTGTGCACACGTGTGGGCATGCGGCTGCCACCTCATCCTGTCTTTTTCACTATGGGTGTTGTCGACACTCACATCCTTGCGTGCAACACACACCCGGTGCCCAGCATGGCTTGACTGCCCCCGCCTGATCATTAGGCTCGTGGATAAGACTCTCTGTCATTGTAAATGAGTATAGAGTGCCCCAGCCCAGGAGTCCTGAAGGAACTGGGGAGGTAGCCTCATCTGTCCTCAGCATCTCCACCCCACCTCCATATGGATGGTGCTGGAGAGGGGAGGCTGGGAGGGAGGAATGTGGCACCCACCCCCACGTCCCCACACTGGGTTCCTGATCCAGCCTTTATTTCTCCCCCCCATGCCCACGCACTCACCCATATTCTGTGCCAGGCCTTGAGGACAGCCCTGGGTCATGGAAGAAGCCCAGTCAAGAGTCAGGCAGCCCGGTGCACAAATCCAGGCTCTAGACAGCCCCTCTGCCTCTCCCATCCTCAGTGTTTTCCCACCTGCAAAATGGTCTTAGCAACAGCCACCTCATGGGGTTATTGTGAGGACAAAAGGGGTGCAGAAATTGCTAGAGAAGTTCCTTCCCCCAGCAGCCCTTAGTCTCCCCATCTGTAAAATGGCAATAATGACCCTCACCAGTGGTCTCACGGAGTGTTTTGAAGGTCACATGAGAAAAAGGTTCAGTGAAGGCTGCAGGGTGGTACCCATAGCATTTGTTCCAGCTCTGAGCAAAGGAGATGAGGGGTGCTGGGCGCTTGGGGGTGGCACGCAGGGCCTGGGCCAGATACCTGCATCCAAACCCCCATGCTGCCACCCTCTGGCTTTGGATGTAGGAAGGTTACTTCGTCTTCGTCTCTGTTATCCTTGGATTTCTCATCTTTCCAGCAGGCATGTTCATAGTAGTATCTACTCCTGACATGGTGGGAGAATTCAGGAGAAATGTGTGTGGAGCTAAGCACAGAGCTTGACACAAAGCAGCTGCTCAAATCAGTGGTATTTGTTATTCTTGTTTCTGGCCTTATTGCCATACCGGTGGCCACTTGGTCTGGAAGGACAGGTGAATGCATGGCGGATGGTGCTTTAATATCACACTGGGATACCTATTAATGAGGTTTAATCTGTGTTTCCAGACTTGATGTGCATCCGTCCCACCGAAGAAGAGTTCAAGCTTTTCTTCCAGGGAATTAGGAGGGCCATGCTAAAACTGGCAGCCTCAGCCTGAAAGAGGTGCCCTGGGGAAGGAGGTGGTTGGTACTGATTTTGGCAGACTACAAAGGAGCTGGCTCCTGGGACCCTGAATGCTGTGCCCCCTGCGGCCACCCAGCCCCACAGTGGGAAGCCAGTGGTTACATTCACCCATCTCTTTTGAACCACATGGTGGCTGCACCGCACCTGGCTCAGAGGCTCCGAAAGAAGGCCCACAGGGGAACATGGTGTCTTACCTGAGCTAGGTGAGGACTGCAGCCCCCACTGCCAACACTGCCGTCTGGGGCTTCCAGTTTCACCATAGTTCTTCTAAGCTGCCTGGAAGAAGGGCTTAAACTCATGAACTTCGTGACCGATGGACATGAAGTCTGGAAATACAGATGATACCTCATTAACAGGTATCCCAGTTACAGGTGTCAATACATCATCTGCCATGCACTCACCTGTGCTTCCAGATGGGGTGGCCACTGGCAGCCAGGGCCTCCTTGCACAGTTATGCAGATGGCTGCCAGCCCACCTGCTCCCCTTGCCCAGCTCCTGGGCTGACCACCACCAGGGCCCCTGTGCACAGAGCCCATGAGCAGTCCCCATCACCGGTGGGCTTCCCAGTCTGTGCCCAACTTAATGATAGCTGCTAGGGTCCAGTAGAGCATGAAATGTCCCCATCCTAGCAGGGGCTTCACTGAAGAAACAAGGCCCTGGCACCCAGGCCAGGGCAGGGAGGAGACAGCTGGTAGACACAGGCAGGGCTGCAGGGGCTCGAAGGTCATGGGGCCCAGGTGGGCAGGCAAGGGAGGAGGCAGGCCAGGCTGGAGCCAGTCCTTGAAGGACAAAGAGGATTTAGCTTACTGGAAGGGATAGCATTCCAGAAGGAGAGAAGAGTGTGGGCAAAAGTTTAGAGTCATTCCTGGGGAAAGGCGTACCCTCTCCCATCAGACATTTGGCCTGCCCTGGCCACCCAGTCTTTGCTCTCAGTGGCCAGTGGCTGTGGGGTGAAGTAGATGGCCAGGGGGTGGGGGTGATGGGGGATGTGCACCCTCAGGCCTGAGCCAAGGGAGGCCAAGTGGGCCCACACAGGCCAGAGCCTGAGACCTTGGCACCAGCTACTCGGAGCTCTCGACTTGAGAGTTAATGATTCATTTGTGGCCAATTTCTGCTGGCTTTGCCTGGAAATTCCCAAGCTTGCCCCTTCCCTCAGTTTAGGGAGCTCCAAGAATACAGTCTCACTTATACTTGGCTGAGAACGTCTCACCCACCATCCAGGGAATGGTTTTTAAAAGTACAGCAGGTGTGATGTAGGTTAGCTATTAGGAAGAGCTGATCGGGGGCTGCAGGCTGGGGGCTGGGGTGGTTTGTTTGAGTGCTTGGAACAAATATGAACAGAATTCAGTTTAGTGTAAAGTGTTGCGACAGTTACAAATGGGGAGTTAGAACTTGACCCAGAGTAGGACTTGGCTGGGTTGAAAAAGTGATGGCATATGCAAAGGCCCTGGGGCATGAACATCCAGGGAACACTGAGTAATTGTGGTATGGCTGGAGTGTAGAGGGTGTGAGAGACTTCTAGAAGTGTGGACACAACTCACAAGTGAAGGACTTGCAGGACTTGAAAATTTGGCAATGGGATGTGCTGGCAGTGGGGAGTCAGGGCTAGTACCTGAGTGGGGGACAGGTGTGTTCAGTTTGGGTTTTAGGGCCGCTTGCCCGTTCCTGTCTTGATTCTGCTGGTCAGCAGACCTTCCTTGACAGCCTGCTCTGTGCTAGGTTGGACCCACGTTCGGCACGGGTCCTGTACCTGTGTGGAGGCTGAACTAAAGGGAGGGGGTGACATGTAGCAATTCAGGTGTGAGCACAGGTGTGTGAGGGAGCAGGGAAATGGCTGATGACTTCAGACCCACTGGGCTCCATCACCGAAAGTCCTCGGGTGAGCATAGCAGAGGTGTTGGGGTAGGCTTCAGGAACCCCATGTTCCTGGCAGGCTCTGTGGACAGGCTGCCTGGAAGCCACCTCTGCCCTGTAATATCAGCATGGCTGAAGGAGCCTGGAATGTGTATCTGTCCCTGTACAGAGGAGAGGAGCAGACGAGGTCCAGAGAGGGGAGGGTTGATGGCAGAGCCCAGGCAGAGCTGAGGACCCAGTCTCCCAATCCTGGCTGATTGCACATATCCCACCACCCACCCATTCCTGCAGATCTAAGGACATTTCCCCCAAACCAGGTCAACAGAGAGCAGCCTGATTGTCCAGGTCAAAATGTCTGGGTGTTTGGGGAGGGAGGGTTCCTTTATATCTTTCACAACTTAGCAAATTTGATTTCTTCTGATTATTTCTTGACGGTCCCAGGCGTTGGTGGTAAACAACCAGTCTCCCCAGAATGTTTCCCTGTGACAGCAGCTTTCTCTGGCGAGGGTGCTATCAACACTTGGCAGGGCCTCCTCCCGGCTCCTGGCTCCCAGCTCCTGAGATCCTGAGCTCCTGATCTCCTGGGCTCTGAACAAGGCAGCAAGTAAGGGCTTCTGAACACCTTTCAGCATACAGAGCTGGCCCTGTATACCAGGGCAGGGACAGGCCTGGCTTCGGAGCCTCGAGTGGCCTCTGGTTGTGGATGGTCCCTGTGCGGCGAGGCTGGGTGGTATCAGGTGTCTGCTGGCTCCCACAGCTCTGGTGCCAAGGTCCTTGGCATGGCTCAGTGGTAGGAGGGAGCCTGTCTCCTGAGCAGCTCTGCCAGGCTTGTCTGTGGCCGAGAGACCGGCAGCATACTGGGCCTGCAGCCTCCGTGGTCTGCGTCACACTGGCTTAGGTGTCCTGAGTCAGAGCCAGGAAATGGATCTGCCATGCGGGGGTGGAGGTGCTGCTGCCCGGGCAGCTGGGGTGAACCCCAACCTCCTGCCCATCCACACCTGGAGGGTCCTGGCCTTGTGCTTCCCTCCCCTGGCCTGGCCTTAATATGACCAGTGCCTGGAGGAGAGGCTGAAGTTCCAGCTGCTCCACACTCCACTTCCTGTGCCCAGGCCCCCACCCCACGGGCTGTTGTTGGCAGGGTGGGTGCTGAGATACAGGCACCGCGCTAGGCTGTGCTTTCGCCTGAGTTATTCTATTCCCTTTTTCTAGAATGCCCTTTCCAACTCGTCTGGGTGATTTTCTGCTCCCCCTCCAAGAATTTACACAAGAATGACTTTTTTGGTGAAGACTTCCCTGGCCCCCTACTCTGGCCAAGGCTGCCCCCCTTTCCTCTGAGCCGCCTCTCCATTGACGGCTCCTGTCACAGTGTAGTATATTCACGTTTGGAGCCCGTTCGCCTGAGTGGGTGCCTTGAGGCTTTTTTCTTTGTGGGTCCTACAGGTCTGATGTGTAGTATCAGCTCAATAAAAGCAGGCTGGATTTAATTAAGGGGGTTCCTGAAAGCGGCGCTGGAGTCTCCCTTTGTTAATGGTGTGGCGAAGAGGAGGTGGGAGTTTGCAAATGGAGAGAGGCTGACTTGCCTGCCCGACCCCTGCCCCTGATCCCCTCTGAGGGCAGTGCTGCCCCGCTGACTGCTGGGGACTGGGGTGGCCCCCTCCGTTTCCGTGCAGCGGCAGCCTTCCCTGCCCAGCAGGAGCTGGCTCCCCGGGTTGCCAGAGTGATCACTCTCCAGAAAACACCCCAGTGGAAACTGCATGAATGATTGATAAGAGCTGAGAGCTGTTTAATTTTTTCCCCCTGTTTAATGGCTATCAATAATTTAATACGCTCTCTGTATGTTTTTAAGAAATAGCACCCATTTCGCCGTCTCCGGTTTAGCGGGCTAAATGATTTAAGTGTTGGAAATGTGCTCTGAGGATGGAGGTTGAGTGAGTCGGAGAAATCTGGAGGCTAGGGGTGGGGGAAGGCGGGTTCAGAGCCAGCCACAGCATCTTGGCCTGGGAGTGTGTGTGTGTGTGTGTGTGTGTGTGTGTGTGTGTGTGTGTGAAGGTGGGAGGGAGAAGGGAGGGAGGGAAGGGGCGGGTAAAAGCCAGCTCCTCTCTGCTAAGAGCAAGATAATTGCTTTTCCGGGGCCTCACTGAGCAGCAGCTGAACAGCTGTCAGCACCCCCCTCTCAAATGCTAAGCTTTTTTTCTGGATGGCTCTGGGGGGCCCAGGGGGGCTAGGAAGGAGCTGCCGCCGGTATCACCATGGGCTGAGAATCTCCCCTCCCCCTGACATCTTTGCCCCCTCCTAAAGCTTCTAAATCATTTTTATTTTAACGATGCAATAAGGCTGCTGCCCGGGTGGTGTCTTCCAGATGGGGTGTGGGTGGTGGAGTGGAGTGAGGGACTCAGAGGGACCTGGAGGGTCATCTGCCAGTGCTCCCCCAAACTTTCCAGATGCAGAGCATCACCCGAGAGGACTTGCTAAAAATTTAAATTTCTGGGCTGTGTTCCAGACCCATAGACTTCCATTCCCAGGGGAGAGGCCTGGGAAGCTGTGGGTTTAACAATCAGCCCAGGTGATTCTTAGCAGAGGAGTTTGGGAACTACAGAGTCCAGCTCTGTTCTGGTGCTTACAGCACCCACAGTACCATGTGGCAGCTCCCTTCTGCTTGCATGCCTCTGGGAATGAGGTACTCACCACCTCTCAAGGTAGCAGACCCACTTGTGGAAGGCGTACTCTAGTCCAGAGTTGCTTCTAATGTTAGGCTGTGACCTACCCAGCTGCCCCTGTGGGCTTGGAGTTTTCTCTGCTATGGGACAGACCGTGTTTCCTGGGATCTGATGTCTTTCCCTCTCCCAGCCTCGCCACTTTCTGGCTTGTTTGGGCCTCTCTGCTGGGTAAGGAGTTTCCTCTCTTAGCAAAAGGTCCTGGAGGTAGAAGGCAGGGAGGTGACAGGTGCTGTGGCCTGCCTGTAGTGTGTGAGGTGGCTGCATCATCCTACAGCTGGTAAGCATCATCGCGGGTACAGTGGGGACCCTAAGGAAGGCGGAAAGAGGCTGGGCCTGAGCACCACCTTGGCCTATCAGGAACTCCGTTCCTCCCACGGGAGAGAAAACTGGCTCATCAGAGATCGTTGTGTCAGCCATAGCTCTTAGATGACACTGGGGGGACCTGAGGGCTGAGAGATTTCCCCAGAGGCCACATACCTATTTAGGACAGAGCTGGAGATGCAAATATGGGGGCAAGAGGCCCTTAGAGGGGTGGCCAGGCCAAGGCCCTGGTTTTAGGGATCAGCTGAGGCCCCAGCCAGTCACTCACCTGAGGTCGGACGTGGGAGGGCTTCCGCCTTCTCAGTCACTCGGGGCTGATGGACAATTCATGGAGTCAATACGTGGAAGGATTTTGGTGGAGCCGATGCCCAGACTCTGTCTGGCATTACAGCTCTTCCTTCTGTCTGCCCAGCAGTTCGCATTGTTTTGCCAGAGGGTGTAGCATTATACTACTACCATGGGTCTCCCAATTTTGTTTTAATAGATAATTAAGAGGGGAGGAGTGGCGCACATTTACTGGGCGTCATGGTCTACTGCAAAATGGGGAGTATAATCCCCACCATAAACCCTGCACTCTTAGCCCCTTACCGCATCCCCAGATTCAGCCCCACCCTCCATCTCCGTGGGAGAAGGCTGGGACCCCGGGAGAGAATTGCCATTTTGGGTGCTGGCAGCTGACCCATCTTGTGATCCCAGTCCCCCATTCTCCCCTGAAGCCTGCTCTGCCCTCACAGTATGGCTGGGGGTGTCTCGACCCTGGGGAAAGATGAATAGGGGTGCCACCCAACCCTGACAGAGCTTCTGCTTAGAGATCTCTGAGAGCTGGGAAGGCAGAAGAGAGATTTACACACCCTGGGGAAGACCCAGCCCCAGAGAGAGAACTGTGTGAATATGGACACCCAGGCAAGGCCTGGGGAGGTCAGGGAGGGCTTCCAGGAGAAGGTGCCACCTGACTGCAGGCTTGAGCATGGTAGGAAGGGGAAGGACATCCTGGGGTGGAGGTGTGATGCAGCCTGTGGAGGTGCACAAAAGAGTGACGTAGAGCCTGCAGGGCTGGGGATGGGCTACAGAGGCCAGCCGGCCAGGGCGGGGCTGACCTGATTCACCTGGGCAGAGAGCCATGGAAAGATTTGTCTTTAGTTCCCATTGAAGTGTTACACCCATGCAGAAAAGTGTGTATCTCCTACATTTGTAGCTTGACAAATTATCCTGAAGGGCACATGCTTCTGTAGCCGCCAGGCAGATCAAGAAACAGAACCTTGCAGACCAGCTAGAGCCCCCTGTGCCCTCTAGTCACTGCCGCCTCAAGGATACTGACTATCCTGACTTCCAGCCTGCTGTGAGTTATCTCCTGCTGCCCAGCACACCACCTGAAAACTTGGTGGCTTAAAGCAGACACCATTTATGAAACCTCACAGTTCTGTGGTTTGGCTGGGCTTCTCCCCCGATTCCCTTCGGCTCCTCCCCCGATTCCCTTCGGCTCATGTGGCTCCAGTCACCTTTGAGGGTCTGCTGGACTGGAAGGTCCAGACGGCCTCAGTCACACAGGCAGTGGGTGCTGGCTGTTGCCGGGGGAGTTCCTCACCCTCCAGGAAGACAGACACCTCCCTCCATGGCCTGCAGCCTCCCAAGAGAGGGAAGGGTAGAAATGGCAGGACCTCTTGAGGCCTAGTCTCTATAACTCATAAAATGTCACTCACACTGAATCCTATTGATCTAAACAACTCTCAAGGCCAGCTCTCAGTGGGTGGAGAACAGACTCCACCTTTTGATAGGAGGAACTCCCGAGGACCCTGCCGTATTTCGTCTATTACAAGCGTAGAGTCTTTTTGCCCTTCTTGACTTTTATATAAATGGATCTCTTAAGTGTATTCTCTGTTGTGCCTGGCTTTTTGAGTCAACACTATGTTTGCAAGATTTACCCGTGGTGTTGTTGGATGACGTTGCAGATCACTCATTCCCAAGCCTGTGCAGCAGTTTGTTGTGTGGAAACACCAGTTGACCCATTCTGTGGTTGGTGGCCATTTGAGAAGTTTTCATTTTCTGACTGTTATGAATTGCCTTGCAACGAGCATTCTAGCACATGTCTTCTGGTGAACATATGCACATTTTTCTGTGGACATGGAGTTGCTGGGTCATGGGAGAGGTCACAGGGTAAGAGACCCTTCCAAACTGTTCTTCAGAGTGGTGGGACTAGTGTCTAGTGTGTGCCCCACCAGCAGAAGGGGACTTTAGAAGACCCAGATGGGCTGGAGGTGCATCTCGTGGACACTGGAGGGGGCTTCCCATGATGTCCCCTCTGCCCGCCCTGAGCCTCAGGCCCCCAGGTCGGGGGAAGTGGAGCCCTGAGGCTGATCCCTCTTTTCTGAGCGTGAGCTTTCCTGCTACACTTTTTCCACCCCAGAAGCCTCCCACTGCCTTCTCCTTTTCCCAGAAGCTGCCTTTCATGGTTGACCTGACCCTCAACAGTCAGGGAAGCCAGGGGTCTGCAAATGCAGGAGCTGGGGGGAAGACAGCCACACTGCTTCCATCCCTGAGGAGGTTTGGACTTCACTCCAGCCTTGCCTTTCACCATGTGAGGAACCCTTTCCCTCTCAGGGCCTCAGTTTCCTCATTTGTAAAATGACAGAGAAAAGTATCAACCTCACCAAGTCTCTTTCTTCTCATCAACCTGACCCCATATTCTAGAATTGAACAGAGGAAGGGATGCGGGGAGGCCTCCTGCCTTCAGTCGTCCCATGTTGTTCTGTTTGTTCACTGCACACCTTCACGGCACCATTCCTCCATCAAGGAGTCTTTGTGGTCTTTGTTAACCAGTTCAGAGGACAGAGAGAAGCTAGACCTCACTCCCAATGTCCAGGAGCTGGGCCTGGAGCGGGAGAGTGTCCGGTGGGAAGCGGGAGGAGGCAGGGTTGGCCAGGTGCACAGCCCACTGGAGACGAACGAGCAAGGAGGGGCAGGTGGGAGAGGGCTCCACGGAAGCACTTGAGCAGAGTCTTGAAGGCCAGGGGCCCTTGAAAGACAGAGAAGTGGGGAGAAGAGCTCTGATCAGGGCACCCAGCGTGTGCCAAGGCCGGAGCCAGGGGCTCTGGGAGGCTGGGCTGACTGGAACCCAGTGGTGGGCGGGCAGGTTTGGCTGCTGCTGTGGTCTGTGGCTTTCAGGGCTGCAGGGCTGCCTGGCCGGAGCTGGGGCTTCGAATGTGCCATTCAGGAGCTGCGACCTTTATTTGGCAGTGGCGGGGCGGTATCCAGTGTCTAGGGTAGCTCCATGTTGGTGGGCCAGTTCCATCTTCCAGGAGATGGCTGCAAGGACCTAGAGGTCCGTGATGTGGGTGAGGGGCTGCCCGCAGGGTCAGAGCGTGGAGCTCACTGTCCCGTTTCTTGTCTCCCACAGGACTCACGGCAGCTGTATTCTGATTTCGTACTGCTGCTGGGGCTGCTGCCTCGTCCTCCAGACACTCTCAGCAGACTTGAGTCCTGGTCCTTCGGCGGAGGCCTGAGCAGGTGAGTAAGATGGGCTGGCCCTCTGGTGCTATGCACCTGCTGATGTGGGGCAGACAGGGAGTACGGGCCACCCAGAGTGCATGGTGCTGTTTCAGGGGTCCAGAGGGCTGGGGAGGGGTGGGGCTTCTTTCTCAGTCTTTATTTGTTCCCTGGCCTTTTCCTCTCAAAGGAAGCCACACAGAGGAGGGTGGTGAGTGTCCTGACCTGGGACCTAGACATTGGATTTTATTCTGCGGCCAACTCTCAGTGTAGCCTTGGGTAGCCCTTTCCTTCTAGAGGGCCTCAGCTTTCTACTCTAGTCTATGGAAATAACAGTAATGATATCCTCTAACCCAACAAGCACTTAGCTGTATTCTGGGTACTGTGCGAAGTACTGTAGAGTTGTTACTTCTTTCAGCATCACAGCAGCCTTATGAGGGCATGCTGTAATCACCAGCATTGTACATGTGAGAAAACTGAACCTCACTCAGGACGTTAACTTGCCCCAGGCGGCACACCTAGCTGAGCCTAGGGTTCAAGTCCAAGTCTGTGTGGCTCCAGTGTGCCAGGCACTGCCCCCCTGGCCTACTCTGCCTCTGGCCTTGCTCCTAGCTTCTTCTTGGGGGTGGGGATCTGGGCAATTATGGGTGTCTTCAGAAGTGCCGGATCCTGTCCCAACTCAAGAAAAAGGGAGGGGGGCTCTTACCAGGTGACAGGCTCCTCGTGGGTCTGCAGTCATGACATCACATGTGATGTGATGCGGCAGGGACCAGGCCTGGTCTCCAGGTACCTCTGAGGTGGCAGCCAGGGCGCCCTCTAGAGGAGGGGTGTGTAGGCTGGATAAGGCTTTCTTTCCCTCTGCACCTCACGTTTGTTTTCCTAAGCTTGTATTAAACACTGTGTGCCAACTCCTGGATTAGGCACCCACTGCAGTGCAAGGGAAAGGGGCCTGTCCCAGTCTCTGCTCCATGGAGAAACAGAAAGATCCCGATGATGTGGCAAGCCCCGTAGCAGTGGTGTGGAGAGGGTTCAGAGGCTAGGGGGGAGAATTCTGGGGAGGTGACCCCAAGTGAGTTACAGTATGGGGAGACAGAAGCAGTAGATGGAGCAGAACCTGGCAGGATGTGCATGCACATACAGACATGAATGGTGGTGAGTGCACAGATAATACAGACATGCAAATGTGCACTTCCTCACAAACGTGTACATAGACGTCGCTTCTGCATGCCACGTAAGTGCACACAGATAACACTTGCATGCACTTGCATGCTCACATACATATTCACAAACTCCTGTTGGAACTACACACATACACGAGCCCAAACTCTCACAAGCACACAGCATTCTCACACACACGGGGCTGCATATCCACGCACACACAATGCAGGGTGCGTTCCAACAAGAAGAGGCAATTCAGAGGTCGATAGCTCTGCACCAGCAAAAGCTTCCAGCAGGTCCTGGGAGGCTCTGGGCAGCCTGGGCCGAGGCTGAGCTGAGCTCTGTTTGTGTGTATGTTGGGGAGGGTGTTGGGGCTTGAGGGCCAGCCATGCAACCGACCATGGACAAGCCCTTGCCCTCTCTGGGCCTCATTCCCCATCTAGAAACAGGAATCATCCCCGTCCACCTCCTATACGGTGGCCGCAAGGACGAGAGGCTGCTGTATAGATTGTGGAGAGCAATTTTGGGCACTCTGCAGGGCTTCAACAAATTGAAGCTAGTAGTCTCATGAGAAGAAAATAAGTTACGGGCAGAGTGGGGATGCTGGGGCTGTTGCTCTCCAGGCTTCTCATCCCCTGGGGCCTTGGTACTCTGAATCATGGGCACGACAGTCCACCCTGCCTGCCTCCTCAAGGGTGGTGGGGGTCTGTGTCATCCCTGCTCTTGCTTTCCCACCTGCACTTCCCTGTTGACTCCTGAGGATTTGGGAGCCTGCAGTGCCCAGCTTTGGTACAGCAACCACATTTGGCTCCCTGCCAAAAGACTGGCACATTGCCTCCGTGAGTTCTCTAAATCCCCTTGAGAAGCCTGAGAAGAAGGTCTTACCGAGCAATTTCCAGATGAGGAAATCGAGGCACAATAAATGTAGGCGAGGTTCTCAGGGACACCTGCTCATGCGTGTTGGAGCTGGGCTTCAGATCCAGGTCATCAGATGTGAACATTTATGCTCTTTTCTCCCATGATCTCCCTTCAGGGATAGGTCATTTATTACCCACTTTGCAAATGAGGAAACTGAGGCTCAGAGAGGGCAGGCCACTCAGTCAGGAAGTAGCACAGCCAGGATTGGGTGCTTATTAACCACACTGTACCCTCCTCAATTCAACATTTCCTTTTCCTTTCCCTCCCTCCTTCCCAGAGAGCCCCTCCATGTTAGAGGGGGTTCCCAAGGAGGCTTCTGGGATTATCTGGGCTTTATTTCTGACCTAGTATTTGCAGGCATACCTGCCATTTTCTTGCAAGTAGAAAGATAGGCTGTTTTCTGGGGTCTGCTTTCTAGCATGAACTAGTAACTTCCTCTCCACGACTCCTTTGTAAAGCATCCTTAGGATTGTCTTCTGGAAACTTGGCCAGCAGAAAGCTCTGGGGTACCCAAGAGGCCTGGAGGAGTCCTAGGCCTTTGGAGAGGTAGCCACTGTTTGCATACCCACTGGGAGGCTCTGTGACCTCCTAAAGGGTCAGAGTGTGGGACCACAGCACAGGGAGCCAGGGTTCTGCCTGGCATAGGTGGTAGGTTCCCCTATGGAAGAAAATCGGAAAGGATCCCCAGGAGGTGACATTTAAGCTGGGCCTTGGAAAGAGAAATTTGCTAGGTTGATGTCAAAGGCCAAGGAAGACCCAGCAGAAGGCTCCACTCCACCAGAGTCCCAGAAAAATGAGAGTTTACTCATGGCCCTTCGCACCTGCACCTGCACCCAACAACACCCATCAGAGTCTCCTAGAATCAGGGCTAGCTAATAATTCAGCTGTGGTCCAATGCTAAATGAAAATGCAGAGCCCTTTGTTCATGAATTATAAAGGATTTCAAGATGATGACAGCAAAGTAGGGTCCTTCTAAGCTTGCAGCCCTGTGTGACGGCCCATGAAGCCAACGCTGCTTGAGTAAGTGTAGCAGTTGTGGGGTTTAGCGCCAAGAACTGAGTTCGAGTGCAGGCGCCACCAGTTACTTACCAGCCTGACGACCTTGGGTAAGTCCTCCTCATCTCCATAAGCCTCATCTGCCAGTGAGCGATGGTACCCTCCTGCCTGCAGAGGAGGGTCAGTGGTGCCAGCATCTAGCTTATCCCAAGCAGTCCAGGACAGAAGCTTTGGCCAGGGTGGAACGGCAACCCTTTCCGTCAGGTAGTGGTATTCAAGGCTCTCCTGCCCCGCCCCATTTACCTTCCAGCGCTGCCCCTGTCTACCTTGGTGGCCTGGTGTTTTGTGCTTTTCCAAATCCACCAGGCTGGGCAGTGGAGGATATGGGGAGTCTACCGTGTTTTATTTGCAGAGCCTTCTGTCTGGACTGCCCCTTGCCTACCCATCCATCTCTCCTTGGCAGACTCACTCCTGCAGGTTAGATGTCATGGAGACTTCTTTGACCCCCAGCTCCTTCCTTCCAGCCTTTGCTCTGTGATACCTTCAGTAGCTGCCGTGACCTCTTGCACTATAGAGTTCTCTTCCGTGTGCAAAGCCCTTTCACACCCATCACACCCTTGAGAACTCTTGAAAGGCCCTATTCCCATTTGCTAGATAGGAAAACAGAGGCTCAGAGGTACAACCACCCTAAGTTCCTAGGCTGAAGTCAGACCCACATCGGGCAGGGGTGTAGACAGTGGCAGCAGAGAGTGGTACCTAGGCTCCACCCTCGGCCGCCTCATCTCGCAGCATTTGAGAAGACTGGCTTTTCCCTTTTGGTAGAAAGCTCCAGCCCCTGGCCTAGGAGAGGTGTGTGGGTTGCTGAAGAGGGTCTGGCAGAGCACGGAGGTCCAGCCAGCTAGAGTAGACACGCGCCCAGCCCTGCTTTTCCCCACAAGTGATGTGGCCCAGTTCACGTTGCTCAGCAGGCTAGAGCCAGGTGTACATGGCTCCGAAGTCTGGGGCGGAGGTGAGAAGGCCCTAGCTGGCCTGGGCTGCAACTGCGGGCAAAGGCTGGCCGGATGAGAGGGGTGTCGCGTCAGGGGCATGACAAACTGTTCCATATGGCTGGCAGTTCACGAAAGACACTCAGAACACTCTTGGTGGATGAGTGTGGAGGATGCTGGCGGACTGCGGCAGGCGACTGGGCTGAGGCGTGGAGGTTTTCCAGTTCTGCTACCCCTTTCTTTGTGGCTTCTCATTAGTGAACTTCACCTCTCTGTGCCCCATTTACTCACCTATAAAAATGGGGAGAATATCTCTCTAGTTGTGAGGGATTCAACGAAGTAAGCCATGGGCACTCTCACAGCCGTACCTGGAGCGTGGTTAGTGCTTTCTGGCACTTTCTAGCATGTAGAGTGGAGGTGGCAGCAGCGGGAGTGAGTTGGGGGTGGACTCCAGGGCTGTGGCCACACAGGAGGGTTTCCCTCCACGGAGCTGCATGGTTGTGTGGTCTTTTAAGAAAACGTGAAGAGGGAGATCAGGGATTGGGGTTGGGCTGGATTTGGGTTTCATATGAGGCAATCCCAAACAGCTGTTGCTCAGAGCTCTGTGGGCAGCCACCTGGGGCGAAGGCTGCACTCTCCTCGCCAGCCCCTCCAACCCCTGGTGTGCGGCTTTAGGCTGCCAGCATGCACACCCTAAGTTGTCAGTCAGCAGACTTCCAGGGTTACATAGGTGGTTTGGGGCTGGCCGTGAAGACCTTGAATGCCAAGCCCAGCTCACAGCAGGCCTGGCCAGGGCCCAGCCCATGGCCACACGGAGCTGGGATTCCAGGGTCCACATATGGCATGCCTGTCAATCTTCAGCGCCAGCTGAGAATGCACACCTCTCCTCCCACTGCGTGGAATCTGTGGCCTGCAGCCCAGACCCTCCACCCCAGCCTCTGCAGCCTGCTATGACTCCACAACCCCCACCCCAGCCTAGAGCTGGGAATCATTTGCAGCTCATTGCTTCCTGCCCAAGGTAGGATGCCCCTCTGGGTCACCTGGGTAGGACTGCTGTCCTGTTGGGCCCTCTGAGCAGGACTTGTATTCAAGCCTCAGTCCCATCACAGAACTGCTGTGTGACCTTGGACAAGTTGCTGCCCCTCTCTGAGCAGCCGTTTATTGGTCTGTAAAACCAGAGGATTGGGATGGGTCAGGGATTACAAACTACAGTCTTCAAGGGTGTCAACAACCCATTGAAGGTGGTACTATCCTGTTGTACAAATGAGAAAACTCAAAGCACAGAGAGGTTAAGAAACTTAGCCAAGGTCACACAGGTTTTAGTGGAGCTAGGACTCAGCCCAGTTTTATCTGACACCATAATATGTGTAAACTGCCTGTCATAGGTACTTGCATGTTTGCTGGATGATCCATTCTCTTCATCAGCCAGCTTGGGGTTGAACACTTCCTTGTGCTCCCGCACTGTGCTAGACCCTGGTATCCAACAGTGAATCTGCAGTTGAGCTGGGAGAACACAGCCCCAGGTGCGGAGGTCTGAGTAGAGGTCACAGTCTCCAGTGCAGGGTTGCTAGGTAGGTGCAGCTCTTTCCTCATGCTGTAGGCGGCAGCCAGAGAAGACTGCCTGGTGGAGGGGGAAGGGGAATGGGGTTCCTATAGAGTGGAAGAGTAGGGTCTTCCTGGGGTCCCTGCACAACTTGGTGGCATGGGTCAGGGCAGTCCAGCTGGGGAGGAAGATTGAGTCAGCCATAGCTGAGGCAGCCCCTGAGGGCCTTGAATGCTAGGCCACAGAGTTTGGCCATGAACCTGCAGGGAGTGGGGAGCCAAAAGAAACTGTAGGGCAGTGGCAGCTCCTTTGTGAGAGCTAGGAGGGCTGGCCTCAGCCTGCAAGCAGAGCCACCCTAAACCGTGTAGGCTACATGGGGGGTGCAGAGGCTGGCTGGGGCAGGAACCAGCAGCAGCAGCGATAGGAGCCTTCTATCTGCAGAAAGGCAGGACCGACCCCGAGGGGCCAAGGAAGCTCTGGGGACCTGTGGAGAGCCACCAGAACTGGGACTGAGAGCTGCGCGGGAACCCGCAGACCTGGCTCCGTGGAGCCGCATTTGTGTTCCGCCTCCAGCTGTGAGAGGTTTGTCACCGTGAGCGAGGGCTTACCCTGTCATCCATTTAGCCAGAGAGCCCCAGCGAGGCCGGGATTTGCAGGCCCAATGGTCAGGGCTAGGGGCAATGCCTCAGAGTCAGGGCCTAGTGTGAGGCTTACAAGGGGCAAGAGGGTGAGGAAGGAAAGTGGACTCAGGAAACCAGGGGCTGCCCTTTCCCTCATCAGCCTCCTCTGCCAAGGCTCAGCAGAGTGTCCAGCCGGCTCACCGTCTGGGAGGCCGCTGACCACAGCATGGCATTACCTAGGGCCAGGGTCTACGGACTCTGAAGGCCTCAGAGGTCAGGGAGAGCTTCCTGGAGGAGGTGAGTTGCCAGCTGAGCCCCAAAGAATGACCAGACTATGAGCCAAACTGAAAGCATTCCACGCAAAGGGAACAGCTGGGCCAAGACCCTGCAGCAGCCACACTGGGGCAGATAATGGGGGCTTTGTGGAGGCTGGGACTGCGCAGCAGCGAAAGAAATGAGGCTGGAGATACCCCCGGGGGGTTGGAGACGGCAGAAGGAGGAAGGTTATATTTTGCTTCTAGCTTGCTAAATGCCTCTGAGTAGGTCACTGCCCCACTTTTGTGCCTCAGTTTCCCTTGCATCTCCTCTGAGCTTCAGGCACCTGGGGAGCCACAGCAGGGAAGTGCCTCAGTGGAAGAATCCGCTTCTGGAGGCTGTGAACTGGTGCGGGGGATCTGAGCTGAGGGAAGTATGGGTTTCCCCAGCACCTTGGGGGACAGCTGGCCCAGAAGGCTGCTGCTGGACCCAAGGCTTCTGCCCGGTGGAGGAGAGCTGACCTAAGATTTCTGGGGTTTGCCAGGCTGGACCAGCCTGGGAGGATGAGGGATTAGGTCCCTAGGGCAGCCCCCACTATGTACTAAGGATCTGGGTCCCAAGAGAAAATGAAAGATGTGCCTCCCCTCTCTTTCTGTGACCAACTCCCTCCTTCCTCCTTCTGCCTTTTCCCTCCTGCTGGGGACAGGGAGGGGACAGTATTCCTTCCCAAGGCTGTAGCCGGCTGATACCCTGATGCAGAGGAAATGCCATGCCAGTGCCAGGCCTGCTGCCGGCACTCTGGGTGCCTGGGTCCCTCTCCAGGTGTGGCCCCTCCCCGTAGCCTTGGGCTCGGCCCGGTCTGTGTTTGCAGAGCCTCCACTGACCTGCAGCGGCCTCTCTCTCATGCCTCTCCTATCAGCAGAGCGCCAGCCATGGGCTTCTTGGATTCCAAGTTTCTGGGATTGCGCAAATCCCCCCAGCAGTTTGTACAGCGGCCAGCTCAGGCCCCGTCAGCTCGGGACGGCCCAGGTTCCTGCTCGGGAAGTCCATTCTTTTCTGGAATAATAAAGCAGCCGCCCCACAGCAGGGGGTGGCAAGCTTCTCTTATCCTCACAACCCCTGACTCATGTCACCCTCATAACATCAAGTGGGCGGAGCGGGGCGGTGGCGTTTTCCAGAGAGGGAACTAGAGTCAGAAAAGAGAAGGCATGAGACTTGACCAGGGTCACACGGCCCAGCCAGGACTCCAGTCAGGCCCCTGGTCCGGCTTTTTGGACTGAGCCAGTGTTTCCTGTTCAGGGCCATGAGGCAGGTGAGTTGGGAGCAGGCCCTTTGCAGGAGCTGCTGGGGGCCAGCAGGAGAGGCCACCAGTCTCTGTCTTCCCTCTTTGGCTCCAGCTGCTTTAATTGGCCGTGGCTGCCAGTGGCGCTGACATTTACCTGGTGGGAAGGAGGGCCTCCTCCCTCTTGAATTGAGATGCTAAAAATAACTGGGCCCAGCTACCCAGGGCCCCTGCTCAGCCAGTGCCTGCCTGCACCCTCAGCGACCTTTTTTCTGGGTGCTGGAAGCTAATTGCTTTGCAAGCATGCAGTTCCTTGTGCTGAGAACTTCCTAGGGATTGGGGCAGGAGGCATTGCATGCTTAGCTTCCAAGTCTGAAGAGGGATCTCTGCAAGACCTCCCTCCCCTCCAGGTAGCAGGGTGATGGGCTCCTGCCTCAAGTCTCCCTCCCCCTTTTCTCCCTGGGTGCAGTACCTGTCCAGGTTGACTACTCCACCCCTGGGTGCTTGGGTGCCTTCTTTGAGCTGCCAGAGTTTCCCCTGGGCTCTAAGAGAGGGGCCTCTGCCCCTCCTTGGAGTTTTCTAATACTCACTCTCCCTGCACCATACCATAGCACATTTCCAAGCCTCTCTCTTCTCATCTCGGAAATGGGCATGAATCTGACCTAAACATACCTGATCAAGAGTGGAGTCCCTGGGGCCAGGAGGAGGTGTGTGCACATCGTGAGGCGTTCCTTTCTCTTGCTGTGTAAATAGACCCTAGAACCCAGATAAATTAGATTGATTGGACTAGAAGGGGAAGGTCTTGAAGACCCAGGCTGAGGATTAGGGACTCAGTCTCCCTGAAAACAGGGGATGCTTGCCCATCCCCAGGGCCCCTCCAGAGTGGCCTGCATGTTTGTTCATTTCTTGCCCTGGGTCAGTGTGACCAGAACCATTTTGACATTGGCCTACATTACCCGGGCTTTGGGGTCATTCCAGTGGAAAAAGAAGTGGTTTTCAGGGCTCTGTGCTTGGCAGGCGTGAGAGCCTGGGCATGCTTAACCCATCCACAGCTGAATTTCCTCGTCTGAAAATGGGGATGATAATACTTCCTTCCCCGTTAAGTATTGTAAGGATTAGATTAGCAATATATGCACGGTACTTAGAAAGTCTGGTGCAGGGCAAGCACTTGGTATGTGTTAGCTGGTACTCATAGTAAGAATAGTCTAGCAGTTGGGAGTAGTAACAGTGGCCACCTGCCGTTTGTTTAATGATTTTTATCAGATGCTGTGCCGGATGCTAAGCACTTTACATACATTATTTAATGTCACTCTCCCCCACCTCCCAGCAACCATATAGAAGGTGCTGTTATAAGCTCTACGTTCCAGATGAGGAAACTGAGACGAAGAGAGCGGTTGAACTGAAAACCAGAGTTCAGCATCACCCCACTAGGGTGGCCATCCAGATTGCCTGGGACCGTCCTGGTTCTAGCATGGAAAGTTCCGTGTCCCAGAAACCTGTCACTTGTGGGCAAACCAGGATGGTTGACCACCCAAGGCCTGCGTCCACTGGCCCCACTCCAAAGCCCACAGGATCCTCTCCTTGGCTCAGAGGCTTGCTGGTGCAGTTGCTTGGCCCCTTTCCACAACTTATAGACCCCTCCCCCAGCCAGATTGTGCCTGCCCATCCCCCAAGGCCTGGCTCCAGTCTCCTCTCCGGCTTCCTCTCTTCCCTCCCCTCTGCCAGCAGGAGGGGCATGACTCATGCCTGGTGGGCTCTTTGCTCAAGGCTGTGACTGCAGTTGTCTGGTGGACTCTGAGCTGCCCCTCACCAGGCTTCAGTCTCTCCATTTGCACTGAGGGCTTTGGTGGCTTTGCTCCCAGCTTTCCAGAGACGTTCAGAAAACCTCTTCCTTGAAAGAGGGAGGGCAGAGCGAGCCCCTGCCCCCAGCCCTGGCCTGGGCAGTTGGGAGGGATCGCACTGGCCCTTCCGGTGCATTGATGGAGTGCACTGCTGACAAAAGAGAAAGGTCAGCAGGCGGACAGAGCGGAGTTGGTGGTGGCCTGCTGGCCTGCAGTACCCTCCCCCAAGTCAGGGCTTCCTGGGGGAGGGGTGCAGTGCTCCCTGGGCTCTGGGTCAATTCATATTGATGCAGGCAGCTGCTGGCTCAGCAAAGCTGGGCCTCCAAGCCCCCAGAGGGCTGCGGGGAGAAGTCTGGGTCATCCTTGACACCTCACTTTCCCTGACCCCCACCTCCAGCAGTCGATTAGGCCCCCTTCGCCGTCTCTGGATCTGTGACCCTCTCACCATCCCAGCCCTGCTGGGGACCATCTTCCTGCTTCTGAATCCCTGAGCCCTTCCCAGCTGTCTCTGGCTTCCCCCATCACCATGCATAAAGTCAGAATTTTGAGGCTGACATTAAGGCCCTTCCTGAGCTCAGAAAGACTGCCCAGAGCTACCCAGGCCTTCTCTGATATCAGCCTGCCCTCCACCCTCCGACTCCAAGGTCATGTGAAGGGTCTGGGGACACCCTGAGTGCCAGGCCGAGCGCTGTCCAGTCAACACTCCAACGCTACCCAGTATGCAGGGCTGAGCCTGCAGCAGAGCTGCAGCCAGGTGCCAAATGGATGCAGTGCCCCCTCCGTGCCCTCCTCAGACTCCCCCTTGAGCTGCCGCCATGCAGTTGCCCAGTGGATCTCATGCCCCAGCTCCCAGAGGGCAGGAGTTATCTGTCTCCCCAGCACATTGGCCAAAGTCCGGTGATGGCAGGAAAGTGTCATGGTTGGTGCATAGGCGCTGGGTTCATAATATGAGGGTCCGATTCTGGCTCCGTCACTGACTAACCGTGTGACCTTGGGCAGTCACTTAACCTCTCGGTGCTTCAATGACATCATTTGTGAAATGTGGGTATTAATGTTCCCTCCTTCACAGGATAGTGGGATTCAATGAAGTGACACTTATAAAGTGTTCGCAGGGCCCCAGAACATTTTAAGGGTCAATAAAGTGAGCTCCCATCAGTCATCATCAGGCAGGTACAATATCTATGAAATGAGCACTGTCTTCCAAATAGGGCCCTCTTAGTTCTTTGAAGGGTCCTTGCATTTTTGCCCGGACTGTTCTCTCTTTGTCTTCCTCCTGCCCTGGCATCCCACCGTACCCCCACCTCTGACATCTCCTGAGACCTCAGGAAGCCAGCCTGCCCTAGCCTCGCATTCTGGCCTAATCCACCCCATCACCATGGAATGCCTTCAGGCTATGGCCAGGAGTTCTTCCTGTGTCCCTTACAGCCCTGCACAGGTGCTTGGACCACAGTGGATGCCTAATAAGAATTTGTTGGGTTGAACTGATATTCACCAAGCAAAGTCATCTCCAAGAACAATGCAGCAATGACCAGCCAGGCCTCTGGGCCCATCCACAGCCCATTGAGGACATTTCTGAGACCAGTTCTGAGCTGCTTTGTGCAGGGGAACAGCACATGCCCACTCTGGCTTCCTCAGTGGCAGGGGCTTGGGGACAGGTGGGGGTGGCACTGGGGCTCAGCAGCCACACCGGAAGGTTTCTCAGGGAGTTCATCTCCCTGTTCTCTGAGCTGTCTTGCCTGTTTTGTTTGCCTCGGTCCCTTCCCCACCCCCACAGTTCTCTGTTAAATTGTGTTATTATATTTAAACAAATCAATTCCATTGCAGAGTTTTTCCTGTCCTAATGATGAGTTTGCAGCACAAATGCCATTGATTTCTCACAGCCCTGAAAACCAGTTGATGAATAGCACCAGGCTTGTCTTTGGAGAGGCACTTAGAGCAGCTCTGCATGGCCCCTTCTGCTTCTCCCCTGTGTTGTCCCCCTCATTCAGGACCCCACCCCCACCCCATACTCCACTGCCCCCTGAGTTGGGGCTGAAGTCGTGTGATAAAGGGAGATCTTCCGTGCCGGCCAGGGCGGGAATGTCCTCGCAAGGGCCCGGCCCTATTCTGGTGGAACAATCATAGTGGAGATTTGTATTGATTTTGGCCAAAGGCAGGAGCGCAACTTACAGAGCAGAGAAGTGGTGCGGTGTGATCTTTGTCTTCCCTTACAAGTTCAGAGCGAGTTCCTGAGAGTGATGGCAGATAGCAGCTCAGACACCATTTCTAGACCTTGCTGGGGCTGCTGAAAGACCTTTGAGCACTGCTGTTTTAAAGGGAGGCTTCGGAGGTTTGAGAGCTGTCTGCGCTGGGGAGTGCAAAAATTCCCTTTGTGAAATCCTTCAGAACCTGCAGTGTTCAAAGTCACGGTTAAACCACTACCCAGGGCTTTGACTTTCAGATCACTGCCACGTGCACGGGCTTCTCTGAGCTTTCTTATGACCCTGGGGTTTGGGTGGGCAGGTAATATTGTTCCCATTTAGAGGCCGGCAGACTGAGTCAGGGTAGTCACTGGAGAGACGGAAGGGCTGCTTGTCCACTCCAAGTCTTGAATGCAGGAGCGGCTCCCATGTCTCCTCCTGCAAGGGTAATACATGGCAGGGAAACTACTCTCATCACCAGCCTTTTTGACCTGGCTTTCTGTGTGAGCCCAGGTCCTCGTGCAGGTGTCTCCACTCAGCTGCTGCCTGCAGCATACCACACAAGCCTGTGTGTTGGGCTGGAGTGAGGCAGGAGGGAGCAGCAAGGACTGTGGCATTCTGGAGAGTGCCTGCCCCACCTAAATTCCTAAAAGTTTGGACAACCCATGCCCGTAAAAGTATACTACATGGGATGGGACTGGGGGCCAAATCTGCTGCCTCCTCCCCTATTCTAATTCAAGCCTTTGTTTTGGAGACTAGAATGTGTGGCCCAGAATTGGAAATGGCTCTTCAAGGTCACAGCACAAAGCAGTGGTGAGCTGGAGTTTGGGTCTGGAAGAAGGCGATGAGGCCCCACAGACAGTGCTCTCTCCCCTCCCTCAGGCTTGGTAAGGCAGTGGGGTGGGGGCAGGGCCAGGGACCATGTCCTAGGGAAGACAGGCCCCTCACCTCGGACACCCAGGGGTGGCTCAGCAGGCCCCACTTCCCTTTTTTCTCCCTTCCTCCTTCCCTCCCACGCAGACAGACCTCCTGTCCCTGTAATCAGGTTAGCCTCCTGCTCCGATGAGCTGGACCAGCTGCCTCTTAATGGCCTGTCGACCTGGCCCCCTCGCTGGCTCTGGGGTGGGGGAGGGGAAGCTAAGACAAGAACTGTTGGTGGAAAGAGGCTGTCCACTTCCTTGATTCAGACCTTTCCACAGCTTCTAGGATAACGTCCAAGCCCTTAGAATGGCATCCAAGACCCTGCTTGCTTCTCCAGCGCCCACCTCCGGTACACTCTTTTCCTGCAGTCACATGATGCTGTTTCCTGCCTCCCTGCCTTTTCACATGCAGGTCCTTTGGCTACTTCCCACCTTCTCAGAAAACTCCTGTGCATCCTTCAAAACCCAATTTGTGCCTCTTCCTGGGGACTGCTTCCTCTGGGCTCCTGCCTGTGTACTCTCACAGCATTGGGTGCTCTGCTGGTCTGGAAATTATTCCCACTGTGTTGGCCTCCATTATTCCTGGATCTGGTTTCTCCCGAGTTCAGGGAGGAAAGGAAGAATATTCCCTTCCATCTGCACCTCAGGGGTACAGAGAAGTGCTCAGTGAAAGTATAGGGCCAGCAAAGAAGAGAGAAGTAGGGACCAGGGAAGAGAAAGAGACAAGAGTATAAAAACAGCTGCTCCCAGCCCCTCACACCGCCCTAGCCTGCTTCCTGCCAGGGAGGCCATTCCCAGCAACGCATGCCTGGCCTGAAATAGACACATGGGGGCCTTGGTAGTGCATTTTCATAGCTCAACACTAAGCAACCTCCTCCCCATATTCCTTGGGCACTGAAGCTCCCTCTCTTCCCAGGGCCTTGCCTCTGCAGCCAAGACCCCTCCTCCAGCAGTGCCCAGACCTCGCCCCTCTGTTCCTGTTAACTTTGTTTTATAAATAAATCATATAAATAGGCTCCTCTGATTCCTCGGAGCATGCAGTGTTTAAGGACTGGGGCACTGCCGCAGGCATAATTGTACTACCGAATCCATCAGCTGCCTAATTACCATTCATTTTGCATTTATTTCTGCTAATTAAAAAGAGAGAAACTCCTAACAACTTTTACGTAAATACTATATTTGTTCTATGTAAAGATGGGATGCTAATTTGCTGGTGATTAGCTGATTATCGGATTTTATAGCTGTCACACAGGATGGCCCTGTCTCCCATTTGCACCCCAGACACCACTTGAGGCCCCTGATCAGATATGGGAGGAAGGAGTCAAGGGAGACCCACCTGGGGGGTTCAAGGGCCTATATGAAGCCCAGGGTCACCAGGAGCACCATACGCCACTGGGGCCTGGGGCAGGGTAGCTGGAAGGTGCTGCAGTCTGATTGGTGAAGCTGGGAGGTAACCTCTGGCTCACTCACTGCTTCCGTATAGATGGAGAAACTGAGACCGAGAGAGGCCTAGCACCTCCCAGCAAAACAGTGACCAGGGACAGAGTCAGACTGCTATTCTAGACTGGACTCGAGTGCCCATCCCACTGTAGTATACTATTGTCAGGAGGAATTTGCAGGGAGGTGGCTGCATCTGCTGCTGAAGAACCATGAGGACCGAACTCCAACCCATGCGGAGGAAACGGGCACTTAGCCCATGGCCCAAACTGAACCCTCTGTGTACCCTTCTGAAAACCTCCACCTCCTTCTACTTCCCTGGGAAGCCCTGGGCAGCCCTGGGCTCTGCTCCATGGCACCCTGACCACACTTAGCAAGGCTTTCTCCCAGCCTGGATCGAGACTTCCCCGGGACTGGCCTTGCACTCTGTGGGCTATCCGGACACATGTGAATTTCAAATTTTAACATTATGTATCTTCACATAACTAAGGAAAAAAATATAATTAGTACATCAAACCCATGATTTCACAGATCATAGTGCTTTTGATGAGGCTAAGTAAAAAAGAAAGTAATTGGTTTAAAGTTATTTAGTTAAATACTGTTTTGTTTATTTGTTTGTTTTTGTTTTTGAGATGGAGTTTCGCTCTTGTTGCCCAGGCTGGTGCTATCTTGGCTCACTGCAACCTCCACCTCCCAGGTTCAAGTGATTTTCCTGTCCCAGCCTCCTGAATAGGTGGTGTGACAGGCATGCGCCACCACACCCAGCTAATTTTGTATTTTTAATAGAGAAGTGGTTTCACCATGTTGGTCAGGCTGGTCTCGAACTCCTGACCTCAGGTGATCTGCCCGCCTTGGCCTCCCAAAGTGCTAGGATTACAGGCATGAGTCACTGCACCTGGTCAATACATTTTTAAGTACATAAAGAATTAAGATGGAACATGGACACGGCTTACAGTACCTAATAACTGAGGGTGGGTTATTTGATAACTTGAGGAGGGTCTGAGAAGACCAGGTCAGAAGGCCAGGCAGTTGAGGTCAGGGTCAGCAGTGACCTGGGGCAGGGTGGGCCAGGTCTGCAGCCACCACTGCCCCATCCCATGACTGGGCAGAAGGTGCCCTAATATTGTGCCCTTCTCTTCCCAGCCCTGCAGTTGGTCAGAAGTAGCCCACAAGAGAGCAGTCATTTGTTCCCCCAGAGGTAGTTTCACTGGGACTCTGTTGGGGGAGGCCAGGAGGTTGGATGCTACCCCATTTCCCACCAAGCCACCAGTTGCGAGTGTGTCATTTCACATGGGCATGCGGAGCACCTGTTTTCCCTGACATTGCAAGGTGAGACACTCACTGGCCCCTGCTCTCTTTCTTCCTGGCCAATCTGAAAATGCCCAGTTCCCAAGTTAAAGGGATAACAGCTTTGACAAGACCAGGTGTTGTCTGGGTGGCCAGAGAGCTAAGGGTCAGGGTCAGTGTGGCCCACTGGAGATCCCCAAGGCTTTGGGGTCCAAGGACCAGGGTTCCAGGCCTGGCTGCTGCCTCCCGGAGCTTCAGTCTCCTCTGTAAGATGGAGACAGTTGTGCTGAAAGCGTTCTGAGAGTCATGTGCAAAGTGTCCCTCAGAGCAAGACTCAGTACAGCCGGCAGTGAGCCCAGTTCCAGGGGCCCCCTCGGCCGCCGCTGTGTCTGTGCCGCCAGAGATCTCCCGCTCATCAGCCCCTTTATCACCCTGTACACAATCAGGGGAAGCCTGGAAGGCCACTGGGGCTGAGGGCAGATGGAAAACAAAGAGAGAAGACAAAGGCACTGCTCCTAGGGGCCAAAAGGCACCTGCCTCCTCCCCCAGGCCTGGCCTTGGCCACCCCAGCCCTCCAGGACCTGCCCCGCCCCTCCAGAAGGATAGTCTCAGAACTCATATAGGGTCACCACTCTCAGGGGACCCTCAGGAAGTCACTCCTCTCCAGGCCACCTTTTCTTATCCGTAAAATGAGAGAATTGGACAACAGGCCATGTGACCTTTGGCAAACCTTCCCCCTCTCCCAACCCTCCAGGGTCTCCTTGGGGCAGGCCCAGCCCTTCTCTAGGCTTCCCCAGCCTGTCCCAGGAAGTCAAGACGGTGCCCACTTCTGCCCGTGGGGAGGATCCCAGCCCTGCCTTGAGCAGAGTGAGGTAAGCAGGAGGCTTCTGTTTCCTGCCGAGATGTTGGGACGTGCTGAGTGCTCAGTGCGTCTGTGTAGAATGAATGCATGATTTCATCAGAAGGGGGCCTACTCAGTGTCAGCCCTAGGTTGCTGCTGCTATTGAATCCTCTCAGGGAAGGAGACCCTTCTGGCCTCTTGAGGGAGGTGGAGAGAAGTGGTGAAGGGCTGGCAATGGCATCCGTGCCAGGCTGTCTGGCTTCACATCTTGGTTGTGTGACCTTGGACTGGTTTCTTAACCTCTCTGTTTCCTCATCTGTTAAAAATGGGTACAATACCTACCTCATAGGTTGTGGTAAGATTAAATGGATTAATTTACATAAAGTGCTTAGAACAGTACAGCTAAAGGTTAAATATCACTATCCATTTCATCACTCTTACTATGGTTAGAGGGAGGCTTACAGGGAAGCACATGAAGATGAGGCATCCTGGCCTCTCCCGTGCACAGCCTTGGTGAAGCCTGGGAATTGCTGGGAGCTATAGAGTGTTCTAGGTGGGAGGGGCAGCAGTTTGCAAACAGGAACATTTCTATATAAGTATTTCTGGTAAACTGATAAAACAGGGGCCTCATGAGAAAGGGGCATGAATTCCTAAGATTCTAGAAATTTGTTGTGATTTCTTTTCTGATTCTAAATATATATTTGTAATTTGAAATCATTTTTAAAACAGGGCCTCCAAAATTGTATAAGCCTCAGGCCCTGCAGCCTGAGCCATTCCTGATTGTTTCTGTTACTGTGATTGTATTTCTGTGGCCCAGCCCTGTGCTGCCCACCTCGGTGGCCCTCACAGGATGGCCCAGCCTTGGGGTCCCAGGGACCTGTCTTCTCACCCTGTGGACAGCGGTGTTATGTGCAGGCTGGCCTCTGAGCTGTGGTCTACACTTCACACCCCAGATGGAGGGAGCCCTGAGGGGGCAGACAAAGGAAAATTGGTCCCTCACGGAAGGTCTCTGAAGGAGTCTTCCCTGAATATGCAGGACACAGAGCCCTGTGCCCAGAGACTTGGTGACCAGCCCTGCTGCCCCCACTCACCACGGACCAGGTGTGGCAGGCCGGGCCCCTCTCCCTTCCCACTCCCCCTCGGTGTGTGCCCTGGTGGGCAGGCAGTGGCGGGTGGGGCCGTGGGAAGCAGGCTGGTGAGTTGGAACAGTCACCCCTATAGCGGTCGTTGAGTGACTGGCTGTGCGCCAAGCTTCAGGTTCCTGCCGGGTGCAGACCCAGAATGGTCCCAGCCCTCTGGGAGCTCTCCTGGTAACTGGGACCACAAGATTTGCACCTGGAAGGGCAAGGGGTGAGCAGTGGAAGGCTGTACTAGACCCATCTCTCTCCAAGAGGAGGCCGGAGAGCCCAGAGGTCATGAGGGCTGGACCCTGGGGGAGGACCTCCGAGAGGACGGGCCCTTGGCTGGGGGGGCTCCCAGCGTGGGCATTGTGGGCCCTGGTGCCTCTGCTGGCAGCAGGGCCTCTCAGCCCAGGCTCTGACAGGGACATTTATAACTCACAGCTGTGCGGTCCTGGACCCAACTGACTGTGGTAAACCGATCTGGCTTCAGGAAGTCCCGTCCCGAGGCCACTCCCCATCCCGACCCCCACACTCTCCTTCACCTCCTGACACCCACATCCTGTTCTCAGTGGGAGGGGCAGGCAGCGGGCACCAGGCCAGAGGCCCAGCCAGGGTCTCCAACCTGTGGGCAGAGTGGGAGAGGACAGAGAGCAGCAGTGAGGCCCCAGTGCTGCTGGGTGCCCACTATTGCCAGCCTCCTCTCAAAGCACACACAAGGAGGCAGAGGCCCAGAGGCAGTGCAAGGTCCCCAGGATCCCACAGGGTCAGAGCGCCAAGAGCACAGGTTGTAGGGCTCAGGGGCATGTTCTGTGCTTCCAGATCTACCTATACCTAGAGAGGGGATTCGCCTTCTGGCCCCTGTGGCCCCACTCCAGCCAAAAGGAGCCTGATGGGAGGAGCAGAGTGAACTAGAGGCCAAAGAGAATGCTGGGAAAGACACCATTTTGGGCCCTGGGCCTTGGCCTGGTCCTCCTTTGGGACACCTCATCCCCAAGATGCCTTGTGCTCATCCACCTAGATCCTCCCAGCCTAGTTCAAGCGTGGGGCCAAAAATGGTCTCGCCCAGTGCTAGAAAGAGAGACGGTACTAAAGGCTGCAGCACACCATAGCTCTGACCCCTTACATTCCTTGGCCTGATATGCTGACCAGTTCTTGGGCTCCACCAGCCAGCCCGCCCCTCCTCCATGCCTCTCCCTCTCCTTCTGCACAACATAAGGGCTGATAGACAGTAGGGAGTTTGCCAAAGCTTGGCCCGTGTAACTCTGGTAATCTACGGCAAGATTCTAGAATGAGGTATTACCCAAAGGGACGTATATTTTTGTTTTACTAATTACAATTTATTAAAGTGTATCAGAAATATATAACTAGCCTATCAAATCAATTATTTCAAGGGCATGATTGCTTTGGACAAGGCCAGATTTATTGGAGCTTAAAAAAAACTGAGTAGCCCCGTCTCTACTAAAAAGTACCCGTCTCAAAAAAAAAAAAAAAAAAAAAAGTGAGTAGAAGGTGAACATTAAATTAAGTCATCATGCAGGTAGATCTCAGCTCAGACCAAGAATCCTAAAGAGTGTGGGGGAAGAGCTGAAGTTGGGGGAGCACAATCTAAGTCCTCACCAGGGCTCTTTCCTGCTTTAAACTCTGCATCTGGGCCTCCTCTCCCAGTTATAAGCGAAACAGGCAGCCCTGGACCTCGTAGGAGGGGCGAGGGAGTGAGCCGGTTTTCCCGAGGAGGTGCGTACTCACATAAAATGGCTCCAAGTGTTGGTCAGGGATCTGGTGAGCAATTCATAATGAGGAAAGAATTCAGGCAGGGGTCACACAGTGGCTTTGGAAGTGGCTGCCGGCCGGCCGTGTGAGATAATTCCCCGAAGCCAGGCACGGCGCAGAGAGGAGGCCACGGCAAGGGCTTTGTACACCCGGCTAAAAATACCCCCGACAGCTTCTCCCTGTCACCCTGCCTGGGGCCCGCACAGGAAAGTGATGGTGTTCTGCTTTTCTTGCTAGGAAGAGAAAGACAGCACCAAGTCCCCAGTCCCGGAAGAAACAAAACTTATATTTATATATTTTTCAAAATCCCACTAGGAGGAATTGGCTTGCTGGTTGGAGTGCGGCTGGGCGGAGAAGACACAGCCAACTCTGATAAATCAGGCATCCCGGGGTGTGCTTAAGTGACCCAAGAGGCCACTGAGATTAGCTCGGCGGCAGGGACAGAGGTGGGAGGGGAGTGGACGGGCTGTCTGCACACCGGCCTGCTCTCACACACGTCCCATCTCCCCCCTGTGTACCCAGGAGGAAGAGGAGGAGGCCCATTGGTGTCGGACCAATGCTGCAAGGGGTGTGAGGAGAGGAGCTGCTGTTTTCACTGAGCTGCCATACCCCGAAAGGTAACACCAGCCCCCGATGCCCAGACCGTACCATCACCTAAGCCTGGCCAGGGGCAAGCTCTAGCAGCCTGGAAGTGCTGTGGCTGGCCCAGAGCTGAGGGTTTTCAGCTGCTTTCCCTGCCTTTCCTGGGCCTGGCTGCAGGGCCTCTCCCTAACTCCTTGTGTGGTGCTCATACTGCCAGAAAAGGCTTCTGGGTGTCAGTTTGTCTGTCTCCAAAATGGGGCACTGGGCTCAGGTCCTACACTTACCTCAGTTCTCAAGGAGTCTCTGAGTCAGTTATGTCTGATTTGGTTGAGCCATCTTAGCAGCCTGGCTCAGTTGGAACTCTAGGAGTGTAGCCAGGGGTCCCAGCCCTTGTGGATGTGGGATTCTAAGGCCATGAGGTCCACAGTGCCATGTGGGGCTTGAGAAGAGAGGATTTTCCAGAGCAGACCTGGCTGAAGATGTGCTCCGCTGGGGATGTGGCTGTGGTCTCCTTTGTGGAAGCATTCACAATTCCAAAGTTCTCCCTGTCAGCTCTGGGCAAGAATTATTATCTGCATTTTCAGACCACGAGAACAAAGCACAGGGAAGTTAATGATGCCTGCCAGGGATCACACAGTGAGCTCTGGCCACGCCACAGCAACTTGGCTTCATCCTATTTGCCATTCCAGCTTCTGTGCTTTTACTTTGACCATACTGTACTCATCCTCTCAAGAGAAGTTCTGCTTTTGAGGCCAAGCAACCACTAGTCTGTATTGTGTGCCTGTGATTCCCATCCCTCCATCCACCCGTCATCCATCCACTTACCTCTCCATCTCTCCATCCATCCCTCTTTCTTTTTGTCCATCCACACTCATCCACCCATTCATCTCTCCACCACCCATCCATCCTTCCATCCACCTACTTACCCACCCATTCCCCCCATCCACTCAGCTGTTCATCCACCCATCTATTTACTCTTTGATTCACTCATCAAATATTCATGGAGTCTCACACCAGGCCAGGCCTGCATTAGGGGTTGGGGTTTTTGTTTTTGTTTTTGTTTTTTTAGGCAGGGTCTCATTCTGTCACCCAGGTTGGGGCGCAGCGACATGAACATGATTCACTGCAGCCTTGACCTTCCAGGCTCAAGCAGTTCTCCCACTTCAGCCTCCGATGTAGCTGGGACCACAGGCATGCACCGCCATACCCAGCTGATTTTTAAATTTTTGTGGAAACAGGGTCTCACTTTGTTGCCCAGGGGTGGGTTTTGAAGACGGAGCCAATCTAGCCCTGCCCTGAGAGGGTGTGGTGTGCAATGGAGTCCGACTCAGATCCCAAAGCCAGACTGAGTTCCATAAGGCAGTGCTCAAAGCCTGTGTGGTGACCATGACTACACAGGGGAGGGGGTGGGAGGACATGGCTGATTCTGCAGGCAGACATTCGGGGAGGAGGAGGCGGCATTGCTCATGCATTCATTCCCCAGGTGTTTACCGAGAAAGTCTGTCAGGAACTCTGTAAGTTTTGGAGCTATAGCAGGGAATACAGCGGACAAAACTCCCTGCCCTTGTGGCACTTGTATTCTCATGAGGAGGCATGGACAGTAAATACCTAAAAAGTGAATGGATCAGGTGATGCTAAGTTTGAAGAAGACGGATTTAGCCAGGTAGGAGCGCAGAGTATACAGTGTAAAGTATCCTTTCACAAGGCAAGGAAAGCTTCTTTTTTTTTTTTTTTTTTTTTTGAGACAGGCTCTCACTCTGTCACTGTAACCTCGACCTCCCAAGCTGAAGTGATTCTCCCACCTCAGCCTCCTGAGTAGCTGGGACTACAGGCACACACCACCATGCCTGGCTAATTTGTGTACTTTTAGTAGAGATGGGGTTTCGCCATGTTGCCCAGACTGGTCTCGAACTCCTGGACTTAAGTGATCCACCTGCCTCAGCCTCCCAAAGTTCTGGGATTACAGGTGTGAGCCACTCCGCCTGGCCCAAGAAAGGCTTCTGTTAAGTTGGCCATTTAACAGATACCTGAATGCAGCCAGGGAGTCTGCAGGGGTGTACCTGACCTGTTCAAAGAAATACAGGTAATCCAGTGTGGCCGGGAGGATGTCAGGATAGGAGGTGAAGTCAGAGAGATCATGGAGGACCCACTTGTGTAGGCGGACAAGCGTGGAACAGAGAGATAGATGGGAAACTGTTGCCCACATCCAGGTAGAGGTGATGGGAACGGGGACGAAGGGGTAGTGGAGGAAGAGGTGGGAAGCCATTGAAGGCTGAAGGCAGGCTCGTTAGTGGATTAGAGGTGGAGGATTTAAAAAGACGGGGAGTCAAGGAAGGCCCTTGGGTTTGGGACAGGAGCCAGTGGTAGAAGGGAGGTGGTTATTTGCTCAGCCAGGGGCAGTGGCCGGGGAGGGCTGTGTGAAGCTGAGGAGTTCTGTTTCAGACACACTGAATTTGAGATGCCTTTGAGACGTTCAAGTGGAAAGATTGAGTGGGCAGCTGGATATATGAGTCTGAAAGGCAGAGAGAGGTCCTGGACTAGAGATATAAATTTGGGAGTTGTCGTGGATTGATGGTGTTGCAAGTCGTGAGGCAGATGAGATCACTTGAGAAGTGCGCGGCGCTTGAGAGGGTCAGGAGCCTGAGTGTGAGTCACGGGGCACCCAGCCCTTGGGGGAGTGAGGGTGGGGAAGGGGTCTGCCGAGGAGCTGGAGAAGGTGCAGCCAGGGAGGGGAACCGAAAGCAGGCTCTGAGTGGACAAGCAAGACTGCTGGGCAGTGCGCGGAAAGGACTCTGTATGCTGCAGTGGGAACAGCCTACGCAAAGGCTCAGAGGCCTCAGTAAACCAGCCGTATTTGGAGAGGGCTGATGGAGAGGGAGGAGAGACCACACCGCCTTACTGCCCACACTTGGCCACACGGGAGCTAGGGACTGTGGGCGAGCGCATGCCCAGGCTCTCCCTGTCACCCTGGCCGGCACTCCCTGACCCCGGCTGAGCGTCTTGCCCTGATGTCTGTCCACTTTCGCACTTTCTTCAGCTAGCACTACGGACCTCCTTCCTGCTTTCTGGGGCTCGTCCCCCTTGTCCAAAAACACAGGGCTCCAGGTGGCAGCTCACGTGCTGCCCATGGGGGAGAGGCACCGAGCAGCTCCCTATTGAGCATCGTGTGGATCTTTTATCCTAAAAGACGTGAACCTTCCCAGGCCACGAGTGTGTGTCAGAGCGCCTGCTCCCGGTTAGGGGAGGGAGCTCTCTGCCTTTGGTGGGCAATCATGTACATGCGTGTCAGTGTTGTATCACTTCATTCTTTCTCCATCTCTGTCTCTCTCTTTCTCAGCCTCTACTGCAAACATCAGCAGTGCCCCCTCTAGGCCAGGCCCTGGGCTGGGTAGGATCCCGAGAAACAGGTGTGCTCCCGACCTTCCAGGAGCTCCCCACCGCTCCATCTCTCCCTTGGCTCCTGAATGTACCTTTTTGGTGCTCAGAAACCTGAGCCTGACTTAGAATTCCAGCTTTGCCACCCACCAGTAGTATGTCTTGGGGTGCTGCAGCTGCCCTGTACTGCAGTTCACAAGAGAGGGCACCCTGAGACCCTGGAAACAGACCCAGGAGTTTCTGAGCTATCCCTCTGCTCTGGCTGAGGTTTGATCCTAGGCCCAGTCACCCCTCCCTCCACAATAGAGTTGTGGGTCTTGTCAGGTGCTCTCCCCTTTCAGCATACAGCTCTAGTCCCACCTTCTCCAGGAAGCCTCCCTTGACCACTCTGAGGTCAACCAGGGTTTTCTAAGTACCTGTGTTGTGCCAAAAGAAGGGCTCGAGTCAGGGTGTGCAGAGATGACAGTGGACGGTTTCTACGCTGAGAACTGGCAGTCCAGATGGGGTGGTGGGGGGACAGGTAAAGAACCCACACCTTCCAGCATAACAGTGAGCACTGCAGGTGCCCAGCAGAGAGAACGGCCTTGGCTTGGTCAGGAACGGCTGCATACAGTATAGTTGCCCTGAACAAGGCCAGAGGCCGGGTAGGTGTGCAAGGTGCGATGCGGGCGGGGGGGTGGGGGTGGAGAGAAGAGTGTGTCCAGGCAAAGGAGCCGCAGGAGCACAGTCCAGCACGTCTGCAGAGTGAGTGCGGTCTGACATGACTGGGACGTGAGAGGAGGTTCAGGAGACTTTTCCAGGCTGAGAATTGAATGGAGCCAGGCAGGGACTTGTGGACCTCCTCTCCCTTGGGAAAGAGTCAGGGGCAGATGTCCCTCCAGCTCTGCATCGAGGACTAGGACAGCAGCAGCAGCTGCTCTGATGATGCATGGCTCCGTGGCAGGGCCATGGCAGGAGGCTTCGGGTAATCTCATTAGTGTGCCCGGTGGAGGGGACGAGTAATCCCATGCCTTTAGACTCACTTTTCCTTAAGCCGGTCCCTACCCATTCTCTCCCTAAATCCTTGTACTGCTTTGGTGACATCAGGTGGGACTGGACTGGACTTACCTCCATTGAACTGATGGGTAAAACAGGTTAGAGAGGAAAATTCTTGCGTGATGCCATAGCTCACAAGGGACAGGAACGGCGTCCGTCTGACTCCAGAACCCATGCTCTTATAACCCTCTACCATCTCCCAGACTGTCTTAGATTATCCAGGCTTATAGACTGCCCCTCCACTGTCCTCATTTTGCAGGTGAGGAAACTGAGGCCCAGAGAAGGTAAGACACTTGCCTAGGGCCACGCAGCAAGTTAAGGACAGAACTGGCACCAGAAGCTCACCTGGCCTGTTTGTGTCCCCACCCCACCCCACAAGCAGGCACAGGGATCCCCCTGGTCCCTGCCCACTTCTGCCTGGAGTACCCACTGTGCTTGGTCTTCCTGCAGTCTTTGGCACTGGCTCCAGTGGAAGGCACCAAGCTCCTCATCAGAAGGCTCCATTGTGCCTATTGTTTAAATATAGATTACTAATGAAATGCCTTTTCATTGCCTTCCCAGTGAATAGTTTCCGTGTAAAGTTAATTTGCAGTGTTATGTAAATTCTGTTTAACTTCAATCAAGTTTCTAATTATGTTTTTACCGCAGTAATTCCCATTTGATTTGTCATCTCCTGTTAGGTATTCGATGTTCGGTGGGCGGGCTTGCTTTCCGTCTGCCTCTCGGTTTTCCAAGGCCCTGACCTCCTCTCTGCTGTGTGTCTGTCTCTGTGGCTCCTGGCTTCTTCATCCCCTTCAGCTTCTTGGTGGCTCATTTCACACCTCCTCGCCATCCCTCCATCTGTCTCCTGCTTTCCTCCTTCCTTCTTTCTTCCTCTTGCCCAGCTGCACCTTCTTCCCCTTCTGTTTTCTTCTTTGTCTCCCCTCCTCCCTCCTTCTTGCCCTCTTTCCCCCTCTCCCTGTTTCTGTATCTGTCTTCCTTCTCTGTATCTTCTTTATGTATCTTCCTTCCTTCTCTCTATTCCGCTCATGCCTTGCCTCTCACTCTTCCTCCCTTTCTGTATCTTTCTCTATTGCCAAGACTCTCTCTCCTGCCTCCTCTGCTCACCTTTCCATCCCCGTGCTCCTCCTCTCCTGAGGTCTTCTCTCCCTCCTCCTCCACGGTAGAGCCTTTCCCGAGGCTGCATTCCGGAGTGCCTGCGACAGAGCCTGAGAGGTGTGCTGGGCTAGGGGCTGGGACCACCAGAGGAGCCCTGTGCAGCCCTGAGATGGTGGGGTGGGGGACTGGTGAACAACACAGAGTCTAGGGTTGGGGTCTCCGGGTTCAAATCCCACCCCACCCCTTGTTAACTGTGTGACCTTCAGGTTAGTTCACATTGATTTCTGTGCTGCATCTGTAAAATGGGGTGATAATTTTACCTGCCTCCACAGTAGAGCCCTTCCCTAGGCTGCATTCTGGGCTGAGTGCCCGCAACAGACAGGTGTGCTGGGCTGGGGGCTGCCCAGCCCTGTGCAGCCCTGAGACGGTGGGGTGGGGGATTGGTGAAGAACACAGAGTCATAGAGTTATTGTGAGGAGTCAGTGAGATAACGTATGTGAAGGGCTTTAGTGGAGGGAGGGGCTTAGCCAGAATTAGCCTTTTTCTTTCTTAAGAGACAGGGTCTTGCTCTGTCACCCAGGGTGGAGTGCAGTGGCTCACTGCAGCCTTGACCTCCCAGGCTCAGCTGAACCTCCCACTCAGCCTTCTCAATACCTGGGACTATAGCTGCATTCCACCATGCCTGGCTAATTTTTAAAATTTTTGTTAGAAACAAGGTCTCACTGTGTTGTCCAGGCTGGTCTCAAACTCCTGGGCTCAAGCAGTCCTCCCGCCCCAGCCTCTCAACGTGCTGGGATTATAGGTGTGAGCCACCACACCCAGCCCAGGAATTAGCTTTTATTTGGGAACTCTTGGCTATGCCTTTCATTTTTTGTGGCCTTCCTGAGATGCATCCGCAGTGAGTTTCTGGAGTCCTGGGGGTCAGGCCTGAGGCCAGGGCAGGGTGGGAGCTGGATGCAGATCCGCATAGAGCTGGCATTTCCCTCTCCCCACTCTCCACCCCTCAGCTTTCCTCCCCTACAGCAGGGTCTCAGCTCTGCCTGTCAAGAGATGTGGCCTCCTTCCCTCTTAGTGGGACCATCTCAGGCTGTGAGGACAAGCCTGCCACCCTGGGGTAGTAGCGGAGGCACACATCCCCAGTGCTGGAAAAGTCCTCAAGACTCTGGCCCACAGACCTTTCCCAAGCAACAGACCAAAGGCAGAGCTGCTCCTGCTGAGTCGGACTAGACACCCCCTTTTTCTACCCTCCCTCACCCCCTAAATGCCCCAAAGGCTATAATATACCATGGACTCCAGCTACCAAACCACTGGTCCAGCTGCAGCATGTTGGCAGCTCTGCCATTGATCACAGGGACTTCTCTCTGAGACTCTGCTTCCCTCCTGTGTGGCCCCAACGTTGGGCTTTGGGATTCTCCCTGAGTGTGGGGATTGTCCCTGTAGTCAGAGAACGGCTGGGCAGCCACAGTTTCCCAGCAGACATCTGCCCTCTGGCTGGGGAGGGCGGAAGGAAAACACCAGACAGAGGCAGGGCTGGGGCTGGGCGGGTGCTCTGCCCCCTCCCTCTGCTCCCGCTTCCTCCCCCACTCTGCTGGGCTTCCCACCCACCAAGCCCCTGGCACATCCAGGAAGCAGAAAACAAGTGCTGGGGGAGGGCATTCTTCTGAGTGAAGAAGGGCAGCCGGTCACTTGTCCTTCAGAGACACAGGAGCCTGGGCCACATGACCACCTGACCCACAAATGGCTGTGCATGTGTGTAGTGTACGTGTGTGTAGTGTACGTGTGTGTGTGTGTGTGTATCCCTGTCCCTGGTCAAGGAAACCTTAGCCATCACGTGGCTGCTTTCTCTCCCTATTTGTCCAAGTAAGCAGTTCAGGCCAGCTGCAGCCAGGAGGCCGTGACACAGAGCCAGGGAGAAAGGCCGCATTGGTGTGGGTGGTGGCAGTGAGGATCGCCATGGGCATCAGGGAGCCCTGAATTGGGTCCCAGAGCTCTTGGGCCTCAGAATATGGTATGGGGAGGCCTGGGCTGGGGAATGGCCTTGCTCTGATCCTCTGCCCTCCCTGGACCTCTGACCTCCCAGCCCCAACCCGCTTGTCGAGAAAAGGCACAGAGCTTGATAACAGAGAACCCTCCCAGCCCTAAATGGAGAGGGTGGGCACCTTCTGACCAGGGGGAGCCCAGAAAGGCAGAGTCCTTGCCAGAGAAAGGGGCACACATGGGCACAGGCACCGCGTGTATGGCCCCCGGAGTATGCGTTAGAGCCCTGACCTCTGTGGCAGGAGTGTGGAAGCCAGGCCTCCCACGTGCATCCATCAGGCCACTGATTTATTAGCACCTACTGTGTGCCAGGACCTGGGCTGGGCAGGGATAGGGGTTGTCAGAACACAGACCTTCTGGAACCTTTGTCAAACCCTCACCTCTGTGATATATTTTCTTCCCATTGGATGGGCAGTATCACCTTTCATTGCAAAACCTCTGTTGATCTTGTCATGAGCTGGCCATTTAACACCCCACTGCCATTCCAGGAGGATGCAACCCCTACATTGTTGCAGAACTCAGGAAGAGCAGTGAGAGGCACCACCGAGCCTCTCATGGACCAAGCAGGTGTTTCTAGCCAGGGAGAGTGTCCCCTTCCTCTAGGGAGGTGTGAGCCAGAGCCTGGGCTTCCAGAGCAAATGTGTGCATGTGGGCAGAACACAGAGGCCCTGGGCTTGGACACCTGGGGGCCTTCTCCTAGCCCACATGGGCAGCAGAGCACCAGGGGAAGTGGCAGCTGCAGAGTGGGGCCTCCCCGGGCCTTCATCGAGGTTTGTCATCCTGCATACTGTGTCTTGCATAGATGACACCGTCCCTGGGGGCCTGGAGGAGGAGGGCTGTGGTGGCTTTTTGGGGCCATGCTTCTGAGAGCCCACCTGCATTGATGTGTCTGTTTGTCTCCCTCCTCCCTGCTTCTTCCCTCCTTCCTTCCTCTGACAAACATTTCCTGGCACTCAAATCTATACAAGGCCCGTGCTCCACAAAAGATACATCCCTCACCCTGCGTGATCACTGCTGAACTGGAATCCAGCAACATTCTAGGGTGGGCCCAGGGCCAGGCCCAGCTGAGGCCTAGGAGAGAGCTGGCTCTTGGCTAGGGAGCAGGGCATGGCTGACCCCACAGGCTTCCCTGGGTTCTGAGGAAGCTTAGGCGTACTTCCCCAGGATAGGCCCATGGCAGAGCCCACCAGGTGCCTGAGACAAGGGGGTGTAGAGAGCCGGCATCAGGGCCACGCAGAGCATCATCAGACCTTGTCTCTGTTGTGATGAGATCTAGGGTATTCAACCTGGAAGAGTCCCACAGGCTCGTGTGCTCAGGCTGTTCTGGGAAACGCCTGTTCAGAAAAGGGGTAGAGCTGGGTGGCCAGGGCTGAGGGTGACGCAGGTCCGCCATCATGCCACTTACAACTGAATGTGGATTCTGGGCAGAGGTGGTTGTAAAGCTGCTGGGTCAGCATCCCAGAATGCTGCCTAGGCCTGTACGTCCCCAGCCTCAACTTGCGTATCTCTGGGGTCGTGAGGCTTACTACTGCCATCCTGTAGCTCCTCCTGGGACATTGGGTGCTGGCCTCCCACCAGACTGACGCTGACTTCTGTCTTCTACTCTGCTTGTCTTAGGGCCACAGACTTTAGGCCTTTGGCAGTTTCCGATTGAGTCCCTCCCGGGCTTTCCTCCCTGCAGGCAAAGCATCAAGCTGGGTCTACACGGCCCCACCAGGGCCTGTTTGATTGGGGTAATCCGGACAAGTCATCAGTGTCCTGTGCTCGCGGCCAGGGTGTGGCTAAAGTCAGTTCCTGCCTAAGCTGGGCTGACCCACCTTCTCACCACTCAGGGCCTCCCGGGGCCAGGAGGGACTGCTGTGGGCTCGCTTCATGACGAGGCCCTTGGGCTGCCTTTGGTACATGCAGGAGACCTGGATCCCTGCTCTGTCCCTGTCTCCGTCTCTGTCCCTGTCCCTGGGGTAATCTCAAGCAAGGCCAGGCCCCAGGCAGGCCCGCACCCCCTCCCATCTGTGTTCCTCCCCAGCACTAAGCCAAGAGGCTTTTGTCCCTGGTGGGCCCTCGGCCAGCTGGAAGAGTCTTCCTTGCTCTCTGGCCTATTTGCTTTCTGAGTCCCTGTTGGCCAGGCAGCCTTGGGGGCAGCTGCCTCTCAGAGCCTGTGCCCTGGGAGAGCATGAATGGGCAGGAGAGGGGGCTGGAGAGGGCTGAGGGCCTCTGTTCAGATCTCTGCCCTCACTGGGTCGGGCTGCCAACTTTTGCACTCCCACCATACCCCCAGCCTGTGGACAGGTAAGCCTCCAGTTCCTGAGGCCACAGGGAATGGGCTGGGTTCACCTGGAGGCCATGGGTAGCCCTGCAGCCCTTGGGCCAAGCTCCCTTCCCACCCGGACTCCTCCAGACACTTCAGAGGTTCAGGCATGCCCAGCCAGGGTCGGGTGAAGGGGTCTTCCTCTAGGCGCTGTGCCTGTGGTTAACATCACGTTGTCCTCATGTCGGGCTGCGTGGCCTCGTGGGGTGGCATGCCTCCTGCAGGAGCTCGACCTCCAGGAAGTTCTGCATTCGAAGCCTGGTCGTGGCCTTGCTTCACTTTTCCTCTCATCCTGGTCTCTCGGGCATGACTTCTCCCAGGGGACGCTGCTGTCTGCTGAGTTGGAAAGGCAGGGATTCGATCAGGGGCCCCTGCTCAGCTGTGTCTGAAGTGTGCCCTTCTGGGAAGAAAACCCATTTTTGTCGAGGCCTCACACTGGAAAATGAATGGTGGGAGGCCTAGAGGTAAGAGGCCAAAGGCCACTAAGCAGGCCAGCGTGGCCTGCCCACTCCAGCCCACAGAAAACACTGGTGCTTCTGAGGAGGCTCCCTCGGCCCTCCCTCTCCCCTGGGCTGGGTGGGGCCAGTGGGACAGGAAGCCAGGGCGGGCCTGGAGGACGGGGCTCAGGGTGGCCTGGGCCTGAGCCAGGGATGAGGCGAAACCCAACTCTGGCCTGGCCCCAGGCCGCAGCCATGCAGGTCACTAGGCCTCGGCGAGTGGCCACCCGCCCACCCAACAGGAAGCCCTGCCCAGACACCACCTTTGCCCCACCCCGTATTCTCTACAGCTGGCACTTCTCCTATTTCCCGTGGGAGCTGCTGCCAGGAATCGTGCCCTCTAGAGAAAGGAAGCCCGACCTCGGGCCGCCCTGCCTCTGGCCTGCACTGACCCCCTCCCTGAGCCTCCCCATGGTGGCAGCTCTGGGCCCATGCCCATCCCGCACCCCCCACACATACTAATGACTTATCTCCTCTCAGACGCAGCCTGTGACCCTTGGGGACCTAGCAGGAGAAACCTCACAGCGGGGCTAGGCCTGGGAGCCAGGAGGCTGGGGCTCTTGGTCTGGGATCTTCCACCAGCCTGCTGGCCCACCTGGGCAAGTCACTCAGCCACTCTGGGTCTCATCTGTAGAAAAACGGGGAGAGGCAGACGCTCTGCCCAGCAATGAGCATCCCATGGGATAAAGGGTTTGGGGTGGATTGAATGTATGCCCTGTGAAGGCAGCCAGGCTTGGGGGGTGACAACACAAAACCTCCCATCCACCCCTGTCTGCCTGGAAAGGAGCCCCTTTTCCCAGGAGCCGGGCGATGGAGCAGGCCTCCATCTCTCAGCTCTGCTCAGGGAGCCGGGCCAGAAGCAGGGATGGGGCTGCGCTGAGGGGCAGGCTCTCCCACCACCCTCCCAACCCCGTCCTCTTCCTCCCTTCTGGTAAGTGCTCTCTGACCCACGACCCACCTCCCCAAGCAAGCCCAAGCCCACCTCAGTATCAGCAGGGGTAGCAGCTTAGGGGATCAGCCGTGTCTTAAAGGGGGCCAAGCAGAGGGGTCAGGGCACCACGGGGAAGGACCCAAGTCGTTGTGACATTGGATGGGCTAAGACAGATCCGGGGGCCATCTTGAGCTCCTGGGCGAGCTGAAAGCTTGTCAGCAGCAGGGAAGAGCAGGCACCTGAGCAGCCAAGCCCCTGCCATGGGGTGGCCACAGCTCAGACTCTGGTGGCCTTGGACACATTGCCGCTCTGAGCCTCAGTGTCTGCATCCGGCAAGTGGACCTTTTGGAGCCAGTGTCTTAGGGTGCTGTGAGAAGTCCTTGAGATTTGGGAACACCGTGCTGGGCCCCCTGCGTCCCTTCCCTTTGAGTCAGCCTTTTCCGTGTGAGGGAAACGTTACAGGTCAGGGTTAGGACTAGACCTCATAGGCAGTGGGGAGCCACTGAAAGTTCTTAGAGGAGTAGTGAGTTCATGGGGAGAGGAGCTGACAGCAGAGAAGCCTGGCACACTCATCCAGTGTTGGGGCCCTGATTCAGGAGGGGGTCACAGGGCAAAGAAAGTTGGCCCATGTGGGTGTCAGCACCAGCTGAGCTTGGGAGGCCTCGTTTTCCTCCTGTAGCTGCGTGCCTGTCCGCGAGGCTGGGGAGGCACTGCTCGGAGCAGCACTGAGGCTGGCACCACCACCCCTCCTTCTTCCTCTGGTGCCTCTGTGTCCCACCGGCATGGGGTTGTCTGGGTTTCCCACTCAGGCCTGGGTGGGCCCCACTGCTCCTCCCTCCCTCCATGGCTTTTAACTCTGAATGGGAGTGGACTCTGGAGGCTGCAGTGGGCTGTGGGATGTGAGCCAGGGTGGGGGCATTGGCGGTGGGTGGAGTCACGGGCTGGGTGGCCATGAGTCAGGAATTGCTGGGCCTGTGTGTCATCTGGCTGTGTGCTGTGCTGGCTCCTCCTGCCTGTCTGCCTCATCTCGCCCGCCGCCATCTGGGCCCCTGGGCTGCTCCACCAGGTGATGGTGCTCTGCTCTGTTTCTAAGAGTTCAAAACCTAGGATGGAATAGTCAGGGGACCTGGCTGTAGGGCCCAGGCTCCCCAACACCGAAGGTGACCTTGGACAGGTCCCCTTCCTCTTTGAACCAGTTTCCCTCATTGAAGAGTGAATATTAGGCTGGCCTAATGAGACTCAGCCACTCTGGGTCTCATCTGTAGAAAAATGGGGAGAGGCAGACGCGCTGCTCAGCAATGAGCATCCCGTGGGATAAAGGGTTTGGGTTGGGTTGAATGTATGCCCTGTGAAGGCAGCCAGGCTTGGGGGGTGACCACACAAAACCTCCCCATGCACCCGTCTGCCTGGAAAGGAGCCCCTTCTTCTGCCATGAAAGGGATTTCAGCCATGATCCCAGATGAGATCCGAGGCAGCTTTGAAAGACAACGCAGCCCGGTACAGTGGCTCACACTTGTAATCCCAGCACTTTGGGAGGCTGAGGCAAGAGGATCACTTGAGCTCAAGAGTCTGAGACCAGCCTGGGCAACATGGCAAAACCCTGTCTCTACAAAAAATATAAAAAATTAGCTGGGTGTGGTGGTGGGCGCTTGCAGTCCAAGCTACTTGGGGGGTTGAGGTGGGAGGATCGCTTGAGCCCAGGAGATCAAAGCTACAGTGAGCAGAGATTACACCACTGCACTCCAGCCTGGGTGACAAAGTGAGACTCTGTCTCAAAAAAAGAAAAGAAAGGAAAAAAGATAACCCACTCCAAACAAGTTAAATCAGATCTCCGGGGCGGGGCCTGCAGCCAGGCTTGAAACCTCTGGTCTGGATGGCCTCTGACGGGCCTCTCTCTTCGCCTCCCTGGATCCCCGGGCAGCACTGTGGGCCAGTGCATGAGTTCTGGAGCCCAGAGCCTGTACTGAATACAGCCCTACCACCTTCTAGTACTGGGCAAGTGAATTCATGCCTCTGAGCCTCCGTTTCCTCATCTGTGAGATGGGGCTAACACCACTCACCTTATAGAATCTGTACCAGCGTCAGTCACCGTGTTCTTTGATCTAAGCAGGTTCCCTGCCACTGCTGCCTTCACTGCCCATTCATTCTTCCAGCAAACATTTGGAGGTTCCTGGACCTGCCAGCCTGGTCCTGGGTGCTGTGGTGTCAGGAAGAGGACACCCACCATGGGGGTCCAGCCTTTTAGGCCTCTCCAGGGCCCCAGAGGATGGGCTCTGTCTGTTGATGGGCAGGTGAAGGGTGACTCCCCTGAGAATCTCACCGCGTCACTGGACTGAGGGAACCCCTCTCTCTGAAAGAATGAATGAGACCCCAGATTCAAGGGAGAAGAAGGGGCATCCTAGGACTTCCCTGACAGCCTCAGCTGGGAAGCCCCTGGGGAGGCCATGAATGCCTTCTGGGGTGGGCCCTGGGCCATGCTCTGGGCGGATGCTGGCTCAAACAGGGCTGGCAGTGGACAGAACAGAATAAGGACCCTCCTTGTAGTCCATCACTGAGCCGGACTGTGTCCTCCATCCCATGGTCCTCCTAGGAGCCTGGGGCATTGGCAGGCATCGTTCCTCCTGCTTGGCAGAGAGACAGAGACTTCAAGGGATGGGAGGCACTTGCCCAGGTCAAGGGTGAGTGGTACAGGCTGGATTTGAACCCCACTTCTGTATAAACAAAATCCCAGTGGGGAAAGTCAAGCTTCCCTGGGAATCTGCCCTGGTGGGACTAAAACGTGATCGGCAAACCTGTCATCCCCTTTCTTCCCCGGCCTTCCAGCGGGTCCCCTGCAGACCACCACTGGCTGTCCTTGCGGGAGAGAGCTGATGTTCTTGTAAATAGCAAGCGCTCCTGTCGCCCAGGCTCTGAGAGCCAGAGGTTGAACCATGCACTTGTTAACCCACTAAACCTTCTCCCTCCTCATGACCCATTGAAGAAACTGAGGCAGAGAGAGGTGCAGGGACTTGGCCAAGGCCACGTGGCTTGTGAGCCGGCCAGGATTTCATCCAGGCCTGGGTGAGGTTAGAGCCCATGCCCAAACCCGCCACCGCCCGCTAGCAAGAACGGGACTTTCCTTTGTCTGGCATTTTTAACTCTGGGTCTCGGCCATCACTTCAGACTGTCCTGGCCCACGTGTGGCCAGAATCCCAGAGGGATGCCTGTTTGGGAAGCGTGACCACTAGGGGGCTGGCGCCTGGCCCAGGAAGGGGGTCATCGAGAACACTCAGCGCTCAGTGGTTTGTGTGTGCCACCGACAGTGCCCGTGCCCTTCAGCCCCGCGACCTTCCTGTGCCAATCATGGGTATGTCAGTTCATCTAATCCTTGAGCTGCTGTTAGCCCCAGATGAGGAAACAGACTAGAGGGATAAGTGACTTTCTTGTGGGTCAGGATTGGACCCCCTGGGTCCTCAGTTGGACCTCCAACACGAGAATGGACCTGGGTTCCATTCTGGTCCCCAAACCGCCTTTGGGTTTGTGTCCCCTTCTCTGTAGGGTGGCAGGCTTGCACTCAGAGCTTCCCAAGGACCTCCAAGGACTCTCCTGAGAGCCTCTGCCAGGCCCATTTAATGCTGCAGGGCATTTAGGATTGGGTGCCTCCCAGAGGTGGGATGGGGTGCCCTCTAGGGCAGCTCTCAGAAGCATAGGGCCAGATGGTTGGCACCAAGCAGAGTGGACAGAGGCAAGAGGCAAAACTTCTAAGAGAGGCCACCAGCAGGAAATTCCACTTAGATCCCTGGCATTGGGAGCGGCAAGGGCCCAGGTGGGTGCCGGGGGACCTGGTCTGGCCACCCCTAGCTGGGTGCCCCTCTAAGCAAGACCTCGGTCCCTGGAAAAGGGGTGGCTGTGCCCACCCTGTGGAGCCTGATGAGTGGTGGGTGTGGAAGGGAGTACCTGGCATGGATTTTGCACCTGAAGGATGCTTGGCACCTTAGGCTGCTGCTGTGGAAGAGGAGGTGACCCTCTCCGGGGAGCAGCTGGTTCTATGAAGCCTCCCCTGAGTCGGTCTTGGACTCATCTGAGGCCAGGACTCATCTTCTCAGAGCCCTGGGTCTTTCTCTGTCTCTGTGATATGGGGTTCAGTGCCCCCACCCCAGGCAGGACCCCAAGTCTACACTGGGCAGCAACCCTGAGCCAGTGATAATGATGACTTATGGCCCCTGTTTACGGAGCATTTCCTGTGCACGTGCATATGGGCCTAATCTTGTTATGTCCTTCAACAACTCTGTGAGAGTAGTGACTCTTAGTATCCCGCATTTTACAGATGAGGAAACTGACCCAAGTTCCTCGCCCAGCATCACGCAGCTAAGTAAGCACCAGAGCTGAGGCCTCTCTGATGCATCGGAACCCAGAGAGGCCACCATTCTATGCTGTGCCCTCATCCCTTAATTAAAGGAGAAATTGTTCCTTTGGTGACCTGGGGAGAAGGGAGCCCCATCCCTCTTCCTCGGGTGTGAGTGGGCCACCTGTCAGAGCTCAAGGCCTCTTTGCTTGCTTGGAGGTGTTGGCTGGGGCAGTCGGGACAGCTTTTCCCCTCCCTTTCCCAGTTCGAGGTCTGATGCAAACTCAAAGGAAAGGGAAGCCAGTCCCTAAGTCATCTGTTTCTGAATTCTAGTTCCCCTTTTCATCATGGTGTGACCTTGGCTGGGCCCTTCCCTCTCTCTGGTCTCAGTTTGTCTCTTTGTACAAGTCCAGCACCAAGGGGCTAGGTTGGCAGGGGCCGGAGGCCAGACAAGCCACGCATGTGCACCAACAGCCAGGGCACGGCTGAGGCAGGATGGGCAGAAGTCATTCCTGGGGCCTGGGCGATGCTGCATGAGCTCTTCCTCTAAGAGGAGGTGCCCCTCCAGCTTGGCCCTGAGAGCACAGTAGATCAGGACTGGACAGGGGGCGCAGCCTTGGAAAGGCCCCCAGGGATGTGTGCATGTGCCCTGCCCCAGGAATGCAGCTGCATCCTGCTCACTGCTGCCCTCTGCAGCTCTCTCTTCAGCCCAAAGCTCTTCTCCCCCAAAGGCTCTGGGCCTTTGCACAGGAAGAGGTACCCTCCTGCCTGAAAGACTGCCCAAGGGACAGTAGCCCTGACCCCCATTTTGTTTCCAGGCCAAGCTGCGCAGGCCCGCCAGCACTTTATGCACATGCCCCTAGTTATCTGAGGATTACCCGTCTCCTGTGTCTTCCCCACTGGCGTCACACAATGTGTGAGCACCCTGGAGAAGCGCAAAGGCTGGGCAGGTGCTGGCCTTTAGCCCCGTCCCCACCCCTCCCAGCCCTACTCTTTACCTCTTCTCCTTCTTTTCCTTCTCTGCCGGGTAGCAGGCGTTGTCATCAGTTGTTTTTAAATAAAGGAGTGAATGAAATGAACAACTTCTAGAAGTCACTTTATAGCCCTGTTTTTAAAATGAGGAAACCAAGTTGCAGAGATGTTAGATGGGTGAGGAGGGTAGTTCGGAACCCCCCGCTGCCCTTCCCAAGTTCCCACTCTTTGGGTCCCCACAGTGCCAGGTGGGGGACCCCAGGTTTGCATGGCATTTCCTCTGGCCACAGGAACTTCCCCCACATGGAGGTGTCCTGAGGGCCCAGCAGCAGGTGCCAGCCACGACTTCCCATGATGTCAGCTTGCCAGGCCTGCACTTCTCTCGCCTGGTGTTCCTGCCTTCCCAGCAGGTCAGCCCGGAGCTGCCTGTCCGCCCTTCCCTTGCCACTTTCCAGCCTTCCCCATGGGAGAGAGGAAGGCGAGGGAGCCGAGGGGCATGTGGCAAGGAGCGGAAAGCAGGCCCAGCAGGCAGGCTGGGCTTCCACGGCTGGGCGTGGGAAGACGGTGCCTACCATCTGCTGGAGGGCAGCCCGGAGCCTCCTCACAGGAGGTGAAGACCGACAGGATGATCGAACCAAGGGTACCTCGGGACTCTCGGGCAGCCCCACCCAGGACTTCCTGCGGACCCCAGACTACCAGCTTCCGAGGTCCTCATTCATTTCTGTTCCTTGAGGCCAACTGTAGTTACTGCTCTTCGGCGAAAAGATTGAGAGGATGTGCAGTTCTCCCAGAGCACCAAATCCCTGGGTTCAGCTCTGCTGTGCTTGGAATGAGGACTACCAGGTCCCTGCCCTCATGGGCCTGGAGGCTGAAGAGATAAACAGGCTCCTAATTTTAATTATGCAAGGGAAAAGAAACACCAGCATGTCCGGAAGTTCAGGGAGGGTACCTAGCCCATGGAGGTGGCTCTCAGAGAAGGCAGCATGAGGTGGTGGCTCTTTGCACATCGAAGGATGGATAGGGTTCCAAAGAACAGTGACCAGACGTAGAGCTGCACAAGGCGCCATGTAGGGGACTGCGGCTCCTGTTCTGCCACTGTGTGATGCGTGGCCTTTGCTCTCTGCTCAACAGTTTCTTCCTCCGTAAAGTGGGACTTCACAGCTCCCTGGTGACAGGATTGTGCTGAGGATGGAGTGGTGGAGTGGGGCAGTGAGAGCTGCCAGGGTTACTGAGGAGGGAACCTGGCAGGTGGGAGACTCCACCATGTTTGAGCAGGTTGAATGGTTCTCTTTGCAGGCATAAGGTGTGTGTGTGTGTGTGTGTGTGTGTGTGTGTGTGTGTGTGGTCAGTTGGCAGCAAGTGTGAACAGCTGAGGCCTAATGACAGGAGCTCTGAGGTGGCATTGGTGCCACAGCACCCTGGGGCAGTGTGACCCTCTCCCCTCGTTGTCCATGGGGGAGGTCCTTGCTACAGCCAATGTCCAGAGCACCCTGGAACCTCCACTGGTGGGTGCAAGGCCGGAGGGGCGATTTAGGGCTGCCTCATCCTTCTGGCCAGTGGGCCTTGGCCTGCACCCTGGCCCAGCCTGGGTCTGGCTCTTCCCTGTGTCTGGATCCTCACCCCCAGCTTGGTGAGGTCAGGGAACAGGTATTTCAGGAATGCAGGAGGCGGGGCAGCCAGCCCCATTTGGATAACCATGGGGTAAATATTTGCCTTGCTCCTGGAGTCAGCACTGGCCTGCCAGGGGAGGACAGGGGCCTGTCCCTGGGGTCATGTAAGGGGATGTGTGTGGTGGCGGGGCTCTCCAAGGTGGGGAATCCCCTGTCACCCCAAGAATCTGCTTGTCGCCTGACCAGCAGCTGTTTGGCACATCTGTGAAATGAGGGTAGAACAGCTCAGGCGCCTGAGGGTCAGTGTAGCGGGAGCTGGTTCTGCTGGCTCAGCCAGGGGAGCGGTGGGTTGGACCAGGTGTGGGTGGACACCCTTGTAACCACCGTTCTGATCCCCGCTTTGCCACTTATGACCTTGAGTAATTACCCTTGCCCTGACTTAGGTGGGCACCGTGGGCTGAGCTCTTCCTCCTTGGCACCTGCATCTGTACACCCCGTATCTTGTGAAGGCCTCACAGCTACCAGGGCCAAGACACGTGTGTGGTCAGCAGCAAGAAGGAGGAGCTGAGGCCTGGTTATGGGAGCCCTGAATTCCAGGTTCAAGGTGTAAGCCCTGATGTAACCCCTGCCCAGCACAGCACCAGGGCCACCTGCCCCCTCCCCCAGTGCAGCCTGGAGCCTTCTCTGGTGAGAGACAATGGAGGGCGGTCGGCCCCTACTTAGGGAGGAGCTAGGGGCTCAGGGAAGCCTAGTGACTTGCTGAAGGTCCTCCAGCAAGTGTTCAAACCCAGCTCTACCCACTCTTGCCCTAACCCTTGAGGCCAGGGGCTTCAGCCCCAGCTGTGGACTCCCAAGCCTTAGCAGCTGTAGAGACCAACTGGCTACTTAGCCACAGGCCTAGAGCCACCCCTGGTCCTGGATACCCCACATTTTGGGCACCTCTGCCCTCCAGGAATCCTGGATTGACCGACCCTGCATCTCTCTTGGTCAGACTCAGCCCTGGGTCAGCTTGACCAAGTGCCTCCACCCCAGCCCATACCCAGGTCCTTCCAGGGATCCCTGGAGAAGGTGGGGCTGGGAAGATAGATATGGGGGGAACCCCTCTTGGTCCCAGGACAGTCCCTACCCCCAAGTGACATCTGCCTTGTCTGAGACTCAGCCTTGTCACTTTCCAGCTGGACACCTCTGGCAGCCCCATCCTTCTCAGTGTCATGTTCTGCAAAACAGGAGTGGGTCCTGGCCTCCCCTCCCCCAGGAGCTTCAGATGCACTGTGAGAGTGAAGGGTGTTTCAGGCTGCTGTCTGCACGCGACCCTTTCTGTTCTCGAAATGAGAAGCTGCCCTGTGGTCAGGATCTCACACCCCCCAGAAGTGAGAGGTGCTGTGCTGAGGGTGCCTGGGAGAACTATCTGGGCATTGGGGTCCCTGCCTCATGGGGACATTGGGTGGGCCTCCACTGGCCTTGAGGCTCAGGCTGCACCCACTCCGTGGCACCAAGGCCTTTACAGAAAAGAGCGCTCCCCTCCAGCCCTTCGTGGTTTATCCTTGCCGTCTGACCAGGCTGGGAGCAAACGGGGCTACACCTCATCTCCTGCCCTCTCTTCTCCCTGAACTCCCCAGGAGGCCAAGTCCACACAGACTGTGAGCCTCGGCTAAGGCACCAGCAGGGTGGGTGTGCACAGCATGGCACAGGCTCCTGGTTCCTGAGACCCCCTTTCCCAGCATGAGGGGTGCCCAGCGCCGTCTGGCCCTGAGCAGGGCTGCTGAGCAGCTCCCAGGGCTGGGCAGGGTTCGGGCTCTCAGGCTGGCTGCCGCGTAGTGGGCAGACTGAGTGGGCATGGGTTGCTTACTCACATCCCGGCTGTGTTCCTGTGAGCTCCTTATTAGCTGTGCAACCTCAGGAGGTTATAGAACCTCCTGGCCTCATGTGGAAATCAGGGATGTCATGTCAGTGTCTACCTCACACCGTTTCACTGAGGGCTAAAGGAAATATCCAGGGCACAGTCCACAATATGGACTCAATACAGGGCGCCCTCCTCCTCCCTCTCTCTTTCCCAGCGGGGTGGCCCAACACAGGCTCACTGTCCCCCAACCAGGGCCTGAGTTCAAATTCTAGCACCCCCACTTATGGCTGTGTGACCCTGGCTGGGTCCCTTCCCCTCTCTGATCTCAGTTTGCCCTTTGCACAAGCCCAACACCAAGGGACTGGGGTGGCTGGGGTGGCTGGGGCAGTGAGGTACGTGCATGAACCGTGAGCCGAGCACCCATGAGAGGCTGATGGCCTGACACCGTTTCTCGGGGCCTGGCCGATGCTCACTGGGGAGCAAGGGCTTTTCGGCTCTGGCTTCCGTCTCAGCTGCCAAGATAATTATTTTCTCTCTGTCAGCGGCTCTGCTGGCCAGCTTGCCTTTGGAAAAGGCCTAGCTGTGGGCGGTGGGGAGGCAGGAGACTGACTCCAGTTCTGCCCCAGTCACTGACTCACTGCATGACCCCATATGAGGGCAAACGCTGCCTGTCTCTGGGCCTCAGTTTCCTCCTCAGTGAAAGGGAAGTATTGGGGTCAATGAACCCCAAAACCGTTTGTATTTCCAAGGTAAGCAGAATTTGGGGGCTGCCAGAACCAGAAGGTCAGGATGTAGAGCCACTTCCTCTCCCCATGGCTGGGGTGGGGACGCTGGGCCTGGCTCCAGGATCTTGGGGTGTAGGGTTCCAGCACTCATGGAGCCCAGCACCGGCCCCCACAGGGTCATCCATGCATCAGCTGACGTGTGCGGAGAGCCGCTGGTGTCTGGCCCTCACATGCACTGCCTTACACAGTCTGCACAGCTCTTTGAGGGAGGCCTTCTCGTTGTTTCTATATCCCCTACCACAGTTGAGGAAACTGAGGCAGAGGGAGGCTTAAGAAACGTGTCCAAGTCACACATTTGGTATGAGGGCAAAGCCAAGCTTTGAAGCAGATCCTTGTGATTACTGAGCCTGCCTCTCGATCACCAGGCCTCTTTGCCTCTTACCGAGGCCTGGGCACCATTTCTCCCTGGGAGCCCCTGCCTGTGCACAGTGAGGTGGAGCCCAGGCTAAGGCCCTTACCCAGCCCCTTGGCATATATGGAGGCCTATGCTTCGTGTGATGTGGGCACCACCTCCCCTGCTGTGAGCCACGGGCCTTGTTCTGAGAGGAGCTCGGCCCTGCAGTCAGGTTTCCTGGTTTTTAGAGGTGGGCACTCCGGTGCAGAGAGGCACAGTGATTGTTCACGGCCACGCATCGGGACACTTTCACAGCCAGAGCCTGAACTCAGGGATATGCACATCCCAGCCTCCAGCTGAGACCCCAGAGAAGCCCACCAACCAGACCTCTGGGTCTCATCTTCCCTCCTGCCCTCGGGACTCTGTGGGCAGTGGGGGGCGTGTTGGTGGGCCGTTGAGGAGGTGGACCAGCCGAGCGCCACCCAACAAGGATGGTCGTGTACCTGCATGCCCAGTGCACCAGCAGGCCCTGCACTTCTGCCTGCTGCTGTCTCTGCCCCGGGCACCACTGTCTCTGGCCTGGACTCTGGAGCAGCGTCCCCACTGCTCTTCTGCCTCCTCCTATCCCTCCAAGCCCTTCTCCTTTCACAGCCATGGGGGCTTCCTGAACTAGAACTAGGGTCACGTCCCTCAGCTGCCCAGATGCTGCTGTGGCTCCTGCCCATTCTCTCTCTTACTGTCCCTGGCCCGTGGTCCCCACTCACACCACCCTCTCCCTTGCTCAGTGCATCTGCTACACCACGGACCCCAAGTCCTCCACTGGGCCAGTCACTTTTCTCCATCTTGGAGTCTTCGCATATGCTGTTCCCTCTGCCTAGAACGCTATTTGCCGCATCTTGGCCTGCCTCTCCCTGGCTTGTTGCTCAACTTCACTTCCCCAGAGAGGCTACCTGGGACCTTGAGTCTCTGCTCTGTGGACCCTGGACTCATCGTTTGTTTCTGGCAAGCAGTGCTATTACTTTTGTATTATTTGATTCTTTGCTCTCGTCTGAGTCTCCGCAAGGCTAGGGATCACTATCACATCGGCATGCTTGCTGAATGTTTGTTAAATGAATGGGTGAATGCCAAGTGCCTTTGTCATCACGTCTCTTTGGATTCTCCCAGTGACCTGGAGACATATTTTGACCCCACTTTGACACATGAGGAAACTGAACCCCAGAGAGTCTGAGAGCATATCCGTAGTCACATAACCAGTAACTGGCAGGTGTGGGGAGTCAGGGGCTTGTTTAGGCCAGGGCACCCCATCACGTCCCTTCGGAGTCCTCCTTTGTCAGATGGGGATGATACGGTGGCACTGGGCAGTGGCCTCATGGTCAGTGCCCGGGCCTCTGCTGTGGGTAGACCCACTGACCTCCGGCTCTTATTGCAGCAGGATGGAGCTGGAGTGAGGTGGAGGGGCCGCGAGCTGCTGACCGGCGCGTGGGCCACTGGTGGTTTGCAGATCACTGAGGTAGGTGTGCCACTGGGCTGGCGGGAGGTGGCTGGGTCGGAAGCAGGCAAGTCCTGATGAGGGCAGGTGCTGGCCCTAGCATGCTGGACCTTTGACTCGGGCCTCAGCCCTGATGGGCAGGAGTGGGTACAAGTCACCTTTACTGGAACCTCATCATGCCCCAAATGGGCCGTCCCTCTACCTGGCACCCAGGGACCTCTTGGCCTGGCATTTCTCTAGAGCAGCTGCTAGGGGTGGGGGCTGGAGGTCTGCCCAGGGAGAGGGGCAGGTCTGGCTACCTGGTCTTGGCACAGGAGCCCTGTCTGTACCGCTCTAAACCCTGTGGGGTAGGGGCAGCCCCACGAAAGGAGGCCTGGGTGAGCAGGAATATTTGGGCTGAAATGGGTGCAGGGCTACCACCCCTTCTACCCACTCTCACAAACACGCTGAGGTGGATACACACTGGGCTCTGGGGTCAGACCACCTGGGTTCAAATCCTGATTGGCACACATGGTTACTCTGTGCCTCTGTTTACCCATCTATCAAATGGGAATGAGATGTCGGCACCTGCCCCACTGTCGCGGTGAGGAGACTGCACACCTGGCACACAGCAAGGACTGGGGACATGTCAGTCCTTTTCCTCAAGGGTGCTGGAACCCACCTTTCTCTCCACACACCTCAGTTTCCACCACCCTGCTCCCCCTGAAGACCCATCAGTGCCAGGATGGACACGAACTGAACCCCTGGCCTGATAAGGGGGGCAGGGCCCCTTGAGGAGCAACTGAGAGCAGCTGGGGCCAGCAGGTCCTGAGGTTGAGCTCAGCTCTGTCCCGTGCCCCAGCATTTCTCATCATGGGGTGGCATTTCAGGGTGATCTCCCTTGGCCCTGTGCCCGAGGGTGACCTGTGTAATCCCTGTTTCCTTGGCAACTCTCAACCTAGAGATGAGAGGCTTCACAAAAATCCTCACTTGGGCCAGAGCCCTTTGTCCCAAGGCGTTGTGGTGCTCAGGCACCCAGGAGAGGGGAGTCGTCGCCCTGGTGTGGGGCTGTCTCCTAACATCCCCTGCTGCCCTCAGCGTCCCTCCTGGAGCTTAGCACTGCCAGGGGCCTGGGGCAGGCCGGGCGAGCCTCAGTCAGGCTCCGACATTGGAGAGCCAGGCTCCGTCTCCCTTCCCGCTGCAAGAAATCTCGGTCGTCTGCTGATCCGCTGCGTGACCTTGGGCCAGTCCCTTACCTTGTGTGAGAGCCAGCTTTCTCATCTGAAAATGAGGCTGATTATACTGACATTGCTGACAGGGCTGCTGTGAGGATGCTTAGAAGCCATGAATATTTTTAAATGTTACTGCCTCATGAGCATCTGCTGTGTGTGTGCCAGGAGCTATGCTCCTTTAATACCTCTTTCTCCCCACAAGAATCCCACAGGGAGGTTTGTCTAATTCATTCTCCAGAGGCTCGGCGTGGTTAGGAAACCCACAGAGCCGTCAGTGCTGGAGTGGGGATTTGAACCGAGGTCCGTCAGGATTAACCAGTGCACAAGGCCTTGGAGACCAGGGGCGGGGCCCCAGGACAAGCGTGGGAGCTGCTTGGGGAAAGCCCTGCGGCCTTTGTCCAGCCTGCCAAGCCCGCTGCTTTCTGGAGCCAGAGGGTGGCCCCCAGGCTGGTGGCCTGCCCCTCCCCGA